>NC_060145.1:358133678-358758678 GCF_021461385.2 Schistocerca piceifrons
CATTCTGCTGCTTACAGTACACTGTGTCAGCCACACAGGCTGCAACGCACTAGGAACACAACAGCACGTGGTCAGAGGAACTGTCATTCGTCAGTTCCATCTATCGTGGGAACGATGCATTTCTGGACACATGTTCATTGGAATTTTTTTTCCTCCAATCAGAAATCCGTCCCTGCAGTCTGTCGGTTTTGTTAATGTTCACACTCTGTTGACAAATGTGCGAGGGCGGTGCTATGCTCGGAGGGAAGGTGTGGTCTTCAGGAGTGACTCCGATACGTCGTAGCGGATTGCAGCGAACATACGTTAATGTTAATGTCTGTGATATCGTTTCGCGTTGCCAACTTTTGTGTGGCAAAGTGAGCTCTGTACGATACCACAATTCTATAATCAATCATTAGAATGAAGTACCGACCAAACAACTTCGTTCGTGTGTTCCTAGGTACACTAACCTCTAGATACCTCTCTCCTTCTGGATGTCTCCTGTTAGAAAACCAACGCTGATATATATTACGTGCGTAGCTTCCTTTGTCATCCCAGAGTGAGCTCTAACTATTCGTAGTTCATGCTGAATCCGAAACCTTAATAGAACACAGTGATTCAAAAATATGGATACAATTTCAGTTGGCTATATTTCCTGAATCATAAGTGACATTTTAATTCTGCAAATTACATTCGATTATACACACTTGGAAGTTTACAGAAATTCAATGTGCCCTCCTCTGAGTGCACAAGTAACATCTAGACGGTACGTGAATTCATCCCAATCTCAATGACGAACGTCTTGCATCACTCAGTTGACTGCAGCTATGATACGTCTTCTTTCACCATTCAAATCTGTGAGAAGAGATGGAGGGGGGAGGGGGGTAAACTGCATCTTCCTCGAACCCCCACAAGAAAAAATCGCAGCTTGTGAAATCAGGAGACCTCGATGGCTAGAAGTAAAGTGCTGCCTTCATTCTCCATGCGTCCTGTCCATCCATGAGGTTGAGAGTCATTCAGGAAACGTGCAACACTGAGATCCTGAAGGGCTGTAATTCCGTCCTGCTAGAAAATATAATCTCCTGGTTCTTCTTGAAGAGCAAACACGTTTTGCAGCATTCTGAGATATGCTGGTCTGGTAACCCTACTGCCACCAATAGAGAAAGGTCCCAAAAACGTCTGTCAACGCTACGGCGCAAAACTAACTTCGAGGCTTTTCCTCTCATGTTCCTGCGTTACACGGGAATTTTATAGTCCCTATATCCGAACGTTGTGTCTGTTGATTTTCCCATTTACGTGACACGCAGCTTCATCGGAAAAATTACACGAGGCAGGGCCAATTCAAATTTGAGCCGTGGCTGGCTCATGCTATGAGTTGGATTAAACCTTGGTTGCTATTCTGCGTTTAGTCTCCCGTGGTTATCGCTATTATGCTGTTATCCTCTCTTTCTGTGGGTGGCAGCAGCGATGTGTATCGATATTCGCACCTTGGGCTATCTTTTCCCTGGTGCTTATAGTTTCCGACTGGGCTGTGTGTGGCAGTTGGTCGGTTGGCGTGAAGCGGCGGGGAAGTCTCCGCGGTACGTAGTTTGGCCGGGCCCGCAGGCAGCCTCTATGCGGTGTCGGAGTGTGTGGTGCTGTTCCCATTGCTAAGAGGTTCGTGGCTCACCGATCCTGGACATGAAAATTAAGTTTTGGCTTAATCTACCAGCAAGTCACGACTGTTCACAATGTGTCGTTTGGAGTTCGTCGATGGCTGTTGGGATATTCCCGCGAGCAACAACGTGTGTTTTCAACTGGGCAAACTTTAGCCATCCTCCAGTGGAGTTTAATTGTAGTTGGTTATTTGAATTGAAGTGCACCAGCGGAATCTTCTGCCTTGTGGCCATTAACGTTCCGCTTACCTGCCCTGGCCGTTGACATAAATTCAGGCAGTGTATTTTCCTCATCGTGTTGCCGCTGTCCAGCACGGTGTGTAGTTTGACAGCTCAGTGTATAATTCGTTGTGGGCGCCAATACCTTGTACTTTGTTCCATTGAACTCCCTGTTGTGTGCTGGTCGGGTGAAGCGGAGGTTATCTTGTCGGTGGGTCTGTAGACTGTCTGTGGGTTGGGTTGTCGTCGGATCGACAATGGTTGGGCCGACTGCCTGTCTCACCTAAGTGAGCGTCAGTGTTTGAATTCCAGGCCGACCCTCGAAACTTCTGAGCGCCCGTGTGTGTACTGCCTTTTCTTGTTTGTTCTTGTTGTTTGTACTTGTATGGCTTCTAGCCGATTTTTGGATTAAGGTTGTTTTGCCCTTAAGACCTTCAGCCTAATTTAATAACTGTTTTACGTAAAGTCTTTGGCATTTTTAAAATTAATGTTATTGAGTCTTAAGTGTCGGGCCTTCATCCAATGTTGAATTTAAGTTAATTGTTCTTCAAGTGTCAGATTTTTTGGGCCTTCAGCCTATTAAGGAACTGGTTTTGATAACTCTTTGACTTTTAAATTTCTGCTTTTGTTTCAGCATTAAGTTATTGGCTTTCAGCCGTTTTTAAATTAAAGTGGTCTTGACCTTAAGGCATGGCATTGTATGAAGCATTCAGATAGTAATTAAGTTCCAAAACTAAAGCTGTGTTTTTTTCTAAAAAAAGTTTTCTTTGTTTTGTAATGTTTGATCAAATAAAAGTTTGTATGCTTGAGTGTAACTGACAGCCGCTTCTTTTGGCCCCTTTCCACAACTTAAACTACCTGCCTTGTTCTGCAGGTTTCCATGTTTCGAATTGTATGGTCACAAAATTCTATACGCTACTTGGGGTGTGCACAACGAGCCTGTAATAGTTGTAGATGGTGTGATTTGTCTCCTAGGCGATCCCTCAGTACAAGACAGACAGCCGTCAGCGTTAGTCCAAGTCCGTTACTTCCTTTACGGGTTGACTTCTTTGGGCTACGTCTGGAGCTCACTAGCATGCGCTCCACGTTCTCTGTCGATCCACGTGAACGACTACTTTCATCTTTACAGAGAGGGCTAGTCCCGTCAGTTTGTTTATTCCAGGGATCAATGCTCTTCCTCGCTGGAGGCTGAACATTAAGTTTTTACCGAAATGCACGGTGTGCTAAATGTTGCACGGTAGCCGCCGCACCCACAACTGACGCGGTGCTGGAGCGTTCTAGTGGTAACATTTGTGGTATCAACGTTCGATACCACACTTTTTAGGGGTTGCAGTTATCGACCGCGGTCCGTACTAGTATCGTTGGACCCGCGAGCCGCAACCAGCGCCGCTAGCGCCGCTCCGCGGCTTGTATCTAGTTTCTAGCGAGCTCTCGTCCACTCTTGCTCGGGACGTCAAGTAGTGAAGTAGCATAGCCTTCAACTGATACGAAGCAACCTCTGACAAGGCGCTTAGTAACGTGTGGCCTAAGCGAGGCCTCAATAGCTATCTCTTTATAATTATATGTGTGGAGCCAAGAAGAATCCTGTGCAACCAGTTAGTACAATATATAATACTTTTTTCCAACGACTTCTAATTATTTTAGTCGTTGCAGATCCATACCATGCAGCCAGCACCTTATCGACGTTACTGACAAACCTGATGTGATTTATATGTTTCCATTTAGCATTGGCCACCAGTCAACATTGGCGACCACTCGTTCGTCGTCATCATAACATTCGAAACTTTTCAACGTCACGTTTGAAATTTACTTAACAGAATTCAAGTAAAATGCATAACGCAAGAAATATAGCCAACTGAAATTGTGTACATCTTTTTGATCTTCTTAGTGCATATGTGTCGTCGTGGAGTTGTTGGTTGGTTGGTTGAATGGTTGATTCGTGGGAGGGGCCAAACAGCGAGATCATCGGTTCCATTGGAAGGATAGGGAAGAAATCCGGGTGTCCTTTCAAAGGAACCATCCCGGCATTTGCCTGAAGCGATTTAGGGAAATCACGGAAAACCTAAATCAGGATGGCCGAACGCCAATTTGAACCGTCGTCCTCCAGAATCGGAGTCCAGTGTGCTAACCGCTGCGCCACCTCTCTCGGTCATCTTTTTGAATCACACTATAAATACCAATTGATGAGAGCCGCTGAATGAAGGCTTCCCGCAATTAACAGCAAGATATCTAACAACTGACAACAGGTTACGAAGGAAATGCTGCGAAACTAGAAGTATGTCGTCTCCTTGTCACCTAGTGTCGATAGGTCAATAAATACCCTTATTTAGTTGATTCCCAGGCACTTTTTACGGAAGCTCTACTGAAAACGGCGTTAGTGTCAGAACACTGAGCTCCCTAGCGCCACCGTAGTGGAAATAATGAGCTTACCACTCATCTGAAGGAGTTCACCGTAACGAAAGAGCAGCACATAATCTGAAAATGTTCCTGAAACGCCCTGCTTAACCCGCAGGACAGGACAGATAGAATGAATTGCGAAAAGAGGCCAAAATAAAGGACTGTCAGTTACACTCGAACATACAGCTTTATTATTTGATTAAACGTTACGACATCCCAAAAAAAAATATTTAAAAAAACACACACACACACACACACACACACAGCTTTAATCCTTGGAACTTAATTACCGGCTGAAAGCTACCTTAATTTAAAAACAGCTGAAGACCAATAACTTAAAACGCAAGTATAATCAGAAATTTAACAGGCAAGCCTTATCTTAAAACAGTTCTTCAGTTAGGCAGAAGTAAACAAGTTAAATTCAAATCGGATGAAGGCCTAACACTAAAAAGAAATTCAACGACACTAAAATTTTTAAAATACCAAAAGGCTTACGTGAAACAGTACCTTAAACTAGGCTGAAGGCCTTAAGAGGAAAACAACTCAATTTTTTTAAAAAAATCGACTAGAAGCCATACAAGAATAAACAACAAGAACAAATTTTTAAAAAAATAGGGCAGAACACCCAAGGGCGCCCAGATTTTCGCGGGCCGGCCTGGAATTCAAACACTAACGCTCGCTTAGGTGAGGCATGCTGTCGGGTCAACCATTCACGATCCCGCGACAACCCAACCGACCGACAGTCAGCAGATCCACCGACAAGATAACTTCCACTTCACCCGATCAGGGCACAACATGGAGTTCAACGGAACAACGTAGAAAATATTTGTGACCACAACCAATCATACATAGAGCTGTCAAACTACACACCATGCTGGACAGCAACAACACGAAGAGGAAACTACACTGCCTGAAATTTACGTCAGCGCCTAGCGCAGGTAACCGGAACATTAACGGCTACAAGGCAGAAGATGCCGCTGGTGTACTTCAGTTCAAATAACCAAATACAGTGAAACTCCACTGGAGGGTGGCTAGAATTTTCCAACTTGAAACCACGTTGTTGCTAGCGGGAATATCCCAACAGCCGACAACGAACTCCCAACGACACAACGTGGTCTTGACTTGCTGGTAGGTTAAATCAAAACTCAACTTTCGTGTCGAAGGTCGGAGAGCCACGGACCGCATAGCAATGGGAACAGCGCCACACTCTCCGACACTGCCAGCGGGCCCTGACCGAAATACGCCCCGCCGAGAATTCCTCACTGCTGCACGCCAACCGACCGCCTCCTCAGAGCCAGTACGCCGACAACATTTATTACAACTTGTCAGTCAAAATCACACAAACTGCACACAGTTTCACGAACACTTGCACGAAGAACTAGACAATGCTAACGACAGTGCCTGTACAATCACAGGGGCGAATCACGAGTCGGCACACAAAGCCAACTCATAAGCGATCGCCGGCCAAATTCACGTTGTCCGACAAGACGACCGACCGACGATCAACCAAATTCGTCGCTACTCCAACCATGTGTGTCGGCAACCGTCGGGCAAGTCACGGAGGTGCGGACCTCACTGCTGCCGCGTGCCAACTCAAACACTGCCAGGTCCGAACTAACTCACAACACACGACGACCGGAAAGTAATAGCAGTCCAACAAAGATAATACGGCAGGGCCTATATCGATTAGCGCTGCTGCTGCGACACCAGTACTTGAAAATTAACATAACGAGGTGGCAGTATGGTAAAAACTAGATGTAAACTAATAAAGGGCACGAACACGAGCCCCGCATGCTCAGTTCTGCTAGTCAGATCGAAAGTGGACATCATTAATAAAAAATTTGTGGTCCAGACACCGCTTTTAATTGGTATACCAACGGACATCGCGGTCTCCTGAGGCATGTTGCCTGTTACGAGGTAGTTCAGTATGTCACAACATCTAAGAATTTGGACTGAATTCGTTCGTGTCGCTAAATTTTCACCTTTCAACATGAAACAACAACAACCTGGCATATCAGTCTGTCATCACAATACATGACATGAATCCAAAAAAATTATAAGCCAAATCATCGCGCTCGTGTTGGTGCCGTGCTCTCTCAATTCAGGAAGGCATTTGATACAGTTGTTCTCTGCCGTTTAGTGAAACACATACGAGTATCGGACCATGTTTCTGACTGGATTCAAGAATTCCCTGCGGATAAAACTCGGCACATCGCTCTTAATTTCAGGAGTACCCGCAGGAAGTGTAATAGGAGCACTACTGTTTACAATGCACGCAGATGATCTGGTGGAAAGTGTCAGAAGCTATTTAAGATTGTTCACAGATGATGCAAGACCTGCAGAGGATTGTCCAACGGTTCAAGTACTGGCAGCTGCCGCTGGAGGTAAAATACAGGGCGGTCCAGCGAAGGAGCTCCTCATTGCAAAATCAAACATCTCCGAAACTAACAGCGGTGTTTATTGTGATACCCGAACAAATTTTATACCGAATTTTCGAAATAGTTGGAAATGCTGCAAACAGACTGTGTTGTAATCCCAATGTATAGCGCCTAAAAATACTGCCCCGCAACTCAGGGCGATCAATTCCATCGATGAACTGTGAAAATAGGTCGACGTAGCAAAGGAAGAGTTTGAAATCACGTATTTCATTAAACAGAGTGTTTTTCTGGTACTCGTATAGGAACAAGATAGAACGCAGTTCTACAGCAACAGGGGGAAGTTTTTAGACACGATTTAATGTTCAAAAAGAACCCGCCAGGGTAGCCGAGAGCACTAATGCGCTGCTTCCTGCACTCTGGTAGGCGCGCCAGCCCCAGATCGAATCCACCCGGCGGATTAACGACGACGGCCAGTCTTCCGGCCAGTATGGTTTTCAGGCGGTTTTTCACATCCCACTAAGTGAATACCGGGCTGTTCCGCCTCAGTTACATGACTTGCAGACATTTGAAACATGTTCGCACTATTCCATGGTTTACACTAGACGCAGACAGCTAATTCCATACCAGGGGGTTCGGGGAGGCGGTAGGACAGGGATCCAGCCATCCTCTGCAACTAACACGGCCAAGTCAACAACAGTAACCAGGCTGACCCCGCATTTCCGCGGGAATAAGGCCTCAAGAAAATGATGATGATGAAAATGATTTAATGTTCAAGAAGGAAATGTTGGCCCCAGACACTCTGCACTTATTTCTGAAAATGTCGCCACGGTTTATGGAATTATTAGCCAAAATCCAATGAAATCCATATGAATAACTGCAGTGAAGCCTTGTTTGAAGTATTCATATTCGTCCGATTTGGCCCATTGTGACTACTTGCTGTGAGTCACACTGAAAGACTGACTACCGGAAATTATCCCACCGCATTGGACAAGCTTCAATAGTCGATATGTGTGGCATCTCAGTCCATTACTGTTGAGACACTGAGGACTGTGATCGCAAATTTCATTTTTCGTTTGCGCCACCTCCGTACCACGAGTGGTGGACATTTCGAAAAGATTGTAATGTGATTGCAAAGACTGCTTGCAGAGGATGAGTTTAATTATGCATGCTGATACTGCACGAGTTTTACAGCGTTCAGCGCCAACTGTTGGCAATTTTCGAAATATTTCGAGACTTTTGTATAACTTCTGCGTAAAATTCTTACAGCTTTCAAAATAAATGTAGCTTTTCTTATACTCATGTATCGATATTACTTTCCGAGATGTTTAATTTTAGAATCAGGGACTCCTTCGCAGGACTGCCTCTGAATGTAACATAATTCGCGTACATAGGAAAAGAAATCCATTACCATTCAATTTCACCATTGGTGACAAATTGCTGAAAGCAGTTGGTTCAAATGGCTCTGAGCACTATGGAACTTAACATCTATGGTCATAAGTCCCCTAGAACTTAGAACTACTTAAACCTAACTAACCTAAGGACATCACACAATACCCAGTCATCACGAGGCAGAGAAAATCCCTGACCCCGCCGGGAATCGAATCCGGGAACCCGGGCGTGGGAAGCGAGAACGCTACCGCATGACCACGAGCTGCGGACGCTGAAAGCAGTAACTACCGTAAAATATCTAGGAGCAAATATCAGGAGCTACCTTAAGTGTAATGACCACATAAAAGAAATTGTAGGAAGGGAGGATCCGAGGCTGAGATTCATTGCAAGATCTTAAGAAAATTAAAACTTCCCTTTTGTATATAAAGAATGACAGTACTGGAAAAAGTCTTACGTTATTTGATTTACAAACAGCTGAGCAAAACTGAACGTACTCAGACCGTTCTGTCTTTACTTATTTTGATCATCACTAAACTGACACACAATATTTTAGCGCAACGTAATCTGACTTTCAATAATCCCTACATAACAATGGCCCTGACTAACAATAACCTATACCTTTCATGAATCACTTACCTCACAAAAATCTTCGTTACTCGAACTACAGCAATACAGCGAGCGCTACTACTGCCAGCTAAATAAAACATTCTAACTACTGAAGGCACTAACTACTGATAGGCATAGTTAGCAAATGAGACATTTTGATAGAGAACGAACAATGTATTTACTTTAATAGTGTTCAAAAGTCATAATATATGTATCAGTTCATGACCTCCAGTCTTACAAATTTCCTTTTTCTGACGGCCACACGTCCAGATCGTCCGCTCATAGTAACTTCTCAAAACTCTGGCATCTCTCTCCCCGTATCTACCACTGCTGGCGGCTCACCTCCAGCTGCTCAAAGCTACGGGCTGTTCACATCCAGCTGCCCAGCACTACACTAGCGAATATTCCAACAATGAGTCCAACCAGCCACAGACTGCACACAGAGCGCTACGTGGCGTTACCGACATAAAAACCTAAACAGCCTACCTACAAAATGTAACTCATCCACGAAGGAAGTGGCTTACCAGGCGCTCGTTTCGACTGACTTTTGAGTACTGTTCATCAGTCTGGGATCCTTACCAGGTGGCACTAATAGAAAAGATAGAGAAATCCAATGAAAAGCAGCGTGTTTCCCTCGGGATCGTCCAGTCCGCGTGAGAGCTTCACGGAGATGCTCAACAGACCCCAATGACAGACGCTCCAAGAGAGGCGTTGTGTATCACGAAGACATTTACTATTGACATTAAGCGTGTGCACTCTGCGTCTCGCGAAATGACTACAACGAGAAAATTCGAGAAATTGTAGCTACTACGGAGGTTTATCGACAACAATTCTTTCTACGAGGGCTACTTGGAAGTTAAAGCCTGATCGATCGCGAAATGGAAACCACAGTGAGAATCCGATGAAACTGTGCAGAGATGTGTTGGGAAGCGTCTTACTATGCCTATCGATTACGTCCCTCGTGTCTTTTCTGTTCTGAGCGCTCAATGAACTCGTAAAGATGCCTAGGAAACAGTGTTTCCCGCCAAGTACGAGGGTCTGCGAGAGACTTCATCTGATTTCAAGCCGGCCACAGACCGTAACTATCATGCATTTCCTTCTCCATAATAACACTCGGCCGCATACTGCGCGGAAAATGAGGACGCTCCAGCAACGTTTTCGATGGGAAGTGTTTGATCACCTTCTGATTTTCATCTCTGTTCACATGAACCGCTGGCTGTGAAGACAACATTTTGGCGCAGAGGGGAGGCTGCAGATCAGCTTAGAGAATAGGCAGAAACCACAGGTGGGCTGCCTCTGTGATGAGGATGTAGGAAAATTGGTACAACGTTACGACAGCTGTTCCAGTCGGAGCAGCAACTATGTAGATTAATGACTGGAAGTTTTAGCTAACTCTCGAATAAAACACTCTTGATTTTCACTGTGGTTTTCATTTCGCGACGGATCGGCCCTTACTTTCCGAATAGCCCTCGTACGAATGATGCGGGGAACGAGGGGTCAGATATCAGTACTGGAAGTACCCTAACACAGCACATCGCAGATGGTTTTGACAGAGAAGAGATCACAAGAGCTGTATTTACAGATACAACAGCAGCTTATGACACAGTTAATCATAGAATAACTTCTTATGAAGCTGTACAATGCCACTAGAGACTACCAGATAACCTGTTTCATAAGGTATCTCCTTGAAAATAGAAGATTTTTTTGTTGAATTCCAGGGCAAGAGAAGCAGATGGAGATCACAGGAAAACGGATCATCCCAGGGAAGTGTGCTTACGTTGTTTAGCTTTGTTTAGCATCTATACAAATGATCAACCACTACCTGAAGGAACAAAGAGCTTCATCTATGCAGATGATTGTGAGCCCGGTTCTTTGAAACTGTTGAAGATAATCTGTCCAAAGCATTGAGAGAACTGTCAGCTTACTACAGGGAAAACCAGTTGAGACCAAATCCTGGAAAAGACTTGCGCTTTCCGTCTCAAAAACTGTCAGGCAGCTAGAGCTAAAAATCACCTGGAAAGAAACAACACTAGAACACTGTACGTATCCCAAATACCTAGGGATCACCCTTGATCGTGCGTTAAAATTGCTACACCACGAAGATGACGTGCTACAGACGCGAAATTTAACTGACAGGAAGAAGATGCTGTGATATGCAAATGATTAGCATTTCAGAGCATTCAGACAAGTCTGGCGCCGGTAGAGACACCTAGAACCTGCTGACCAACCGATTTCTCATACACAAACAGCAGTTGCCCGGTTTTGCCTGGTGAAGCGTTGTTGCGATGCCTCGTGTAAGGAGGAGAAATGCGTACCATTCGATAAAGGTCGGATTATAGCCTATCGCGATTGCGGTTTATCGTATCACCACATTGCTGCTCGTGTTGGTCGAGATCCGATGACTGTTAGCATAATATGAAATCGTTGGGATCAGGAGGGTAATGCGGAACGCCGTGTAGCCGGCCGGAGTGGCCATGCAGTTCTAGGCGCTACAGTCTGGAACCGAGCGACCGCTACGGTCGCAGGTCCGAATCCTGCCTCGGGCATGGCTGTGTGTGATGTCCTTAGATTAGTTAGGTTTAATTAGTTCTGGGTTCTAGGCGACTGATGACCTCAGAAGGTAAGTCGCATAGTGCTCAGAGCCATTTGAACCATCTGAACGGAAATCCGTGCTAGACACCAACGGCCTCATATCACTAGCAGTCGAGATGACAGGCATCTTATCCGCATGACTGTAACGGATCTTGCAGCCACATCCCGATCCCTGAGACAACAGATGGAGACGTTTGCAAGACAACAAACATCTGCACGAACAGTTCGACGACGTTTGCAGCAGAATGGACTATCAGCTCGGAGATCATGGCTGCGGTTACCGTTGACGCTGCATCACAGACAGGAGCGCCTGCGATGGTGTACTCAACGACGAATCTGGGTGCACGAATGGCAAAACGTCATTGTTTCGGATGAATCCAGGGTCTGTTTACAGCACCATGATGGTCGCATCCGTGTTTGGCGACATGGCGGTGAACGCACATTGGAACCGTATATTCGTCATCGCCATCACCCGTCGTGATGGTATGGGGTGCTATTGGTCACACGTCTCGGTCACGTCTTGTTCACATTGACGACACCTTGAACAGTGGACGTTACATTTCAGATGTGTTACGACCCGTGGCTCTACCCTTCATTCGATCCCTGCGAAACCCTACATTTCAGCAGGATAATACACGACCGCGTGTTGCGGGTCCTGTACGGGCCTTTTTGGATACACAAAATGTTCGACTGCTGCCGTGGCCTGCACATTCTCGAGATCTCTCACCAACTGAAAACGTCTGGTCAATGGTGGCCGAGCAACTGGCTCTTCACAATACGCCTGTCACTACTCTTGCTGAACTGTGGTATCGTGTTGAAGCTGCATGGATAGCTGTAACTGTACACGACATCAAAGCTCTGTTTGACTCAATTGCCAGGCGCATCAAGGCCATTATTACGGCCAGAGGTGGTTGTCCTTGGTACTGATTTCTCAGGATCTATGCACCCAAATTGCATGAAAATGTAATCACATGTCAGTTCTAGTATAATATATTTGTCAAATGAATTCCCGTTTATCATCTGCATTTCTTCTTGGTGTAGCAATTTTAATGGCCAGTAGTGTATAAGAGGCACTGCCTACATACCAAGCAAAAAGTGGCAGCCAGGAATAATATCATCAGAAACCTAACAGGCACAAAGTGGGGAGCACACGCCAACAGTGTCAGAACCTCTTCCTTTGCATTGTGCTACTCTGCCGGAGAATACGCAATCCCAGTGTGGTTCAATTCTTGCCATGCCAGAACAGTAGATGTCTCTCTTAATGATACCTGTCGTATCATCACCGGGTGCCTGAAGCCTACTCCTCTGGATAAACTGGCCTCGCGGGAATTGCACCCCCGACATCCGCCGAGAGGTAGCCGCAAAAAGTGAGAATAAACAATCAGAAACTTCTGATGCTCACACCCTATATGGCTATCAACCACTAAACCCACGACTAAAATCCAGAAAGAGCCGCCTCAGATCTACCGGGGTTCTAGTTGGGGCACCACAGCAATGTCGAATCGAACTATGGCGTCCAAGGCTTACCAGTACTGTGGGATGGATTTCACCAAGCGAAAGACCAACACCCGGCTACACAGAGAATTGAAGTACATGGAGATCCCTCAACAGACTTCGCTCGGGTGTCACGAAATGTAAGAGGAATCTGACTAAATGGGGTTTCCTAGAGGAGCCGCCACTCTGTGAGCAACGCAGACAACCTTTCACCTGCTCCAGTGTGCACAATTTCCAGCAACAAGCACAACAGAAGACCTGCTACATGCAACGCCAAATGCAATAGAGGTCGCTAACTTCTGGCGGCACACGTGTAAATAATTGTGTTGTAAATATATATTCACTACTACTACTACTACTACTACGTGATCAGGCCCAGTGGACCGCACGCATCTACAAGTTTCCTCCTCCACTGAATTCTGTCGATTGCTGCTATCCGCCATTCGTCCACTTCTATTGACACTTCGTTTAAATCTTCATGGAGTCCATCCCTCCAACGCTTCTTGGTTCTCCCTGGCGGTCTCCTTCCTGTAGGTGTGAAATCCAGGAGCTTCCGAAGCCATCTGTGATCCTCCATCCGGGCCACATGTGCGGCCCACTGCATTCGTTTGGCTTTGACAGTTCGTGCTATGTTGGGCTGCTGGTATAGTTCCTCAAGCTCTTGGTTGTGTCTGATCCTCCATTCCCCTGTATCTGCATCCAGAACCGGACCGAGGAAGATCTTCCGAAGCACTTTTCTCTCAAACCAAGGAGCTTATGGAAGTCCTGATTCCGGATACTCCATGTCTCACAGACATATACAGGGTGTTACAAAAAGGTACGGCCAAACTTTCAGGAAACATTCAAATGGTTCAAATGGCTCTAAGCACTATGGGACTTAATATCTGAGGTCATCAGTCCCCTAGACTTAGAACTACTTAAACCTAACTAACCTAAGGACATCAAACACATCCACGCCCGAGGCAGGATTCGAACCTGCGACCGTAGCAGCCGCGTGGTTCCGGACTGAAGCGCCTAGAACCACTCAACCACAGCGGCCGGCCTCAGGAAACATTCCTCACACACAAATAAAGAAAAGATGTTATGTGGACATGTGTCCGGAAACGCTTAATTTCCATGTTAGAGCTCATTTTAGTTTCGTCAATAAGTACTGTACTTCCTCGATTCACCGCCGTGATTTCATACGGGATACTCTACCTGTGCTGCTAGAACATGTGCCTTTACAAGTACGACACAATATGTGGTTCATGCACGATGGAGCTCCTGCACATTTCAGTCGAGGTGTTCGTACGATTCTCAACAACAGATTCGGTGACCGAACGATTGGTAGAGGCGGACCAATTCCATGGCCTTCACGCTCTCCTGACCTCAACCCTCGACTTTCATTTATGTGGGCATTTGAAAGCTCTTGTCTACGCAACCCCGGTACTAAATGTAGAGACTCTTCGTGCTCGTATTGTGGACGGCTGTGATACAATACGCCATTCTCCAGGGATGCATCAGCGCATCAGGCATTGCATGCGACGAAGGGTGGATGCATGTATCCTCGCTAACGGAGGACATTTTGAACATTTCCTGTACCAAAGTGTTTGAAGTCACGCTGGTACGTTCTGTTGTTGTGTGTTTCCATTCCATGATTAATGTGATTTGAAGAGAAGTAATAAAATGAGCTCTAAGATGGAAAGTAAGCGTTTGCGGACACATGTCCACATAACATATTTTCTTTCTTTCTTTCTTTGTGTGTGAGGAATGTTTCCTGAAAATTTGGCCGTACCTTTTTGTAACACCCTATAGAACAACATATATATTCACACGAGATGTAAATATTGTACGTTATTTTATACATCGTAAATGCTTCTGACACGAATAAATAAATAAATATAAAGGTTCTGACCAGTAACTACACAGCGAAACAGTCGCACATTTCGGAACTTCCTAATCACTTTTTGTCGAAAATAAAATTAATTTCCCAAAATATTTGACGTTAATGTTTCACGTTACTGACTTCGTCAAATAATATTTGTCGTATAGTAACAGTCACGATAAAGACAACGCCGTTCGGAAATGGTGTCTAAATTAACGAGCCTTGATGCCGTGTAGTATTGGCCCAGTCAGGTGTAGTCAACAGCAAAAAAACACTTTTACGAAGCGTCTAGTAGCTGTTTAGTTCGTTTTTTGTCGTAGGTGTCGCGAGCTGCCGTCCGGTGCTCGCAGTGCGCCGCGTGGTGGGAGACGGAATTAGGCGGTCGGTCATTATGCATTATGATTGGTGCGCGCCGCGCCGCCGAATTAGCCAATGGGTGCGCCGCGGGGAGGGGCCACGCTCCGGCCGCCCGCGAGCCGCCGGCCGCGCAGCGCCGCGCGGCGCAAAAACGGCGCCCGTAAAAACGGGCCAAGGATGTCGTTCCGGCGAAGAAACGAAAGATATGCAAGCAGGGCCGAGCTTCCACGAACTGCACTGGCGGCTGGGGACAGACATACCGTCCTCTTTAATAGCCGAGTCGTGCCACGGGGGGAGTTAATAAAGCGAGCTCCCTAATGAAGAAAAACGACGACGCCGGCTGGCCCCGGGAACGGGCACAAATAAAGGAGCGGCGCAGCACACATAAAGCAGATTCGGCCGCAGAAACGCCGCCGCGAGAATGTCTGAGCCGACGCCCGGCAAAATCGCTGCCGCCCGCGCTAAGGTCACTCACTGGCTGCTCGTTGGTCCGCAGGACTACTGCTAACGCGGTCTTGCTCGGAATCCTACCCTTATTCTCAGTAGCTATCTGCATCCTCCCTCTAAATGCCCTATCTTACTTAATCGTTTACCACGGGATAGTTTCGAATTTAAGCGCTGTCGGTCTTGGCAAGCACTGGGATGGGTGACCGTTCTGGTTTCAAATTTTTCAAATGGCTCTGAGCACTATGGGACTTAACTTCTGAGGTTATCAGTCCTCTAGAACTTAGAACTACTTAAACCTAACTAACCTAAGGACATCACACACATCCATGCCCGAGGCAGGATTCGAACCTGCGACCGTAGCGGTCACGCGGTTCCAGACTGTAGCGCCTAGAACCGCTCGGTCACCCTCGCCGGCCGTTCTGATTTGTCAAGCGCTGTTGACAAACAGGGTGCACTCAGCCCTTGTGAGACCAACTTACGAGCTACTCGATTGAGGAGTAGCGGCTCCGGTCTTTTAAACTGACAACGGCCGACAGTGCGTTCTGCTGACCACGTGCCACTCCATATGCGCATCCAGCGACGCCTATCAGTTGAGGATGACACGGCGCTCGGTCAGTACTGTTGGGCCTTCGAGGCCTGTTTGACATAGTTTTTTATTAGTAGTTTATCTACTTTGCCTTCTCAGTGATAAATTTGGAAAATAATTATAAAAATTTACCTATGGTCTTGTGTTACAGCGTTAGTTCACGTTTCCTGCCGTATGGGCCTCTCAAGCCTAGTGACGGGACAATCCACTGTTTTCTACAATCGATTGCTCAGTCGATTGTTTTTCCGCTCGGTCTGTTTTTTCAGTCGAATGAGACAAACGGGTGATACAGTCCCTGCAGCCACGTCATGTGTATGAATGCTCTCACTCACTCACCGCGTTTGAGTGGTTTTACTCACAGTGTTACACAACCGAATGAAACGAGTCTCTGTCGGTTGCGGCAGTTATATGAATGTTTTCAAGCACACCAGGCGTTTGTGATTTTACTTACATCTTTTTCAGCCTTTTCAGTTCTACGTGAACTATGTCTAGGGTTGACAACTTTTTTAGAGACGAATAAAGTATCTTAATTCAAGCAGATGTGAATGAAAAGCATATTTCTGAAAATAAATTGTATTTAACATGTATGCACTTACTACAGGAAATACGAAATTTCATACTTGTGAAATCAATCAATGTTCTGTTGGTTTTAAAAGTTTAATATCTGGTGCTGCACGTTAGATTTGTGTATATATAAATGTACGATCACTTTTTAACACTAGGTAAATTTCTTGTGTGTTTCTTCTCCTTACAAATTTTGCGATTGATTTTAAACTAGCTTCCCGATAATTTAGACACTTGAAACTTTCAACGTAGCTCAGAACTGGATGATAGTGTAATATTAACTCGCTTTTCGGTCTGCTGTGTGGCCGTGGTTACTTTGTTTTTCGGTCTGTCTGTCTGTCTGTTCGGTACAAATTTTGCAACTGATTTTAAACTAACTTGCCTGTAAACTAAAGACTAAAGTTTCAACTTAACCTAGAACTGGATGACAATACAGTATTAACTCGCTTTCTTTTTTGGTGTGTGGCGGAGAGTAGGTACCTGATGTGAGAATTGGATGAGACTCCAATATTAGCTCGCTTTCGGGTCTGGTCTGTGGCGGAGGGTACTTTGTTTTTCAGTCTCTCTGCCGATATGTTCGGTACGAATTTTGCAATTGATTTTAAACTAATTTCCCGATAAGCTATAGACTTGAAACTTTAAACCTAGCTCAGAACTGGAGGACAAGGCAATATTAACTCGCATTCTCTTCTGGGGTGTGGCGGAGAGTAGTTATTTGGTGTGCCACTGCTATTTATTAGTTTACCTGTTCCAGTCGCGAACGTTTCGCAGTTAAGAACGATTGATGCTAAGCTTCCCTGTGAGCTCGATTCTCTCTCATTTTTACATTCGCGCCCTTTTAGTGAGATATACCTATGAAGAAACTATATATTGGTTGACTCATCTGACTGGGTGTTGTGTGATGTCCTTAGGTTAGTTAGGTTTAAATAGTTCTAAGTTCTAGGGGACTGATGACCATAGATGTTAAGTCCCATAGTGCTCAGAGCCATTTGAACCATTTTTTTTTTTTTTTGACTCATCAGAAGAGAAACTGAAATAAACCCGAAGTTTACTTCACATGTCTGTTGTAATGTCATCAGAATGTTTTAAGTCATTTGGAAAGTTTCACGCATACAAGACTAAAAAATCTATCTATCTAAATAGAGAAATTTTTTTATATAAAACTGTTTTGAAAAGGACTAATAAATATCTAATAACCTCTCCTAGCCCCATACAGGTTCGTAACGTCATCCAGACATCACCAAAACCTTCCGGGTTTTTAAGCCGTGGTCGATGTATAAAACTTTCTCTTAACTTTCCTAACCAGCTGTGGGACAAATCCTCAGAGATAAAATGGCGAACTGAAACCAGAACTCGAGGGAGCACTGATTATACAGGCAGTGTAGAGGGCACAACAATCTGTCACGTGACGTTGGCTACGAAATTATCCCTTGTATTGTCAACATTCTCGATTGAAAGTAATCGATCGTCATTCTTACGTTGCAATGTTGACTTCCAAATTTCGTCTAATTTAGCACTTCCTCTTTTCTGTTAAAATTATTATGTTGTTTACGTATCTCAATAGCCTCTTTATACAAACGAACATGATAATGCCATGTTTTCGATATGACACTCATCTCAGTGAATTTTATTTCATGATCACCCTCTTGATAAAGATGTTGCGCTACAGCTGATTTATCCTACGTCATAGGCGGCAGTTCCTCTTGTGTTCAACGAGACGGGTGCGAACACTTCTTTTTGTGTTACCAACATAAACCAGTCCAAGGAATTTAATATACACCCGGTGTAGCCAAAGGATGCCGTATAGCTTTTGCAGATCTTAAGTATTCTTTTATCTTCCTGGTCAGTCTGAAGGTAGTTTCCACACCGTACTTGCTCAACACTGCAATCGTACTCATCAACGGAAGGAAAACTTTCCCCTTGAGTGGCCTTCGTTCTTCATCGGTCCTGATTCTCTCCCTAGGGCGAAGGGCTCTATCTGTCTCCTTGTCAGAATGACCATTCTTCTTGAAAGTCGATCGTAAATGTTCAGGCTCATCTTTTACGTAAGTCGGTTCTCAAATTTTGTGCGTCCTATCTACCAAGGCTTTAATCACCTCTCTTTTTTGTCTGGAAGGGTGGTTAGAATCTTTATACAGGAAACACTCAGTGTGCGTGGCTTTTCTGTATACTCTATGGCCCAACGTCCCATCCGCTCGCTTGATAACAGGCACATCCAAGAAATTCAACTGGCCGTTATCCACAGTAATTTGTATTTTCAGATTGATGTACCATGAAGACATCCAGTTCCTCTGCACCGTGTGCCCATATTACGAAAATACCATCGAGATAGTGGTACCACCTGGCTGGTCTTTTTACTGCAGTCTGCAACGCATGTGGTTCAAAGTTCTCCATAAACAGATAGACCGTGGTGCCCTCTGCACTACCTAAATATTTGTCGCTCGCTCTAGTTACGGTTGCAGTTCGCCATTTTACCTCTGAAGATATCTTCTGCAGTCGCAGAGGAAACTGTGGGAGAAAAGTTTATACACCGACCACGTCCTACAACCCCGGAAGACTTAAGTGATGTCAGTACCAGCCGTGAAAGCTTGCATAGTATTATCATACAGATACTCCTGAAAATAGGTGTTTCTGAGTTTGTAATACATATGATACTACAAAACTGAAAACGTCGGTGGTACGTATATAGCAGATGTCGTAATTTTCTGTACGTGCTATTTACCTTCCTCGCAAACAAATGGCCGAATATTCAAATGATTTTGCATTTGTGGACATCATCAGACATTGTCCATATAAAACGGAATGCAAACTGTCGCTAAAACGAGGCAAGATTCCTATCTTCTTCATATGTCATCAAGGGAACCATTGTGCTCATCTTTGTATGCCAAATTAGGGCTGTAATAGGCCTACGTCCAGATTTCCCCGGATTGGTCCTAATTTTGATGGAGCCCAGAGATGTACTGGAGAGATTTTTACACAACCGTCCATTTTTCATGACTGTAGAAATTCGATTCATTGGAAATAGATTGCAATAAACCTTAGTTAAAATTCATTAAAGGAGGAGCGAACCATAAATAGTTTCTCCGTTTTAGTCTATTAAAAACGCAGCGGCAAGCATGCTTAGACGCTCGCCTACACGAACATTATGTTCCAAAATGATTTTTACAGCTGTGATCACGTATATTTTAAAAATGACAATAGATATAGAAAAGTGTGGTTTACGACATAATGTTCACACACACACACACACACACACACACACACACACACACACACACACACATAAAGCTGATTTCTTTATTTTACCATATTACTTACTGACTGGCCACGCTCCAGCAGTTGGCATAATGTGTGGAATGGTTGGTACAGACGAGATCTGACACCCAGGTCCTGCTGAACCCCATAACTCTTTTTTTCTTGTTCTTCGGGCGGGGCTTGCACGAACTAACAGCTCACACCAAGGCATCAGTAGCATACTTTAATGATGACATCCTACACCGGACATGGAACTGAATATCGCGAAGATAACCTGTGTGCTACAGACGGTGTGCTACAGATGGCGCACACATAGGGAGTGATCAACCGTCCTGCCAGACCCCTTTTTCGTGACATTCAGGATTTTCTTCGCTCTGCCCCGAATTTTTCCGAAAGTAATTCTGGACACCTATTTGTCCTGGATTTAACAATTACGAAACGATTTATCCCGAATTATATGTTCATTTCACCTGTTACCGAAAGGTTAGTCACCCAAATGAGTAATGTATGGAGCAGTGGCAACTCACAGTTTATTGTACAAACTATGAAAGAAATGTTAACGATAGAGTGAATTCTGATGAAATCTGAGCTGGATGTTTTCATAATGCTGTTGAAAAATACAGTCATGCTGAAGAAAATTTACAGCAGTGATGAATACTGTAAGTCTGCTCTCACTTCTTCATCTTAGAAGGTACTAATAAAAAAATTAATGTACTTCTTACAACAAATTAAAGCGAAAGTGTCCAGAATTTGCCTCTAGAAAATATGGTCACATTAACATAATGAACTCTGTTAAACAGCTACTTGAACATTAGATATGTATGAACATTATGCTGCAAACCGCTCTTTTTTATCTATCCCCATTTCTGAAATATATGTGATCAAAGTCGTGAAGAAAATTTTGCAGCAGCCTCTATTTCCCATACTTCTTTATTGAGACAAAAAGAAGTCGCCGACACTGAGAAACCGCCGACATTGGGCCATCGTGTACAGCCCAACGCCCACTAGACAACTGAATATCTTACATGCCATTTGTCTTCTACTCACTGAGCTGTACAAAACTGATTCCGTTTACTTTCATATTACTTACTGCAGATTAATACTATGTCTGAATATGAACATCGTTATAATGTGCTTTCACGAATCCTTCTCACTCTCATGTGTAATTTATATCTGTCGGTCGGATGGAGGCGTGCGTCCGCTGACGGTATCGACACAAACGCAAGCGAGAAAACGTTCCCCTTCTCATGTCCTCGTTCTCCGCGCAACATCGTGGCCATCGACCAACGTATATCTACAGACTTTTCGTGTCCGGGAAAATAATCAAATGTGACCCATTTTTTCGAGGTTTTCGTAGTTTTTTGTCAGGGGTCGGCAATTTAATTGATGAGAGGCCTATCCCGACGCTACGTCGGAGTCATTAGTTACGCGGTAATGGCACCTGAAACAATTTAATTCGCAACAATGACGGAATCAGTTTTAAATGACGAAAAGAAAATTTAGTCAATTCAGTACATAATTAAATGAACATGTATAGTGCTTATTTTTACTTTGGCATTCCCCTGAGGTACGTCTGCCCTATGTCAGTATAATGTAGCACTGCTTGGGTTCAGCTAATTAAATTATTGCAGGATGGTTTCGCTCAGAACAATGAATTAATAGCTCAGTCATCTAAACACTAAAGAGTGGTTTCAGCTGAAAGAATGATCACATGGCTCAAGCGAGAGAAAACCTACTGATTGTCTTCACTTTAAAAGAAAGAATGAGTCATTCAGTCAATACGCAAAGCTACTACGGTGTCCAATCTTTTCTTTCCATTGCTGACTGCACTGACTGCTTTTGTTTGAAACAAATAAGTGAATAATAATCCAACTAACAGGTAAAACTACAACCGACTGACACGGTTGTTACACATTCTGTTACTCCCACATGCTGGTTTTACTCAAAAGATGGTACGAGTAGCCCAACCGACTGAATCGGTTTTTTTTTCCATTTGATTGCTCCCACTGATCACTTTCACTCAAAAGAATGAATCAATAATTCAAGGATAGATATAACTACAACCGAATGAGTGTATTGCTTTTCAACAAATAAATGTATCGATTGTTTTCCACTTCAGTTGTTCCCATCACTACGCAAGCCCATGGGGTAAGAACCAATTTTTAAACAAACAGATGTCTGAACAGCGTCTGTCTTGTCATTTGCTATTGGTGACTCACGTTGTTATTCTTCCAGTGTTTAATAACACATGTTTATTTTGGTCCATTATTTCATAACAGCTGTCAGTCCTACAATACGAAAATGTTATGGAGAAGAGGACTATCAGACGAGGAGATACTTCAATTGCTGCAGCCATATTCTGATTCTGTAAATCCACCCAGTGAATGTGAATTTGAATTTTCCAGTAATGATGGAGATGATGTAGACATCGACGTCGCTGAAAACTCAAAACAACACGATGATGATGATCATGAAGAATCCCTTTACGAAGAAGAACAACAATTTAGTGCAAATTCTGTTGAGCGTAACTTATTGTTTGTTTTCTAATACTTTGGGATATTCCGCCGGCTCGTGGAGGAGCCTGCTAATACCATAGAACCTAGCGTCAAGGTCCCTGATGTGTTTTCCTAATTCTTTTTCCAGCTAACCTGAGAATAAATTTTTTAAACGTTCCACTAAAGTTAGTACAGTTCCCTAAAGCAAAACCCAACCTATAATCGGTATATTTTTAACATAGTCCATATATATTAATAGTGAATATTTAACAAGGACACGCCAAAAACTATGTTCTCTGCTCACAGATTTCAATTTTTATCCTTAAAGTAGGCACCTTCGTACCAAGAGCGGCGGCAGCGTTTAGTTTGTTTTCTCCATTTCCGATTCGTAGTCTGGCCTCACTGAGCAGCTCTTCAGTAAGCTTCCTGTTCGATTTTCGTACATAGTTTAAAGTCATTATGAAACAAATCCTCTCCTTCAGACTCCTCTACACAATCAAGATCGTATAAATTTGCAGTTGTGCCCTAAAGAGCACGCACTATTTGGGGTCGCGGTTGCGCGCTATCTTACGTAACAGTGATTCCAAGCGAAACCCCCACGCATAAGATGTGGATGCTCTATGGTAACTGAAATCCAGTCTTTCTAAATTAAGCCAAAACTTAATAGCTGTTGCTCATGTATTCTGTGAATAACCTGTACAACAGAGTACCAGAATTACATCAAGAAAGCTGAAAAGTGGGTCTTATCTGTTCACTTCGGAAATGCGGGATCTCTTCACAGAATTTCTTCAAGGTGTTTCTGTCAGCGGTCTGAACACATCTGCGTCAGTGGCGAGCTGATCGCTTTAGCCAGCTGCCAGGAACACAAGCTGCGTTCTGTTTGGGACTACGCTCGTTTTGGTACATTTACCCTAAGTAGACCAACAAGGATCTGCATAAAATGAAAAAGTTTCTTTGTGTTCTGTTCCTTCCTGGCGTTTATAAGTCCAGAAAGGAAGGCATCAGTCAGCTTTGGAGTGTTAAGGTGTTCAGAAGGGTTGACCACTATTCACAGAAACAACAGCCCTATGTCTCGTAATCGTTTCCATGCTATTCTGAGGCTGTTGCACTTACACGATGCAATAGCCCAACGTGAACATATGTCAGGCCCCAGTGGGATAGGTTTTTGAGATGTGGGAACTGCCCTGACGGATTCCTGCATTCCAGGGTGGTACATGACCGTGGATGAACATTTGGTCCCATTTCGAGGTCGCTGTCCATGCCATCAAGACCTGGTACAATACATACCGTCAGAATCTGGTACGTACAGAATAACGTTTGGGGCAGTTTATTACAGAGATACTACTGAAAGATGAAAGTGTATTTGGGGAAGGACGAAGACACCAGAGCCGTGCGACTTGGATAGACTGTTGGGAAAACCCTGGTGATTGAACCGGAAAAGTCTGGACGTAATATCACCTGTGACAGTTTTTATACATCTCCCGATTTACCTCATTATTTGCTGTCAAAAGGTCTGACACTAGTCGGTACCATCCGTAAAAACAAAGGTGGCCTGCCTGCCGATTACGTTACACCTAAAGAACATAAAGTACAGTCCACATTACTTTGTTTTCAGGCGGATGTGATGACACACTCCTATATTCCTAATTAGAACAAAGTTGTTACCGTTCTTATATTTCTTCATGACCAACCAGCGGTATCACCACCGGATGTAAAGAAGTAAACCTCAGTTGTAATTACATACAATACCAAAAAATACGATATTACATTGTCTGTATTTTCATCATTATGATGTAATGTTCCTTCCGACATGCGAGGGGTCGTCTCACCATTAGAATATCCGAACAGGACTTCCATATGTTGTAGACTCATGGTTGAGGACGTATGGAAGTTTGGGTCTGACTGGGAGTCGTGCACGGATAGCCTAATGGTAAGGCAACCCATCGTGGTAAGCGGGAAATCCCCGTTCGAATCTTGGTCCGGTACAAATTTTCATTGTCGTCCTTCCATTATACAGTTAATGGTTGTCCATATTCTGAACTGCGAATAATTTTCATGAATGCCACAAAAGATGGCGCTGACACCATGGATCAGAAGACGTAATGCTACAGTGTAAAGAGAAAAAGAAGGATCTGACCATTGGTGGTCTAGTTGAACATGATAGATGTAATTGTAATGAACGCTGACAACCGATAGGAAATGAGATGTCGGGCTGTCATCATAAAAATGGGAAAGTAATTAGTTAGGGTAAAGAAATCAGTTAATTCATTAGTAGCACCGGATTCAGGAAGGGCAGCAAAGCCTCCAGCAAAGAAAAGGGGAGACTGTGAGTATAATTTAGGGAAGAAAGATGAAAAAAGTCGCATTACATGTTATAAGTGCACTAAACTTGTATAATCGGACATTCTGCTATTGCCTGTGGACCCTGCGCATATTTGCAATACCTGTATGCTCGGAATATTCTGCTATTTTCTATAGACAGTACGCAAATTTATAATAAGAATTATACACACATGAAAAAAAGTTTTGCATCACCTCGGTTCCGAGAGTTCCGGAACCTGTACAGAAAATTGGAATTAAGACGAACATTAACATCATTTCCGCCCTTTCCATTGCACATGAAAACCACACATTGCATGTTGCGCCACCGTACAGCGAGACGTTCAAAGGTGGTGGTCCAGATTGCTGTACACACCGGTTCCTCTAATACGCAGTAGCACGTCCTCTTGCTTTGATGTATACCTTTATTCGTCGTGGCGCACTCTCCACAAGTTCATCAAGTTCATATTGTCCCACTCCTCAACAGCGATTCGGCATAGGTCCCTAGGAGTCCATAAACTGTCCTTTATCCCAGGCATGTTCGATAGAGTTCATGTCTGAAGAACATGCTGGCCACTCTACTCGAGCGATGTCGTTATCCTGAAGGAAGTGAGTCACAAGAGGTGCACGATGGGGGTGCTAACTGTCTTCCATGAAGACGAATGCCTCGCCAACATGCTGCCGATATGGATGCACTAACGGTCGGAGGATGGCATTGTGGTATCGGACAGCCGTTACGGCACCTTCCACGACCACCCTCGACGTACATCGGCTCCACATAACGCCACCCTAAAACAGCAGGGAACCTCCACCTTAGCCGGCCGAGGTAGCTTAGCGGCTCTAGGCGCTACAGTCTGGAACCGCGCGACCGCTACGGTCGCAGGTTCGAATCCTGCCTCGGGTATGGGTGTGTGTGATGTCCTTAGGTTAGTCAGGTTTCTAAGTTGTAGGGGACTGATGACCTCAGAAGTTGAGTCCCATAGTGCTCAGGGCAAACTTCCACCTTTTTGCACTCGCTGGACAGTGTGTATAAGGCGTTCAGCCTGGCCGGGTTGCTTCCAGACACGTCTCCGACGGTTGTCTGGTTGAAGACATATACGACACTCATCGGTGAAGAAAATGTGACGCCAATGCTGAGCGGTCCATTCGGCATGTTGTTGGATCCAACTGTACCGCGCTGTATGGTGTCGTGGTTGCAAAGATGGACCGCGCCATGGACGTCGGGAGTGAAGTTGCGCATCATACAGTCTACTGCGTACAGTTTGAGTCGTAACACGAAGTCCTGTGACTGCACGAAAGCATTATTCAACATGGTGGCGTTGTTGTCAGGGTTCCTCCGAGCCATAATCCGTAGGTAGCGGTCATGCACTGCAGTAGTAGCCCTTGGACGACCTGTGCGAGGCATGTTATCGACCCCGTCTCTCTGTGTCTCATCCATGACCGAACAACATCGCTTTTATTCATTCCGAGACCCCTGGACATTTCCCTTGTTGAGCGCCCATCCTGGCAGAAAGTAACAATGCGGACGCGAACGAACCGCGTTATTGACCGTCTAGTTATGGTTGAACTACAGACAACACTAGCCGTATACCTCCTTCCTGGTAGAATGATTGGAACTGATCTGCTGTCGGACCCCCTACGTCGAATAGGACTGCTCATGCATTGTTGTTTACATATTTGGGCAGATTTAGTGACATCTCTGAACATTCAAAGGTCGAACCGTGGCATGGCGCCTTTAATGCGTAATACTGTTTTATCGGCTTGGTGGTCTTGCTGTAAAGCGTTTGACTGAAATCCAGTATGTTGAGGGATCGAATCCCGTACGGACCCTGGATTTTCTCTCTGCGTTTTAACGTTGTCTTCACCTCTCAGCGATGTGGGAAGTCTCCATAGATGACAAGTGGTTGGGATTCCACGTTAAACTTTAGACTCAGTTTCCCCGGTTTGTAGTTTAGGGGCACGCAAGCCGCCGAAGTGGCGTCCAATTGAAAGACTTACACCAGTCCAGTGAGAAATTTGTTCATTAAAACAACAGCAATAGTGCTGCAGCTCTTAGCGACTATCGACGCGTTTAAGGAATACGGAGAGGTCCTTTTTCCGCACCGGTTTGAAGAACATGATTCGGAAGTTGGAATTAACTGGTCGTTTAGGAATTGCTCCTGGGAGAGGCCGGACCAAATTGTAGAAAAAGTTACTGTTGACATGGTTGAGGATTCTGGACAGAACGTGCGATGTTCAAGCAGTCCGCGAGCTGTGTCATGAGAGCTGGACATTACACGCCACAACTTTCGAAAAGTGCCGCGAACAGTTGAGAAATTGCGTTCCTACAAATTTACACGCTGTCGCGGAAACAAATAGTCCTCACTCTGAGCAACAGTGGTTACTTGGAACGTAAACATGGAAGCACTTAAGAAATGTTACCCTCTCATGTGAAAATTAAAATGTGTTTCTTTCAATGGTTTATTCGTTTTTCCTCTTCTGCGTGTCCTTACAAACGTTCCCACAAAGTTTCATTTCCTACCATAACTATCACAGTGTGGTGCCAATGAAAACTGGATGAATCGAATTGCAGGCAAAATGAAATGAAGAGACTTACACACGATAGCATGGAGAGCAGCATCAGACGAGTCCCAGCACTGAAGACCACCACAATTCTCAATAGATACAAGCGAAATATGACTAAATGTGTAGTGTCGCTAATTGCCATCATTATACCTCGGCTCTGCAAAATGAAAATGATTGGTTACTTGAAACGATATATCAGTCGGGCTTCATCCGAATTTTACGAAAATGCAGCACATTTCTCAATAACTACACATGGACTGTGAAAACACCACAAGTTGTCGCAAACAGTTATCATTATAGAGCGGTTCTGCGGTAATTCGGATTGTTTCTTACCGAAAATGAGATAACAATCGATCACTATTGTGTAGCCTATTTACAGGATCGTACCCAGAATTTAAGCTGTAAAGAGTGTGGGGCGGGGCCAGGGGCGAGGCGAGGGGATGAGGGCAACTGGTATTACTTTCAAGGTAGATGTCCAAAGTTTTGAGATTTCGCAAAAGATAGTTCTGCGTACGCTTGCTACTACTCAGTATGCATTATGTGTTCCGACTTTATTCACAGTGAATGTACGTTAATACGTCTATTGTGCTGGGCAGATTTAATGTGCAGTTGCGGAGATTACTTTTTTTCTAACCGTGGTGGGACAGTTACGACAACGTCGATCACCAACAGGGCTATGCATAAAATCGAACAAAAGTAGCGCAAGATGCTGACGGAACATCAGAGATTGTTCTTGAGACCAATATACGCAGACTTAGAGATGGAAAAGACAGAATCAACAACATCACTGACTAAGATGTGGGAAAGCGGAATATTTATTCACAACTTGCGCTGCGTTGATTAGCTGGCGAGTCAGTGGCAAAATAAATCGATGGTGTCCGAAGACGTGCGGACACGGAGACTTGGGAACAACGCAGATTTTCGGACACATATGTTTCACGGAACGATTTAAATGCCGCGCGGGATTAGCCGAGCGGTCTGGGGGACCTGCAGTCATGGACTGTGCGGCTGGTCCCGGCGGAGGTTCGAGTCCTCCCTCGGGCATGGGTGTGTGTGTTTGTCCTTAGGATAATTTAGGTTAAGTAGCGTGCAAGCTTAGGGACTGATGACCTCAGCAGTTAAGTCCCATAAGATTTCACACACATTTGAACACTTTTTTGAAGGATTTAAATATCGAAAGGGATGGAAGCCCTACCCTTCCAATAACCCCACCCCTCTCCTTCCTCTCTCGGGCTAGAAGGGAGCAGTTGTAAACTGCTTTCACTTCGAATAGTACGTCGTATTTATACAATAACTGGTAATTTCTAACATACACGCCAGTCTTAGCAGAATATCTCAGATTATTTAGGAATCTCAACATCCAGTTGTAGAAATACTTAGTTACATGCTCATCTAAATTTAAATCAGTATCTAAGACTTTATTCCTATTCGATTACGTTTGGATGCAACTCTACAGTACTGTTGATCCTCGACTCATGCTAAGTGATCATCAAAAAACTAAAAATCTGCTTTTCTTTAATCAATCAGGTAATAATAGTGTTGCACGGCAGGTATAATTGTTTTGTAGATCTGCATGACAGTTGCACTGCTGGTGTCTGTTGACTTTATATTACTAAACATCATTCGAATTGGCTTCTGTCGCAAAAAAATCATTATTCCTTACCTTTTTCCAACTGCAATGTCCTCCCTAATTATTAGGCTTTCTTTCTTAATTCTCTGGCGACATGATTAATAATTTTTCATATACCCCAAGAGACAATGGATTCCAGTGAACAAATTAAGGCAATACGTCATCAAGAGGATTTTGCGCGAAATCATTCTTTATACCTGAAAATCACGTTTCAATAGAAGCGCGCTTAAGTCTACTCGATCCACTCACGCTCGCTCGACCATTTGCGTCTCCGATCGATATCTCTTTCTCTGTAAAGATAGTGTAACAATCAACTTCGAAAAAAATATCGATATAGGTGTTGTATTTGACCACCAGATATGTTCGACACACGTGACATGGAAAAAGCGGTTATGGGGACATTTTATCACAGGAGTTCGACGAATGAGACAATTAGATTTTGTAGTGTGCTTGTGAATTAATGCTGAATAATAGTTCACTTTTAATTTCAACAGTATACAGATCCCCACCGGAAAATTTTGAACTGTTTATGAGGAATCTGGCTTCTTCCTGAGCTATCTGTCAGACAGCTGCAAGCAGTTAATGGAATGTGGTGAGTTCAACGTAGATTTTCTAAAGGATCTGATACGAAAAATGATCTGAAAAACTGGATCCTAAAATTCGATCTTAGTAATTAACTTTCCACCATGGATGGGTAAAGACAAAAGCGACCTAATTGATAATGTTTTCTTTTGTGAAGCTCAAAGCAAGAAAATAAATGTTTACCCAGTAACTAGTGGTCTTCCTGATCACGATGCACAGTTAATCAGGATAAATAACACATTGCCTTAGAGAATGGACATCAGTTAGAATATTAATGACTTCAGGACAAATGTTTTTAAGGCTAGTACAGAGGAGACGACCTTGAATGAAATTTATAATGAACCAAATGCTAACATAAAATTTCGTCTATAAAATGATAAATTCATATCATTATTTAAAAATAGCTTTCCCCATAAGCTAATCAGAAACGACACTAAGCAGCCACGTCAAAAACCATGGATCACTAGAGAGATTAAAATAGCCTGTGAAAGGATAAGGGAAATGTTTCCTTTGGCAAGAAGAAGCGGAGCTGCTGCAGTAGCTGTACACTGTAAAAACTACTAAAACTTACTAAGAAAGGTTGTTAAAAAATCTAGGATCATGCAAATAATGACACAAATCAGTAATTCCAACAACAGAATTAAGGCTATATGGAATATAGTGAAACAAAAGACAGGACAACCATCCACAGACCAAGATAGCATAAGGGAAAAAAATTCAAGAGAAACACCATAGCAGTGTGATGAAAAAGTAAATCTCATAAAATTCAGTCATACGAATGTCTCACCAACTACTCCCTCTGAAATTTAGAAAATGATTCATCCTCTCAAAAATGAAAGCTAAGCTGTTTTTGATGGCGTTCCTAATAGAGTACTAAACATTTGTTACATAATAAGCCCAGTCTTAGCCGAAATATGTAATGCATCATTACCTCAACACATTTTTCCAGAGAGATTGAAACTTGTTGTTGTTAAGCCCTTCTTTAAGAAGGTGGTAACAGAGTGTCAATAACTACCAGCTTGACATCATTTTCCAAAATGTTTGAAAAGATGATGAATTTTAAACTAGTATTTCACCTTAGCAGTAACAATATCGTCAGCAAATCATTGTTTGGGCTGCTCTACTGAGAAAGCTATTTACATGTTCACTCACCTGATTTTACAAGCACTAAAAAACAAAATGTCGCCTCTTTGTATTTCCTGCGACTTATTTGATGCATTTGACTGTGTCAATCACAGTATTCTCCTAGATAAATTGAGTTTTGTGGGATTTATGGAACAGCCAACCTATGGATATAGCCAAAAGAATGCCGAAAGTTGTACTTATAATCTGAGGACATAATTCTGACTGGGTATAAATTACGTGTTGGGTTACCCAAGTCTCAAGCTTGGGTCAACAATAGGTCCTCGGAACGTAAACGATACTCCGTCTAATACACAACAAGCAAAATTATGTCTTTTTGCAGATGACAGTAGTATTTTAATTAATCCAAGCATACATCCAGAAAAAGAAGAAATCCTAAACGAAGTTCTTAAAGTATGATTGACTGGTTTTCTGCGAATGATCTCATCCTCAATTTTAAAGAAGCACGACGTATGCAGTTCTGCACATATAGGGGTTCAACACCAAGGATAAGTATAGCACATGGTGAGGAAATATTAAATAGGGTGCAAACTTCAAAATTCTTAGGTACCTATACTGATTAGAATTTAAACTGGGAAAAGCACATTTTGGAACTCCAGGCCACCTTTGCACTTATAACAATTGAAAATCTTGTGGAGAGATAAATCAACAAGTTGACGTATTATGCACATTTTCATTCAATATTGTCGTATGGGATAATATTCTGGGACAAATCATCTTGAAGAAAATCTTCAATGCGCTAAAACGTGCTGTAAGAATATCAAGCGGTGTTCACCGACATACACCTTGTAGACATTTGTTTAAGGAGGCGGCATTTTGAGTACTGCTTCACCTTATTTACTCCTTCATGAACTTTGCCGTAAATAGTCCAGTACAGTTCACAAGGAACTACGATCTACACAAATATAGTACCAGAAGTAAAAATGATATTCATAACTCCACATTCAGTCTACAGGATATACTCTTTGTTTTTTGAAGTGTTTTGCCAGCTGGCCCTCTATCCCTTGTGTTTGGCCATCTAACTCTGATACTTGAGTGAAATGGCTAAATGTCTCATAATTTAAAAAATTCGTGGTTACTTTGAAATTTGGTCTAACTACATGAACGAAGTATTATTTTGTATTTTTATCTATTACAAAAAATAGTATGTAAATTTCTGTTTTTTTGTTTATTACAGGTTGATATACGCATTTAAAAAAATAGAAGGCATTATTCCCGTTTTACCCTATTTACATTTAAAGACAACTAAATAGATCCATTTTCTATACCTAAGTTTTCAAGTGGCCGCCAGTTGCACTTCATGAAATTTGATTTTCGAGATTCACGTCATACACAATTGAATTATGATAATGTTCATATGTTTAATTTTTATTGCAGACCTATACTTCAATCTCAATCGTGCAAACCGTTCACATGCGAATTGCGGACAGAGATGTTTTGGGCCAAGTATTTGCTGCGTAGAGTCATCAATTTTATGGCTAAAAATTATTTACATAGTATTAAAAAAGTGGACTTTTGGTTGTTGGTAACGACTTCTATGAAAAGATAGTTTTTGCAGACAAAAATGTTGAACATGAGCGTAGGATAAGGCTCCGAGACCGGAAAACCCTCTTTACATGGCGTATCTGAATCTACATCTACATGACTACTCTCCAATTCACATTTAAGTGGTTGGCAGAGGGTTTATCGAACCACAATCATACTATCTCTCTACCATTCCACTCCCGAACAGCGCGCGGGAAAAACGAACACCTAAACCTTTCTGTTCGAGCTCTGATTTCTCTTTTTTTTTTATGGTCATTCCTACCTATGTAGGTTGGGTTCAATAAAATATTTTCGCATTCGGAAGAGAATGATGGTGACTGAAATTTCGTAAATAGATCTCGCCGCGACGAAAAACGTCTTTGCTTTAATGACTTCCATCCCAACTCGCGTATCATATCTGCCACACTCTCTCCCCTATTACGTGTTAATACAAAACGAGCTGCCCTTTTTGGTACCATTTCGATGTCCTCCGTCAATCCCACCTGGTAAGGATCCCACACTGCGCAGCAATATTCTAACAGAGGACGAACGAGTGTAGTGTAAGCTGTCTCTTTAGTGGTCTTGTTGCATCTTCTAAGTGTCCTGCCTTCCCCACAATATTATCTATGTGGTCTTTCCAACTAAAGTTGTTCGTAATTTTAACACCCAGGTACTTAGTTGAATTGACAGCCTTGAGAATTGTACTATTTGTCGAGTAATCGAATTCCAACGGATTTCTTTTGGAAGTCATGTGGATCACCTCACACTTTTCGTTATTTAGCGTCAACTGCCACCTGCCACACCATACAGCCATCTTTGCTAAATCGCACTGCAACTGATACTGGTCTTCGGATGACCTTACTAGACGGTAAATTACAGCATCATCTGCGAACAGCCTAAGAGAACTGCTCGGATTGTCACCCAGGTCATTTATATAGATCAGGTACAGCAGAGGTCCCAGGACGCTTCCCTGGGGAACACCTGATACCATTTCAATTTTACTGCGACCTTCCTGACAGGAAATCACGAATCCAGTCGCACAACTGAGACGATACCCCATAGGCCCGCAGCTTAATTAGAACTCGCTTGTGAGGAACGGTGTCAAAAGCTTTCCGGAAATCCAGAAATACGGAATCAACCTGAGATCCCCTGTCGGTAGCGGCCATTACTTCGTTGCACAAGAACGATGTTTTCTGAAACCATGCTGATTACGTATCAATAGATCGTTCCCTTCGAGGTGATTCATAATGTTTGAATACAGTATATGCTCCAAAACCATACTGCAGACCGACGTCAAAGATATAGGTCTGTAGTTCGATGGATTACTCCTACTACCCTTCTTAAACACTGGTGCGACCTGCGCAATTTTCCAATCTCTAGGTACAGATCTATCTGTGAGCGAGCGATTGTATATGATTGCTAAGTAGGGAACTATTGTATCAGCGTAATCTGAAAGGAACCTAATCGGTATACAATCTGGACCTGAAGACTTGCCCGTATCAAGCGATTTGAGTTGCTTCGCAACCCCTAAGGTATCTACTTCTAAGAAACTCATGCTTGCAGCCGTTCGTGTTTCAAATTCTGGAATATTCCATTCATCTTCCCTGGTGAAGGAATTTCGGAAAACTGCGTTCAATAACTCCGCTTTAGCGGCACAGTCGTCGGTAACAGTACCGTCGGCACTGCGCAGCGAAGGTATTGACTGCGTCTTGCCGCTTGTGTACTTTACATACGACCAGAATTTCTTCGGATTTTCTACCAAATTTCGAGACAATGTTTCGTTGTGGAACCTATTAAAGGCATCTCTCATTGAAGTCCGTGCCAAATTTCGCGCGTCTGTAAATTCTAGCCAATCTTCGGGATTCGCGTTCTTCTGAACTTCGCATGCTTTTTCCGTTGCCTCTGCAACAGCGTTCGGACCTGTTTTGTGTACCATGGGAGATCAGTTCGATCTCTTACCAATTTATGAGGTATGAATGTCTCAATTGCTGTTGCTACTATATCTTTGAATTTGAGCCACATCTCGTCTACATTTGCATAGTCAGTTCGGAAGGAATGGAGATTGTCTCTTAGGAAGGCTTCTAGTGACACTTTATCCGCTTTTTTAAATAAAATTATTTTGCGTTTGTTTCAGGTGGATTTGGAAGAAACGGTATTGAGCCTTGCTACAATGACCTTGTGATCACTAATCCCTGTATCAGTCATGATGCTCTCTATTAACTCTGGATTGTTTGTGGCTAAGAGGTGAAGTGTTTTTCGCAACCATTTACAATTCGCGTGGGTTCGTAGACTAACTGCTCGAAATAATTTTCGGAGAAAGCATTTAGGACAATCTCGGAAGATGTTTTCTGCCTACCACCGGTTTTGAACAAGTATTTTTGTCAACATATCGATGGAAGGTTGAAGTCCCCACCAACTATAACCGTATGAGTAGGGTATTTATTTGTTACGAGACTCAAATTCTCTCTGAACTGTTCAGCAACTATATCATCGGAGTCTGGGGATCGGTAGAAGGAGCCAATTATTAACTTAGTGCAGCTGTTAAGTATAACCTCCACCCATACCAATTCGCACGGAGTATCTACTTCGACTTCACTACAAGATAAACCACTACTGACAGACACAAACACTCCACCACCAATTCTGCCTACTCTATCTTTCCTGAACACCGTCTGAGACTTCGTAAAAATTTCTGCAGAACTTATTTCAGGCTTTATCCAGCTTTCTGTACCTATAACGATTTCAGCTTCTGTGCTTTCTATTTGCGCTTGTAGCTCATGGACTTTCCCAGCACAACTACAACAATTTACAACTACAATTCCGACTGTTCCCTGATCCAAGCACGTCCTGTATTCGCCATGCTCCCTTTGAGATTGCAGCTGTTCTGTTTTCTCAACCATTCACGTATCTATTTTTTTTTTTTACAGTAACAGTTAATAAAATACATACAAAAGCTATTTGACATCTATATTTCTTTGTATAGCGTTGCCAAATGAAAATATTGACATGCAGTTGGTGTTATATTCAAAGTACTGAACTCGCAGGCGTTAAGTGTGGTTTGTAATCATAGCTCAGCGGCGAAACTTGGCAGATATGCTAATGTGTTAATGCGGAACCGATTTACGTTAGAAAAATTACGTCAAATTTGGCCACCAGTTGCAAATCTGGCGCTGTGAATGCAGGAGAGACGTATAGAAATGTTACCATATGTGATGGATTAGGAACGGGTCGTGGGCAGAACAGTTCAAACAAGTGAGGAAGCCATAACGTTGATTTTATAATTTACCGCTGCTCACACAATTTGTTCAATATGAGCATTGGAGACGTTGACGAGATGCTAAATCTGTAAAACGACTTGATCAACGGATTCGGTGGAATTTGAGGAACATGTTCCTGTATGCTAGCCTTCATATAAGATAGATACTGAACCCTAGTAAACGTGTTATTTAGATATTCCCAGATCCAAAAGTCAGTTTGATTCAGATCAGGCCACGCACCTGGAAAACCTCTGGAAATAGCACATTCCTGAAAGTTTGCGTTAAGCAGATGTTTCACTGGGCTACGGACATGAGGTGTTGCCGCAGCTTGTATGAAAACAGTTGTTTGCATATAGTTGCGTTCTTCCAAAGCGGATATCACGGGCTGTATAAGAAGGTATCAATAATGTGCAGACGTCACGGTACATCTGACACCCCCTCTGCGTGTATTGTCTTCGAAGATGAAAAGACAAAGAACGAAGGTGCTTGTGATCCACACCACACAGTCACATACGACGTGTGAAATGGGTCTTCGTACACAACGCGCAGTTCAACAGTAACGCAAATTCGGAAGTTCTATGTATTCTCTGCACCCTATAGTGTAAAATTTGCCTCGTCACTCAACAGGTTATTGCCTGGCCACATATTATCAACATCGACCCGTGCCAGAAACCTAAGAGCGAATTCAGAACGTTGTTGCGGATCATGATGTTTCAGTAGCTGCACCGTCTGGATCTTGTACAGGTACTAGTGCAGCGTAGACGCAAAACTTTCTGTACTGTTGATCACGGAATGGACAATTCCCTTGACTCTGCACGGGCACTAACATTACCTGCAGAACGTGCTCCATCGTCAGTCATACAGCAACCTCGTCAATAACTTCCACCAGGGAAGGTAGCTTTCTTCTTCTAGCTGCCACACCAAGCTCACCCGCGTTTTGGAATTTCATTATCGCCTCCTTTAAACCATTAATGACATCTGGCCCCACCTCAGATCTTCAAGTCGGTGATACTCTCTCAACTTTTTTCTTTCGTTCTTTCTTTTACTTGTACAGTTTTTCCTGCGGAGACGAAGGGTCGGCATGGTTAATTGGATGTGGCAATGTTAGGAATTAGTGTACCCCAACTATCTGCGACTAGTGTAATCCATGGAATAGTGCGAAAGTGTTCAGTCTGCGAGCCGTGGAACTGAGGCGGGACGTGGGGACCAGCCCAGTATTCACCTATGGGGATGTGGAAAACCGCCTAAAAACCACAACCTAAAAACCACGTCCTCGTCGTTAATCCGCCGGGCGGATTCGATCCGGGGCCTGCGCGCAAACCCGAGTCGAGGAAAGTAGCGCGTTAGCGTGCTTTTTTTTTGTTTTTTTGTTTTTTTTTGTTTATTTATTTTCAATAAAGATCACTCTGTTAAAAGGAACATATAGACCATTTCATCGTATAGTATGTGCATTACATAGTGAGTGGTGAGAGAAGCGTGAGGTTCATCATCAGCTGTCAAATGTGCACACCGACTGCACCCGGCACATCCCAACTGCGTGGGGGGTCGAAGAAGACTGTCTGAAGATAATTGGCAAAGGTTTTCCGATAGTGTGACCATCTATGAACCTCATTGTGGGCTTGCTGCAAGAAATACCAAAAGTCAAGTCGCGACGTGGCAGTATCCCCATAGAGGTACGCGATCGTCCAACCTTTGATCCAGATGATCGACTGTGATTTAGTCGCCGGAAAGTAGTCACTCTCCGGATGTAAGAAGGAAGCAGGTGTAATATGTTGCGGGGTCACACGGAGGTAGCAAGCCACCATCTGTCTTCCTAGGAGCCAGACGTCCTCCACCGCGATACAAGTTAAGCGGTGATGGTCGTCATCCACTTGGTGACATTTCGGGCATAGTGGAGTGTCCACTAGTCCAATTGTATGGAGCCGTTGGTGGGTGTTGAACTTGCCACAGGCGACAGAGAACCACAGTGCCCGAACGAAGGTAGGAAAGAATTTTTGGTGCACATGTCTCCAAATCTTCGGCCAATGCAACCTGGGGTGTTTCAGTTCAATTACATTACAACTTATCCGTCGTAGCAGCCAAACATAAAAATCCTTCGCGCATGGCGGTCTCGTGCGCGGAAGCTCGTCTCTGATATAACTAAGTTCCACGATAAATGTTGAGACATGCGCAAAATGTGGCGTAATGTTGCCCACCGCCACCGGAGGTGTGAGGGACGCTGGAACCAGGAGATCCAATTGGCGGGATGTAAGGGAATCACGCCCGCTACGCCATTGCTTATACATTGTGGCTAGAAGGAGCGCCGTCGCACGGCAGTGAACATTCGTAAGTCCGAGTCCCCCCTTGTCCGTATGGAGAGTGAGCGTTTCGTATCGCACCTTGCGGGGCGATCCAATCATCACGAAATAGCCTAGTGCTGATTGAAGTCGACGTCCGAGCGTGAGTGGTAGGGGCAGGATCTGCGAAATATGCACCATTCGAGAAACCACATAAGTGTTCAGGTACTCGACTCGCTGCAAAGGATCAAGGCGCCGTAGGAGATGTTGTCGGACCATGGTACGTGTTGTCTGTAAAATACGTCGGTAGTTAACTGCCGCAGAATGTTTTACAGATGAGGTAAAGTCTATGCCGAGATAGCGGAATCGTTGCACATAAGGAAACGGACTGATTTCTTCCGGCGTAAGGCCCCTTCCCACCGGCATTGCCGCCGATTTGTTCATGTTCACTGCACTACCCGCCGTCACACTGTGGTCCAACAACAGTTCAAGGACCGTCTTCACCTCTTCCTCAGAACGAACGAGCAGCAGGAGGTCGTCCGCATAGACACGACATTTGAAGGTGTAGCCCCGTAGTTCCATCCCAGAAAGAGAATTGGTGAGCCTCCCAATTAATGGTTCCAACGCTATCGCGAACAGCAGCATCGAAAGAGGGCAGCCCTGGCGAATGGATCGTCGAATTTGAATGGGCCCTGCTATACGCCCATTAACCTGTACCAAGGATTGTGCGCCCCCGTAAATCCTTCTAATGAGACCAGTAAAACGGTCTGGAAAACCCATTTCTTCCAGTACAGCATACAGATAGTTGTGGCGCACCTTATCAAAAGCACTGTCAAAATCAACCGCCACCATGGCCGCTTTAAGCCGGCACTCCTCCGTCGGCGCAATCACATCACGGCATTCGCCAGTAGCTGTTTGCACATTCACCGATCCACCCGGTGTCGTCTGTTCCGGAGAGAGAACGCTACGAATTAACATACGACATCGGGACGCTAGCAACCGTGCAAAGATCTTATAGTCGGCATTAAGCAGGGTGATGGGGCGATAATGTGTGACAGTAATTCCTGGCTTCGGTTTATGTACTGGCACCAGGAGGCCTTCCATAAAAGCCGGTGGAATAGGCGCATCGGAATTTAACATCTCGTTCTACATTTTCGTCCATCGCGGTGCCATTTCGTTGCGAAATTCGCAATTGAATTCAGCAGGAAGCCCATCAGTGCCTGGGGACCGATTCAACGCACCTTGTGCGATCGCATCATGTACTTCCTCACAGCTAATGGCTTCCAGTAAGGTTCCCGCGGCTTCCACCGTCAGTGTACGGGAGACGGACGTGGCTATACGGTCGAGGTCATCGAAAGAGGCTGTCTTCTCGATAGATGTGTTAGTAATGGTCGACGAATGCAGAGACAATGTCCGCTTGACGCGTCACTCTTCGGTCTTCGCGGGTGATTAACTCCCGTACCAAAACGCGTCGTCGGTGCTTTCGTTCATTCACGACGTGGTGCATGGAAGGAATCTCGTGCCTTATCGTATCGTGACATCTGGCGCGCACCATGGTTTCCTGAAGATGTTTCCGAGCTAAAGCCACTAGTTTAGCTTTTATCCTTTTGCGTTCGATCCAGATGTCCTGTCCCGGCGGGCCATCATCCAGGTCGCGCAGTGCTGCAAAATAAAAGTCGGTGGTACGGCGGCGCCATTCTACCATTTCCCTGATATATGAGATGAACGTACGGCGAAGCGCCGGTTTAGCACAAGTCAGCCACCAATCAAGCATCGTCGCATACCTTCCAACCCTTCGCTCGCACATCGTCCATGTCTCAAGAATCCGTTGGCGGCATTCAGGATCATGTAGATGTTGAATGTTTAGTTTCCACGGAGCCTTACTGTTCCACACCCCTCTACGGGGAAGAAGCACCGTACAGATGTAAGCGCTGTGATCGGAAAATGCCAACGGCCAGCGTTCCGCGTCCTGGACATCATTTGCATGAGCCCGTGAGATATAAATGCGATCTAATCTGCTCGCCGTATGACTTGTCACATAGGTGTATCCCGGTGCAGCTCCATGTCGTAATTTCCACATGTCACTAAGTACAAGGTCGTTGACAACGATTCGCAACTCCTGGCTGATGTTTGCTTGCGGCCATTGGTCTTTCTGACTGAGAACACAGTTGAAATCTCCACCAATTATTACACATTCAGAACGTCCATGGAATAGTGGAGCAATGTCTTCTGCATAAAATCGCGCCCTTTCCCGCCGCCGATTGTTTCCCGACGGTGCATAAAGATTGATGATGCGTGTCCCAAACGTCGTGAAAGCCATTCCCCTGGCCGACGGAAGATAACACACGTTTTCCACTGGGAAGCCATCTCGCACGTAAACTGCCACCCCACTCCCATTGTGATCTCCATGTGACGAATAGGATTGGTAGCCTGCGATGTATCGGAGTGCAGCTATGTGGACTTCCTGCAGCAAAGCAATATCCACATCAGATGCCCAAACTGTTTCCTTCAATAGGTGTATTTTGGCCGGTGAACGCACGTCATTGATATTTAATGTTGCAATACGGTTCGCATGGCGTTGAATCCCACTCTGTCGAGGCGCAACAACATCTCCCTGCACCGGCGCCGGGGGCTGAGTTAGAAGACGTTCTCTCGCCCCTCTCCCTTCACCTTCAGCAATTATTAGGCCGTCTTCGTGAGTGCCGGCTGCCTCTGTATGACGTCCGGCGCCTCCTCAATATCCTCATACCACATCTTTTCAGGCTGTGAAATATTCGTGTCCATAGCCACAGCATCTGCGTCTGGAGAGCCAACTGGCTGTGATTTCTCTTCAGCATCACCACGTCCCGGTACCGTCAATGTGACAGACCGCTGTGGGTCGGATCGAACAGTTCCCAGTGCCTCATCCTGTTTCGTAGAGGCTGTTGTGTCGTCTTGGTCCACAGGCACATCGTCGTCGGGGCAAGGGGAGTCATCCCGAGGAGATGTCGTGCGACGCCGCCGTTTCCTCCTTTTCGGGGAACGCTGTTTGCGTGATCTTCCGTCCGTGTCCTCAAATTGCAGGGAATCACGGCTGCCCGACAGAAAAGCATCCGTAGGGACTGGAAGTGTTTCGAGTCCCATCGTTGAACTTGGCGGGAGTTCGGTCGAAACTAATGATGTCCTCTCAGAGTGCGTTTCAGACGGAACAGCATCCGTAGTGGCTGGAACTGCTTCTTGTACTATCGGTGTGCTTGGTGGGAGTTCGGTCTCATCTGATGTTGTCGCCGTAGATTGTATGCTCGACGGAGCAGCATGCTCTGTCATCCCGACGTCTGCTACAAGGTTTCGGAGAGTGCCATCTTGATCTTCCACCGGGGCTGTGTCCTTTCGGTCTTCAGCGGACGCAGTGAGGGCTTTGGCATAGGTGATCGGCAGTACTGTCATCGCCGGCGACGGCTCCCGCACATCTGAAGGCAGTTGCGTAATCCGCCGTTGCAGACAGTTCGACCTGAGGTGTCCCTCCTGGCCACATCCAGAACATGTACGTGCTTGACCATCGTAAATCAGCACCGCCCGACGACCACCAATTGTCAGATAGGACGGTACATACTTCTGAAGATCAATAGTGATCTGCCGCACTCCGTTAAGAACGGAGTATGTGGCGAATTGTGTCCAGCGTTCTGCTGTGTGACCATGTACTGTGCCGTATGGCTTAAAAGCCTCGATAACTTCGTCAGCCGGGAGCTCAAATGGCAGCTCAAAAACACGTATTGTCCGTATACCCAGACCAGCATGTTCTACAGTTACCGTGCCGACATTCCCGTCACTATGGCAAAATCGGAGACCTGCTTTTGTCGCCTGTAGAATTCTCTCACACGCCGCGTCATTTACCATCTTAACATACACCGTGGGACAAACGATGGATAGGTGAATTCCGATAATATCGTTTGGCGGTATCTTGACGTCCTCTCGAATGAATCGTTCCACTGCTAAAGCCTTTGGTCGTTCGTAGTCTTTGCAGAAATTGAATCGTAATGTAGTTTTCCTGTACTTGTTCGCCATGATCGTTGTTACTATCCCGCGTGCAGACTAAGTCCACAAGTAAACAAACACTCGCACACGCCGCACAGGCGGAAGTATCGGACCTCCGCTTCGCACGGCCGCTAGCGCCGAACTGCGTGCTCGGCTAACCTGGCGGGTCGGCGATACTCTCTCAATGCAGCATTGTAATTGCTGCCGTCCACATAAAGCAGTTTCATTAATAGCGTATGGTCCGTTTTCTCGATAACCTAACTGTTCACCAACGTTATGGTTTGTCTAATGACAGCGTGGACGTCATATTGTCAAACAAACAGCGTACTGCGCCAGTTTTGTGCCCAGTGACCACAACTGACGTCGTAAATCGGTTCCGCATTAACATGTCTACCAAGTTTTGCTGCCATACGACAATTACAGTCCACACTGGGCCTCTGTAAGTAGCAACACTTTAATTACAACCATACAGTATATGGTATGATGGTGGCTTCTGTACATTGAAGGACTGACATTACAGTATTGTTAATAAATTTGAACCTCTTACGTACTGACAGTAATGAGAAAAAGGAAGACACAGTGACTTAAATGTAGCGATTTGTATATAGCGCCAGCTCGAGGAAGGCTTGAAGCCCCGACCGTGCTCTACGAACTGTACTCGGGCAGGTCCACTGTCTCACCACGCGTGCTCTGCGAGTCGAGTGCGGACTGCCTCGCGCTTCCGCGTTCTTCTGCGTGCTCTGAGAAAAGCGCTCGGCTGCACAGTTGGTAACATTGGGGAGGCTATGCAAAATGTATTTAGAATTGTTTATCAACCGCAGGCGTTTTACTACCTACTGTGTAACAGATATTGCTGTCGTATCTGTCCCCTGGAGAAGACAGCGATGATGAGGACTTTAATGGCAGTGATATAGAAACGTCAAGTGGTGAAGGAAGCGTTGGTGAAGTGCTGACAGCTGACAGTTGTTATACAAAACCGTGATCCGTTAATCGTCACGCAGGTAGGTGTAAATTTGCATTTACAGAGAAACCACGTGTAAAAATTGGTTTCGCATTTCTTCCGATTTCGCTTGATATACTTACATCAGCTTTAAGGATCGTTTGCTATCAATGATAATTAATGAGATGAAAAGATATGTTGACTAATTTGTAAGTTCGCGTGTGGATACACTGAAACTAAGATCGTATGTGGATAAATGGATGCTAAGCAACAATTGAGAATTTTTTTTTTTTTTTCTCGGTGCACTTCAAAAGAGAAGGCGCATATGATGACAGACAGAGGGTAATAGAGATTCGTCCGTCTGTAAAAAGATATGTGCATGAAGCATATAACAACTACCACCATCACCGAGAGAGGTGGCGCAGTGGTTAGACACTGGACTCGCATTCGGGAGGACGACGGTTCAATCCCGCGTCCGGCCATCCTGATTTAGGTTTTCCGTGATTTCCCTAAACCGCTCCAGGAAAATGCCGGGATGGTTTCTTTCAAAAAAGGGGACGGCCGACTTCCTTCCCCGTCCTTCCCTAATCCGATGAGACCGATGACCTCGCTGTCTGGTCTCCTTCCCCGAAACAACCAACCAACCAACTACCACAATCATACCTTAACAAAGGGCTCGCCGAGAACCCGAGAAAATTCTGGTTCTATGTAAAGTCACTAAGCGCTTCTAACGCTTCCATCCTCTCACCAGTCTGTTGTGGCAATCTAAGACGGAAAACGAAAGCCAAAGTTTAATATCCGCGCTTAAGAAATCGTTCACGCAGCGTATCGTACACACTCTCGTTCGGCCATTGAAGAGACTGCCGTGTGGACAACATAGTAACAAAATCCCTGGCGAAGAGAATTAACAGTAACAGTTGCAAACAAATAAGTCTCTAGGACCGGATGGAACCCAGTTCGATTTCACAAAGAGTACTCTACGCCACTGGCCCCTTCCTAAGCTTAAACTTATCGTGAATCTATCACCCAGCGCAAAGTCCTAGATTAGAAGGATAAAAGAACGGAACCGCCAAATTACAGGCGAGTAACCTTAACATCATTCTGCTGCAGAATTCTTGAACATGTTCTCAGTTCAAATGCGATAAATTTCTGCGTCCCCATCTACATCTTTATGATTACTAGCAATTCACAAGTAAGTGTGTGGTGTAGGATTCATCGAGCCACCGTCAAGCTATTTCTCTACCGTTTCACTCCCGAATAGCGAACAGGAAAAATGAAATCCTCAATCTTTCCGTACGACCTCTGTTTTCTCTTATTTTATTACGATGATCATTTCTCCCTATGTGGGTTAGGACCAACAAAATATTTTCACACTCTGAGAAGAAAAATTTCGTGAAGAGATCCTGCCGCAACGAAAAACGCCCCCATTCGCGTAACATATACGTGACACACTCCCCTGTTTTGCGATACTACAAAACGAGCAGCCCTTCTTTGAGCTTTTTCCTCAATCAGTCCTGTGTGATGCGGATTTCATATCACGCAGCATTATTCCAGAAGAGGGCGGAGAAGCTACTGTAGGCAATCTCTTGAGTAGACCTGTCGCACTTCCTAACAGGTCTGCCAAGAAATCGCAGTGTTTGGTTTGGATTACTCACCACATTATCTACGTTATCGTTTCAATTTAATTTAGGCGTAATTGTAATCCCCAAGTATTTAGTTGAATTTGCAGTCTTCCGATGTGTGTTATTTATTGTGTAACCGAAATTTAGCGGATTCCTTTTAGTACTCACGTGGATGACTTCATACTTCTCATTATTCTACATCTACATCTACATTTATACTCCGCAAGCCACCAAACGGTGTGTGGCGGAGGGCACTTTACGTGCCACTGTCATTACCTCGCTTTCCTGTTCCAGTCGCGTATGGTTCGCGGGAAGAACGACTGTCTGAAAGCCTCCGTGCGCGCTCTAATCCCTCTAATTTTACATTCGTGATCTCCTCGGGAGGTATAAGTTGAGGGAAGCAATATATTCGATACCTCATCCAGAAACGCAGAAACGCACCCTCTCGAAACCTGGCGAGCAATCTACACCGCGATGCAGAGCGCCTCTCTTGCAGAGTCTGCCACTTGAGTTTATTAAACATCTCCGCAACGCTATCACGGTTACCAAATAACCCTGTGACGAAACGCGCCGCTCTTCTTTGGATCTTCTCTATCTCCTCCGTCAACCCGATCTGGTACGGATCCGCACTGATGAGCAATACTCAAGTATAGGTCGAACGAGTGTTTTGTAACCCACCTCCTTTGTTGATGGACTGCATTTTCTAAGGACTCTCCCAATGAATCTCAACCTGGTACCCGCCTTACCAACAATTAATTTTATATGATCATTCCACTTCAAATCGTTCCGCACGCATACTCCCAGATATTTTACAGAAGTAACTGCTACCAGTGTTTGTTCCGCTATCATATAATCATACAATAAAGGATCCTTCTTTCTATGTATTCGCAATACATTACATTTGCCTATGTTAAGGGTCAGTTGCCACTCCCTGCACCAAGTGCCTATCCGCTGCAGATCTTCCTGCATTTCGCTGCAATTTTCTAATGCTGCAACTTCTCTGTATACTACAGCATCATCCGCGAAAAGCCGCATGGGACTTCTGACACTATCTACTAGGTCATTTATATATATTGTGAAAAGCAATGGTCCCATAACACTCCCCTGTGGCACGCCAGACGTTACTTTAACGTCTGTAGACGTCTCTCCATTGATAACAACATGCTGTGTTCTGTTAGCTAAAAACTCTTCAATCCAGCCACACAGCTGGTCTGATATTCCGTAGGCTCTTACTTTGTTTATCAGGCGACAGTGCGGAACTGTATCGAATGCCTTCCGGAAGAAAAATAGCATCTACCTGGGAGCCTGTATCTGATATTTTCTTGGTCTCATGAACAAACAAAGCGAGTTGGGTCTCACACGATCGCTGTTTCCGGAATCCATGTTGATTCCTACATAGTAGATTCTGGGTTTCCAAAAACGACATGATACTCGAGCAAAAAACATGTTCTAAAATTCTACAACAGACCGACGCCAGAGATATAGGTCTACAGTTTTGCGCATCTGCTCGACGACCCTTCTTGAAGACTGGGACTACCTGTGCTCTTTTCCAATCATTTGGAACCTTCCGTTCCTCTAGAGACTTGCGGTACACGGCTGTTAGAAGGGGGGCAAGTTCTTTCGCGTACTCTGTGTAGAATCGAATTGGTATCCCGTCAGGTCCAGTGGACTTTCCTCTGTTGAGTGATTCCAGTTGCTTTTCTATTCTATTTAGAGTCAGTTGCTTCTATTTGCACCCACATGCCTTGCTCATATTGTGGCATCAAGCAGTCAGGCCTGCAAGATGAGTGATCTGCCAAGCGAGTGGATTCATTCTTATTTATCGAGTAACATGAACTCTTGTACTCACAATTAAGTTACAAATTATCCTCCTGTATGAATATTACGCAACGGAAACGCACATCTGACTATCAATAATTTACAGAACTCTGACTGTTCACTACGCACTGGCAATACCACATTTTCTTTCTTATTTAACGGCTTTGATCAACACGTGGCCATCGCACTGAATATGAATGGAGCACACATTATAAATTCTGGATATCATGGCAACATACAATTCGAAGGAAAAGGCCACCAATCTTTTTCTTTTCACTATCTTATTTATTCCGATAAATTCTATAACCTAAACACACAAATCCTATAACGTACAACAATAACACATGAGAAATTCGGCCCAGTGGGCATGGCTTTACATTGGTGATTCTCTATCTTATGGTCTCGTAATTATTTAACGCTACAGTGCACTTTCTGGATAGGATGGTAGATCTTTTGCTATATCTCACACTTCGACTCTCACAACCACCATCACGAAACTTTCCTCCAGACCGAGCGGTACAAAAGGAACATGCATAACCCACTACCTCTGAAACTACCTTGCTACTCTCCCTTGCAAATCACACATACTTAAATTACACGACATACACCAACATGGAATACAACACAAGGAATAGTCACAACATTATAATCACATCACTTTCAGCTTTCCCACTTCAATCAGTATTCATCCCAGTTTCACACGACACTGTTCCACTTCGTAACTTTTCTTGCCTACTACGAACTCTGGACGATGTATGCACGTCTTCCTGTGCAATGCAAGCCAAGTGGCGTTGCTGGATAGACGGCTGACTCACCTTGCTTCTCTCTCAGAGTATTATAGTTTGAATCAAGCGTCACACGGAAACATAACACGCAAAGTAATATTAAGAACATATTCATCACACACGCGAGTCCTCAACTGATACCATGGACGAGTACTTCTCTTTATCCTTTGTCACATACACAGATTGAGACTCACACAGTACTCACCACGTGGAAGTACTCGTCTCTAATTTCAAGTCCTGCACACGCCATTTCTTAAATATTTCCAACTTATAGTACACACGCTAGTAATTCAGCTTAACTTAAGCACTCGGAAGTATTTCAATTTATTGCTACACGTGGTTTCATTCAGACCGTTGGTCACTTCCGAAGATTACTACGATCCCATTAATATTACCTGCCTGACATTTAATTCTCCCCACAAAAGTTCCTGAAATAGAGAAATTATTATTCTAAACTACTCTTATGTATTTCACATGCATACCATGTCTCCACTCTTTTGTCCTTACGGAGCACGCATAAGACAGGTCTTACCAACACTACATCCAGCGGCAGAGTGCTGAAACATGGCCGTTCTTCAGGTCCTCTCGCACCTCTGTCGAGGTGGGGGAAGACCATGCTACCGTATTGGTCAGCCACATTTCAGGCGCTCAAAGCTCCGATAAGTTTCATCTCTTTGGTTCCACCAAAGGTGGCCAAAGGATCGTCTCAAAAATGATCATATATTCACATTCACTATCTGCGGTTAGCAGACGACCATACATTCATTCATTTCACAGATCTCACCAAACTGGACGTAGGGATTTATTTTGCGGGAGTGCACATGTGATCAATTAAATAAATAAATTGTCATTCTTTCCCACACTGGTATCCCGCTTCGCTGTATTAATTGAAATTGAGTTATTATTAGAAAAAATATGTTCTTCTGACAAGAATAACGAAGATTGTTGTACTTATTTTCAATGTCGGGCGGTACTGTACCCTTTCAGTAGCACACTGTTGTCTTGTCTAAATCATTTTACTATTGAGTTTGGTCATCTAATGATTTTACAAGGTGGTAAGTGGCAGTATCATCTGCAAACAGTCAGGAAAGACTCTGAGCAGATAGGTCAGGAACAGCAGAAGACCTGTAACACTTCCTTGGGGAACGCCAAATATCGCTTCTTTTTCTCTCGATGACTTACCGTCAGTTACTGCGAACTGTGATCTTCCTGACTGGAAATAACGAATCCAGTTACGCAACTGAGAAGATACTCCATAGGCACGCAGTTGGATTAGAATTCGCATGTGGATATCTGTGCCAAAAGATAGTTCAAATGGCTCTGACCACTACGGGACTTAACATCTGAGGTCATCAGTCCCCTAGAATTTAGAACTACTTAAACCTAACTAACCCAAGGACATCACACACATCCATGCCCGAGGCAGGATTCGAGCCTGCGACGGTAGAGGTCGCGCGGTTCCAGACTGAAGCGCCTAGAACCGTTCGGCTACACCAGCCGGCTGTGTAAAAAGCCTTCTGGGCATCTAAATATATGGAGCCAATTTGACATCCCCTATTCATAGCGCTCATTACTTCCTAGAGGTAAAGAGCTGGTTGATTTTCAAATTTTCTGAATTCGTATTAGCTATTTACTAATAAATTGTATTCTTTGAGTTAATCGATAATGTTCCAAAATTCTGCTGCAAATCTACATTGATAATATGGATCTGTAATTCAGCGGATCATTCCCATTTCCGTTGGTCTGGGTACTGGAGTAACTTGTGCTACTTTGCAGTCTATAGGTACGCCTCTTTCGACGATGCGGTTGTATATGATTGCTAGGTATGAAGCTACGGTATCAGCATACTCTGAAAGGAACCTGACTGGTATAGAATCTGGATCGCATATCGATCTTTCGTTAAGTGATGTAAACAGATTCATTACACCAAGAGTAGCCAATACTAAGTTAGTTACGTTTGATAGTAGCTCTTGATTCCAATTCTGGAATATTTACATCGTCTTCTTTGTTGAAATAATTTCGGAAACAGTGTTTAGTAGCTCTGTTTCAATGCACTATCATCAGTAACATCACCATAGATATCGGAAGTGAAGGTACTGATTGCGTCTTGCCGCACTCTACGTACGACCAGAATCTCTTTGGGTTTTGTGCTAGATTTCGACACATAGACTCGAAGGAGTGGACACTATTTCTTTGAGACCTAGAAGCTTATGCCCATGAATCAGCACGGTTGTGGCAGTATCATCACATACATCGCTTAGCTGTGCTGGAGGGAAACAGAGAAAAAAAATGCTGAAGCAGATAGGCAAAAAGCTGAGGTAGTTAAGCAAGAGGCTAAAGCATGTAGAGCAAAGGCTGAAGCAGATACAGCAAGAGCCGATGCATGGACGGAAGAAGCAGATATGGGAGAATATTGCAGAGTTAGAAAGGAGAAGCGAATGACGTTTCAACATTGCCAAAGATGAATTACTCCAGAGTGGGACAAAATAGTTGCAAACGACTGAAGGCACGAATGATGAACTTGCATAAGAAGTGCAAATTCTGGAGGAAAAGCCAGTACCGGACGAGACCGAGCTAATGCAACTCGTTCAAAAGAAAGAGTTTTATTACGATGAAAACCTGAAAATAGGAACTGAGCGACCGCAAGTGGCGGAACAGGTTTTAAAAATATCAGATGGTAGAAATATTGTGAGCGAGGATTCAAAGTAGCGCATCACTACCCGGCACGGAGAGAGGCTCGAGAGAACGCTCCAAGTCGCAACCCGCAAACCTGATGTGGTATCCGAGCAGATAACAAATGCAGGTGAGGACTGGATTTGCATTCTAATCATACTGAGATATGATTGAAGTCAGAATGGACTTGTTAGCTGAGATGGGCAACGCCGGAGAGCCGATGCATCCAATCACAGAAATAAGTAATTACTTTAGTATGACCCCTTATGTAGTGCTTTTCTTTTCTTTGTTAATAAGACATTCATTTAGTTATTTTGCTGTGGGTATTCACCTGCCGGCTTCGCTTGTGGCTTGGGGGAATTTACATCTATGTACACACGCATTGTTGCTTTAATATTGATGGAAAGCCCATGATCGTGTGGAAGCTAAAACAAGTTTTTGACTGTTGTAGGCGAAATAATGCAGCGGCGAGCTTCGAGAAAAGTCAGTAATCTTTACTGCGAGATGTCACATGTAATTTGTTTCAGAAGTTCAACTTAGAGAGGTAATTACAATAATGTCGTGTATCGTTCTGTCACTTTCTCAGATTCTCTGTATTATCTTGTGCGGTGCCTTATTATATGTTATTATTATTATTATTTTATTGTTATTATTATTATTATTGTTATTATTATTATTATTATCAGTTCCGAGTATCGAAAGCAGTGTTTTGTTATTATGAGAGTTCAGAAGTATTCTGTTTGTGGGAGACTGTTGATCTCTGCCACTAATTAACAGAGTTCAGATGGGTATGCATTTATCGACGGGGAAGACTCTGTGACATGATGTTGTGAAAGTATATTTGGGCTTACCACCAGCTCTGAGTGCACCACTCAGAGAAAGTAGCCATTTGTGTTTGTAAACGATATTTCTTGTCAGCCACCAGTGTGCCATGAGATCGCTGAGCGAAGGAGACAACACGTTTCTTTCTTTTTATTCTTTTGCAACTGCCTTTATCCCGCATTGTGCACAGGGTCGGCAGGGTTAAGTACGGACTTGGGATGGTGAACTTTATGGGGTGGCCAGATGCCCTTCCTGCCGCCACCCAATAATCCCTGGGACGTAATTTGTGTACCCCAGCTGTCTGTGTCTAGTGTAAATGGTGAAGTAGTGTGAATGTGTTTCAAATGTCTGCGAGTCGTGTAGCTGAGACCGGACGTAGGGACCAGCCCGGTATTCACCTAGGAGGACGTGGAAAACCGCCTAAAAACCACACCCAGGCTGGGTGGCACACCGGCCGTCGTAGTTAATCTGCCGGGCGGATTAGATACGGGGCCAGCGCGCCTACCCGAGTCCAGGAAGCAGCGCGTTAGCGCTCTCGGCTATCCTGGCGGGTCAGAGACAAAACGTTTGAGATAATGTATTTGTAGCACCCCGCCGTTATCCTACGAATTGTTTCGCAAATGCAGGGAACGGATTTAGTCACCGTTTCCGAACCAACCATGTACTAATCCCACTTCATATTTGCCTATTACGAAGACTGATTTGGAATGAGTGTACCAATTGTACGTTTAGATGTAAGTTTTTTTTGGGGGGGGGGGGGAAGGGGAGGGGAGGGAGGGGGGTCTATCAGTTCTTATTCGTGCTTTCATTTTAGAAAGTAATTTAACGTCTTCTTCTTGGACTTCGTTTTTGCTGGCAGAAAGTGCTTGTTTTTCGTCAAATAGAGATCCTTGCAAATAGTGAAAGTAATGCCATGGTTCTGCTTTCACTTAAGATTAAATATTAGGATCGATTGATGGGGGGGAAAGAAAACCAATATCCGTTAGGCTCACAGGGGTCTCCAAATGTTTCAGAGATGGCGGTGCTGCCAATCTCGAAGACAATTGCTGTCCCAGGAGGGTGGCGTCTAGGAGAATGGAGAGAGAGAGACAGAACGGGTGCACCGCTTGCCTGACACTAACCCCTCGAAAGGTCTTAGATTTAAAAATCTCCAGGAAAAACCATAAACACCATTTTAAAATTTGCAGCCTACGCGTTGAACGGGGCGCAATGACGCGGCCTCCAGTGCGAAGAACGACATTTGACAATACTTCCCCAGAATAGCGTAGCGTGCAGCCATCCAAGCATTCCTAACGGTTCACTACGTCCAACACCTCAAACCGCAGCTGCCTATGTGGAGACGATCATATTAAAAATACAAACACCGAAGAGACCACTTCAGACTTTCATCACCTATACTCTAACCGAATTATCGTATGAGACGCTCCTTCTGGTGCTGATTCAAACACTGTTTTCTAACACGCTTTTGTACATTGCCAAACATTTCGTTTTCTGCCCCGACTTCGAAGTCTGTGTCAGATTCTAAACTGATATTAAGACGCTCTGATCCACGACCTCTCACAGAAAACTAGACATCACCCGGTGTAAATCATATTCTTACGGTGGACAACATTACACTGGATGATTTTTAAATAAAACACACTTACAACATATGGAAACTAGAAGAGTTTGTCAGCGTTGTGGAGAGTTTCCAAAGTACCGTGCGATAGTGTTTCATGACCTCTACATTTAAACTCATAAGGCACCGTGACAGAATAGATGATGGCTCGGCGTTCCATTTCGAGTTATTCGTAATTTTACACTCATGTACGCGATCGCCGTTTAGCTGTTGTCAATCCCCAGAAGATGTTACCCATCCACAAAACTTCATCCCCAACTCATACAAGCGGTATCACTCAATCATTATGTGGTAACCAATGCGCGGAGGTGGTGGAGAAGACACCGTCGATGTACTGTAATATTAAGCATCAGACTTGTTAGCGCGAAGAATTTTACACTAAGTTCAGCACCGGCCAATGATGTGACAGCATGTTTCCCCAATTTCAGTATCATAGCTAAACCATGCCCTCTCCACGTTACGCGTATCATTGCTAACATAGATAGATGACTGAGCAGTATGTCCATTAACTCTTAATTCTGGAACACATAAATCATCATGCGAGACAGCGCTCTACATATTTCTATCACCTCGAGCATAGTGTTTAATTTACGATCTATCTCTCAGCGTATGGGAGTCACAGAGCATTCTCGCAGCCTTTGGGTAAAAGACCATCCTCACACTGTCATTGACCAACCAGCCCTGCAGCACAATTAGCGAATTAATCTGCAACCGACCATAAGAAGACCTCTACACTCCACGTCTCATGAATGAATTGAGCTTTCCGAGTCCTAACTTGTCCAAGTGCACAAGATTTCTCGAGATGCGACCATGTCGAGGAGCTTAGCACCCCTTATCGATGTATAGAAACTGATTCCAAAGTGAGGTCATATAATGGCAGACAGTTAAGAAGAACAGCAAAGGATTGATTTTTATACACGATGGAGCCCCAGACGGATGGAGCTCAACGCATTTTTACGTAAATCAACCAAGCTATCAACTCTAAAGTATTGTTCTTGAGTCTAGGATCCGCACCTGGAAGGTATTCCTAAGAGAAAGAACATAAACACACGCACTACAACGTTCTGCACTTAAAAACTGGCTATAATGTTAGATCGCATACGTTTCCGACCTATTAGACACACATCCTTCCTCCCCTTTTCTCTTATCTATCTTATCTAATAGTAAAACATTTGCATTGCATGATACGAGCAGAATATGACCGAGAGGTTTACCGTTAACGATCGCAAGTAGACACTGCTTTAAACCACATACAGATACAGAACACGTAGCTGTATACGAGTAGAACGCAGGCTGTGTCACGTGACTTATACATCCGGATAGAACACTGGGAAAAAAAATTGACCTGCACCAACTTCTCCTTCTCTAGAATGAATCAGTCAGCCTTTAAATCGTACCTCATTACAGCTCTTCCCCAATTGATCAGCCCCTCCACTGTCTGTTATCCTATAACTCAGATGCAAATAAGTTTAGAGGTGAAACTATCTCTGTACTCCTCAAAAGCACGAAATATTGTAGTCGACTCGCGTGTATCACTGATACCTCAAGAGACATACAGTATAATACTGACTCAGCGGGAAAAAATTGACTACCTCCCTGATTCCCCTTCGTTTCGATGTCAACGTTTTCTCGCATTCCTCTTGTTGGTGGATAATTGATCCCATGTACAAGCTGTTCGGCACGAACCAGAACATACACAAGTACTTCCTCAATTTCCCCGCATTTAGGTGTATATTCGACCAATTTATACCTATTCCCTAGACATTTGGCGCAATTCTATCGATTTTATGTCAGATCTGTCCATGCGATCACGACGTAACGGCTCTTTCTGGGTTCTAAAACTGCCTGTAAATTTAACACAGCTGGCAACACCTAGACCAAATGCACTAATCGGGAGGCGTAATATAGCACTGTATTCGAATGTATCCAGTCACCTCCACATTCGGGGAGCGTTTGCTCTGTTTTCTGCATGTCTGTGTATATGCATGCGTCGCAGATGGTTCCCAGGACCCAGCCCTCTCTGATGATGAAACAAACTTCGAACATAGAATACTTATCCGGACGTAATGCATGGTTGGTCAACCTGCGAACCCTTTTGCAAATGTGATGCATGGTGGATCCGTCTCCGTGTATATGGTCCGCGGCAGATCCACACCTGAACGCTAACTCGGATGTGGTATATTGTGGATCTGCATCCCAACACCGCTTCGTACATTGCGCGTTACGGATTCACCTCCAAACCCTATCCCATGCGCGGCATATTGAAGGTCCTCATCTGAACACTGTTCTGGATATTATGTGTAGCGGATCCACATTTGAACGCTAACTCGGGTCTACTATGGTTTCGGCTTTGACAGGCATCCTGTGCGGCCGCCCCAACCCCGAACATGTAATATTTTCAGGGCGGCACATCTAGCCCGTTACCTCACACAGGGATTGTTTGAGGATGGGTTGTCAGAAGATATAGACTGTGGAATGGGACAGGATTCTGCACAGCTTTTCTTTTTCTTACCTGAGGCTGGTAGTGTTGAATCTCATGCAGGTGTGGTTGATGCAGTCACAGCTGTGATGTATGAGATTGGTGAGGGTTTGGTTGTTGTAGCTGGGGCCAGTGCTTCTGGACCCAGATATAATAATGAAGGCGGTGGCAATCGAGCAGTGGTAAGGGCTGATGATGCTGCTGGCTGGTGCAGTTCTAATGTAGCAGTGGCGGCGGTGGCACTTGAGCTACACTGCATGCTGAAGTGATGTCATCTGCAAATGAAGACTCGTTAAGTCTGGGGATGCAGTGTGTCTGAGTAGGAAGATGGATGGATTCAACCAAGTGGTCGGGAAGAGGGCATAGGTGGAAAGAGCATCCGGCCAGAGTGGCCGAGCGGTTCTAGGCGCTGCTGTCTGGAACCGCGCGACCGCTACGGTCGCAAGTTCGAATCCTGCCTTTGGCATGGATGTGTGTGATGTCCTTAGGTTAGTTAGGTTTAAGTAGTTCTAAGTTCTAGGGGACTGATGACCTCAGAAGTTAAGTCCCACAGTGCCCAGAGCCATTTTTGGAAAGAGCATGAGGGGACAATATATAGGTGATAAAAGAGTAAGTGGAAATGGGAACGGAGTACAGGTGCGAGTAGATGATTGTGGACATCGTAGTTGTGGGTTGATAATATCGTAGAATGAGTGAAGCGATGGCAGTGATAAGCAGGGGATGAAATGGTAGTGAGTGGCTAATAGAGGCGAAGTGTGGCAGTGAAGATGTGGGTTGGTGATCACTGGCGATGTCTAGCAGCGAGGGCAAAGTCTGGAAGTGAAGGCGATAAATGGCGTCAAGGACTGACGGCAAAAATGATGACTATCAGTGGAGATAATGTGGGCAGCGAGGACAGGCAGTAAAAGTGATGACTGGCAGCGATGTCTGGTGGCAATGGTGATAATGTATACGGCAATGGATGGAAATTTTTTCATTGTCAGATTCTAGCTCTGCGAGCAGACAAGATAGTTGTTATTCCCGAGGGGGAAATGGGATAAAAACCCTGGGATGGTTCTCTTTCATTTTTCTTTATTGTTATTTCATCCCACCTCACCCTGTGTGGGTGGCGAGGGGGAAACTATAAGCACTACATTAAAGCCAAGGGACAAGTAAAGACTAACTGCTACGAAAATAAACACAAACATCAATGTGAAATATTTACAACAGATTACAAAATTTTAAAGGTGAAATAAACTGTATGTGCGGTCAGAAACAATCTGAAAAGCTTGTAACGGGGCTGCAGGGTAGGCTGTACTGAGAAGTAACTGTTAAGATAATAATTCGCTAATTTGCACCATTTCCGAGTTAATTAGCTTTCACGCTGTCAGGTCGTTGCGCACGCAAATTCACGCGGCCCACCAGAAATAGTGTCGACAAACTTGTCCTTCGTCTGGTTTCCTGAAAGCGAAAACGAGATCGATACAAACATTGGACAAGGGACGATAGTAAGGATTGAATCCGAGCCAAAGGCTGAGCAGTCTCATGCGCTATCATTTACGCTATGAAAACAACAGACAGCAAGTTCTATTTGGTGGGCCGCTTGGATTTGCGTGCGCCATGACCGTTTATTCATGGGTCGTATGTCCTAATTTGTGGTAGGACAACAGAAAATGGGGAAACAAATCAGTTCTTGTAAGCACTAAATTATTTTTTCTAAATCGCTGCAAAGTAAATCGGATATTTTGTCGAAATGAATGTATAAGCAATTATTGATTTGAAGCTCAAGAAAAAGACACATTGCATCTAAATAATCTGACAAACCACTTTCCACAACTAACACACATTTTTTTCCCAAACGTACAATAAATTATCGTTTGAGAGAAGGTCATTTGAGTACAGATTGGTCTACTGATAAATGGTGACTGCCTCTAACTGAACAGAAGATTGCTATGGAACCACGATTGTCTTTCCAAAATCCGCGCAGCATGCAAAGTTAAAAACCAGAATCAAGATCCAAATAAGTAAAGCCACTGGAAAGTAAAACAAATTATGTTATTGTCCTCGTATATTGTAAGCTGCTTAGAGCAAAGGCAGAAGCAGCGCTAAAAGAACAACACTTAACTCGATCGATTCAGCAAAAGCAGCTGCGCCATACCACGACCAGCACCCTCTCTCTCTCTCCCCCCCCCCCCTCTCTCTCTCTCTCTCTCTCTCTCTCTCTCTCTCTCTCTCTCTCTCTCCTCACAGCCACGCGTCCTTGCTTCGACTCCATGACTGGGTAAGGTCCTCTGAGCTCCCAAAAATTATACGGCTGTAATGAAAAACCAAATATTCCTCCGAAGAAGCTTAAACGTAGGAGTGACCTGCCAAACCTGTTTCACTATCACTTACTGTATGCCTGTTAACTTCCCAAAGATTAGTACACTGAATATATTGAATCGCCGTCCGGTTGAGACATTTGCGCTAAGGGCGTATGTTGATGACGCTTCTGACTAGCTGACATCATTCAGATAGTTAGATACTAAAATTTTGTAACACTGAATACAGCACATTGTCAGTGTCATGTATTTGCAACTGCTGACAAGAAATGCAGATTCGCCACACAAGACATGCTCGGGTCACCCTTCTATCTTCCAAGGCCGCTCCGCTTCGCGTACAATGGAAACTGACCAGCAAGGGGGGTTTGAGCAGTGGCTATTTGATTTTTTTTCTTTGCACACAATCAACATGTATTTTGTAGACAGCCACACTGCCGAAATGTCAGTTTTCGATAAGGTAAATAAATGTAGAGTCTTTTCTCAAGACTGAAGGAAGTCCATTTTCAAGAAACCTCTTGAGAATTCTCTGAAAATGTTACTAACAATTTCCTCTGATGCTTTCTGTGTAACGAGATTTACTATAACTTAAGTATCATCTGCAAAAGGTATCTATTCTTTCTGATAAATGGTCAGTGGAGGGTCACTCCACATACATAACGAATAGGAATGGATCCAAATTTGAGCACTCCGGGATTCTGTTCATGATTTCCCGTCTCCATCCCCCGTACCACCAAAATTTTTTCTTCTTCCAAGATTGTTTGCTATATTCAGCACAAAATTTCGCATTCCGTTTTTTAGCTATCTTCATATAAGTTGTTGCTAAGGTTTTACTGGGCCAGTAAGATGATTTTCACAACTAAATGCCTAGAAAAGAACACAAAAATACCAGCTGCGGATGTTTTATTAATTACCGCTTTGAATATTTCAGAAGTGAATGTATAAATAGCATTCTCAGCTGAAGAAGCCTTCTAGAATATTAAATGTTATGTGATAAGCAAATTGATTCATGTTAAATGTCAGAGTGCTTTGAATTATTGGCCAAAACACGGTACAGATTACTATTCTGACAATAATTCTAGGCATTACAAAGAGTGATTTAGGATTGTTCTTGAAAGTATACCCAATAAATCGTTGACTGTCATAGATCAGGCCCCATATCACAGATAATACATCTGGTATTACGAAATCCATGGATGAAATAAAATACCGAGACTATTTCTGAAAGCAATAAAGCAGATCATTAATCCAATACCATACCTTAGAGAAATTTACTGGTCTGTAGAAACATGCGTGACTGCGCTTCAGATCACAAGAATCCCTTTGGAGAAAGTACTGAAGTCACTAACAAAGAAATTGAACTTTTATGGTTACCAGTGGGACACTGTGAATTCAACGTATCTGCAACTATTAAAACAAAGAACTTTTAATACAAATGATGCTCTATAGCTATGCCTGTCCACTATACAAGTAATTTCCCAAAGCATCTGGACGTTTTCATTGACAGATGTACACAAAGTGGAAAATAATTAGGCACAAAAAGCTTATTTCCTTGCGTCAGTGCTGTATTGGAACATTAATGTAAGGTGTGGGTGCTGCTCTCCATTACAGCCTCGTAAAAATTGCAGTTACAAAAACAATTGATTTACAACCTCTTAACTGACAACTAGTGGGAATCTTCATTGGAAACGACAAGTGACGAAACGGAGAAAAATCTAAAAAGTGGTTTCGTCAGAGTAGTGGCTACGACGATAAATTCAGTCGCACTATCTTGCGTTTGACACTACTGCGATGAAAAGACAAATCACGAAACAATTAGAATCCATCTGTAAGTATATAATGACGGTATCTTTAAATTGCCCAAGAAAATTGTGCTGGTAATAGTAGCGTGGCTTCAATGGCTCTTCAAAGGCAGAAAGTAATCAGAACAGCAGGCTTCTTCGTAAGTATTTCCGCGCGTCACCTTCCAGCGCTTCCCCAAGCAGACCCAAGGTTCGGTCGCGTGACCAACTCCACATCGATTAGGTTTTGAAGACTACTTCCTTCATTCGTTCGTACAGATGATGTACATCTTAAAAGCAGTTATGTCATATTGCATTTTGTAACAATGTTATCAAGGAGCAGGATACTGCTTATTAGTATAGTTTTCACAAAATGAAATAACTTAAGACGTGCAGAAAGAAAATGTGATAAGGTGGATAAGGTCCCGATGTGTTCCGCTCAACAGATCAACAAAAAGTGTATAATTATTATTGTTGGAAATAAGGATAGGTCAACTTCTACGAAGAAATCAGAAAACTAGAAATTTTTGAAGTACTTGAAACAGTGTGGTCGATATAGGCAATTTTTACAAGCAAGAAGAATCTGGAATTTTGACACATCACTCTATTCGTAAACAAGGCGCTCATAATGTTTAGGTTCAAAGTTAAAGATCTATTCGAACTGTTTGTAAAAGATCATCTGCTAAACTGTTTCTAACCATACAAACGACTGAGCAGTCACAGCGTCTGAATAACAATTACGGAGCCGTTGCCTAGCGACGTGACGTCGTCCCACTCATTTTTCAGTGGTTGTGGTGAGCAAAGAAAAGAAGGGGTGATGCACGCAGTGCTACGAAGTGGCACAATATGGGTTACAGCATTTTCTTGCTGGAGTCAAAGCAGTGTACAGCATTTAAGGTAAACCGTAACTCTAACTGCGGAAGTTTACTTCGTGTAATGAAAGCTGTTGAAACATTCACATATTTGTGGTAGTAGTTGCACCAAGGAAAGTATTAGGAGTATATTTATTCACAGGTGATTGTTACAATCGTATTAGGCATGTCAATTTAATACAAAAAAGAAAATGAATACGCACATAAAAAGTAGGTTGTTGTTGTTGTGGTCTTCAGTCCTGAGACTGGTTTGATGCAGCTCTCCATGCTACTCTATCCTGTGCAAGCTTCTTCATCTCCCCGTACCTACTGCAGCCTACATCCTTCTGAATCTGCTTAGTGTATTCATGTCTTGGTCTCCCTCTACGATTTTTACCCTCCACGCTACCCTCTAATACTAAGTTGGTGATCCCTCAATGTCTCAGAACATGTCCTACCAACCGATCCCTTCTTCTAGTCAAGTCGTGCCACAAGCTCCTCTTCTCCCCAATTCTATTCAATACCTCCTCATTGGTTATATGATCTACCCATGTAATCAGCATTCTTCTGTAGCACCACATTTCGAAAGCCTCTATTCTCTTCTTGTCTAAACTATTTATCATCCACGTTTCACTCCCATACATGGCTACACTCCATACAAATACTTTCAGAAACGACTTCCTGACATTTAAATCTATACTCGATGTTAACAAATTTTTCTTCTACAGAAACGCTTTCCTTCCCATTGCCAGTCTACATTTTATATCCTCTCTACTTCCATCATCGTCAGTTATTTTGCTTCCCAAATGGCAAAACTCCATTACTACTTTAAGTGTCTCATTTCCGAATCTAATTCCCTCAGCATCACCCGACTTAATTCGACTACATTCCATTGTCCTCGTCTTGCTTCTGTTGATGTTCATCTTATACCCTCCTTTCAAGACACTGTCCATTCCGTCCAGCTGCTCTTCCATGTCCTTTGCTGTCTCTGACGGAATTACAATGTCATCGGCGAACCTCAAAGTTTTTATTTCTTCTCCATGGATTTTAATACCTACTCCGAACTTTTCTTTTGTTTCCTTTATTGCTTGCTCAATATACAGATTGAATAACATCGGGGGATAGGCTACAACCCTGTCTCACTCCTTTCCCATCCACTGCTTCCCTTTCTTACCCCTCAACTCGTATAACTGCCATCTGGTTTCTGTACAAATTGTAAATAGCCTTTCGCTCCCTGTATTTTACCCCTGCCACCTTCAGAATTTGAAAGAGAGTATTCCAGTCAACATTGTCAAAAGCTTTCTTTAAGTCTACAGCTGCTAGAAACGTAGGTTTGCCTTTCCTTAATCCTAGGGTCAGTATTGCCTCACGTGTTCCAACATTTCTACGGAATCCAAACTGATCTTCCCCGAGGTCGGTTTCTATCAGTTTTTCCAATCGTCTGTAAAGAATTCGCGTTAGTATTTTGCAGCTGTGTCTTATTAAACTGATAGTTCGGTAATTTTCATGTCTGTCAACACCTGCTTTCTTTGGGATTGGAATTATTATATTCCTCTTGTAGTCTGAGGGTATTTCGCCTGTCTCATACTTGCTCTCCAGATGATAGAGTTTTGTCAGGACTGGCTCTCCCAAGGCTGTCAGTAGTTCTAATGGAATGTTGTCTACTCCTGGGGCCTTGTTTCGACTCAGGTCTTTCAGTGCTCTGTCAAACTCTTCACGCAGTATCATATCTCCCTTTTCATTTTCATCTACATCCTCTTCCATTTCCATAATATTGTCCTCAAGTTCGTCGCCCTTGTATAGACCCTCTATATACTCCTTCCACCTTTCTGCTTTCCTTTCTTTGCTTAGAACTGGGTTTCCATCAAAGCTCTTGATATTCATGCAAGTGGTCCTCCTTTCCCTAAAGGTCTCTTTAATTTCCCAGTATCTATCTTACCCCTAGTGAGATAAGCCTCTACATCCTTACATTTGTCCACTAGCCATTTTGCACTTCCTGTCGATCTCATTTTTGAGACGTTTGTATTCCTTTTTGCCTGCTTCATTTACTGCATTTTTATATTTTCTCCTTTCATGAATTAAATTCAATATTTCCTCTGTTATCCAAGGGTTTCAACTAGCCCTCGTCTTTTTACCTATTTGATCCTCTGCTGCCTTCATTATTTCATCCCTCAAAGCTACCCATTCTTCTTCTACTGTATTTCTTTCCCCTATTGCTGTCAATTGTTCCCTTATGCTCTCCCTGAAACTCTGTACAACCTCTGGTTCTTTCAGTTTATCCAGGTCCCATCTCCTTAAATTACCACCTTTTTGCAGTTTCTTCAGTTTTGATCTACAGTTCATAACCAACAGATTGTGGTCAGAGTCCACATCTGCCCCTGAAAATGTCTTATAATTTAAAGCCTGGTCCCTAAATCTCTGTCTTACCATTATATGATGGTTCAAATGGCTCTGAGCACTATGGGGCTTAACATCTGTGGTCATCAGTCCCCTAGAACTTAGAACTACTTAAACCTAACTAACCTAAGGACATCACACACATCCATGCCCAAGGCAGGATTCGAACCTGCGACCATACCAGTCGCGCGGTTCCGGACTGAGCGCCTAGAACCGCTAGACCACCGCGGCCGGTTACCATAATATAAATCTGAAGCCTTTTAGTATCTCCAGGGTTCTTCCATGTATACAACCTTCTTTCATGATTCTTGAACCAAGTAGGTGATTCAAGTATATATGCAACAGCAAATTTTTCACCTGAGCTAAGGACTGGGATGTGTTATTCATTCAGTTAGTTATGTGCCGTAGATCATTTAAACGATTCTTTTATCGAAATAATGTGTAACAGGTGAGTTTATGGGATATGTATACATGATTAGTGTTAACATTAATGAACACATTGTATTTTTAGTCCTATTCATGTACTTTTATTATTTTTAACTACCTACCAGTTTTTAAGCAGAAATTCGTCAGAAAATAGGAGCTGTCCAGGAGAAATGATTTTAAGTTAAAACTTGCTTTCCTGCTTCTCATGCATTTTGTGTTATAGGGCAAATGATCAAAAATTTTTGTTGCCGTATACCAAACTCCTTTCTGAGCCACTGACAGTTCTAAAAATTGTAATAAAGCTCATTTCTCCCGCTAGTGCTGTAGAATTCTTCTCGAATTGTGATTGATTATATATGACGAATTTCAAGCGAATATACGTGTTGTGACGGTGCAGTTAAAATGCCTAGTCTTTGTAAGCTATACCTTGGGTCCGGGGGTGAATGTCACATATTGTTCTTATTGCTCGATTTTATACAATCAATACTTTCTTTCTAAGTGATGAATTAGTCCAGAAAATTATTCAGTAACATATTACTGAGTGGAAATGTTGCAGTATATGCCAAGAGATTAATTCGTTTGTTTCCAAGGTTAGCAATTATACAGAAAGCAAAAGTACCTCAACTATTAGAGAAAGTCAGTAATACGCTTCTTCCAATTCAAGTTTTCATCAGTATTTACAGCCAAAAATTTGTAGTATTTTACAATATCTACTGACTCACGCTTATGAGTTACATCAGTTGTTTGTATGATTCTATGTGTTGTACACAACTGAATATAGTTTGTTTTCTCAAAATTTAGGGTGAGTCCAATTTCTGACATCTACTTTATAATTCTTTGGAACATATCATTTATTATCACTTCTGATGCTTTCTCTCTAATGAGATTTGTTATAACACTAGTGCCGTCTAAAAAAACATACCAGTTCTGTTTGTTGAACAAGTTCCAGGAAATGGTCGAAAAGTCGATATTACGCAAATATTTAACGGCGACAGAAATGGACCTCTTTAAGGGCTACTTGCAAGTCGCCATTCGTCTTCGAAATGTTAAATATTAGTAATAAACTTTTAAATATGCTTCCCCTCCCCCCACCCCCTTTCAGCAAATTATCATACGGGCATTCTCGTGCAAGGAGAATAGCGGCAAATGGCGAAATGCAGAGCGCTTCAAAGAAACTCAAAAACGACCGGATTGTACAAGGGTATACCATCTGCGTGCGTACACATACAACCTCAGAATGGCTTCTACAGTTACAAGTAGGACAAAATCTTTCAATTACCTTTCACAAAATAATGTTAATTGTACCATAGGATTCACGACAAACATTCAGATTATAATCAAACCCATCCAATACTTTTGCTACCATTTCTGGAGTTGCTGCGTTGACAGTTCTTGCTGTCCGTCCAATTAAAACGTGGTTGCTAGAAGAAGAGGTCCACTTACATGGAGTCTTTGACAAACCCAGCAAAAGGAAAAAATAATCACATACTTTGAGACGAGGTGATTACAGAGACCAGTGCTGCAATGAGAGACTCATACCTCCAGGGTCGATTTAAGGCCCAAGCAACACAAGCCGCCACATTTCTATAAAGGGCGTATGACACTTAGTAGGGGCAGCTTTTGGCACTAGGTTTCGAGAAGGGTGCCCGATTACATGATATGAAAGTAGCGCGTATCGCAATTGCTAGTGAAAAACTGACATGGGAGGTGGTATAAGAAGTAAAGACGGGACGGAGAGGCGTCAAACTTGTGTAGAAAAATGTCTTCGGACAATCCCTGCTTACATCCTTTACAGCCGAGTCATTCTTGAGGTAGATCACTGGTAAGAAATGCAAATGCGAGTTCGATGGTCTTCCGTCCTGCTGAAAAATGAAATTTCCGAAATGTTTTCGTAATTGAGGAAAGAGCCAGCCAGGTCTCCAACGTTTCCTGGCAATTACGTCAGCGCCGTGTCAGTCTTGACCTTTGTCAGTACCCCTCTTTTTCCGATGATATTAAACTCAGCTGTAAATGTGCCCGAGTAGTTCCACTGTTATTTGTAATATTTCTCCTTATTATTATTCAAGTATTATTATTATTATTATTATTATTATTATACTCAGGGGACAGAAGTCGTGGGATAATGATATGCACATACACACATCACGGTACCATCGCGTGCACAAGTTATAAAAGTGCACTGCATTGGCGGAGCTGTCATTTGTACTCAGGTGATTCATGACAAAAGGTTCCGACCCAATTATTGCACCGACGGGAATTAACAGACTTTGAACACAGAATAGTAGTTGGAAGCTAGACACATGGGACTTTCCATTTCGGAAGTCGTAAGGGAATTCGATTTTCCGAGATCCACAGTGTCAACAGCGTGCCGAGAATACCACATTTCAGGCATTACCGCTCATCACGGACAATGCAGTGGCCGACGGCCTTCACTTAACGGCCGACAGCAGCTGCGTTTGCGTAGAGTTGTCAGTGCTAAAAGACAAGCAACAATGCGTGAAATAAATGTGGAAATCAATGTGTGAACTACTGCGAACGTACCCGTTAGGACGGTGCGGTAGAGTTTTTCTATTATGGGCTATGTTAGCAGGCAGCAGATGCGAGTGCCTTTGCTATAAGCACATGGCCTGCACCGTCTATGTTAGTGACCGTATCGATCGGACCCTACACGACTGGAAAACCGTGACCTTGTCAGATGAGTCCCGATTTCAGTTGGAAAGAGCTGATGACTGATGGTAGGGTTCGAGTGTGGCAGGGACGCCGCGGAGCTACGGATCCAAGTTGTCATCAAGGCACTGTAGTAGTTGGTGGTGGTTCCATAACGCTTTGGGCTGTGTTTACATGGTATGGGGTCCGTCTTCTGGTCCAACTGAACCGATCATTGACTCTAAATGCCTATGTTCGGCTACTTGGAGACCATTTGTAGTCATTCATGGACTTCATGCTCTCAAACAATGATAGATTTTTTATGAATGAAAATACGCCATGTCACGAGGCAAGAATTGTTCGTGACTGAATTGAAGAACATTCTGGACAATTCGAGCGAATAATGTGGCCACTAAATTGCCAGACATGAAACCCACAAAATATTTATGGGACATAATCGAGAAGTCAGTTCGTGCACAAAGTCCTGCACCGGCCACACTTGTTGAATCATGGACGGCCGCAGCGTCAACATGGCTCAATATTTCTCCAGGATATTTCCAACGACTTGTTGAGTCCATGCCACGTCGAGTTGCTGCACTACACCGAGCAAAAGGAGGTCCGACACAATAATAGGAGGTCTCCCTTGACGTTTTCACCTCAGTGTAATGCTCACTATTGAAAATTATCTATCAAAGAATAACAACATATATTAAACTATTATTAAATGGCTGGCAAGAGGCGAAAATCTGAAATGTATGCAGTACTCGAGATGATGTTGATTCTTTAGTCAAGAAATTAGTCTTACACCTGTCTTATTTATTTATTTGGTTAACCCTTCTGGATGGTACGATACATCAAGTTTGGTATTGTTTATTAGAGTTTAATTTTCGTCGCTCCCCGACTTCCTTCATCCTTCGAGGGTGTCGTTCCTTTACTTCCTGGGTCAGCTTCATTCTGTTTACAAACCTCTTTCTTCCCTGAAATCTTCCCTTTGTGTTGCTTCTCTAAAAAGTATTGTGTTATCTGTTACGTCCATTCCAATTCCACTGTTTTTCAAATCATAGTCGATTTCAGTGACCCATGTAGGCTTGAATTTGTAGCCGTTTAGACAGTTGAGGGTCTCACTATCCATTCGGTATATGTGTCCTTAAAATTGTAATCTTCTTTTCCACATTACATCAATTAGGTTTTCCATATTCAAATAGAGATCTCCGTTTGATCTTAATTCGTATTCAGCATTGCTATTACTTCGAGCTCCCAGTATTTTCCTTAGGAATCCTTTTTCAACTTTTTCCAGTTTTTCAGGATTCCCAAATCTTGTTAGTTGAAGTGTATCTGCTACATACAGTGTTTCAGGCCTTACTACCTTTGAGAGTGTCTTACTTTTGTGTTCCAGGACGAAGCTTGTTTTGTTGTATTGTGAATTAATCAAGAAATAGTTCATTAAGGTTTTACAAAACAGAACAGTATTTATACAACTAAGGCAATATTTACTTGACAACAGTAATAACTATGGTACATTAAAGATCAAAATCATAATTAGAATAGAAATAAAGTCTCAAATTACGCCCGTGATACACACCAATTTCGATCCCTTAACATACTTACAAGGGAACCTCCCCATCGCACCCCCCTCAGATTTAGTTATAAGTTGCCACAGTGGATAGGCCTTGAAAAACTGAACACAGATCGATCGAGAAAACAGGAGGAAGTTGTGTGGAACTATGAAAAAAAGTAAGCAAAATATACAAACTGGGTCGTCCATGTGTAAGATAAGCAATATTAAGGGCAGTCTGAGACGAGGAGCGCCGTGGTCCTGTGGTTAGCGTTAACAGCTGCGGAATGAGAGGTTCTTGATTCAGATCTTCCCTCGATCGAAAATTTTAACTTTTTATTTTCAGTTTATGTGACAAACTCTTATGTTTTCATCACTTTTTTTGGAGTGATTATTACATCCACAAGAAAACCTAAATCGGGCAAGGTAGAAGAATCTTTTTACCCATTCGCCAAGTGCACAAGTTAGGTGGGTCGACAACATATTCCTGTCATGTGACGCACATGCTGTCACCTGTGTCGTATAGAATATATCAGACGTGTTTTCCTGTGGAGGAATCGGTTGACCTATGACCTTTCGATCAAATGTTTTCGGTTCCCATTGGAGAGGCACGTCCTTTCGTCAACTAATCGCACGGTTTTGCGGTGCGGTCGCAAAACACAGACACTAAACTTATTACAGTGAACAGAGACGTCAATGAACGAACGGACAGATCATAACTTTGCGAAAATAAAGAAAGCAAAATTTTCAGTCGAGTGCAAATTTGAACGAAAGACCTCTCGTTCCGCAGCTGTTCACGCTAACCACGGGACCACGGAGCTCCTCGCCTTACATTGCCCTTAATATTGCCTGTCTTACCCATGGACGACCCAGTTTGTATATTTTGCTTAGTTTTTCTCGATTGATATGTGTTCAGTTTTTCAAGGCCTATCCACTGTGCCAACTTATAACTAAATCTGAGGGGGGTGCGATGGGGAGGTTCCCTTGTTAGAACATCTAGCTGTACTACCTCTAAGGTAATCCATCAATCTGCAACATTTTTCTACTAAGTCATCCTAGAGTAATATACAACGCTGACTAGTTGTGGACCACAGCTAACTAAGACAGCATCAACATTGAGGAATTTTAATTGCACGATAATCTCCTTTATCATGTTATATCACAGTTTTTAGTCAAGTGAAACTGTGGAAATAGACTATTTTTAAAACAGCAGAACTAAACACAAACATTATGTTGACATCCCTTGGCCTGTCTGGTGAAAGAAACAAACATTAAACACGTGCTGTACATCAATAAATCTCATCGCTTTTCCAGGCTGAAGACTCATAATCATCAAACTACTGAATTTCCACGTAATCAAAATCTTCCTGATCGTCTTACTTGCAAAGTCAGTCATTAGAAGAAGAACTATTGTGTGCGTGAATGAGGAAAGCCGAAAGTGAATAATACTCTGCCCCAATTAATGATCTAGAGTAGCCACTGGCATTGTTGTCTGAGGAGTCAGTGGATAACACCGAGTTTGGATGCCGTGAAGTAGAATCTCTTGGGTAGTCCAGTTCCAGAGCGGAATTGAAATCCTGATGATGGCGGTTCGACTGGTGTGGTGTCAGCGGTAGCGAAATACAAAACGAGACTGCTGGAGCGAGGTGCTGCATGCTCCAGTCAGCGTAGGAATATGCCCGCGTCGATGGGTGTGCAGCGGCGTGGCACAACGCAACCGGCACGGTACCGTCGTGTAGTTATTTGATGTGGGTACACCAGCTGGGCGTTGCTACGTTGCTCGGAGGCAATGTGCAAGGGCCGGGCCTGCGCTGTCGAACTGGCGAGTACTGCGCCTGCGCTAAGAACTGCTGTCCATGGGCTGTATGACATGTGACCTGCTGTCACGTGGCAGCCGGCACCCTACTGTAGACATTTATGATATCACAAAAAACATACAATAACATTGCACAGGAGCGGCACATACACTCTCTGTAGCCTAAAATCCAAAGAAATTGTGGTGTCACCGCCAGACACCACACTTGCTAGGTGGTAGCCTTTAAATCGGCCGCGGTCCATTAGTATACGTCGGACCCGCGTGTCGCCACTGTCAGTGATAGCAGACCGAGCGCCACCACGCGGCAGGTCTAGAGAGACTTACTAGCACTCGCCCCAGTTGTACAGACGACTTTGATAGCGATGCTACACTGACGAAGACTCTCTCATTTGCCGAGAAGATAGTTAGCATAGCCTTCAGCTACGTCAATGGCTACGACCTAGCAAGTTTGGTGTCTGGCGGTGACACCACAGAAATCATGCAGCTGTGCTAGAATTAATAGAAAGAAATATTACATTTCCATATTTAATTAACTGTATAAACTATAACTGAAATGCATGTACTATTTAGATAGCAGAGGGCAGAAGAACACAACATGACATGAGAGACTGTTAGCTGCTCCTGACTTTACCATTATTCACTAGATAGCTGTGCAAGAAAATACTAGATAAACAGTCAAGATCATACAAAATCTTAGTTATGATGTCTCACGTTATAACACCAGTCGAACACTTAAAATTTCAGTATGATCTTTCATAATCACCAAAAAATCTAGTTTGATCCATGCAATTTAATACAATGTAGCACACGCCTACACCCGTATTTTCACCACTCCAGATCTTAATACTTCGAGTTGGTTGGTCATTTACCTAGCTCGAGGATGAAGAAACCTTTCTCTCGTGCTCCAGCTTTCAGCCATTCTCTTGTCTCCAAACAAAATTCTAGTCACCAATTTCTCGTTTGTCATCGCTTCATTCCAACTAATTCATCTATTTCAATCCTTCAAAGATGTGTTAATATTGGTGTCATTTCTAACAATCTGTAAGTAAAACATTCATTAGTACACAACACTGAAGTGACTGTGTTCTTCAGGAGTACGACGCAGCCTCGTGATGACTGGGTGTTGTGTGATGTCCTTAGGTCAGATAGGTTTAAGTAGTTCTAAGTTCTAGGGGACTGATGACCATAGCTGTTAAGTCCCATAGTGCTCAGAGCCATTTGAACCAAAGTACGATGCAAGTTCCTTTGAACATGCATGTATGCACGCACTGCGACAACTACAGCCGTTATGAAATCCGTGAAATGTATTCACAATCGCGATTATGGAAAAACATCAGCTTTATAATGGAATGACAACAAAGAAAACTTGTGCCAGACCGTCACTTAAACCCGGATTTCCAGCTCACCGCGAGCAGTCGTCCCGCGAGCAGTACCTGATCATGCTTCACAGCCAGACCCTAACTTTTATATCTCTCATCCATGTGTCTACAACCCGTACTCGTACAAACATTATCTGCATTCCAGTACAGGGGACACATTTTAATTGAAAGTCGCCTACCCAGTGTCGGTGGATAAATTAATATTGTAATGCCTATATTGTTCAGAAGTTGAAATGCTCCTTTGGACATGCATGACACGACCAGCTGACTAAACGGGTAACCACAATGCTGCCCATTTCTAAACCTTCAGGTTCTGATACCGCCGTCTCGAGCAAGTATGCAACATCTCTGTATCCTTCACAGTGGTCACAAGATATCTGACACTGATCATGCTCCTTAGATATTGTACTTGGCCTAGTAACAACACTAAACATGAGTATACTCTGGTGGTCCTTCCATTTACCACAGAGAATTGCGATTCTAATTACTTAAATACTGATGATGTGTACGCATGAACCGTTATTTGATGATGATATACAGTCATTGGAATCGTACAGTTCATTTGCCATTTTCGAAAAGTCAGACATATATTGGGGCGATTATGAGTCGAAAAATCTTCTGGTCCACACTGTATACCAATTACGTTCCTTTCCGAGTATGCTGATGCATAAGCTCCGTACTTAACGATCATGTACAACCGTTCGCTCGACGAAAGATCCATACCCAAAGACTGGAAAGTAGCACAGGTCGCACCAATATTCAAGAAATGTAGTAGGAGTAATCCACAAAATTAGAGGCCCATATCGTTAACATCGATATGCAGCAGGATTTCAAAACTTATATTGTGTTCGAAGGTTATGAATTACCTCAAAGAAAACGGCCTATTGACACACAGTCAAAATGGATTTATAAAACATCGTTCCTGTGAAACACAACTCGCTCTTTATTCACATAAAGTGTTGAGTGCTATTGACAAGGGATTTCAGATCGATTCCGTATTTTTGGATTTCCGGAAGGCTTTTGACACTGTACCACACAAGCGGCTCGTAGTGAAATTGCGTGCTTATGGAATATCGTCTCAGTTATGTGACTGGATTTGTGATTTCCTGTCAGAGAGGTCACAGTTCGTAGTAACGGACGGGAAGTCATCGAGTAAAACAGAAGTGATTTCTGGCGTTCCCCAAGGTAGTGTTATAGGCCCTTTGCTATTCCTTATCTATATAAACGATTTTGGAGGAAATCTGAGCAGCCGTCTTAGGTTGTTTGCAGATGACGCTGTCGTTTATCGACTAATAAAACCATCAGAAGATAAAAAAAACTGCAAAACGATTTAGGAAAACTATCTGAATGGTGCGAAAAGTGACAGTTGATCCTAAATAACGAAAAGTGTGAGGTCATTCACATGAATGCCAAAAGGGACTTGTTAAACTTCGGTTACACTAAAAATCAGTCTAATCAAAAAGCCGTAAATTCAACTAAATACCTAGGTATTACAATTACGAACAACTTAAATTGGAAGGAACACATAGAAAATGTTGTGGGGAAGGCTAACCAAAGACAGCGTTTTATTGGCAGGACACTTAGAAAATGTAACAGACTTACTGAGGAGACTGCCTACACTACGCTTGTTCGTCCTCTTTTTAGAATACTGCTGCGTGGTGTGGGATCCTTACCAGATAGGACTGACTGACTACACTGAAAAAGTTCAAAGAAAGGCAGCACGTTTTATATTATCGTGAAATATGGGAGAGAGTGTCACAGAAATGATACAGGATTTGGGCTTTAAATCATTAAAAGAAAGGCGTTTTACGTTGTGACGGAAACTTTTTACGACATTCCAGTCACCAACTTTCTCCTCCGAATGCGCAAATATTTTTTTGACACAAACCTACATGGGGAGAAACGATCACCACGATAAAATAAGGGAAATCAAAGTTCGTACGGCAATATATAGGTGTTCAATCTTTCCCCGTGCTATACGAGATTGGAATAATAGAGAATTGTGAAGGTGGTTCGATGAACCCTCTGACAGGCACTTAAATGTGATTTGCAGAGTATCCATGTAGATGTAGATGTAGAGGGAGAGAGTGGATTTATGTGTTGTATACGAGGATTGCACAGAAAGTAATGCACCGAACTTTTTTTTTTCTCAGTCGAAAACAATGCTACGAATGCGAAACGTTACTTATATATTATTTGAAGTCTCCTAAGTGAGCACGTCAACTTTCGATGCTTCCGACAGATAGCGTAGCTGTAGGACAAATTCAAAACGTCCTCTGTTGGTGATTTACGTTACAAGCACCATGCCGTCATTGAATTTCTCACTGTAGAAAAAGAAACTGTCTGGTGTATTCAAAACCCTTGTGGAAAGTCTATGGAGCATCATCTGTCGACAGGAGTACAGTTAGTCGCTGGACACGGAAGGTGAGGTCATCAGAAGACGGGCGGAGCTCTACGATTTGCAGCAGTCGTGGTGACCATCCACAGATATCACACATAATTCGTTGCAGCGAGCTCATTTTGTCATTCGCCATTATAGGATGCCATTCGTGGAAGACAGTTTGAGGACGATGGGGATGTAATTCACAAAGTGAAGCACTGGCTCCGCAATCAGGACGAGGATTGGTACCGGTATAAATGCCTTTGTTTCTCGCTGGAGAAAGACCATTGAATGGGATGGAGATTACTTGTAGAAAGACTTTGTGTAGATGGAACACCATTCTTTCGTGTGTATAATTCTCATTATGTTCAATAAAGAGTTATTGAAGAAAAAAATGCGGTGCTTCACTTTCTGGGTAACCCTCATACATAGTGAAAATTCGGTTGTGAAGTAGCGCCACCCACTTATCACAGTATATATGTGAATGTCTGTATGTTTCCATACACACACACACACACACACACACACACACACATATATATATATATATGTATATATATATATATATATATATATATATATATATATATAAACAAAGATGATGTGACTTACCAAACGAAACCGCTGGCACGTCGATAGACACACAAACAAACACAAACATACACACAAAATTCAAGCTTTCGCAACAAACTGTTGCCTCATCAGGAAAGAGGGAAGGAGAGGGAAAGAGGAAATTAAGTGGGTTTTAAGGGAGAGGGTAAGGAGTCATTCCAATCCCGGGAGCGGAAAGACTTACCTTAGGGGGAAAAAAAGACGGGTATACACTCGAACACACACACATATCCATCCACACACATACAGACACAAGCAGACATATTTAAAGACAAAGAGTTTGGGCAGAGATGTCAGTCGAGGCGGAAGTGCAGAGGCAAAGATGATGTTGAATGACAGGTGAGGTGTGAGTGGCGGCAACTTGAAATTAGCGGAGATTGTGGCCTGGTGGGTAACGGGAAGAGCAAGTTCCCATCTCCGGAGTTCAGATAGGTTGGTGTTGGTGGGAAGTATCCAGATAACCTGGACGGTGTAACACTGTGCCAAGATGTGCTGGCCGTGCACCAAGGCATGTTTAGCCACAGGGCGATCCTCATTACCGACAAACACTGTCTGCCTGTGTCCATTCATGCGAATGGACAGTTTGTTGCTGGTCATTCCCACATAGAATGCATCACAGTGTAGGCAGGTCAGCTGGTAAATCACCCTGCCTGGAACAATTCCGTCCTCCGTCACAGCGGGACCCACCTCCTCTTCCTCAAAATCACCCTCCCCAAACCTTCCAGGAATTTCTGACTTCCAGCCTTGCCTCTCAATCCTTCTTAAAAAACCTTAATCCTACTCCCAACATCACGACTGCTGAAGCCCAGGCTATCTGTGATCTGAGGGCTGACCGGTCCATCGTCATTCTTCTGGCGGACAAGGGTTCCACGACCGTGGTACTTGATCGTCGGGAGTATGTGGCTGAGGGACTGCGTCAGCTTTCAGACAACACCACATACAAAGTTTGCCAAGTTAATCCCATTCCTGATGTCCAGGCGGAGCTTCAAGGAATCCTCAGAACCTTAGGCCCCCTACAAAACCTTTCACCTGACTCCATCAACCTCCTGACCCCACCGACACCCCGCACCCCTACCTTCTGCCTTCTTCCTAAAATTCACAAACCCAGTCATCCCGGCCACCCCATTGTAGCTGGTTACCAAGCCCCCACAGAACGTATCTCTGCCTACATAGATCAACACCTTCAAACCATTACATGCAGTCTCCCATCCTTCATCAAAGACACCAACCACTTTCTCAAACGCCTGTAATACTTACCCAATCCGCTACCCCTGGAAACCATCCTTGTAACCATTGATGCCACTTCCTTATACACAAATATCCCGTACGTCCAGGGCCTCGCTGCGATGGAGCACTTCCTTTCACGCTGATCACCTGCCACCCTACCTAAAACCTCTTTCCTCATTACCTTAGCCAGCTTCATCCTGACCCACAACTTCTTCACTTTTGAAGGCCAGACATACCAACAATTAAAGGGAACAGCCATGGGTACCGGGATGGCCCCCTCGTACGCCAACCTATTCATAGGTCGCTTAGAGCAAGCCTTCTTGGTTGCCCAAGCCTGCCAACCCAAAGTTTGGTGCAGATTTATTGATGACATCTTCATGATCTGGACTCACAGAGAAGAAGAACTCCAGATTTTCCTCTCCAACCTCAACTCCTTTGGTTCCATCAGATTCACCTGGTCCTACTCCAAATCCCATGCCACTTTCCTTGATGTTGACCTCCACCTGTCCAATGGCCAGCTTCACACGTCCGTCCACATCAAACCCACCAACAAGCAACAGTACCTCCATTATGACAGCTGCCACCCATTCCACATCAAACGGTCCCTTCCCTACAGCCTAGGTCTTCGTGGCAAACGAATCTGCTCCAGTCCGGAATCCCTGAACCATTACAACAACAACCCGACAACAGCTTTCGCATCCCGCAACTACCCTTCCGACCTGGTACAGAAGCAAATAACCAGAGCCACTTCCTCATCCCCTCAAACCCAGAATCCCCCACAGAAGAACCACAAAAGTGCCCCACTTGTGACAGGATACTTTCCGGGACTGGACCAGACTCTGAATGTGGCTCTCCAGCAGGGATACGACTTCCTCAAATCCTGCCCTGTAATGAGATCCATCCTTCATGAAATCCTCCCCACTCCACCAAGAGTGTCTTTCCGCCGTCCACCTAACCCTCGTAACCTGTTAGTTCATCCCTATGAAATCCCCAAACCACCTTCCCTACCCTCTGGCTCCTATCCTTGTAACTGCCCCCGGTGTAAAACCTGTCCCATGCACCCTCCTACCACCACCTACTCCAGTCCTGTAACCCAGAAGGTGTACACGATCAAAGGCAGAGCCACGTGTGAAAGCACTGAGACGTCACCAGAGGTTCCTCGGTAGGTCAAAACCTTTTGGCTTCTTTGTGGGATCATGGTGATGGGCTCTTGTTCCCAATGTTTTTGTTGACCATTCACGCTTACAGCTTTCATTTAGGTCAAAACCATCCGCAATGAGTTGTCCTGCAGTAACACTTGCTGGTATTCTTGATCGCAATCGTTGCTGTGGCGTATGACAGAATTCCTGGTGCGGTGGTAGAGAGGGTGATGCAGAGATTTTCTTGGCCTCCCTCAGTAGAGCTTGTTTCCGCCTCAAGTGAGGTGGAGGGATGTGACTCAACACAGGTAACCAGTGGCATGGGGTTGATTTGATGGAACGAGTAATGAAGCACATTGTGTCGTTCAATTTTGTGTCTACCTTCTTCACATGTACACTTTCCAATCAGACAGGTGCACAGTACTCGGCAGCAGAGTACACAAGACTGATGACAGTTAAATGCAGACAGTGAGCAGAGGTTCCCCAGGTGGTATCACTAAGCTTATGTAGTATGTTGTTCCTTGCATCAACTTAATAAGAAACCTTGGTGATGTGCTCTTTGTAGCTCAGGGTTCTATCTAGAGTGATTCCAAGATATTCTGGGAAAGGATTGTACCTCAACGTTTGCCCATTGAGCAGAACTCTTGGTTTGTAGTTCGTAGCATGATTCGCTAGATGGAAACAAGAGACTTCAGTTTTTGATGTGCTTGGGATCAATCTCCAGGTCTCAAAGAAAGTTGACATTTTTCCCAGATCCGTAAGAATTCGTTCACCATTTTCGAAATTACTGCTCTGTGCTACCAGTGCGATGTCATCAGCATAGATGAATTTAGTTGATGTTGTGGTTGGTAAATCATTAATGTATAAGTTGATTAGTGATGGGGCTAAAACAGATCTCTGTGGAAGTCCATTATTTAGTTTCCGTTTGTGGCTTTTAGAGCTGTCTAGAAACACTCCAACTTGCCTTTCACTAAGCATGCTGGCTACTAGATCCATAATTTCTCGACTTGGTACAACTTGCAGTAGCTTGTAGATCAGTCCTTGTCGCCAGACAGTGCCAAACGCGGCTGTCAGATGGAGACAGCTGTTGATTTCAGATGGCCTTGAAAACCTGCTTCAAAATGGGTAGTTAAGGCAAGAACTTGAACGGTGCAGTTGCGTCCTTGTCTGAAGCCAGCTTGTTCAGGAGGGGTAGCAGCCTCGACGGACGGTGCTATTCTGGTTAGGACGACTCGTTCCAAAATTTTGAATGTACAGTTGAGCAGTAGCTTTCAGGGCTGTCTTCAGGCTTGACAGGTTTGAGAATGGCTATAACTTTCGACAGTTTGAATTGTCTGGGCAGTTTGTTCCCTTTGAGTATGTAAGTGAATAACGAAGTGAGCCAGAGTATGCAGTGTGGGCCCATGTTCTTAATAAATTCATTATAGATGTTGTCGGGGCCAAGAGCCTTACCGACTTTCAGTTGCTTGACAGCACTTTCTACTTCCGCCATGGAGAAGGGCCCGGAAAGCGGCTCGTTTCTTGGGCACTGCGCTTGAGGTTAGAGAGGTTACATTTTAGTGCTCTGGTATGATTCTTGTCTCTTGTCCCTTGTGAGGTCTGCGATCTGGTTGGCAATGAGGTCGGGACTCAATTTAGGATACGGCTTTTTGAGGTGTTACTTGCCAGTTAGCCCATTCATGACTCTCCATGCTTTCCTACTTGACTTGGTAAAGTTCATTTCTTTGAGTGTTGCTTCCCATTTCTCTCGTCTGTTCTTGTTTAAAGAGTATAATAGCTGTGAGCCCACTGTTTGATTTGACACTGGGACACTAATAACCAGTGTAACCCCCATAATGTTGAATATAGGAATGCAAACGTACGTGCATTGTGGCATACAAGCGCCAGATGTCAGTTTGTGCAATGGGGTTCCATGCCAGTTGTACTTGGACGGTCAATACAGGGATGGTTAATGCTGTATGCTAAAGACGCAGGAGAGGTCTTCCGATGGTTTCTCATAGGTGATCCATTGGAGACGGATCCGGTGATCAAGCAGGCCAAGGCAACATGTCGACACTCTGTAGAGAATATTGGTTTACAATAACAGTAAGTAGGCGAGTGTTGTTGAAAGTCGCTCCCTGGAAATGCAGTTCATGAATGGCAGGACAAAAGGTCAAATCACTAGATTGACGTACAAATTTGCAGTCAGTGTGCGTGAGATAACCAAGAGTGCTCCAACTATCAAACAACCCAGACAACACACCCCAGACTATAGCTCCAGCTGTAGATGCAGGCGGTGGTTTTCGGTCAGCTGAATGCACGTTACAGTTCGTCTGACTCGGAGCTGTCGTTAAAATAACCGATTTGTTTGTTGTATTACTGTGGTGCCAGCTGCTGCAGACACAGTACGATGTGCCACAGCCATACGCTGGGCACTATGATCTTCCCTCTCGGTAGTACCACGTGACCTTCCGGAGCCCGGTCTTGCAGCCGTACCTTCCCGTGAGCACCATTGCCATCAGTCACGTAAGGCGGCTAGATTGTTATCAAGGCTACCTGTAATATCGCGGAAGGAACGCCTAGCTTCTCATAGCCCTTGTACATGACGTCGTTCATATTCTATTAGCTGTTGATAATGGTGTCTTCGTCGTCTTAAAGGCATTCGTTAGTAACATCAGCTCACTATGTTCAGTCTCAAAGGGAACTAGCGTTCACGACAATTACAGCGCGTATTGAAAGTAAACCTCATTCGTTAGTAACATCAGCTCACTATGTTCAGTCTCAAAGGGAACTAGCGTTCACGACAATTACAGCGCGTATTGAAAGTAAACCTGACTTGCATTCTCATAGTGGCCCTACTAGCCCCACTCTTACCCAACTGGCACGAAATCTGAATAAACGTCATATCTTAGATGTAGAATGATTCCTAAGAATTTTAGTTTATCGTGCAGGACTTCTCATTGGTGTTGGGATTTTTTTCCATGAGTGCTGTTCAAGCCTGTGTTAACCTTATCACGTAAGTACCATTAGATTCTAACAAGTTGTGATACTCTGTAGCAATCAGATACGCGCTGAACGATCTGTATGTTATTGACTGCTTCGTAGTTTGAGCTCAGTCGATAGTCTAGACGGTACGACGGAGATCTGGCGAAGTGCAGTAAGTTTTTTTTTTTTGTACATGATGGAGGTGAGCGTTGTTCAGTTCAAGACTGTTGAAGATAACTGCAACCAGCCACAAATTCTTTCAAAATAGCATCTCAATGGATTGTCCCGTCGCTGCTTGATGCAATGCTATCATATTTACAGTTAAAATACGAACAGTGGACGCACTACAGTATCAAATTATTTCGTGAACCGCTTTTGGCTTACAGGGTCATCATCAAACTGTAACTGGCCACCGTCATCACAGAGCGTAGGATACTGGTAAACAATCTTGAAACGCACCTTACATACAACAAAGCAATAGATGTCGTCTTCAACTATATAACTGTAACTTAATCGAAAAATGCAAGCTAAACAGTACTAAATACGAAGGCGACATAGCAAGAAACTTTTATTATTAAATCCTAAAAAATTAAAAAAGCTTTTTCTTAATTACCATGACCTGTCTTCTTTTTGGCTACAGTTGTTTTATTATACTTTCAGTGTCTTCAGCGAAATGTCTGCTTCTGGTGCATGTTTCAGGAGGAGATGACGCGTTGCTGGAAACACCGACAACGTAATAAGACAACTGTAGCCATTTTGAATGACTGCAGTGAGATAATGAAAAAAAACGGACAAGCGGTCTTAACAGTTGGACAGACATAGAGACAAATGGACAACAAAGTGACGCCACAAGCATTCCGTTTTTACCGACTAAGGTATGTAATCCAGAAAAAAACCTCAAAAAAGCTTTTTTAAAAACTATTTGGACTACTTGTGGCCCCTTTCAACAATCTTTAAATTTTTTTGTTCTAAACACGTTGACCACAGCTATGGACATTTAATAGTTACCCTTAACACGTCATCATATTGCGTTAATTGAGAAAATACGTTCTAAATGTAGAGGAACGACAACAGATGTACAGCGTCAATAAGACGAACAGAATACAAACCACAAATGTCAACGAACGGGATATATCGAAGTAACAGATGCTTTCATAGTGAAAGAACACGTTATGCAACGTCGATCACAGCAGCTAGGGACACGCAATTCCAGAATTGTGATGGGTGTTCGCAGCTACTTTCTTACATTTATTATGAAATAAAATTATTAAAAAACGTTTTTCATTGCAACTCTTTATGTCATAATTCACTGCTCACTTTTGTGTGCAATTTCTGTTCATAAAAATCAAAATGTAGAAGCGGTAACAGGTAGAGAGTATCATGCACTTTTTGAAAGTTATTTTTCGTATAAAAGTGAGCTGTTTCGAACAAGTACTTTACCTTCTTGCTCACGGTTAACATTTTTTGTGTTACCCCACTGGTGATAATCGTTAGGCCACTGAGAACGTTTACTCCAACCCCTTCTGCGGTTGTTACTGTTTGCCGTTAATTGCCGTCAGTATAGTAATTGAAGTTAATGAATCTCTTAGGCCTAATTATGCGCAATACGTTATATTTATTTACATTCAGAGTTAACTATTTGTCCCTGCACCATTGGTTTAATCTCTGCAAGACTCCCTTCATATCGCTACAGTATTGTGGCATTGCAACTGCGAACAACCTTACGTAGCCTGCAATATCCCATCCGTAATAATATTCTTTTACCTCACTTTGTACACGTACAGCCAGAACCCAAACGGGGGCAGAGTCCGTGGCTTCCACTTCTTATTCTTCTCAAACTGGACGTCGTTTACGATATAATAAACGTGTTCCGGTCGTGGAACGCCGTTCTTCACCATGTGTGCGTGGGGACGGTGGGGGGGGGGGGGTGGGGGGGAGCAAGAGAAAGGGAGGGAAGGAGAGAGATGACAGATCATTTTTCCCTATGTTCTGCTGCGAAAACAACGATGTTCTGAGAGATGTTTCACGCGCAGACTGTGATCTAGAAGATAAAAAGAATTATGAACAGAAATGGTGCGTTAAACAAGCCGACGCTCTCCACTGACCAGATGCCGACGAGCTAGCAGCATTAATTTGTCGGCTGACGGCAGCTTCAGAAACGGTCCAGGTGCACACAGGATTCTGTGAAACGAATCCTCTGATGAGCTGATTACCATGAACACTTCTCGTGGGAACTACAAACAAATGTACACCAAAACACTGCGCACGGAAGAGGACGCACTAATTACAATTATTTTTAGTACACCTGGAGCGTACACTTTTTGTTAATGTTGCCCCTTCCGCCTATACTTTTGTTCTCACCAACGCACGACAGTTTTCATTGAGTTCAGTTAGTAACTTTATCACGTAGTAGTTCAACGCACGCTGCTTCTCTCGTGCAGACAATATCGCCTGCAGAGATCTTTTTGTCTTTCTTGAATCGAATTTTTATGTTGTTCACAAGTTGCAACATCTTCTAAACTTATCATACCAATTATGGCCATAGAAGCGTGGTCTTTTGAGAATCTACTTCTGACACGAAAGCGATTCTAGTAGCTTTTGCATCGTTGTGGTGATATTTCCCCAGAAACTATAATCCCCTAACACAAATTTCTTTATTTCAAATAGTGAAATACCAATTTTTATAGATTTATCTTCAAAATTTTTAATATTAGTAAATATTTTCCTAAAGATTTTTATCCCATACTTCACCACCTCAGTAATTTAAATCCCGAAAACAGTAAAACACTTTTTCTTTCTAACCGGAAACCCACATACAAATTTTCTTAGATTTAGTAAACAAATGATCTCATAATGGAACATTTTCATATTAATTTTTATCCTCCATTTAATCCTCACAGACGTCGAATTTCCAAAAACATAGAAACACGTATCTTTTTAATATCTAACCGAGAAGTCAACTATCAGTCTTCACACATGTGGCTTTAAAAATGTTTTATTACCACTTCAATAATAATTTATTTCTTAAAAAAAAAAGACTTTCACCCACTACTTTACCACCCTAAATAGTGGCTAAATTTCCAAAAGTGCTGAAACACTTCTTTTTTATTTCTACCCGAGAAACCAAATACCAAATTTCGTGCTTCTAGCTTCAACATTGCTTTACTTGCGACATATTTAAAAAATCCTCTCATCCGTTACTTCACCCCCTTAGGGGTTGAATTTTCAAAAGCAATGAAACACTTTTCTTTACTTCTGGCTGGGAATCTAGTTCAGATTTACGTAGAAATAGGTTGAAAAATGCTGTCATAATGAAACATTTTGAAAAAATATTTCATCACTGATTCACCCCCTTTATAGATTGAATTTCTGCTATTAGAGGAACTCTTTTCTTTTTTTTAATTTGCAACCGGGAAGTCAAATACCAATATTCATACATGTACCTTTAGTAATACTTTAGTAGTTTTTTAATAAAGATTTACTTTCAAAAAACTTCCATCCATTATATCACTTCCATAGAGGTTAAATTTCCAGAAATGCTGCAACGCATATTTATTTATTTCTGATCGAGAAACCAAATATCAATTTTCCTAGTTATAGCTTCAAACTTGGCTTAATAGCGACACATCTTCAAAATACTTTTCATCTCCTACTTGTCCGGAACGTCAATCCTAAGGTCCCGGGTTCGATTCTCCGGACAGGGACTGAGTGTTGTGTTGTCCTAATCATTATCATTTCATCCCCATCGACGCGCAGGTCGCCGAAGTGGCGTCAAATCGAAAGACCTTCACCAGGCGAACGGTCTGCCCGACGGGAGGCCTTAGCCACACGACATTTCGTTTATCTTCTACTTCAGCCGCTTAGGGGTGAAATTTCGAAAAATACCTTCTTTAACGACGCTTACAGTAAAAGATCAATAGCCCACCCAAATTTTAAATTTCTGTCCTTAGTGGTTACTGCCGGGCGATGATGAGTCAATAAGTGAATCAGTCAGTCGGGTCATTGCCTTTTATATGTCAAATGATAATGCAGTGTATCAAGATATCGAAAGAAGTTTTTCAACGGGTCACAGTAGGTGAGGGGTGAACATGTACTGGTGTAAAAACTTAAAAGACGAAACTAATTTTCACATGGGATGTTACTGCCAAGTAACGCAGCTGGATGAAACTTGGACCATATACAGAAAGAACTTCTACAGTATATTACAGTATAGTACACAAGGTACCCGAAAGAAACACGCAATGAGAAAAACAGAAATGACACTTTTAGTCCATTAAGTTTCGGGCATGCAGCCGCGCAAATAAAGTTTCCTGCACTGATATTTCGGCCGCAACAGATTCGTAGAGCGTTCAATGCAAAACCGAGAAAGCAGGTATGTGATGGGGAAGAAGATAGTAATTCCTTGACATCTAGTGCGTTTTTGCCCTATGTGGGTGTTCTTTCCTCGAAGATAGGCCGTATTCTTGAGAAACACTGTGTTAAGGTGATCTTCCGGCCCCCCAGGAAGATTGCAGCTTTACTCAGCCCTGTGAAGGACGAGTTACAGCTTCGTAAGGCGGGTGTGTATCAGATTCCTTGCGGAAATTGTGAAAAGCCGTACATAGGTCAAACAAGACGCACCGTTCATGAGAGATATGTGGAGCATATTACACGCTTATTACAGCCAGACAAGTCAGCTGCAGCCGAACATTATATTGTTACAGGACATTCCATGAACTACAGTGATGTTAAAATTTTAACATCCACCTCTTCCTTTTGGGAATCTGTCTTTCTAGGAAACTATAGAAATAAGATTAGCTAATAATTTAACAAATAGAGATAACGGTTTTCATTTGGACAAAGCATGGAATCCGGCTCTTGGGGTAATTAAACTGCAGAGAAGTCGTCATGGTGTCACCGCCGACGAACATACATCGATAAGTGAATCGAATGCCTGTACGCCTTCACCACAGGCGGCGCATGTGTATGCGTATTTCTTTGCTGCCGACCAGCATCTGTGACCCGCATGCGCAGTACCGCCGCGGTGGAGCATATAACGCCGCGCATGGCATCTTGTCGTCAGTCTTGTGACTCATTCTCATCTTCAGCTGCTGACGGGCGTTGATATATATCAACGGGGACAAGTGAAAATGTGTGCCCCGACCGGGACTCGAACTCGGGATCTCCTGTTTACATGGCAGACGCTCTACCCATCTGAGCCACCAATGGCTCGGAAGATAGTGCGACTGCAGGGATTATCTCACGCACGCCTCCCGCGAGACCCACATTCTCACCTTGTATGTCCACACACTACATTCATAGTGTTCCACCGCGACACACTCATTACTCGTGGAAGACATTCTTACCAGGTCCCGTAAGAGTTTGGGGAATATGTGTGCATCCATACAGAAGAAGAAGGTCATGGCCGGTATTGCCTGAACTATATACTTACATGGATATGGTGTCTGTTTTTTCGGACATGTCCTAAAGAACAGACACAATATCCATATAAGTATATAGTTCTGTCAATACCGGCCATGACCTTCTGCTTGTGTGCGGATGCACACATATTTCCTGAACTCTTACGGGACTTGGTAAGAATGTCTTCCACGAGTAATGAGTGTGTTGGGTAGGGACGCTACGAATGTAGTGTGTGGACATACAAGGTAAGAATGTGCGTTTCGTGGGAGGCTTGCGTGAGATAGTCCCTGCAGCTACACTGTCCTCCGGGCCCTCGGTGGCTCAGATGGATTGAGCGTCTGCCACGTAAGCAGGAGATCCCAGATTCGAATCCCGGTCGCGGCACACATTTTCAACTGTCCCCGTTAATATACAGGGTGATTCAAAAAGAATACCACAACTTTAGGAATTTAAAACTCTGCAACGACAAAAGGCAGAGCTAAGCACTATCTGTCGGCGAATTAAGGGAGCTATAAAGTTTCATTTAGTTGTACATTTGTTCGTTTGAGGCGCAGTTGACTAGGCGTCAGCGTCAGTTGATGCTAAGATGGCGACCGCTCAACAGAAAGCTTTTTGTGTTATTGAGTACGGCAGAAGTGAACCGACGACAGTTGTTCAGCGTGCATTTCGAACGAAGTATGGTGTTAAACCTCCTGATAGGTGGTGTATTAAACGTTGGTATAAATAGTTTACGTCAACTACCCGAGGCGATGGATCGGCCGCCAGGCAGCCCGTGACAGAGCACTTCATCACTGGCCTCCAAGAAGCCCTGATCTTACCCCCTGCGATTTTTTCTTATGAGGGTATGTTAAGGATATGGTATTTCGGCCACCTCTCCCAACCACCATTGATAATTTGAAACGAGAAATAACAGCAACTATCCAAACTGTTACGTCTGATATGCTACAGAGAGTGTGGAACGAGTTGGAGTATCGGGTTGATATTGCTCGAGTGTCTGGAGGGGGCCATATTGAACATCTCTGAACTTGTTTTTGAGTGAAAAAAACCTTTTTAAATACTCTTTGTAATGATGTATAACAGGAGGTTATACTATGTTTCTTTCATTAAATACACATTTTTAAAGTTGTGGTATTCTTTTTGAATCACCCTGTACATCAACGGCCGTCAGCAGGTGAAGGTATTAATAGAATTCTAATTTCGTTCTAGACGGCTGCAGGTCATCAGTACTGTCTGTTCTTTCGGACATGTCTGAAAGAACAGACGCCATATACATGTAAGTATACACTCTGAGGATGGACGGACGATACGCGGCCGAAATATCAGTGGAGGAAATTTTATTTGGGCTGCTGCATGCCCGAAAATTTGATGGACTGTTCATTACGCCGCGAGAAGTATAAAATGCACATGACACTTTAATTCACCGAAATTTTTGATGGTTCCCTGGACATTAGAAAAGGCGGTTCTTAATAGAGTACGTGATCACCACGGACGGCAGTTCATGCTATGCAACGTGTTTCCATGTTGGCCGCCGTAGTGGTAAGGGATGCTTGTAGGAGGGCGTTCAATTCCAGCGCGGTTTACTTCTCCTGGAATGTCCCTGGTGCATGTGCATATCAACGTACTGCTATACGTCTCCTCAACGCGTCCCATACCATTCGAATGGCTTTAAGCCAGTCCATTCGCGAATATGCTGTAGTTCAAAGGGCTCGCCTGCCAACACAGGTATTATGGCGAGGGAAGCAGGGGCGTACTGACCTCCAAATCTTTGAACGTAGTGCACTTACTGGTCAACTGTTTTGCGACACTGTATTCCTTCTAGATGAGCACCTTTCCAGGGACGCATTCGGCACTGACTTCATTTTTATGGATGCCAATACGCGACTGCATCGAGCAGTACAGATGAAGGAGCTCTCGGAACGATAGGATACTCGGCTAATGGAATGGCTTGCACATTCTTCCGTCTTAAATCCCATCAAGTAGGTGTATGACGTGTTAACGAGACGTGCAGCACCAGGGACCATCGAGTGGTTGTTAACCGCACCGGAGGAGTAACGGAATGCCCTAACCACAAGAACTGCTTTCGAACCTTGCGGCCATTATGAAAACACGTTGCAGAGCATGAACTGCCGTCCGTGGTGATCACGTACCCTATTAAGAACCATATCCCGTCTTTTACAATGTCCAAGGGACCATCATAAATCGCGCTGACTTGAGTTTAGTTATTGTCTTCGAATATAAGTGCCATTTCTGTTCGCTTCATTGCGTATTTCTGTCACTTACCTACTTTCAGTTTCTTTCTGGACTATACTGGAGGAATTATTTCTACGTATGGTCCAGGTTTCATCGAGCTACGTTACTTGGCAATGACACATAATGTGACTGTTACTTTCGTCCTTACGTTTTGGAGACTAGTGTGTTTCTGTACGGTTATTGCTCGTACATCGTTTTATTCAAACTACAGCCTAGATCATTGCTTTATAACTACCAGTTCTTTTTTCCTAAATTTATTGACAAGCCGCATATAGACATACATAGCTCAGAAAACTATCTAAAACATTTACAAAAACCTGACTAAATCTATAATAATCAAAGAAAGACAGGCAGTAACTGGTAAAAGAGTCAGCCAGGTTTGAAGCCTATCGTCCTGTATTACACAGTCTGTGCACTGAACAAGGATTAAGAAAAACCAAGAGAACTTCAGAAAGGAAATTTAAGTTATGAGGGGAGAAACAAAAACTTTATAGTTTGCCGATAGTATTGCAATTCTGGCCTTGGAAAGTCAGTTCAACTGCATGGATATTGTCTTGAAATCAGAAAGTATCGAGGGAATTAGATTCGGAATTGTGAAATTGAAAGTAGCAGACAGGTTTTGCCATTTGCAGAAAAAACTAACAGCCGATGTCAAAAGCGGAAAGAACATAAAATGCACACTTGCAATATGAAGAATACCTGTTTCGAAAAAGAGAAATACGTTAACATATTATATATATTTGAAGCCTGCCGGAGTGGCCGTGCGGTTCTAGGCGCTACAGTCTGGAGCCGGGCGACCGCTACGGTCACAAGTTCGAATCCTGCCTCGGCCATGGATGTGTGTGATGTTAGGTTCAATTAGTTCTAAGTTCTAGGGGACTGATGACCTCAGAAGTTAAGTCGCATAGTGCTCAGAGCCATAAATTTGAAGGTTGGGAACTCTTTCCTGTAACTGTTAAACTGAGCGCAACTCTACACTCAAGTGGAATGTGGACGGTAAACAGTTCAGACAAGAAGAGAAGATCAGTTTTTGTAATGTTGTACCACATAAGAATGCTGAAAATCAGATTGGTAGATCGAATAAGTACTGAAAAGGTACCGAATCAGACTGCGTAGAAAAAAATTATGACACAAATTGACTAAAAGTGGTTGGTTCATATGATACATACTATCATATGATAGATAGTAGTCAGTTTGGTTACAAAAAAACAAAAAGGTTCAAATGGCTCTGAGCACTATGGGACTTAACTTCTGAAGTCATCAGTCGCCTAGAACTTAGAACTACTTAAACCTAACTAACCTAAGAACATCACACACATCCATGCCCGAGGCAGGATTCGAACCTGCGACCGTAGCGGTCGCGCGGTTCCAGACTGCAGCGCCTAGAACTGCTCGGCCACCCCGGCCGACGTTTGGTTACACAGAGAACTGTTTTGTGTCTGTGTTTGTGTATGTGTGTGTGTGTGTGTGTGTGTGTGTGTGTGTGTGTGTGTGTGAGGGGGGGGGGGGAGGCGGATGGGGCGATAAGATTGTTAGCGAAGTCCAAGGCATGGCATGGAGAGCTATATCAGGCCAAAATTCAGACTGAAGACAACAACATTATGTCGTAGTCAGAAGATGTCCTTATCAATAATGCGACCCGTTATGCATTTTATATTACCGTTTTACTTGCATTGACAGTCCTATAGTATTTCAAAAACGGTATGTGATCACAATTTTAAGCTATGCGTCTTCCTTAAGTGATAACTCACTATGATATGCGACAATGCACGGTATTTACCGTTAAGAACACTGAAGTTGACACATCAAAGGGTTCAGTACTTACACTGAATTCAATACCAATTATTATGTGATGTGCTATGTCTTCCTGTTACATAGACGAGGAGATAGCTTATTTATTCTAATGCAAATTACGAGAAACGCCTAATTTAAATTCACACGATGTCGATGTGCTCCTGCAGGTAAAGCAATTACGGGAAATCACGGGAAAAAAGGTAGTCACGATCGTCTGAGCAGTGCGTGTTGCCTTCTCTTTCCAAATACGAACCTTGGACGCGCCCTTTGCTCGGTGCTACGGCAGCAAAATGTAGCTGACTTGATGCTGAAGCAAGGTGTGAAGTGGAAAAATTCTAGTGAGAGACAAAGACTGGCATAAGAAACCAGAGTACCGGGAACGTTTAGTGTTGTAAGGTGTCAGGCAAATCCAACACCTTCCATGAAAACCCTGACATGATAAGCAAATCCAGCAGTATATCACATAGCTCCGAATAAATCGTGACATTAAATTAACCAAAGTAATACGAGTAACGAGTGAGCAAATGGGATACCACAGACTAATACAAGAATGCCTAAATGCATGTCATACCTTCCCACCGTGAGACAGACGCAGTTCCGAGGGGAGAAACGAGAACAGAAGCCGAGAGCAGAACCGTGTTAAGCGAGAAGGCCCTACGATAAGGGACGGACACCCACGTCGCCAGCTAACCGCTACGACCACACCACCCGCAAGTTTTTTGCGTGAGACTTTTTCGCGTCTCTGTTACGTTAGGACCACCCCCCCGGCCATGTTAAAAGCTAGAGCCCTCCAGAAGAACAGTATAGATCTTACGATAACACAAAAAGGGCTACACCACCCGCAAGTTTTAGCGTGAGACTTTTTCGCGTCTCTGTTACGTTAGGACCACCCCCCAGCCCATGTTAAAAGATAGAGCCCTCCAGAAGAACAGTATAGATCTTACGATAATGCTAAAAGGACCACACCAGCTGCAAGTTTTAGCGTGAGACTTTTTCGCTTCTCTGTTACGTTGCAAACTTTAAAAACATTGCCCCACCACGAAAAGTATAATGTTTCTCATTGGATAGACAGAATTTTTGTAGGCGGAGCTTAAGGTTAACACTGAGACCCTGATTGGTCAGATGAAAACACAGCCAGATAGATATTTTTTAAACCAACTTCCATAAATTGTAGTAAGGAGAAGTTAGGAGAGAGTTGCTTCCGAGACGGCGAGGTGAGCGAAGCTGTACTGCCCGCCGCCCCCTGACGAACACTGACAAGGTAATGAACGCACGCGATGCCGCGTTTTTGAGCGCATAAGGCATTACTCAGAACTGCAGAAGTCTCATCTGTTACATCCCCTTTACGTAATACTAGTGTCGATCGTCAATTAAAGCTCATGGTGTTCACATTTGCCACTTGAAGTAAAAATCTGAAACGCAATGATTTTTCTGTTATATAGTTATTGAGAAGCCTCATCAGCCACGGTAATTTACGATAAGTTAGATAAGTAATTAAAGATAATTCAGCGTCACTGTAGACCATTTTGATAGTTTTCTCTTTTGTGAAACTTAATTTAAATCTAGATTATAGGTTTGATATGGTATAGGTCATCCTTCGATCCATTGTAGAACTTGGAAACCCATTCAGGGAATATTCGTTCACATTTTTGTTGAACGCAGTTGGTTTTTACCATCCTGTATTAAAACATTTCCTTTCATCAATAGTGCAATTTATAAACGATGGTTTGTGAGTAGAATAAAATTTCCAATGGTAAACTTAACTGCTTTTTCGACGTTATTTTAGCAGCTAACTAGAAATAGGAAAGCCTTGAACCTCTTCCACTAAATTTAGTTAGTATTAAGATTCTTTTACAGGGAGTGCAGTGGAGCTGACGCTGAAATCATTAAGTATTTGGTTATATCATCGCTAGTCTCACTGAACTCTTCTGAATTCTACATGTCATGTGTGGTCTGGCGTCTCCTTACCAGCAACAGGTCCCAGGTTCAAACTAGTAAATTCCCTAAAAAACACGCTCAGAGCGCCGTTACACGAAAGTGGTAGGGAGACACGATATACAGGGTGTTACAAAAAGGTACGGCCAAACTTTCAGGAAACATCCCTCACGCACAAAGAAAGAAAATATGTTATGTGGCCATGTGTCCGGAAACTCTTACTTTCCATGTTAGAGCTCATTTTATTACTTCTCTTCAAATCACATTAATCATGGAATGGAAACACACAGCAACAGAACGTACCAGCGTGATTTCAAACACTTTGTTACAGGAAATGTTCAAAATGTCCTTCGTTAGCGAGGATACATGCATCCACCCTCCGTCGCATGGAATCCCTGATGCGCTGATGCAGCCTTGGAGAATGGCGTATTGTATCACAGCCGTCCAAAATACGAGCACGAAGAGTCTCTACATTTGGTACCGGGGTTGCGTAGACAGAGCTTTCAAATGCCCCCATAAATGAAAGTCAAGATGGTTGAGGTCAGGAGAGCGTGGAGGCCATGGAATTGGTCCGCCTCTACCAATCCATCGCTCACCGAATCTGTTGTTGAGAAGCATACGAACACTTCGACTGAAATGTGCAGGAGCTCCATCGTGCATGGACCACATGTTGTGTCGTACTTGTAAAGGCACATGTTCTAGCAGCACAGGTAGAGTATCCCGTATGAAATCATGATAACGTGCTCCATTGAGCGTAGGTGGACGAAACTAAAATGAGCTCTAACATGGAAATTAAGCGCTTCCGGACACATGTCCATATAATATCTTTTCTTTCTTTGTGTGTGAGGAATGTTTCCTGAAAGTTCGGCCGTACCTTTTTGTAACACCCTGTAGAACAAACAGACACCACGCAGAATGTTTAGAGTGTGGTAAATTATCCGGAGTATAGAGCGAACACATAACACGAAACTGACTGAAACCGTCGAACTCAAACTAGTGGAAATATTGACGACTAAAAGTTCAATAATTACATGTAAATGTGTGAAACTAAGATGTTTATCAATTCAAGATAGAATATACAGTCCGGTGACAGAAACACAATGCTTGTTTGTACATAGGCCTGACTGAAATAAAAGTAATCGGTATGTTTTCAAGAGCGCATGATAAAATCTGAGGAACAAGAAGCTATTCAAAAGAGCGCAGTGAGAAAATGAAAAGTAGAAATGAACTTCTGAATAAGGAAACAGGACCGCCCAATATAACTGAGGAAATGTAAATCTGATATGAATTGGTGATAGGGAACTGTTCAAGAGGATCTTTTATCAAGTTAAAAAGAAAAATTGAAGAAATTTAATGTCTCTCACTTCTGTGGCCGGTGATTGAGTCGGGTTAAGATAGCTTTATGAAATTTCCTGGAACTTGTAAACGGATGATACGCTTTACAGTATGCTCCCACAGTAATCAACGAACACATAAGTAAGCTGTATTTTTTCGTCGCCAACTATAAATTTGGGTTCGCAGAGAACACTCTACAGTCACAAACGTGTAACGGCTCTGTACAGAACATACAGGGTGATCAAAAAGTCAGTATAAATTTGAAAACTTAATAAACCACGGAATAATGTAGATAGAGAGGTAAAAATTGACACACATGCTTGGGATGACATGGGGTTTCATTAGAACAAAAAAAAAAAAAAAAACAAAGTTCACAAAATGTCCGACAGATGGCGCTGGACAGCAAAACGTCAGTAACTGCTGCCGTGACGTGTGAGACGTACGCCGATATGTTACAGAATCGCATCATCCCCAGACTGGCTGATAAAAACCTGCTGGAACGTACGATGTTTATGCAGGATGGCACTCCACCCCATATTGCTAGACGCGTGAAAGATCTCTTGCGCTCGTCGTTTGGTGATGATCGTGTGCTCAGCCGCTACTTTCGTCATGCTTAGCCTCCCAGGTCCTCAGTTCTCAGTCCGTGCGATTATTGGCTTTGGGGTTACCTGAAGTCGCAAGTGTATCGTGATCGACCGACATCTCTAGGGATGCTGAAAGACAACATCCGACGCCAATGCCTCACCATAACTCCGGAAATGCTTTACAGTGCTGTTCACAACATTATTCCTCGACTACAGCTATTGTTGAGGAATGATGGTGGACATATTGAGCATTTCCTGTAATTAAAATCTTCTTTGCTTTGTCTTACTTTGTTATGCTAATTATTGCTATTCTGATCAGACGAAGCGACATCTGTCAGACATCTCTGAACTTTTGTATTTTTTTGATTCTAATAAAATCCCATGTCGTTCTAAGCATGTGTGTCAATTTGCACCTCTCTATTTACATTATTCCGTGATTTATTCAGTTTTCAAATTTATACTGACTTTTTGATCACCCAGTATGTACCCCAACACCTGGTTGGCTAAATATTACTTGAGATGGCATACCCCTTCTTTCTTCTAAACGCAGCCTGCTTTTCTGCTTACAACTAACTGAACTGATCCATACGAGACACTGAGGTTTCCACGATCGCACTTACAAGCAATGCATGCAATGAATTATACGCGGTACGGTCACTTTAATGTGACTGCCGCCTACGTTCGACGTCCACGTACAATAACTGCGCTGAGGCAACTGTGGTGTACCACGGAACGTAGACGGCAGGGGCGAATGACGGCTCCGGAGATGTGTATGGGCGAACAGACGCGCAACTGCTGAGCATCTAGCCCAGGGACTATCAACAGTTTCTCCTCAAGGACGGTTCTGCGAACATTGCTGCGTATTCGGCTCCGCAGCAGATGCCTGGTTCATGTAGCCTTGCTAACTGCTGTTCAATGCCGACAAAAGCTGGAATTAGCACGCGAAACAGCAACTGGACGCCCACCGAGTAGCGACAGGTGGCCTTTTGAGATGAATCACGTCGTTTGAGTGTACGGCTTGAAACGCCTGAAAGCAAACACCCTGAAACAATCGTCAGAGGGTTGTGGCCTGCAGAATGTTTTCATGGAATTCCCTGCGTGATCCCGTCATTCTGGAAGATATAAACGCGCACCTGTCCTTGGGCATCGTGTCAACCCCTACTTGTGGTTTATTTCCCCTCGACACGGTGGCATCTACCAGGATGACAATGTAACGTGTCACACTGATGACAGTGTACGTGCATTGCTCGAAGAGCGCCAGGACGAGTGTATCGTACTCTACTGGCCACAAAGCTCTCCGGATTTAAACCCCAATCGTGAATCTGTGGCAGCACCGCTATCGGGCTGTTCACGCCACAGAGCCTGGACACTTCGCTTGTTGAGAGGCCTTCCTGGCACAAAGTAACAACGCGGACGCGATCGAATCGCGGTATTCAACGTCTAGGCATGGTCGAACTACAGACAACACGAGCCGTGTACCTCCTTCCTGGTGGAATGATTGGAACTGATTGGCTGTCGGACCCCCTCCGCCGAATAGGCGCTGCTCATGCATGGTCGCTTACATCTTTGGTCGGGTTTAGTGACAGCTCTGAACAGTCAAAGGCACTGTGTCCGTGATACAATATCCACAGTCAACGTCTATCTTCAGGAGTCCTGGGAACTTTTTTCGATGTGTATATATATTCCTAAGGAATAAAAGTGCAGATATTATTATTAGTGACTGAGGACGCTGTACTGAACAACATTACATCACTATTTACTTCATTTGCAGACTAATAATTGTACTTATTAGGAGTAGTATGCGTAGTATGCTTTTAGGTTCGTTAGTATCTCCAAGCATATGTAGCAAGAGCAAGCCATTAATGCTTATTTTCCCCTGGACAGCAGGTCAGCTGTTGAAGTGTGGATGCTTGGAGACAAAACATTTAGTCTATAATGACAGGCTCAACCCACCTAGTGGTGCAGTTACGACTGTGCAGAAAACATTAGGTAATAAATTACGTGACGTGTTCACAGGATGATTGTTAGATTCAGTAAAGAGACAACTGACACACCGAAGTGGGTACATAGTAATGTAGCAGTGATGGCAATATCTGTACTTATACGCCAAAGGAACCTAGCGCAGTGGCAACACGAATGGAGTTGGCACTGCTCCACATCCTTGTCGGCATCTCCCAGAACCTCACTGAATCTGTTCCGCACGGCTTGTAGCGCTCCACGCTACAAAAGATGGTTGTTTAGACTCTCGATAGGTGGTCTCATTAATGTAACTGGACAGTGTAATGAACATGAATAAATGCAGGTGATCAGACAGGATACTTATGTGTCACCTGTCAGAATAGTATCTAGACGTATCAGGGGTCCCATATCACTCCAACTGCACACCATTACAGAGACTCCACCAATTTGAACAGTCCAGTGCTGACATGCAGGGTCTATGGATTCACGAGGCTGTCTCCATATCCGTACACGTCCATCCGCTCTATACAACTTGAAACGAGACTCGTCCGACCAGGCAACATGTTTCCAATCATCAACAGTCCAATGTCGGTGTTGACGGGCCCAGGCGAATCGTAAAGCTTTGTGTCGTGCAGTCATCAACGGTGCATGAGAGTGCCTTCGGCTCCGAAGGCCCGTATCGATGATGTTTCGTTGAATGATTCGCACGCTGACACTTGTTGATGGCCTAGCGCGGAAGGGTTGCAAATCTGTCACGTCGAACGATACTCTTCAGTCGTCGTTGGTCCCTTTCTTGTGAGATCTTTTTCAGGTTGCAGCGATGATGGAGTTTGATGTTTTACCGGATGCATGATGTTCACGGTACACTCGTGAAATGGTCGCACTGGAAAACCCGCACTTCGTCGTTACCTCGGAAATACTGTGTCCGATCGCTCGTTCGGCGACTGTAATACCATGTTCAAACTCACTTAAATCTTGATAACCTGCCATTGTAGCAGCAACTGCGCCAGACACTTGTCTTGTACAGGCGTTGAAGACCGCAGCGCCGTATTCTGCCCGTTTACATATCTCTGTATTTGAATACACATGCCTATACCAGTTTCTTTGGCACTTCAGTGTTTATAGCAATGTAAACTGTAACACAAATTAAATGATTTCTATAACTATCTAATGCTTGTGTAAAATAAGGAAGAAACCACCTCAGTATCCAATTTTAATTTTAAGCAGCTGACGGATGAGCAGTAAGATTCATTAAATTTCACAACAACTATGTTTTAAACTGGGGCATTTCATATCTCGTGATAACTGCAGCGTAGTCTAGGGAGTCGATACTCTGTTGTTCTGGGAGCATCGCTGAGCTCCTGCTACAAAGAGCGAAGGCTGTTCCGTAGATTTAAAAAACATCACCAAATCTTGAAATAAAAATTGCTATGACTCCTGCGTGCTGTTCCGTATCAGAACGCACTGTAAAATGGATTTAAAACTACTTCGAAAGCTACGGAACGGAGCATATTGAATTAATATTAAGACACGTCACACAAATTTTCACGCTCAACAATGGAGGACCGTTTGACTGTCTACTTAACTAGCAAGCCGTCCGTTTATTACTGTTCTTAATACTTGTATTATGATCGGAAGCTCACCTCCTACACTAAAAAAAACAAAGTGTGAAACAGAACTGTATACCGATAGATCCTCTTCCACTGTATAGCTTTAGGACCATAAAATTCGCTTTCTGTCTTTCGGTCCACAATGATCACTTAAACTGTTCGTTTTGCTACAGGAGTGATCTGTGATGTGATATTGCTCTCGCAACATGATTGCTGAAGATTCTATTAGATTCGACGTCTCTTCTGTATCTTCTTCATTCCGCCGTTTAACGCGCTGAGTCTTTTAAAATCTCCTTACTTTACTCCCTTCTTTCTTCTCCTGTTGTCTTCTACCCTTGCACTTCCTCTTCTGCATCGATCTATAGACCAGTTATTCCTCTCGGAATATAACAGACGGTAGCCATTGTAATGCATTCTGGAACTTTCCTAGCTCTATTCGCATTTCTTCGTAAATAATGAGGTTCTCAGACTCTAAATTACTGTTTCTCTCTCCTTTCGAAATACTTCTTCTTCCGACACTGACAGAAATGTTTTTCTTCAAAATTTAATGAAAGATTTCCCGATTTTTACTGCACTCACAGCCAAGGGTCTACACTCATCTAAAAACCACCTCGAGCAGAGGTCTCTTTCGCTAATCACTTGTCTCTCCCTTTCACTCTGAAAATTTAATATATAAATTATATCCTACCGGCCCAAGCTTCCAGAAGTACAAAGAAAACATAAGAAACCACGCTGTGATAACTATACAACGCAGATAACATCAACTTAAATAACAAAATTTCGTTACATTTTCATGCGTAAGACCACTCAATATAGTTCAAATAAAAGAAGAAAGACGTATATAAGTTTACTTTGCTTCCTAACAGATACTGAATTCGTCAAACACTGTCACCACAATAGCAAAGGAAGGCCAAAGTTATCCAACACTATGATATTTAATTCTTACCTAACATCCACTATATGGCTCATAAGACAATTAATGTTCTCTTAATGCTTACTAAATACCAGTGTATCAATATTAAACCCAAGAAGATTTTCTACAGATCTTTTTAGCAGTGGTATAGTAACATATGCTAGTTTTAACCAAGGAAAAATATTTTAATGCTAAAAATATTAATTAGTAAATGTACAGTGATGTTGTAATCAAACTTCAGACTGTATTATTTTTCTGCACGGTGGTGTAGGAATGTTATAAGTATTAAAATAGGTTTCAATATTTTGGAAACGGATATTGCAACAGTTTCTGTTTCAGTTTTAGGTTTAGCAGACGTAATGTTCTTTAATCCTAATGTTTTGTTTTCTATAAAGCACACCAAATACTCGTGGTTTGGCACCAATAGTTAAAACGCTTAGCGCAGGAATATTACAAACAAATAAGGACCAAAAATTGGAAGCCTGTAGTAAACTATGGTTAATTATTTCAAATTTGGAATCATTGTTAGTATGTGGCAGACATGGATTTCGCGTACACTATTTACTATCGTACATACAAGGTTAAAAAATACTGTGAACTTATAGTGCTGACTATTCCACTGAATTTTAATTTCGGCCTTCATGTCTCACACACCGAAAGATTTGCCTAAGTCATATAGATGGTTCAAAAGCTAGAGAGAAAATTTGTGGATGATTAATCTAAAACGTTTGACATGTCATGATAACGATAATTTAAAATGTGTGGTAGATCGTATTCACGAAACTATTCGCACTATCATATTCAATTGGAAATACTTCAGTGTTAGAAAACTACAAACACTAGAAATAATATGCATCACTTTCGCCCAATACAATGCGTCACGTGCAGCCAGCTGGTTGCACCGCCTCTAAGCTAAGTACGCAAATTCATCTTAACGGTGAAGTGCGGCGGGCAGAGGCGGGCACCATTTTTTAGCCCCCCATTGTTCATCCGGCCATAAAATACTTCGCCACCCATGATGGCAGCCGCGGCGTCACTCAGAAAGGACATCGGACTCCCCTCCCGTTGATTGAGACAATGGCCGCTGAATATTCATTATTAAGATATTACGGCGCTGTCCTCAGAATTAGCGAAAAACGGGACTGGCTCGGTAGATTGCTCCTTTGTTTTCGGCGTGGATCGTCTTTCGTCGCACGAGGTACTTCTCCGAGAAAGTTTCTGTAACACAGTCAGATGGACGAATTTTCTTCTTGTGCGAGTGCACGCGTACGTCGGCTCGCTCATCGCAGGGACTTCGCATTAATTTTCGGACGAAAAAGTCTGTACTGAGGGAAGGAATCACTGCTATTCGCCGTTGGTGATGTTCGTGAAGAGCTGAAAAATCTTTACAGACATTCTGTGTGTTCCTTTCACGCACCATTAACTTTAATTCAGTATAAATGAAATCCAAAAAAGAAATCTTGGATCGCGTCAGTCTCCGCCGTATAAGAGGAATTTAATGATCACACTTTTTTTTTCATCAGCCGGACGCGACACACTAAATTATAGTCTTCGGGAAACATATAAATAACTTAGCTAAATTAACTAAGGAAAACGGTGAGGCGTACTACCCATTTTAAGCGTCTTTCATTATCACATAGGTACTAGCTTATTTTCTTTACCGCCTCTGGTATTATGGAACCAGATTGTCTGGCGAAACTCAATTACGGTGAATGAATAAAAATGTTAAAGTATATAAGTCGCCGTTTCACGAATCTTTAATTTCTTGCACTCTCTTCACAACAGATTTACACATTAAAGATATTTGCGGTTTTATGATTAAAATAAGATTCAGACGAACTTAAATTTCTGTAACCACAATACAAGCAACAAATGTTGTTACAGTTCATTCTTTGCCTCTTGGTCAATCGTTCTGAGGGAACTCTGGTGAAAAGGTCTAGACGACACACGCAGATATAAGCTATACGTGACTTTCTGTTGTTGAGATATTTTTACGAATTATTCATTCATCTGAATTTTTGGATCCGTGAACAGTGTTCACCGCAAAAAGAACTACGTTTTAACAGCAAGTATTCCTTCACTATCAACAGCTCATTGCTATAGTAGATGAAAGACGACTGCTTAGAATAACTGTGAAGGGATCAGTTGTTTTTCAGGTTAGTCGACTTAGTATTTTTACGATCGTTCAAAATACGCAGATAAGGCTTCTTATTAGCGTGTTGGTCCGTCCTTCGGGTGCAGTGCAATCGATATTTCGTGTGGCATGGAAACGACAAGTCCTTTCCAGAGGTAGGTGGCACGAAATGTCTACGTACAGATCACACAGTTTCCTTAAACTACGGGCTCGTGGTTTGTGGACGCGGATCTGGAGTCTAGGTTACGCATGTGTTTTATCCGCTTCAAATAAGATGAATTTGGTGAAAAAGACAGCAGACCGAAGTACCATGATTCTGGCCTAGTGACCCGAACAGTTGTCCTGCTGGGAAGAAAACGATTAAAAAGTTTATACTTTAATCACAATATGTTTGGTATGTTACCACATGGTGCATCTGTGAGGGCAAAAACAGTGAAAATTGTCAGTTTTTTCGGAATTTTACGACTTAAAACATCTTCACATGCTGAACACATGGTTTCCAGATGTTACATTACTGAGTAGGGGACGGGCAAGATAACAGTAGAGACGAGTCGAACCTCTGAGCAGTACTAGTTACTGAGTCGAGCACCGAACGTGTTGTAACATGGCAGAATCATCAGCTTGGATAGCGGATGTGCCGCTCAGAGATTTCTGTCTGAGATGTTCCGTGATGTGTAAGTTGAGGATAAAGCATAATTTTCAAGATGACCATATGGAGAGACAGCACTTCAAATAAAAAGGTAATTTACTTAGAGTTTATTACCTGCAAGCGCAATTTCAGTAATTATTGGTGTGCAGAGTTCATTGTATGTAATGACAGAAGGGTTTATAACGATAACTATCAATTATGTGTTCAGTATTCTAATTAGCCTCCCACATTTAGATTAGCCAAACAGTATTGCATTAGAACTCCAAGAAAACAAATTTTGTAGTATAAATGTTCTGTTGATGCAGAAATTATAGTGTATGACAATGCGGAGGAAGTCAGTGCTGATTGTTCATATTAATTTGAGTTTACTTTTCGTGCCATTAAAGCACTAAATATAACTTCAAAGTACTTCCTTTTGTCACTTATAAATATTTCGCAAAGCATATCAAAGATACGTATTTGGTAAAATTTGTAATGTAAGGCCTTGCACTTTTGCGTGAACAGTAATAAATAATTTTCAAAAGATAAACAAGAACTAATTTGTTAAAACAGCAATTTCAAATAAATTAGAATGTAAACAGCCGCTTAGTGACCTATTTCAGTTCAGTGGCATTGCAGTCACAGAGAGTGAAGTTTTCTGTTGTAAGTTAAGAATTTCTTGTAGAGCCTAAATGAATATTTTGATACAATATTAGGAAAATTTTCCAGTTAGTGAAATTTCATGTTAATTCAACACCCATGATTCTTGTAATAGGCCACATACAGATTACGTAACAGTTAGGAATTCTGAGTAGACTTGTGAATCACTCTTTTTATGCAATCGTCCTAACAGACAGTCAGATGCATTTCAAATTAATTAAAATCACATCCCTAAAAATTAATATGCATAAATAAGTTGATGTTCAAATGTAGGGTAGTTACGCTGACTCTAGACCTCATCTGTAATAGGAATGTAGAAGTTAGTTTTCAGATTGATAGCGAAAAATCGTGTTACACAGTTTCAGCACACAACTTTCACCAATTAGACGCAGAATGGACGCAGGTGGTCATCAATAATGTTCATACAGCCCACAGCTGACCACATAGTCCACAGCTGTCTTGGTGTGTGTGTGTGTGTGTGTGTGTGTGTGTGTGTGTGTGTGTGTGTGTGTGTGTTGGGGCTTATGGGCGCTCAACGTACAGGTCATGAGCGTCCTGACACACATTAAGAGGCATGAATGTGGACAAACTTAGTAAAATGGAAATTTACATGCAAAGAAAGCGGGAAAAGATGAAAAATGCTGTACAAGAAAATAAAATGTAAGGAAAACGAGAAAGAGCTTCAAGGATGCCATGGGAAATTGTCACTGGCTGGTCAGTTACGTAAACCCTGAGAACAAATTAAGACCCTCTCCCTAAAATCTTTATGAAAACATTGGACAAGTCACAGAACTTTAAAACTTCAACCACATTCGTTTGAGTATGGTCAGAAAATATAACGCAATCCAGTAAAGAGTGGCGCACAGTGACCTGGAGGCCACAAGCACCACACATTGGAGGGTCCTCTTGCCGGAACAGGAAGCCATGCGTCATAGGACTGTGGCCTATCCGAAGCCGAGTGAGGAGAACCTCGTCTTGTCTACGGGGCTGCAAGGGACTACACCACACCCGCGTTGTGTGCTTGACTAAACGGAGCTTATTGTCAGTAATTTCCAGCCACTCATCCTCGCACCGACGCATCGCTCGTAGCTCAACAGCGAGGTGAGTGCGTGCAGGGGGATGCCACACTGAAATACTTGCGGATCGAGACACGCCTTCTTCGCTGCGAGATCTGCCCTTTCGTCCCGAGCAAATGCTGAATAACAAACTTCTGCACCGCTGACCACTGCGAGATATGCAGGAAGAGAGAAATCAATGAGGTTCTGGAAGGTACAGACAGGGACGTGGAACCATGGAGACTCCAGTGCAGTGGCCAGCTGTGTTAGCTTTGTCGACTGATGATCCATGGCGCGCACACCTGATCGAGATGATCTCACAGGTTTCGATTGGGTTTTAAAACAAGTAGACTGGTGGTCAGGACTGTACTGTAAGCTCATCTTGGTGCTCTTCTCATCACCCAAGTATACTGAGAGCTGTGTGACACTTTGCATTGTCCTGCTGGTAGATTCCATCTTGCGCAGGAAAAAACAAATAAAATGCATACTTCTGCTAATCCAGTGTGCCTTTCAGAATGACTATATCACCCACAGATTGCCACAAAAGCATTCCCCAGATCGTAATGGTCCCTTCCTCTGGCCTGGAGCCCTACGACGATTGTTGCAGGGTGTTTGCACACCAACGACCATCTGTCCGATGGACCATAAAATCTAATTCATCTGAAAGGCATCTGTCGCCACTCAGTGGACGTCCAGTTACGTTATCAGCGGAGACATTCCAGCCTTCGTCGCCGATGAACAGCAGGCAGTCTGCTGTAGAGGCCCATACGCAACAGCATTCGCTGAACAGTCGTTGAGTAGGCACTGTTGATGGCCACTGGTTTATCTGGGTGGTCAGCTGCTCGAGATTTGCACGTCTGTTCGCCTGTACGTATCACCGCAGACGTCGTTCATCTCTGTCATCTATGGCTCGATAGTACACCGCAGCTGCCTCGGCACCTGTTTTGGATAGCGCCATTTTGCCATGCACGGTGTAATTTAACCACGGCAGCAAGCGAACAGTTCACAAACTTATCCATTTGGGAAAGCTCTACCTTCGTCCTGAAAGCCAATTATCATACTCTTTTTTAGATGAGGCATATCGTTTCTTCAACCATAACGACAACGGTTGCACTGTTTTCGCCGTCCACCCGACTCGCCTTATATACCCTCCAGTACTGGCGCTGCCACCTGTCGTCTTTGAGTAGTTGTTGCGCACTCACGTCGAATATAGCGGTGGTCCAAATGGTTCAAATGGCTCTGAGCCCTATGGGACTTAAGATCTGAGGTCATCGTTCCCCTAGACTTAGAACTACTTAAACTTAACTAACCTAAGGAGATCACACACATCCATGCCCGAGGCAGGATGCGAACCTGCGACTGTAGCAGCAGCGCATTTCCGGACTGAAGCACCTAGAACCGCTCGGCCACTGCGACCGGCAGTGGTGGTCAAATTAATATGACTGGACCGTATTCTTACTCACCGTGTCACGCTGCCGCGGTAATCAGTTCCACAGTTGGCAGTGGTCATAATGTGTATATCACAGTAGTTTAGTGGGGATCTCAAGTTGATTCCGCATTTATAGATTTCAGGAAAGCTTTCGACACCGTTCCTCACAAGCGACTTCTAATCAAGCTGCGGGCCTATGGGGTATCGTCTCAATTGTGCGACTGGATTCGCGATTTCCTGTCAGGAAGGTCGCAGTTCGTAGTAATAAACGGCAAATTATCGAGTAAAACTGAAGTGATATCAGGTGTACCCCAGGGAATCGTCCTGGGACCTCTGCTGTTCCTGATCTATATAAATGACCTGGGTGACAATCTGAGCAGTTCTCTTAGGTTGTTCGCAGATGATGCTGTAATTTGCCGTCTAGTAAGGTCATCCGAAGACCAGTATTAGTTGCAAAGCGATTTAGAAACGATTGCTGTATGGTGTGGCACATGGCAGTTGACGCTATATAACGAAATATGTGAGGTGATCCACATGACTTCCAAAAGAAATCCGTTGGAATTCGATTACTCGATAAATAGTACAATTCTCAAGGCTGTCAATTCAACTAAGTACCTGGGTGTTAAAATTACGAACAACTTCAGTTGGAAAGACTACATAGATAATATTGTGGGGAAGGCGAGCCAAAGGTTGCGTTTCATTGGCAGGACACTTAGGAGATGCAACAAGTCCACTAAAGAGACAGCTTACACTACTCTCGTTCGTCCTCTGTTAGAACATTGCTGCGCGGTGTGGGATCCTTACCAGGTGGGATTGACGGAGGACATCGAAAGGGTGCAAAAAAGGGCAGCTCCTTTTGTATTATCACGTAATAGGGGAGAGAGTGTGGCAGATATGATACGCGAGTTGGGATGGAAGTCATTAAAGCAAAGACGTTTTTCGTCGCGGCGAGATCTATTTACGCAATTTCAGTCACTAACTTTCTCTTCCGAATGCGAAAATATCTTGTTGAGCCCAACCTACATAGGTAGGAATGATCATCAAAATAAAATAAGAGAAATCTGAGCTCCAACAGAAAGGTTTAGGTGTTCGTTTTTCACACGCTCTGTTCGGGAGTGGAATGGTAGAGAGATAGTATGATTGTGGTTCGATTAACCCTCTGCCAAGCACTTAAATGTGAATTGCAGAGTAGTCATGTAGATGTAGATGTAGATTACAGATTTAGTTTCAGGCAGATGACAACACCTGTTACGTTATTTCTCGATAGCTTTCCCGTTCTGTTTAATGTTTGAATCTACAAAACAACGCAAATAAACGGGAGCGACAATAGAGATCGCTTTGTATCAGATTCTACTATTTTGAAAACTTTGTATTCTTAGAAAAATAGAGAGGAGCAAAATGTAATACTACTTTCAGAATCTTGCTTTTTCATATTTAAAATCTGAGTTAAGCGTAACAAAATATCGGACAAATGTCTCATTTGATGCCACCAATGAAGCTGACAAAATATTAGAGTTCCGCACGAGTTCACTGGACGACCAGCAGGATATGTATTCGGCTTGTACTTGTGATAAAGATAAAATATGTTTTTATGATACATTCATTGATACACTACATTAAATTTTATGGAACACTGACGCATGTTTTCTGAGTGGTAGGTGTGTACAGACCATATTCGAATCAACAACGACACTTATTAGGTTTTACAAATACTGGGAATGACAGCGTAAATAAGGAAGTTTAGCTTCTTTACTAAACTCTATAGCACCAAATGGGTACAACTCTGTTATATAAAACGATGTAATTTGATCATTATTTCTCTGTTGGAGGTGGACCAATAAAATATAGCACGCAGGTACAAAATTGTCAACGAAACGTGGATACTACTCCGTTTCTAACACAATTCTCATATCTAGGAATCACTACGTCTTGTCACTTTTGGACAATTTGGGCATATAATTTCGAATTAAATGTGTCATGAATTGTGTAGTAATTTAAATTAATTTGGCTTAGTTATGAAAAGCCATAGAGGATTTGCTCATATCTAGGTTGGTCCCTGTGCGCAACGGCCAACACAGAACGATAGGAAGTTGGCTGAAAATCTGCCAACCATCTTAAAATTTGTGTGTGATTTTCTATAAAACACATGATTACACGTATTAAAGTTTATTACACTTACATTAATAATGCCTTTAGAAAAATATCGCCATAGTTTTGCAAAAATCAGCACGATTTACAATACTCTGATATTTTTAGCACGTGACCCTTAGCAGTTCTATTCACAAAAACCTCGCAACAGTAAGAGGAACGTAAATTTGTCTGACTTGTGAAGGGCAGAAGCGATTTTCAACGCAGCTACTAACTACCTAGACGGTATACTACTCCATCTTCTTCAGTTCGGCCAGCCGGGGTGGCCGAGCGGTTCCAGGCGCTACAGTCTGAAAACGCGCGATCGCTACGGTCGCAGGTTCGAATCCTGCCTCGGGGATTGATGTGTGTGATGTCCTTAGGTTAGTTAGGTAGTTCTAAGTTCTAGGGGACTGATGACCTTAGAAGTTAAGTCCCATAGTGCTCAGAGCCATTTAAACCATTTTCTTCTTCAGTTCACAAAGATTACCTGTGAAGTCGAAGCCATCAAGTCTCTTTTAGCTGTGGAGATTACCACGTCCCGCCGGGAAATGAGTGACAATCCTTTGCTTATCGAAAGTTCTGATAATGGCATCACTTCCTAAGCAGCGCCAGTCAATAACAGGGTGGCCATCCTTCCCACTTTGTCAGCTTTTTCTACTACGTTTTAATGTTTCCTTACTTTCAATTCCGGTTTTTTCGTCTCATTCTGACTAGTCTCTATCGTAAGCTACAGTCTTCGCTAGCCACCCACCTGGAAGGAGCGTTATGCGGCCTTGCTGCTTTCAGAAACCCACCTGCTCTAATGTCCTGGCCTTCGGGCTGGCCGTTTTCGAGAATTGCACTTCCTGACGTTCACGGGACCAGTCCTAACCAGCAAAGAAAACACAACCCACAGAAACCAAGTGCCTAGCTTCTTTAATTTACTGTAAATAGCTGCGTAGGTTGATTGTGTTGTTACAGTACGCAAAGCAACTTCTGTATCCACGCCTTGGTGCACATGTTCCAGTTAAATAGCTGTGGACAGTGAGACATCCGACGATGAACAGTGGTAAGCGTAATTCTAGTAACTTTTTTTACAAACGTTTCTGGTGGAAATAATGTCCGATTGTTAGTTGGCAGTTGATTATTTTGACTTATAGGGAAGGAGATGGAATAAAACGAATTTTTTATTATTGTTTACTTTTTCATGAAGCGCTTGACAGTTGCGCAGATTAAAATCTAGCTGACTGCAGTCGCGCAATTAGGCGCTGCCATTTAAGACACTTGTTTCTTGGCTCCAGTGGGACTCCTGACCTTTTATTGCCACTAACTGACGACCTAGCGTCCACCTCAGTGCTGGCACCCCTACCGAAAGCGGTGGTTTACTACTTATATCGAACTCGCATTCGGAAGACGAAGATATTTGAATTAGAAGGAACGTCAGCGTTGGTCGTAATTTTGATGATTTATTGACAGCAAAATCGATTTTCGGCCATATAATGGTCATATTCAGTGCTTTAGCGTACAAATTAAAGCTTGTAGGCACTGTTGTCATTATCAGTAACAAAAGCTATGAAACGATCAACAGTTATTGTGATCGATTCATAGCTCTTGTTACTGTTTTCTCTTCTCAGGACTACAGATGATTCTGCTTTTGTGGAGACGTACGCACTACCTTTGAAAAACTGGAGAGGGATCACTGGTCGCAATGCCAGCAATATCTCCAAACCTAACTACACTCCTCGAAATGGAAAAAAGAACACATTGACACTGGTGTGTCAGACCCACCATACTTGCTCCGGACACTGCGAGAGGGCTGTACAAGCAATGATCACACGCACGGCACAGCGGACACACCAGGAACCGCTGTGTTGGCCGTCGAATGGCGCTAGCTGCGCAGCATTTGTGCACCGCCGCCGTCAGTGTCAGCCAGTTTGCCGTGGCATACGGAGCTCCATCGCAGTCCTTAACACTGGTAGCATGCCGCGACAGCGTGGACGTGAACCGTATGTGCAGTTGACGGACTTTGAGCGAGGGCGTATAGTGGGCATGCGGGAGGCCGGGTGGACGTACCGCCGAGTTGCTCAACACGCGGGGCGTGAGGTCCACAGTACATCGATGTTGTCGCCAGTGGTCGGCGGAAGGTGCACGTGCCCGTCGACCTGGGACCGGACCGCAGCGACGCACGGATGCACGCCAAGACCGTAGGATCCTACGCAGTGCCGTAGGGGACCGCACCGCCACTTCCCAGCAAATTAGGGACACTGTTGCTCCTGGAGTATCGGCGAGGACCATTCGCAACCGTCTCCATGAAGCTGGGCTACGGTCCCGCACACCGTTAGGCCGTCTTCCGCTCACGCCCCAACATCGTGCAGCCCGCCTCCAGTGGTGTCGCGACAGGCGTGAATGGAGGGACGAATGGAGACGTGTCGTCTTCAGCGATGAGAGTCGCTTCTGCCTTGGTGCCAATGATGGTCGTATGCGTGTTTGGCGCCGTGCAGGTGAGGGCCACAATCAGGACTGCATACGACCGAGGCACACAGGGCCAACACCCGGCATCATGGTGTGTGGAGCGATCTCCTACACTGGCCGTACACCACTGGTGATCGTCGAGGGGACACTGAATAGTGCACGGTACATCCAAACCGTCATCGAACACATCGTTCTACCATTCCTAGACCGGCAAGGGAACTTGCTGTTCCAACAGGACAATGCACGTCCGCATGTATCCCGTGCCACCCAACGTGCTCTAGAAGGTGTAAGTCAACTACCCTGGCCAGCAAGATCTCCGGATCTGTCCCCCATTGAGCATGTTTGGGACTGGATGAAGCGTCGTCTCACGCGGTCTGCACGTCCAGCACGAACGCTGGTCCAATTGAGGCGCTAGGTGGAAATGACATAGCAAGCCGTTCCACAGGACTATATCCAGCATCTCTACGATCGTCTCCATGGGAGAATAGCAGCCTGCATTGCTGCGAAAGGTGGATATACACTGTACTAGTGCCGACATTGTGCATGCTCTGTTGCCTGTGTCTATGTGCCTGTGGTTCTGTCAGTGTGATCATGTGATGTATCTGACCCCAGGAATGTGTCAATAAAGTTTCCCCTTCCTGGGACAATGAATTCACGGTGTTCTTATTTCAATTTCCAGGATTGTATATCTAGGCCTCCACTAGCAGAGCAGACCCTCCGTGTATGCCCAGCACCACATCAGACACCAGAACCCCCTTCTTGTTGCCGCCAAACATTGCGATTCGGCCAATCAGGACTCTGAAATTTCGAGCGGTTCTCTCAACTTTCACGGGCGCGCCGTATTTGTGTCCCGTTACAACCATTGTATAGCCGCAACGGCGGGAAGCAGTCTCTGTCTGTTTCGCATGTACTCTCTCTCTCTCTCTCTCTCGCACCTGTGTGGTCCCAGGCTCGCCCGGTGCCCCCTGCGGCCGCTGGTGACATTCTGCCGCCAAAGCAGCCGCAGTGTGAGTCTCCGGCCAGCCGCCGGCCACCTCACTTGTTCTACAGCTCAGAACAGCTCGTTCCTGTGTCCGTCCAAACCACCTTCTCAATGATAATATCCACAGTTCTCAAAATCTTACGTACCATTATTAACCTTGGTATGTCGGTATTAGTATTGTTCTGTCTAGCGGCTATACCTGTCCACGTGTATTTGTCATTTATTATTTTTTTTTAATAAATCTCATTAAGGTGCCAAAATCTGCCACCTTAAACCCATGAATACCGTGCCTGTAAGCATTTCAAAGTTCACTTCCATTGAACAATCGCAGGCCGTTGTGGCTGAGCGGTTCTAGGTGCTTCAGTCTGGAACTGCGCTGCTGCTACGGTCACAGGTTCGAATCCTGCCTCGGGCATGGATGTGTGTGATGTCCTTAGGTTAGTTGGGTTTAAGTACTTCTAAGATCTAGGGGACTGATGACCTCAGAAGTTAAGTCCCATAGTGCTCAGAGCCATTTGAACTGAACAATCTTTGACTCTATTCCTAAATCCAGTGATCAGTAATTACGATCACTGGTGGAAATGTGCAGTTTTGTTCATCTTAGTGACGACTGTAGACGTGGCCGTCATGTAATCTTGAGGTACTGTTGATACTGTCCCTAATACTGTGTGAGTGGAGGTGTGCGTCTGCTTATATCCGCATGTAGCAGATGGATATAAACTTGGAAACCATTTGTGTGATATGAGTCGGAAGAAGAATATAGTCCGTGCTGTAAAAGACCTCTGCACTGTCTGGCCATAATTACGCTCCTGTGCCAAACTACTTAAGGACGAAAGTAACTGCCAAGTAACGCAGTTCGATGAAACTTGGACGACACACAGAAAGAACTACTACAGTTTCATATATTTTCATATAAATCTGTATCCGAAAGGCAAGTACGTTCTACCTTCCCCTTCCTCTCCTCCCATGAGCTGTCACTCTTTTCTGATTTGAACCATTATAAATGGTTTTTGAAAGCCTGCGACTGTAGATACAATAGGTTTGTTTATAAATAAATAAATCTTCTGCTACCAGTCACGATTTTCTTTATTTTACTATTCGCACGACGCGTTTCGAGAAATAATTCCCATTTTCAAGTGCGTTTTTTTGATGTGTGTTAAGCCATTTCTTTTGATGTTGTCAGTGTGTGTGAGTCTGCTTCATTTTGTTGACTTTTACTGTAATACATAACCTCTGTACAAAAGCATATCATAATCTGTGGAAGACCTATAATGTTATCTCTGTGAACTACCTATAAGAAGATCTTTTAACTGTTTTGTTTATATAAGATATTTTCGATGTGTAAAATGTACAATTTGTGTGTGATGTTAAGTGTGTGTGACTCTCTACACAAATGGACCATTAGAAAACTGTAAGTACAAATTGTTCTCAAACTTTAGCCACTAACCTCACAGAAAGAATTGATACCCAACTAAAAATCGCGTTTCTTATGTATTACAGTAAAAGTCAACAAAATGAAGCAGACTCACACACACATCAAAAGAAATGGCTTAACACACATCAAAAAAACGCACTTGAAAATGGGAATTGTTTCTCGAAACGCGTCGTGCGAATAGTAAAATAAAGAAAATCGTGACTGGTAGCAGAAGATTTATTTATTTATAAACAAACCTATTGTCACTCTTTTTATCACGCAATGGACGCTAAAAGAAATAATTTTGGTCTGGTAGTGGACAGTTCGAGAGTTGACACGTCATAATATTACTTTAGTGATAATTTGATTAATTAATATCCCCAAACCTGTATGGCACAGGGATAGGATATTAAACGTCGTACTTTAATTATTGAAATGATAAGCGAATTGGCTATCACTATGAGATTCTTTTCCTTAGAACAAACAGATAATTCACTATCCAAAATAATGAATCTGTAATATAACTGACCAAAAAAAAAAGGTGTATGAGAATGAGTTGTTGGCAAAGTCAGGTGGAACCACTGCACTGTGGGTAGGACGCAATTTCAAATAGACTAAAAGCTCGAATACGCCGTGCAACAGTGATCGAGTAAGATTATCCGTCTATAGTTTGATATATGCATATAATTCCTGATGTGCGCTCAGTGCGATGGCGCACAAAGCTGAAAGCGTCAGCGCTAAAACGCAAGTGCCTCCTTTGCCGGGGCTGTGAATACTTTACCGAACTGTAAAGTCACGTGTCGTGGGTCATAGCTGTCAGCACTCGGTTGCTCTGCAGGCTACAAACAGGGCTGCCGATCGCCGTTACGAGTTGCTACCGACAAGTCACGGATTATGAAAATATCTTATTCCGACAGACGAATTTCGAATGGGGTCTGCGAAACACTGTATGGGGTACTGTGACAGCAGTCACTCATATGTCGATCAAGAATTTGATTTTATACACCACGGTGAAAGTCTCTGGCGGGCCAGAAGAAATGCCACGGCCTCTCTCTCTGGTGGCCCGGATGAGACGCCTCGAGAAACTTTGTTATGCGCACAAACTCTGGAAAATTAGCGCTTCTCAGTCCCTCCATGTTTCTATACTTCCAATTGTGGCTGTGCTAGGGATCATAAGCTACTCGTTTCTGTACTGTACGCCGTGCACAACCCCTCCAAAAACGTCACGTAAAATCCAGCTCCAATAGGGAGAGTTGCCGGAAAATTTGAGCGATGCTCTACCACGTCAGCATGAACCATCTGTAGTCTTCCAAACATCTCGCTTCTTTTTGCAAAATGCAGGACACAGGCGTGAGAAACTGCATCTGAAAACTGCAAAACAGCATCTGCGTGTGGCGCCATTCTGTCGGACATCTCACGCTGCAGACATCATGTTCTGAGAAAGCCTCCCTCACAATGCACATGCCTGGCGCCGAGACGGTGACCAGCACGCCACTCTCTGCTGCCAAGCTATTTTGTGAGGCGCCAGCCTGTCGTTTCAAACCCCTGCCGGGCCGATGACCTCTGCGTCTCGGCTGATACAATGGTGCACGGCTGACTGTTCCCCAGGGGTGGCCTCTGTCGGCATCCCACTACCGTCACCGACCGGCCGACTTCCGGGAACCCTCTGGCCCGACCACACGTGATTCTCTGAAGCACACGGCTCCTCGCAGAGCGGCCACACACACAGTTTCGGGAGAAAATTATAGAAACAAGACCAGAGCCGACACCAAATTTAATCAGAGCAAATGAAGTTAGTGTCCTCAGTACCCGATCACATGTTATTCTGTGATCTTAATCGGCTTGCTCCCACCGAGTAGATTTGGAGTGGTGATAGAAATGAGGGAAAAATGGAAGGAGACAAGCCATCAAGGACTTGGCGTCCTTTACAGTATAATGCAGAAGTTAACTGAAGTAAATAGGTAATGAGACGAACAGAAACGACACTTTTTCACAGACAATAATTACACTGCAGAATTCGCAATTTATGTTGGTCCCATGGACATTACAATAGGCGAGACATGGTTCTTAATAGTGTGTGTGATCACCACGGACAGTAATGCAGTCTGCGGAACGTATTTCCATGCTGGCCAGAAGATTCGCAACAAGTTCTTATGATAAGGCGTTCCATTCCTCCATCAAGCCGATTGACAGCTGCTGTACGGTCGTTGTGCACGTGTACATGCTGCTACACGTCTTTAGAGCCCATCCTACACGTGTTCGATGGGGTTTCAATCGGGGGAACTGGTAGGCCAGTAAATTTGCCGAATATCCTCCCGTTCGAAGAGCTCCACTACCTGCGTTGTTTGATGTGGTCGTGCATTATCATTCATAAAAATGAGGTCAGAGCCGAATGCAGCTCTCAAAAGACTCTCATGAAAAGGAGTACTGTGTCGTAATATCGTTGACTCGTGAATGTACCGTACTCAAAGATTTGGAGATTAGTATGCCCATGCAGCATTATGTCTCTGTGTACCTAACACTTCGACCAACAAAACGATCATGTTCGACAATGCTGGAAGCATCCTCGTATCGCGAGAGGTGGACGGACGTAATGCATACAGGAACAGAAGTTACTTTAAGATAATACCCTGATAACAAAGATTCTGTTTAAGCAACTGCTGTACATAATGGAAGATGCATCTCTGTGTAGTGACCAATATGTGATACTTAAGAAAGTTCACCGTTAGGAGGTCCTCATCTTGACCCAGAGGAGTGTGAGTTGTATCGACTCATTTATCACCTTAATATCTTCATATAGGCCTGGAAAAGTGTTACCGCTTGTAGTTAATGTCCCGGTTTAATTAAAGCGGCCACCCATGCGTGCTGGTTCACTGACGATGTTGTAAAGAAGGAAAATTGCTTAGAGTACAAGAATCGACCGTGGGATATTTGACATATATTAATAGGTTTGAAAATTTTTTTCCGAATTACCAATCTAATTAAAGTGCTGCTGCAGCCACTGAAACGACTGGTGGATAAGAGGACGTTAACTGAGGGCAGTTCGCGGCTCGTGGTCTTGCGGTAGCGTTCTCAATTCCCGCGCACGGGATCCCGGGTTAGATTCCCAGCGGGGTCAGGGGTTTTGTCTGCCTTTCATCATCATTTCATCATCATTCACTCGCAATTCGCCGTAGTGGCGTTAAAGAACTTGTGGAGCGGTTGCCGAACAGCCCCGGCCACCAATGCCATACGCTCATTATTACTGAGGGTCGCCGGCAGCGTGGCAATAATACTAAGACCATCTAAGAACCCGAGTGTACACAGGCCGAAAATTGATGTTACAAATTTATATGGTTGAAAAGTACATTTCGTGCCTGCAATATATATAAATCATTAGGCCACACTTAGACTTCTGTAATACTGTTTGACACTGAATTTAGTTCAATTTAGCATAAGTAGAAAATATAATGGCGCAACTACTAAATATAGTCAGTCAAAAATATATCAAGATTTGTGACATATTTGTGCGCTTCTAATTTGTAGCTAGAACCATTGACGTTGATGTTTGTTACTTTGGAATGACAATAAATTTAAGTGGGACCGATTATTTAAACGGAGTGAGGGAAATATTTTCGCAGTAGTTAAGCTGCTTCTCCCTACGATTTTATGCAATTTCTGAGAGTATGATGATTTCTATTAATTGGCTTTCTTCTGGTTAGTCCGATTCTGACAGTTATCTCAGGGCTTAACAGATACTTAAAGGTAGCTACTTTAAGATGATGGTGACAGTTAACAGCTAATACTCAGAATAGCTACAGCCCCTACAAGGGGTTCCGACACGAGTGTTTTTCAGTTAGTCTCATTGTGTATTTCTTTGACTTACCTCCTGAACTATACTGCAGCAGTTCTTTCTATGTAAGGTTCAAGTCTCACAAAGCTACGTTACTTGGCAGCGACACATCATGCGAAATGTTCTTTCGAGGTTTTGCACACCAGTGTATACTGCGCCTTTCTGGAGCCTGCCCTTTGTATGTGGAGCCCTTTCTTCGTACTGTATCGTCAAAGGGCACTGCACGTGTCTTCTCCGTTCTGGATACCACAGCCATAAATTTATTAAATTAACGTGTCATTTTTTAACTTGGGATACATTTTAATTATTGTTCCATTACTACACTGCACAACACAATTAAAAGGTCACGCTTCTAGACGCCATCATTCTCTCTCTTTGAGAAGCAGAAGTTTGAAAATTTGGCTCAAAGGTGCCTACGACATCGTACGTAAATTTAAAAAAGTGTAGCTCCCTGTGACGTCACCTTCAGGGTCAAGGACACATGCAAATAAAAGATCAGAAGCTGATGTGAGGTGGAAGTTGGGTTAATGACGTCACATTGGTACCAAATTTCACCACAATGCTGCACAATGGCACTGTGGACATCGTGCATGATGTGAAATTCTTCACACCCCGTCTCCCCCCTAACTTTTTTTTTTTTTTTTTTTGGAAATTTGTCATAAGTTCAAATGGGTCAAATGGCTCTGAGCACTATGGGACAACATCTGTGGTCATCAGTCCCCTAGAACTTAGAACTACTTAAACCTAGCCGGCCGCGGTGGTCTAGCGGTTCTAGGCGCGCACTCCGGAACCGCGCGACTGCTACGGTCGCAGGTTCGAATCCTGCCTCGGGCATGGATGTGTGTGATGTCCTTAAGTTAGTTAGGTTTAAGTAGTTCTAAGTTTTAGGCGACTGATGACCTCAGGTGTTAAGTCCCATAGTGCTCAGAGCAATTTGAACCAGTTTTGAACTTAAACCTAACTAACCTAAGGACATCACACACATCCATGCCCGAGGCAGGATTCGAACCTGCGACCGTAGCAGTCGCGTGGTTCCGGACTGAGCGCCTAGAACCGCTAGACCACCGCGGCCGGCTGTCGTAAGTTCCTATGGAACCAAACTGCTTAGGTCATCGGTCCCTAGGCCTACACAGAAGATGTTGTATTTTCACACCGCCACGTCTCGTCACATAAAACACTGATTTGACTAACGAAAGAGGCCAAGAGCCATTTATTTGTCAATTTATAATATTTAACTACGCATTGTAGTGATGTATTTTGACGATTTACAAGGAGAAATGAATCCAGCGCCACCGATGCGCCTTAAAGACTATAGACTAATTTAGCGTTCATGTAAAAACATCGATATTAAAGACCGTTGTGAATTGGCAGGAGCCAACCCACGGAGTTTGGAGGAAGCCGAAAGGCACGCGTTTTAAGCTCACGCAGGCTGGCGTGAGGTCTGGAACACGTCAAGGAAATTAGACTAGCAAAAAACGTACGTAGCTGCTGGAATACTTAACTTTAATCCATTAATGTCGAACGTAGCTCTTGTCTGTACATTCTTTACAATATCAATAGCAACTGATAATGGCGCCTTGCTAGCTGAAGACTATGCTAACTATCGTCTCGGAAAATGAGAGCGTCGGTTGTACAACTGGGGCGAGTGCTAGGAAGTCTCTCTAGAACTGCCGTGTGGCGGCGCTCGGTCTGCAATCACTGATAGTGGCGACACGCGGGTCCGATGTATACTACCGTACCGCGGCCGATTTAAAGGCTACCGACTAGCAAGTGTGGTGTCTGGCGGTGACACCACAAAGACAGACTCTGAAGACATCTGAATATTTAAAAAAAACAAGCGCGCAACCCATCGTCCACTGCCGGACGATATCACTTTCTTTTTATCTCCTGTATAATACGGACGCACCATTACATAGGCGTCATTATAAGATTTGTAATTTGTATAAGTCTATTGAGAAATACTGTTATTTTGTTGCATGTGGCACTAGTATGTGTGGGAGGGGTTAGTGAATGGACATTTCTATGTGATTTATAAACTTTTATGGACATAACAAACCACTGAGGCTCTGTCATTGTTATTGACGTAAGTGTTAACATGTTATATGTGTTTCCAATCGAACCTCGTAGTTATAGTGTCAATTACTCTAAATTTGTGTTTGCTTTATTTGTTTTTTCACAGATTCAACCGTGTCCGAAGTGTCATTGTGCGGATAGAACAGTCGGGGCCGACGTTAACATACTACTTTTATTCCCACCCCCCCCCCCCCCCCAGTAATATTTTTCAAACTCTGTTGTAAACTGGCCCTAAGGTACATTTTCAGTGTGAGTGACGGCCTGAAACTTCTTAGCATACTTCACTACTCAAATCGTTCATCGCTCGCACAATAGTACGCGGAACTTTGTAAACGGGAAAGGGAACCACGCAAGTATATGTTGCTTCCCCTTCTCAATCTGATGCTCAATAATAATAATATTTCCAGAATGAGATTTTCACTCTGCAGCGGAGAGTGCGCTGATATGAAACTTCCTGTCAAATTAAAACTGTTAGCTGGACCAAGACTTGAACTTCTTTTTTTTGTAACCATATATATTTATTTAAATATATTAACAACGATACATTTTCGTTTGTATATTCTTTTATTTCTCGCTTTCCTCTTATTGTTGTTCCTTGAACCCTTCTAACAGGCCATTTGTCGTCTTGTTTTTGGATAAAGCATTGCAGGACAGACATAATAATTTATATGTAGCATCGACACATTGATTTTGAATTCAAATTTCTGTATGTTCTGCACTTGTGATGCCACAGGCACATTGCGCATTCTGGTTTGATCTCTTCCTCAGGTTTGCACTGCTAGGTGCACCACTATGTACACCTCATGTCCTCTCGATCGAATTCTGGTCTGCCATACCATATGTGGTGGCTGCGGTGCAGCACCATGAACACTGCTGTAGAGACACCGCAAATGGTCTTCAATAGATAGGGCTCTCGATACCACATGACACACACCCTTAGCCTGCCTCTGGGTGGCACCTTTCAATTTGAGATACACATACATTTTTGAGCGTAGACTTATGAGGGAAAACATCAGCATGATAGATGGAGCAGAAGTGGAAGAATTTTTTTTTAAATATACTGCAGATTAAACATAAATTGAAGAAGAACTCAGGACCTTTGGCTTTCGCGGGCAAGTGCTGTACCAACTGAGCTACCCAAGCACGACTCACGCCCCGTCCTCACACCTTTACTTCCGCCAGTAACTCGTCTCCTAGGTAGGAGGTAGGTGGCCTCCAGCAATATCTCAATTCACAATACCACATTCACAATGTTTCCACATAGTCTTCGGTAATGTATCCCGCATAAACACACCACGGAATCTTGGAATGATGAATTTGTTTCTAACAAACTTAAGAAGATCAGTACTTGTGACTGATCGATCTGGTAGGACCGCTAATGGGCTTTTTCTTAGCTGGCCGCTGTGGCCGAGCGGTTCTAGGCGCTTCAGTCCGGAACCACGCTGCAGCTACGGTCGCAGGTTCGATTCCTGCCTCGGGCATGGATGTGTGTGGTGTTCTTAGGTTAGTTGGTTTAAGTAGTTCCAAGTCCAGGGGACTGATGACCTCAGATGGCACCCACTGGCAGAGAGGCACCCACTGGGTGTCACACGTTAAGAAAAAATGCGGATACCGTCTACTATTTCGACTTATTTGGTGACCTGCCAGAAGACGAGTGTTCTACAGTTTTCGGTGCTATCAGGACTTTAATACATACCTCTGCGGTCATCTATACATCATGTTTCTCTTGACGTTTACAAAGAAGAAGAAGAAGCCGACTATATAAGGACGAGCTTTAAACATTCCTGAATCAGTTGAGGTTCAGATGCAATGTGGTATACTTTGACGTTAAAAGAACTATCATCTGTATTGAGTGAAAATTACTTCCCAACAATCGATTTGAGCATTGGTGAATGGAGTATTGCTTTGATTGGACTGGAGAAATACAACAGCATCGCAAATATCACCGAGACTAACAACAAACTGCACCTGAATATTAATGATGAAAAAGACATTGTAGGAATAGAACCGGGTCATACGATATCGACGATTTAAATGAAGTCTTGAAACAGTCTGGAAAAGGTATTGGGATACGAGCAAACATCAGTACACTTAAATCTGAAATAAGCTTTGTAAATGCAACTATTGACTTTAACCAGAAATGTTTAACAAGGCACCTACTGGGTTTCACAAAGGGGCTGGTATTGAAGAAGGATCCTAGTAAATTTTATAAGTCAGATCAGACTGTAGACATACTGGCCGACAGCAAAATCCAAGTCGCGTGTAACCTTGCAACGAGCTCCTATCTCAACGACGGTCTGATTCATACTATTTACTAATTCTTCCCCTCAGTTGCAACGGGGTAGAAGATTGTTGAGACTCCAGCCAATGCAATATATCTTCCAGTGACAACTCAGACACTGGACCATTTGCAGCTGCGTTTTGTGGACCAGAATAATTAACTTGTTGACTCCCGTGGTGAGGAAATAATTGTACGATTACATCTAAAGCAGGATGGGCATATGCTATAAAACCAGTGTACGTAATCCACAGCACACCAATTCGCTGCCGAGCCCCAAAGTGATAAAACATGCGAACTATGGGTTTCTTAAATCAGTTGACTTGAAGCTTCGCAATGACGTCCTCACTCAATATAACCAGTATAGTAGAGTATGATGAGAGAATTATACGTCAGGAATACTTCTCTCATAAACTTTACGCTTCAACCGCATTGAACAACAACAATGAAATTAGGATTGTCATCCAGCACCAAGAGGCACTGACGCTTCCATGCAAGAGTTTCATTCTAGAGAGGTCATTCAAGAAAACTGACGGCAGCGATACAGTGGGATCCAAGCTTACACGTAACGCTTTAGCATTCCCGTTCCAAGAGATACGCTATGAACTCAGTGGGTCTGAGATAGACCGTACATGCAATGTCGACATAACATCAACCCTTAAAACATACGTCTCTGCATCACCCGCGGATCTGCATAGTTTAGAAAATGGGGGATGTTTCATAGACGATCTGGAGGATAGACCAGTTGCAGAGTACAAGCGATTTTGCATGCTTACCTCTACAAATGCTTATGGGCTACTTTGAGGACATGAGGTAGATTATTACGAACGCTAAACAGGAACTCATTCTGGTACGGAGTGCGACGGATAATAACTTATACATTCAAGGAGCTCAAGGGGAGAATATGATCGCAATCAGCAGTGTATCAGACGAGGAGCGTTTGAAGCTTTTAAAAGTCCTTAATTCCAGTGCATTTCTATCACTGACATTTCGCTCGTGGGTGGTTTTTGAGTACCCAGTGTTACCGTCTGCGAGCAAACATGGGCTATTAAAACGTTTTCGCAGCTAGAGACAAACTTGCGTTCCAGATTAATAGAAGAGGTAATACAGCAAATGATTCCACCGTGTTTGACAACTGCAAGGTAACTAATGCCAAAGACTACCTCAATTCAGAATTACCCAAATGACAATTTACAGCTGCAGTGGAATGAAAATGTATACAGTCCAGCGTATGACATTAATGCAAGGTTTCGTGCTTCTTACTATGAAAGTGCTGAAGAAGAAGGGGGAGGGTATCTAGTCAGTCCACGGAAGTACAAGGAGCTATCACCGATCATTGTAATAGATTTCCTCGAAATAGAACGAGAAAATTAAATATGGACCTATAGATCTGCGAACTGAATTTGAATCTTCAACAAATTTCTCAGAACGCACTGCCGCGTATGCCCTAGTTCTACTTGACTGTATTATCAACTATTGCCTGCTCACCGGTGTTGTGCAACGAGCTGTATAAATGAACAGGTGCTGCACCACACCTGTAGCACTCCACAGTGGCATCTCAAGGCGTGAACATCATTGCAGATGCTCAGGGTTTCTATGATGGTGAGCTTAGACAGTTCATATTTAAAGATGTTGCATTCGTAGCATACACAAAACGTGCAGGAATAACAAAGATATTCTCAGCAAATATTGCATCACCGAGGTCTTTCAAATATGTGAAGTGTGCTAAGACGTGGAAAAGTGCAAAGTGGAATTCACTGGGATGATCCTGGCATACCCTATAAAGATATGGTGACGTCGCTTCAATTATTCGACCACACAGATAGCAGTATCTATGTAAAGGGGAAGGAGAAGATTTCATGGATGCATTGATTCTTTAAGTTTGCTGCTATTCAAGACCTGGAATTCTACGGGTGTCCTTCTCTCCATCGACCCAAGAACATGTATGAAAATTGTGTTGCTGTGTCTGCTTATGAAAACGCAATATTACTTTTCAGTTGGACCAGAAATAAATGCATTTTTACCTCACAACCTCTGTGTTCTTTTTTTCAACCCTGTTCCCGCTTTCACAGTGTAGAGTTTTAACCATGTGTTATGTCTGTGGTTTCCTCAAGCACAGGAGATATAATTTTAGACATGTCTGCAATATATCTTTGGAAGCACACGTGGTCACGTGCTTCCTGCTCCCACAACCCAATTCGTGCTGCACGATGTGTGTAATTCCATGAACCATTCATTATATTTTGCTATTTTCCATCTTAAACTTCACCTCTTTAATAGCACATCTCAGCAGTACCAATGTCATTTGTGAACTGCATAGCCTTTATATACGTGTACATATGTAATGCAACAGGGGATAGGTGTTTTGTAAATAACAACAACAAAGATGTATGGTAAAGTATTTTTTTCTTTGTTTATTCAGTTCACACAAATATAGTTCTTGAGGTGCAATATAATCCTTGGGGTACAACGTGGTATTTAAGGTTCAATGTAGTTTTTGAGGTACACTATAGTATCCTTGAGGTATAAATTGACTCTGTTATTTCCAACGCAGAAATACTTTTAACTTACTCACTACAACAGTAACACTGGTCAGAAATCTTTTTGTAAATCTACGCTAAAAACATATCTTTTACAATAACTCACGCTTAGAATCTAATTTCAACAGCCCCAATAGCAAAGGTTTTTACAGTAACAGTTCTGATGGACTGTGAGCTATATAGATATATCTACATTTAAAAAAACTATCCTGACTTCAATGGCTAGCAGCAGGTAAAAAACTTAAAAACAATTCCATTTACAAGACGCACATGGTACGTGGATTCTTTTTTTTTTTCTTTTTTTTCATACCTGCTTCATGTGTGTATGTTTATACACGCATACATAGTACACAAAAATATTTACACGACACACTCACACAAACAACACACACACACACACACACACACACACACACACACACACACACACACACACACACACACATAATTACTTACACTATGATAATAGGGTCATACTACTACTCTGCAGACTCTCTCTCTCTCTCTCTCTCTCTCTCTCTCTCTCACACACACACACACACACACACACACACACACACACACTCTCAGTCAATCAGAGTCCCTTATCCCTTCTCTCGCTACAAATCAGTTGTGTGAGTATGGAAGAGTTTCAATCCCGTCATTACAAATTACCCTTTTATCATCATGAGGTGACAGGCTGATTTTAGACTGCACCACTGGTCTGCCATACCATATGTGGTGGCTGCGGTGCAGCACCATGAACACTGCTGTAGAGACACCGCAAATGGTCTTCAATAGATAGGGCTCTCGATACCACATGACACACACCCTTAACCTGCCTCTGGGTGGCACCTTTCAATTTGCGATACACATACATTTTTGAGCGTAGACTTACAATCTCTACAATTGGAAATACATTTGCCTCGTCCTTTATAAGACCGATAACCTTCTTGTTCTGTGGAGTAATACCATAAGCATTATCGGCCATGTATGAGGACGTGTCAAATTCATGACCGTGGTACCTCATTACTTCAAATGGATAACAGTTTTTCACCCAATAGATGAAGCTATCTGTATCCGTATAAAGTAGTTTAGGATCTGCGAAATGAGTTCTTGCAAACTCATAATGAAAGCACTACATATGGAGTTTGGATAGGTCTAGTATGCACAGGCCGACATAAATAAATTTTGTAAACTCTACTGTAGTCTACGCCATCTCCACAGCAGCAAAGTTCTTACTGAGCCTGGTGACCCGCTTAAAATTTGGTTTGGGGTAATGCATTTTCTTATGCCATAACGCCCATCCAATTCAGTTCTAATCAAAATTTCACGTAACGGAGAATACCTCTTACAAGGAAACAGATAACCGCATAGCAGCGGCGTCCGACATGTGAAATTACACGTCATTCCGCCACTAACGCTGGAAACAGGACATCTGCTAGGCAGATGTATACATGGGGATTACAGTGTCTCACAAACACCTATCGCTAACTTTGAATCATCTTAGTTATGAAACTGAAGTCTCGATTTTATACCCAAGATGCGACCAGGGAATGGAGTACATCGCATAAATCTTCGTTCTTTTAGAGCACTGTGTCGAAACAGGATGGTCATGTTTCATCGCACATGAGATGAGTGAAATCTTATGGGACTTAACTGCTAAGATCATCAATCCCTAAGCTTACACACTACTTAACATAAATTATCCTAAGGACAAACACACACACCCATGCCCGAGGGAGGACTCGAACCTCTGCCGGGATCAGCCACACAGTCCATGATTGCAGCGCCCGAGACCGCTCGGCTAATACCGAGCGGCGCGCACATGAGATGTAAGTCCTCTGATGACTGAGAGGTTTGCTGTTAATGATCGCAAGTAGGCAGTGCTCTAAGTCAAATACAGAACACGTGTTTGTATACGAGTCGAACGCTGGCTAAGTCATACGACTGATGAATCCTGACAGGACAGCGGAAAAAAAGGCCAAATGATCTGCGCCAACATCTCCTTCCTTCTCTAGAATGCATCATCAGTCTACCATTAAATCGTACCTCGTTACAGTTCCATCTCAATCTATCACCCCATCCGCTCTCTGTTATCCTTTAACGCAGATGCATCTAAGTTTAGAGGTAGACGGTTCTCTGTTTTCCTTAAAAGTATCAAATATAGTAGTCAACTTGCGTGTATCGCTGTTACTTCAGTAGACATATAGTAGGCAGTAGTAATTGTTTCCCTGGTTCCCTTCGCTTCCATGTCGTCATTTCCTCGGATTCCTCTTGCTGTCGTATACATGATCCCATATGCAAGAGTTGTTCTGCGCCAACCAAGACACGCAATTACTTACTCAATTTCCCCGCATTTCAGCATATTTTCTCTAAATTTATACGTTTTTTCCATTATTTTTCGCAATTATATCGGTTTTTTGTGTCACTTCTACCCATGCAATCATGATATAACCTCTCGTTCGGTGTTCTAAAACTGCCTGTAAATGTAGTACAGCGGCCAACACCTAGAACAAATTCACTGTTTTTCTGATCGGGAGTGTAGTATAGCAGTGTACACGAGTGCGTCCTGTCGCTTCCACCCACATATTCCACATCCGCAGAGCGCTTGCTGTATGTCTGTGTGTGTGCATGTGTCGGGACCCTGTCATCCTGCTGGTGGACCCAAATTCAAACACAAAACGTGGTTGGTCCACCTGCGCGGACCCAACGCAGATATGTGGTTGAATGGAAAGACATGATTCCTTATCCCAGACAGTATTTCTACCGGAGAGTGTAACACTAGAGATCTAAAAGCCTGTGTACATTTCTTACGACCTCAATCAGCATACCATCTATGGTTTGTGATCTTTCTCAATCAACCTTTACCTAACTGGATATATCGCAGAACCTCTGACATGGCAACGAGACAGAACACTGGAGAAACATCTATCGGAGTTGTCATGAGGAAGTAGCAAATACCTGTTACATACCACGCTCCTTAGCCGAATCACTTTCAAAACTCGGTGATTTTATTACATGGTTGCATCGTTGCCTATGTGTAACTGCACTGTTTGTCTGATAATATACACTCCAGCGATCACAGTCTATATTGAGTGTCGCGATATTTGACTGGAAAAACCACATCATTCGGAGGTAACGTCACACCTCGATTTATAAAGCGGGCATAGCTTTTAACATGGATACTTGTGTGCACCGATAGAACCAAGAGCGCTTGTTAAGGTAATATTGTTGTGTTTTTTAACATCTGGTGATTCTGTAAGATGATTACGCCTCTCATTCTAAGACACAGTGGTCGCACTCGCAGGAAAACCTTATGAGACATGTCCACCCACTGTTGATTTTCTCTCAGTATTACTTCGTATCGCCAGCAATCAGTCACTGGCAGAGTATTATAGTTAGTAGTAGGGAATGCATGAATGACAGGTTCGCCTTCAGCATCAGTCTTGTAAGGTATGTGTTTATGTTCCGACCTGTGCAAGGGAAATGACTACAGTCGTAAGGAAGGTATGCATTTGACGTGGAATACTGTGACAGCAAAGGGAAGAGTATATCAAGTCATAAGAATGGTAGAGATATTTCTATTGCCAGAGTCACAATCGTCAGCAGGGTGTATTTCCGATACCTCGCTCATTGTCGAATGTCGCTTAACTGAGACCACAATTGTATCATTTAATTGTAAGTATAGCGATCAAATATACATGTGGCCGACTTCCTAAGATGAGGGTTCTGACTGTGCGTACTTGTCGTGCAGTGCCAGTGACAGTGGCGGGAATTATTCACGTTTCCGGGTAACGGTAGGAGCTGACTGAATGGAGAGGTCTGCTGGGGTGTAGGAATGTAACTGACTTAGCCGTGTCGTCCTCTAGATGGCCGAATAGCGAATTAATACTTAGTATGCGTTGGGCAGCTTTTGTGATCGCATGGAAATTTGAGAAGATTAAATATGGATGAGTGTTTGCGCTGGACCATTATTCCCTCCCATTTAAATTGTCTAGTTGACTGCTTCTGAACATTTCGCGCCTTTGTTTAGTGAAGGGAACTTCGACTGTGGGGTGTGCATCTAGCAGGAGAAAGACAGGTGGAAGACACGTTAGCTGATTCTCTACATATGAGAAACACCTTACTTGACCTTATAAATTATACACTACTGTCCATTAAAATTGCTACACCAAGAAGAAATGCAGATGTTAAATGGGTATTCATTGGACAAATATATTATACTAGAACTGACATGTGATTACATTTTCACGCAATTTGGGTGCATAGATCCTGAGAAATCAGTACCCAGAACAACCACCTGTGGCCGTAATAACGGCCTTGATACACCTGGGCATTGAGTCAAACAGAGCTTCCATGGCGTGTACAGATACAGCTGCCCATGCAGCTTCAACACGATAACACATTTCATCAAGAGTAGTGACTGGCGTATTGTGACGAGCCAGTTGCTCGGCCACCATTGACCAGACGTTTTCATTTGGTGAGAGATATGGAGAATGTGCTGGCCAGGGCAGCAGTCGAACATTTTCTGTGTCCAGAAAGGCCCGTACAGGACCTGTAACATGCGGTCGTGTATTATCCTGCTGAAATGTAGAGTTCCGCAGGGATCGAATGAAGGGTAGAGCCACGGGTCGTAACACATCTGAAATGTAACGTCCACTGTTCAAAATGCCGTCAATGCGAACAAGAGGTGACGGAGACGTGTAACCAATGGCACCCCATTCCACCACGCCGGGTGATACGCCAGTATGGTGATGACGAATACACGCTTCCAATGTGCGTTCACCGCGATGTCGCCAAACACCATCATGATGCTGTAAACTGAACCTGGATTCATCCGAAAAAATGACGTTTTGCCATTCGTGCACCCAGGTTCGTCGTTGAGTACACCATCGCAGGCGCTCCTGTCTGTGATGCAGCGTCAGGGTAACTGCAGCCATGGTCTGCAAGCTGCTAGTTCATGCTGCTGAAAACGTCGTCGAACTGTTCGTGCAAATGGTTGTTGTCTTGCAAACGTCCCCATCTGTTGACTCAGGAATCGAGACGTGGCTGCACGATCCGTTACAGCCATGCAGATAAGATGCCTGTCATCTCTATTGCTAGTAATACGAGGCCGTTGGGACCCAGCACGGCGTTCCGTATTGCCCTCCTGAACCCACCGATTCCATTTTCTGCTAACAGTCATTGGATCTCGACCAACGCGAGCAGCAATGTCGCAATACGATAAACTGCAATCGCGATAGGCTACAATCCGACCTTTATCAAAGTCGGAAACATGATGGTACGCATTTCTCCTCATTACACGAGGCATCACTACAACGTTTCACCAGGCAACGCTGGTCAACGGCTGTTTGTGGCCGGCCGAAGTGGCCGTGCGGTTCTAGGCGCTGCAGTCTGGAACAGCGAGACCGCTACGCTCGCAGGTTCGAATCCTGCCTCGGGCATGGATGTGTGTGATGTCCTTAGGTTTAACTAGTTCTAAGTTCTAGGGGACTAATGAACTCAGAAGTTGAGTCCCATAATGCTCAGAGCCATTTGAACTATTTTTTGCTGTTTATGAGAAGTCGGTTGGAAACTTTCCTCATGTGAGCACGTTGTAGGTGTCGCCACCGGCGCCAACCTTGTGTGAATGATCTGAAAAGCTTATCATTTGCATATCATAGCATCTTTTTCCTATTGGTTAAATTTCGCGTCTGTAAGACGTCACCTTCGTGGTGTACCAATTTTAATTGCCAGTAGTGTAGAACACGAAGCAAGCAAGAGAGCAGATTGGGATCACAAACAGTAATGACTTTGTGCCGATGGGGCGGGGGGGGGAGGGCGAGCTACAATTTGTAGAACAGTTCTGAGAATAACTTCGGTCCACTGAGGGCTCTCTGGTCACTCGTCAGGAGTGGATGACCGCCTGACCTTGTGCGAAATATCTGGTTCAGCGAGGAGTATTCCTACGGCTCATGTGCTATGCCGTCTATCTTCACATTATATATACAAGTGTCTGGCAGTCGGCAGCTATACGAATGAAGAAAAAGGGGCTATTTTGTATGGCATAGGATACCAATTGTATTTTTATTACATCGACAATCGTACATGGTGATATATTTCTGGGTTGGAGATCGGTTTCAAGCTCTTGTCCTCAGTGGCACAGCAGTGTGAGGAAGTCTTTCCGTATTTGGCGATCTGTAGGCCATTTAGCAGGGTTTATTTGTTGATGCAATATAGTGATCTGTGAAAAATAGTTTTTGGCCACTGAAAGTCTCATCTGTAGAATGAAAAAAAGGTGGACGGTGCTTGCACACCGACGGCATCAGTAATTCGGCAGGTAAATTCAATAAGAGGCAATCATAATGCTCCATTCATTCGCAAGAAATCCTTTGGGCCATGAACCATGTGCGCCTACAAACTGATATGAACGAGATAGAGGCAAGGTATCTACAGAAAGTTTTGAGAAAGCTGTTCAAAGACAAGTTGAAGCAGACCATCCGTCACTCATCCGCTGTCACTCAGTAGCTGTAGGATACCGAAAATTCCTGCCAATTTTCTCTTCTGTAGGACTGTCCTTCGAATTCTGTTTGCATAATTATCCTGATATCCTCCCCATCTGTGCTTAGACAGTGCTCTCTTTCCAAACAACAAGAATGCTTTTGTGATTAACGGTGTTTTCGCGGGCGTGCACAGACATGATGAAAGCTTTTAATAATGAGAACGTTTAACGTTTCTGAGACTTATATTGACAGCAGGATGAACATTTCATGCATCAGCGACACTGGGCAGGTGAGCACATGTGCTTGGCTGGACACAGTTCGCATGTCCCATTAGGGATCACGAGGGGGGAAAACATTCAGTGTTATATTTCTATTTCTATAGCATGATTTGTGATATCAGTATCCACAGGTTTTGTGCACATGAGCTAGATATGTCTCACATGTCCCATTTGTGATCGCAAGGGGGGAAAGCAGTCGATGTTATTCTTGAACAGATTTCTATAGCGTGACCTGTGGCATCAGTATTCACAAGTGGAGAGATTTCGCGCCAGAGTCTCAGAGGGTGAGTTGGCGCTTATTTAGATAGACATGTGACGTCAGTAGAACATTGTTACCCTTTTAGCTGCTATGCAAACATCTCTCTCCTTGCTCTAATCACACTGCAGCTATGCGTCATCACTTCAGCAATGGTGCCTAGGTGAACACGTATTTCGACAGGAGGTTCTCAGGTGTCAAGTATGAAAGGGATTCCATTGCTTCTTGCTTTTGGGACCCGAACGGACACCTGTGTGTGGATCAGCAGCTGATGGCTGCATCGTCACTGCACGGAAGCCACTGGTTCATCCTGACTCCTGGGAGCATGTACAGTAGCGTCTCGTGTGGTCCAGTGGACAGGGGGCAGAATGCGGTGTATGCACATATTGGAGATCTGTGACGTCAGTATAACACTTGAAGAACTCTAACTATAGATGTGACTTTCACCTGCCATCGGCAGCGACGGTGGATCGCAGAGGCATCGATGCATGCGTGCATTGGAGCCTCTGATACGTTGCCTTTTTTATGTGCACTGAGTGTTTGTGCAATGCATTATTTTCGGCTGTTTAAGCATTGTGAACGTGTTTGCATAGCATTACAGATGCTTTTGCGATCATCAAGTTGCTTGTATGTCTGTATGGTGTATATTGCAGTATTTCGGAAATTTACGAGTTGTTTGCTCGTCTGTAGATCAGTGTACTGCATTATTTACGAGTAGTTTGCAGGTGTGTAGTCTGTGTATCGTGACCCCAAGCACATCCATGCAAGTATTTTCCATCAGTGTAATAAATATACTATTTCAAATCCGCACCTATATAAGTTGTTCCAAAAGAAATAAAGTACACTCCTGCCTCTCTCCAGCTGCCCAGAACAGGCTGACTCCTTTTCCCACCCTCTTGGATTACGTCATGGGAAGGGCGATGGCGCCCTCTGGTGGCAGTACTGTGTTCTAGGTCAGCTGGACTCCAGATCTCGTGGTGAACACACTTGATGGCGGTACTGCCTCAAATTGTTTAAATAAATACTGTTTAAATAAAGATTTACATCCATCCTATCCAGCACAGGCTGAGTCCTTTTCCTGCCAATTTCTAAGAAGATGTGGGGGTCGAATGACTTAGGTTAGTGGAGATAGGCAAGTGACCTATTTTTCCGCCATTTTCTTAGGTTAGTGGAGTTAGTTGTGGCGTGTTGCATTGTCTTGATGCAATTTGAACTTCCCACCATTTTCTGGGGGAGAGGAACAGGGTGGAGGGAGGGGTGGAGGGAGAGAGGGGAGGGTGTTAGGTTAGTTGAGGTATCCCAATTTAGCTATTTTTCCACCAATACTTGAACTTCCGATCATGATATCATTGCGACGTTTCCATATCTATCGCCACCATCTTGGATCCGCCGTCTAGACTAAATTTCGTGACAATAGAGAGTGGGGTGGTACATATTTTGCTCCACCACTCATGAACCATAATTTGTATGTTATATTCCATTTGAACAGTAAAAGAATATCTGCAAATCGTCCCTTTCCTATCCTTCCATGATTTTCTTCTAAATTAGTAATATTTATTTTAATATTCCATTTACTGCTATTAATTTAGTTTTCTTTGTATCTTGTTGACATTATTCTTCTTTTTAGTGCTCAAAACAAATTTTGCTAGTAATGTGGAACAATGCAACGTTACATGATCTACTGTAAAATGTACTACCTGCTTTTAAAATTTGAAGCAGCAGAACTTTACATATGAAGTACATTAAATGAATTGAAATGATATGAAATCATGTCCTATGCATATTGTATGTACTGTGCGTGTGGTCTGACCATCTGTAGGCTTTGTCACACTCCAGCCCTCCACGATCCCAGATCATCCTTAACCATACCAATAGGAACACAGTGTTTTGTAGGTGACCAGATATTATTTTAACATTATGCTTTCTTGGGATTCGACCTTAGTTCGATGCAATTGCTGATATTTCGAACTAACGCCCTGGAATTGAACACCTCCTTCTCCTCTTGACGTTGTGAATGGTCATGTTCTTCCTCTTTAAAACAGTGCTAATCTGATCAATACTCATTATGTTAGATCTCAGACTGTAGGTGTTCGAGCTCCTTTACAAGTCAGTTTCCATAGGACATAGCATGTACGCAGTACACCAAAATTCTGACAGCTCTCATAGTTTACTGAAGGTGATGGCAGCTAAACCCACTCAAAACATAGATCCATATGTATGTGGTTATGGCAAACGGAATGGCGAAAAGATCCATCCAGGTTGCTGATCGCTAAGACACCCAGACTGAATTCAAGTGCTCTTCTTCACTGTCAGACACTCTACAAAAGTATCATGTACATATAGTCCCACACGTTTTCTGTGGGATTAATATCAAGTGAATTAGTCGAGCAGTAGAAGTGTGATACAGTGCTTCAGTGTTTGTCAAACCAGAAATGTATAATGGGCTGTCAAAAAGTTTCCATTTGAAGGGCGTGCAGTCCAAAATCCATATACCGATCAGGAAAAGTGGCCATGAGCCCTGGGACAATCATCCCACCGACGCATCAGATTGAAGACACCTGCTTGGTATAACACTCTGTCGTGCTGCGTAAAACCGTCCATAGCAGCATGCTGCACATCCTCATCTGGCAGGAACTGTCAACCATTCAAAGCCTTTTTAAGTGCTCTTCTTCACCTTGAGTCTCTTCACAAAAGATCATGTACATACAGTCCCAAACATTCCCTGTGGAATTCATATCATATGAATTAGTCAGGCAGGGACTGATGGTGTGATAATCATGTAGGGAGAGATTAGGACTATAAGGCGGGGGCTCGAGTGACTCCCACTCTGCGGTACGACATTTGGTATATAGGGAGTGCATTGTGATGAAACAGTGGCACTCAGCACGGAACTTGGAGCACCATTCCATAACGCGGGTTTTCGACAGACATTCTTCATTCTCCGATGGTTTCTAATGGGGTTTGTCCTTTGAAAGGGCACAGCCAACTTCCTTCCCCATCCTTCCCAGTTCCGATACGACCGATGACCTAGCTGGTTAGTCCCTTCCTCCAAATCAACCAATCAACCAAACCAAACACTAGGCGCCTCATAGACGGCTAAGGCTCCCTGGATGGACGACCGGGCGAAGGACCTGGCAGCCCTGGAGACTGAAGACACTTGGAGCAATCCATCACAAAATAGAAAGGAGTGGAGGCAGTTCGTGGAAGTAGCACTTGATCTGCAGGACTTGCAACCGCTGGATATGTATGTCCAGCTCACTATTCATTTACCGTATGCACGTCGAAAAATGCTTTGCTGTCCTCTTGGCTACATATCGGTGCTTATATACCCACATCGGAGTAGCGCTGCGTTGTCTTGTAACCCCCCACTGGTCACTTATCTGGTTTTGGCGTGTGTTCACCCCAGCTAATTGACTAACAGATCAATAGAGTGTGTAAAACAGCCGCAATATCGGATAACGCAAATAAAGTAATAAGGCCCTGTGACTCCTGATTGAACTGCAGTGGCAGTGCTGACATTAATTGATTCATAATTGATCCCTTTTAATTAAAAAGGGGTGCACATGGATGTTATAGTCAGCTATTGAACACCAGCTGCAAATTAATTAAGAAGTGATTTGGGATTTCAACTACTTGATTGAAAACAGATGCAGTCAATTAGCACAAATTTAGTTTAACTCACGACCTTCAATCATCACATTACATGACTCTTGTAACAGGCAGTGGGAATAAATTGCGTTTACGTGGAGTAAAGAGCGATAAATCAAAATTAATTCGTACCGACTGACCCAGGCGTAATGCGAAGTGCGAGAAGAATTCTACAATCGTACACAGCCCATGAAACCCTCGTGGAAACTTTGCCGACGTGATCCAACAAATTAATCAGTGTCCTAACTCAAGCTGGAGCAGGCGCAATATCACCGAATTCAGCATGGCGGGGCGGCGTCATTGTGCGGCCGTCGGACGGCCTCGTGGTGCTGCAAGGCTGCACTCCTCTATTCACTCCTAGCTATCTTGCTCAGTACATAGCTGAACGAAAACTTTCTATCTCCAAGCTCAATCATTCTGTTTGCTAAGTCCTAAACTGCAGAGATGCTCACTCTCTCTCAGGCAAGCTGAGTAAAGAACGCCACGTCCGCACTCTAGGCAAGCTGGGAACGGGAAACCCCTACAAAGACTTCTGCCAGTTCGCTCTTCACCTTGGTTTTCCCTCCAGCAAAATCACTTACGCCAACTGCAGCGGAAGTTGCGTTAATTATGCGTCACTTTCCAGCACCGACCAATGCCTGCTCTGGGAAGTGAACAAATTCCCACAAAATTTCCCTTCCTCTCAACTTGTGCTATTTAGCTCCTCCCAGGCTACCCATCAAGGTTAGGATCTGCATAAAACACCAATTTTTCCGAAATTCTGACTCCCAGGAGATTACTTCAAATTCCTTGGTCCTAAATTCCCATCGGAGGCTGGCGTATTTCATTCTGTCGCTCTTCACCTGATTTACTTCAGACTCTGCGGACCGTGAATTCAGCATTAAGTTGCTATAGTCACGAACATACATATTTCGGCCTCTGTTGACTGCTCCACCGTAGTTTTGCGCGGCTTTCTCGCATGTTTCACTGAAAACGGGATGACTGACATTTATCAACATGCATACAAGTTCTCAGTCTGCTTCCCGGTGCACCAGTATGGGGTCAACCACTCACTCACTGTCACTCATCTTAAGGCAGCTGGAGGCCGCGCCCCGGTACCGCTTTCTCAGAGTTTAAGCCGCCCTAAGCTGCCTATTGTCGCTTCCCTTCGCCGCTTCCCAGCCGCGCGCCAGTAAATCGACGCGTTTCCACAAAGTTTTCATGATGCGTGAATCACTTTAAAACCATCACCCAACGTTAATTATTCCAATACGTCTATAATATATCCTCTACAAGATGCATTGTGCCTTGTCAGTCGTTTTTGATCAGCCCTACTGTTCGCTCAACGTGAGTTCGGTGATCTTTAGTGACTTCATGTAAGGGGCATAGTTCTTGCCATCTTACAGCCTATACGCTGCAGCGACGCCATTAAACGGGAACTTTTTGATCGGTCCTTACATATGAGCTGCCGTCTGACACAACAGTTGTAATAGTGGAAGACGGGAGTGTCCCCACTGAACTCATCGCCGACATAGAGACCTCGGTCACGGAGAGTGGAGACTCTGCATTGATCTTCGAGGAGCCGCCTGGACGAGACGCTGAGGGACTCAGCCAAGTGACGCGGGAACGACCAACCGCACCCCGAGGCCTGGACGCATTCCTACCAGCGCGGCGCCGGTGGTCATCTATCAGGGAAGCGCGGCCGCGACTGGCCGCAATTAAGCGTCTACTCCGCGTCGTGGCGGCCGTTTTTGCCGGGCGACAGTAGGAATGAGTTGTGGACATTCCTCTGGCGGCCGGCCAGCAGCGGCCATCGTTTCCACGGCGCGTGAAGTACTTGCAAGTCCGCCCAATCACCAGCTGCAGTGTAGTGAGGAGCTACAACTCTCGCAATGCTCAAAAACTTTCCAGCGCAGAATGGGATCGAATTAATTTACACTCGACATCCTATTTCGACCACGAAGTTCGACTGTAGCTACTGAATATGTAATTGGCACTGAAAGCCATGTATAATAGTACTGAAATTGTATCGGTGCTGGACAGTAGGGCCGGCCACTGTGGCCGAGCGGTTCTAGGCGCTTCTGTCCGGAGCCGCGTTGCTGCTGCGGTCGTACGTTCGAATCCTGCCTCAGGCATAGATGTGTGTGATGTTCTTAAGTTAGTTAGGTTTAAGTAGTTCTAAGTCCAGGGGACTGATGACCTCAGATGATAAGTCCCATTGTGCTTACAGCCATTTGAACCATTTGGACAGTAGGATGGAGGACAGAGTTTTTAAAAATACGGCCTTACAGCCGAAAAACCATCGTTTAAAAACGGAGCTTCAAAATGATTAGGGAAGCTGACAAACATTTAAGAAAGGTACCTTCCCTATGATAATACTTGGATGGTTCCAGGTTTGTATCCCAGACAATCCTGCTCAAATCTTGCTGCTGTTAGACATCCTCCTTGTTTCGTTACGAATGAGGACTGGATACATCATAATTTTGGCTCAACAACGATCAGCACACATAATTTACATCAAAATTACAGCTACATCTACACGATTACTCTGCAATTCACAATTTAGTGTCTGGCAAAAAAATGGTTCAAATGGCTCTGAGCACTATGGGACTGAACTTCTGAGGTCATCAGTCCCCTAGAACTAAGAACTACTTAAACCTAATTAACGTAAGGACAGCACACACATCCATGCCCGAGGCAGGATTCAAACCTGCGACCGTTGTGGTCGCGCGGTTCCAGACCGTAGCGCCTAGAACCGATCGGCCACCCAGCCGGCTAAGTGCCTGGCACCTTCAAGCTACTTCTCTACCGTCACACTCGAACAGCGCACGGGAAAAAAGGAACAGTTTAATCTTTCCGTGCGAGCTCTGATTTCTGTTATTTTGTTACAGTGAACATTGCTCCCTATGTAGGTGGGCGTCCACAAAATATTTTCGCATTCGCAGGAGAAAGTTTCCGATTGAAAGTTCGTGGGAAAATCCTGGTGCAACGGAAAGTCAGAGGAATGCCGTTTGCTAATTTTTGTATAAAACGTTGCAGAAGTCGTGCAACGACAGAGCTGACAATAGCCAGTAACAACATGCACGAGCAGCGAGGCAGGTATATAATCTCGACCATCAAAGATATTCGACAAACCGTGGCCAAATAATGAAGACTATGAAAATCCAGTTTTGATGATGGTATTCTGTTCTGGAGAGACTAATGCGCCAAGCCGGATTGATAGAAGTTAGACAGACACTAGAGGCGCAATGATTGTATTGTTTTACGAGCAATATACATTACATGAGTTATAGGAAACAGTGACTTTCTGATTTGTAGCCTGGTGAATATTGAACCCACCACAAAGCACATGCTAATCACGTTTACTTTGCGGGTCGCGCGGGAACGTACCGTGTCCAGAATGTTAGAAATCACAGCCACTACTGCACGCTCCAAACCTCAAGTGAAAAGTTCCCCGACAGATCACGGGGTTTCCTCCACCGCTCACCCCCCTCGTGCCCCACTTTCCGCAGTCAACAACACCCAATACGGTTCGGAGCCGCCAGGTATCATTGTTTCTCTACGTCATCTCTGACAGGCGACTCACACAAACAGAGTGGTCCCAACCTTGTTACGAAAATCAAAATTGGTGGCACCCTTGGCACAAAATTAACTTGCTGCTCCTATTGTGGCGCCGAAAATTAATCATAAAACAAATGTACTACTCCTCAACATTTAGCCTTTAGTATAAAACTGTATTTTTTACTTTTTATAGGCACGCCATTGTCATTCAAGACTTTATTTTGTTGCGTCTTGGTTGCTTAACGTTTGTAAATGGATGTGCGAAATACCTTGTCTATTCTTGGATACAGAATCCCATTGTACTCGTGTTGAAAGTGTGTTTTATCTGTCCTCTACGCTCAAAGCCATGTGCTGTGTTTTATCATGGTGGCGAACTTAGACTGAGTGCATCGCACCATTGTTGTGCCATTCCTGTACATTTTTTCCCCCCAATACGCACTGAAAGAGGATTGGGTTACATGAAAAGCCTGCGGTTCTATTCGTTTTTGGTTGCTAATTATTCTTAATCGTGAAGCTACACACACGTACATATCCACAGTCTCTATTCTGTCTGACACGTCTGCCAGAGCAAAGACCGCTCATATACAAGTGTTCCTTAGTACGTACACATGTAAGTGTGTTTGTTGTTTCTTCTTTGCATCGAACAGTCTTCCCTCAAACACGTCACAAACTTTACGACCTGATGTTTTCTGCACAGTCGTAACTCCACGCTAAATGGACTACCCTTCTCAGTATAGACTAACTGTTTTGTGTGTACGTCCACGCTTGACCTGCTTCCCATTAGAAACTAGGGGATAAAGGGCAACTCTACCGAAGACCTCTTTGAACAGAGATAGGTTTCGTGACGTCTCATTTATTTTGAATCTCGCGGATGTGCTGTTGAAACATGAGGCTATGAGGTCAGTGAACGTGGAGTGGAAACCGTCATCGGAAGTAGGGTGTAAAAGGTAACCACAACCTATTCGGTAATACGCTCTTTCCTCGTCTAAAAGTGCTATGGCAGGAGATGCGTTTGCGTGCCAGTTCATGTATTTTAGGTCTCTTTAATACGTTAAAATGTTTATCATTCATCGTCCTTCAGTGGCTCTGAGTTGGCACGATTCCACGACATATGTTATAAGAGCATCCAGTCTCTGAGTTGGCGCGATTCCACGACACATGATATAAGGGCATCCAGTCTGCTGTTAAGAGCGCGCTTAAGCAATTTGAAGTCAGAGTTTAACAACGTAATCAGCTGCAGACCGTTTACGGCCCCGGCTTTCGCTGTTAAGGGAATGAGTATTGCGGCTCCCTGAGTGAAATCCGCTGTTATGGTAGCTCCCTGAACAGTTCGTTAATCATTTCTGTGAAGAGGCCGTCTAGAAGTAACCAGTAGCGCTCATAAAATTCTACTGGTTGTCCGTCAACTCTCGGAGATTTGCTCCGTGGTGCCGTTTTTAAATCTGAGCGCAGTCGCTGTGTCTTAGAACTTGCGATTAACGTTCTATTTTGTTCGCGACAGATATTTGTGAATTAATGGGGTGCTAACTGCGATGGTTCTGTGTGTGAGGTCTGCGATTAATTTATAACACAGAGCGAGATAGTTCTCTGCCGTAAAACCGTTTATACCAGCCTGCCGACTTTATCGGATGCCCATGTCATCACGTATGGTATTGATTGAGAGCGGGCGCTCCACGACTCTTGATGATTGTTTGGCTGATTGGGGGGAAGCGGCCAAATAACGAGGTCATTAGTCCGTCAATCCAAGAGTGATGCGCCCGGAAGACGACGTCCACCGAGAACATTTCTGATCTAGTCTACAGATATGTAACAGTAAAAACGAGAAAGCTACAAACGTAATGGGCATCTTTTGTACTGTCAGTAATAAAACAAGATGAAGGAGACAGGGAATGCAACAGGTTGGTATCCCGAGGGCTCTGCATGCCACATGAAACGTTCCACCCACAACTCTCCCACCCCTTATCCATTACAGTCAACGGTGCCTGCCATCCAACAAAGTGCAACACCCAGAACAGAAAATTGGGTGCAGCAGAAAGGAGGCAAACCGAATCTAAAAACTATTAAAAACAGTAAAAGACGGATGAAAGAGTAGCCTCATCAATGAGATAGGGTCCTAGCCTACAGTGGGAGACGTTCCATCCCCAACCATCATGGCCATGCTCTGGGGTTCCTTATAACAGATATTAGAAACCACTTCCATCAATGGATTGTGTTCTAACATTAGAAGCAATGAGTCTAAAAGTTCATACTGACACAGAGGGCCAAAAGGAGGGGCAGTCCACCAAGATATGAACTACTGTCTTCATAACTAAGATGTGGGGGTTGTTCGTTACTATGGGATAACTTGGTATGACCGATGTGGAGACAACATAGGACTCTAGATTCCTTCTGGGAGAACCAGAAGGAATGGCCTCATGTTACACTGGTCACCTTGATTGTGCTGATTTTATTAGCTGGGCCAGTAGCCCACCAGATGTCGTTCCATTTCTGAACGAGCAGAGATCTTATGTGCACCCTCAGATCCACACCTGGAGTCGTCAGAGCGAATGGGGAGTGAGTAAGTACTCTTCTAGCCAAATAGTCAGCCAGTTCATTCCCCAACTTACCTGCATGACATGGGATCCAGAGAAAGACAGCTATGAGCAGGCAGCATGATGAAGGTCAGCGAGTAGGTCATGAATAGTAGAGAACAAAGGGTGGCAAGAATAGCATTGGTCAATAGTCCGGGGACTGCTCATTCAATTAGCAAATATTAAAACTCGCTCAGGAGAAACCTATTTAATAAAATAAGGCTCTGCTAACATCTGTCGTCTCTGCTGTAAACAAGCTACATGTTGCCAGCAGAAAATGGCATTCCATAACAGCAGAGAATGTGAAAACATATCGCATTTGACCCACATTTTTAAAGCTATCGATGGAAAAGACGAAAGCACCGTGGAGATGTTGAAGAATAGGACATGACAGGCGCCAAAAGGTCCTTCGGGTGACCAGGCTTTATTATCTTGGTAGATATCGATCCTAATCCGCGTTCTGGACACCAACCAAGGGGGGAGATGTGGGGTGCGTGAGAAAACATGAGGAGCACAATTTAGGGAGGAGAGACATAGGTTTTGTCATAGAGAAGTGAGGCACATTCCAACTGGAAGTATCACCCAAGGGCAGGAATCAGGAGGATGACATCCCCCTTGTGTAAAGAGGATGAGATACATGGGATGGTCAGGGAACTGTCGAATGGCAATTGCATCTGAAAGGGGATGGTCCTTATTTCAGTAACAAGACTATTACAAGTTTAGTCTAAAAGGCATTGGTGGCCAGATACATATCATGGTGGTAAACTGGGTCTAATGATTTTAAAGCTGAGAGGGCCGCTGAGCCATAAACCTGGCAACTATACTCCAGACAGGAAAAAACTAGAGTCCAGTAAATACAGATAAGAGTAGCACAGTTGTCATCCCGAGATGTGTGAACACAGAAGCTGAGAGTGTTAAGCTTCCAGGTTGTGAAAGCAGGGCAGACAGGTCAGCTTTTTATCAAAATGGAGGCCCAAAAAACGTGCCTGTTCTACAACGTCCTGGTGCTGGGTACCTAAGTAGAGTTCTGGGTCAGGATATACCGGGGTACGATTGCAGAAATTCATGACTCGCGATTTGTTGGGGAGGATACTAAACCATGGGAAAGAGTCAATGCAGAAGCCCACCAGCCGGTGGTGTTCAGCAGAGGCGACCGAGTGGGAGCTGCACCAAATGCAAAAATCGTCAACATACAGCCCTGGGTTGACCAGTGACCCAACAGAGATCACTATCCCATTGATGGCAATGAGTAAGAGAGTGACACTCCCCACAGAGACCTGTGGGATGCTGTTTTCTTGGACCTGTGGGGAGCTGAGTGAAGTGCCAACTCTAACTCTGGAACAACTGGTGGGATAAATACAGAAGAATAAAAATCGATAGGAGGGCTCAAATATTCCAGCCATGGAGGGTCAGTAGAATGTGATAACGCCAAGCAATGTCATATGCCTTATATAGGTCAAAAAGACTGGAACAAGTGTTGGCATTGAGAGAAAGCCTGTCAGATTGCTGTTTTCAACCTAAGCAGGTAGTCAGTTGTGGACAGTTCCTCCAGAAACCACACTGGCAGAGGACAAGAGGCTCCAAGACTAGAAACCCAGAATAATCTGCAAGCAACCATCCTTAAAAAAGCAGCTTACACAGTACACTGGACATGCTAATTAGTGGGCAGCTGTCAAGAGATGTCGAGATCTTGCCTTGCGTAAGGATTGGGACAACTATGCTTTCTCATCATGGTGAAGAAAAGGCACCTTGGAGCTAACCACAGTGTAACACCCTGAGGAGCTCATTGAATGAGTACCTACAGATTGGAAAATTGCGCGGGTCGCACCAGTGTTTAAGAAGGGTAGTAGGAGTAATCCATCTAACTACAGACCTATATCATTTACGTCGGTTTGCAGTAGGGTTTGGTAGCATATACGGTATTCAAACATTATGAATCACCTCGAAGGGAACGGTCTATTGATACGTAATCAGCATGGTTTCAGAAAACATCGTTCTTGTGCAACGCAGCTAGCTCTTTATTCGCACGAAGTAATGGCCGCTATCGACAGAGGATCTCAGGTTGATTCCGTGTTTCTGGATTTCCAGAGGGCTTTTGACACCGTTCCTCACAAGCGACTTCTAATCAAGCTGCGGGGCTGTGGGGTATCGTCTCAGTTGTGGGGCTGGATTCGTGATTTCCTGTCAGGAAGGTCGCAGTTCGTAGTAATAGACGGCAAATCATCGAGTAAAACTGAAGTGATATCAGTTGTTCCCCAGGAAAGCGTCCTGGGACCTCTGCTGTTCCTGATCTGTATAAGTGACCTGGGTGACAATCTGAGCAGTTCTCTTAGTTTGTTCGCAGATGATGCTGTAATTTACCGTCTAGTAAGGTCATCCGAAGACCAGTATCAGTTGCAAAGCGATTTAGAAACGATTGCTGTATGGTGTGGCAGGTGGCAGTTGACGCTAAATAACGAAAAGTGTGAGGTGATCCACATGAGTTCCAAAAGAAATCCGTTGGAATTCGATTACTCGATAAATAGTACAATTCTCAAGGCTGTCAGTCCAACTAAGTACCTAGGTGTTAAAATTACGAACAACTTCAGTTGGAAAGACCACATAGATAATATTGTGGGGAAGGCGAGCCAAAGGTTGCGTTTCATTGGCAGGACACTTAGAAGATGCAACAAGTCCACTAAAGAGACAGCTTACACTACACTCGTTCGTCCTCTGTTAGAATATTGCTGCGCGGTGTGGGATCCTTGCCGGGTGGGATTGACGGAGGACATCGAAAGGGTGCAAAAAAGGGCAGCTCGTTTTGTATTGTCACGAATTAGGGGAGAGAGTGTGGCAGATATGATACGCGAATTGGGATGGAAGTCATTACAGCAAAGACGTTTTTCGTCGCGGCGAGATTTATTTACGAAATTTCAGTCACCAACTTTCTCTTCCGAATGCGAAAATATTTTGTTGAGCCCAACCTACATAGGTAGGAATGATCATCAAAATAAAATAAGAGAAATCAGAGCTCGAACAGAAAGGTTTAGGTGTTCGTTTTTCCCGCGCGCTGTTCGGGAGTGGAATGCTAGAGAGATAGTATGATTGTGGTTCGACGAACCCTCTGCGAAGCACTTAAATGTGAATTGCAGAGTAGTCACGTAGGTGTAGATGTAGATGTAGGAGACACTGCCATTGCAGAACATTCAGGTACTGGATCATGTGATTGTAAATTGACTTGGAGCCTGGGGCTGTGTCTTGAGACAGGGCAAGAACCTCAACTAGTTCCCAGTCAATAAAGGGTTGACGAGTTCACTGTAGGATTAAGCATGGTGGCGGTTGAAACATAAGGGGATGCCTTCAACTTGTCGCTTCTGCAGTCAGAAGGGAGCTGGATAGGAAGAGGACACGGAAGTTGTTGCAAAGTGGGCTGCAAGATGTTCTTCAAGAACCAATGAACTGGTAGAAAGCTCACCCCTTTAGGACAACACTTGGAGCATCTGTTGAACATTAGTGGAGCTTAAGGTCACAGAGCTTAGTCTACAGCTAAGATGAAGAGACATTGTGATCCCTACGTTTCTTCTTATTTCGTTTCATTAAATAACGGGCCTTAGCACGTAGTCGCTTGAAAATGGTAAGATTGGTCCGTGAAGTATGTCATTTGAATCGTTGCAGGGCTTGTCGGTGATCCTGAATAGCTACTGCAATGTCCTTGATCCACCACAGTACCGAACAATCATGAGGAGAACCTGAAGAAAGGGAAATAGCTGTTCCAGTGGCATGGATGATCGCATATGACATGCACTGCACAACCTCTTCAGTACAATCAGATAGAAATGTGGTGAGTGTAACAGAAAAGTCGTAAAGAAACCAGTCTATCCTGTCAAGTGTTTGGTGGTGGCAACGAAACCACAGTATCACCAGAAAGTGAGAGCTGTCACAAACGCCAGCACATAGTGACTATTCTAACTCAATCCACAAGATTAGGCAAAGTGATCTGTAGATCAGCAGCTGAAAAAGGGCCACAGGTTAGGAGGTACAGATCAAGGTTTGCGAAAAGCTGGCCAATTAGGAATACCACATGAAATGGGGCTCTCGTAAAAGGGGTGCTGTGCACTGAGGTCCCCAAGCAGGACAAAAGGGGAGGGAGGATATTGTTGATTAATGTGGTAAAATTAAATTACGTGAGTAGCTGGCCTGGTGGTAGGTTGTTGTTGTTGTGGTCTTCAGTCCTGAGACTGGTTTTATGCAGCTCTCCATGCTAATCTATCCTGTGCAAGCTTCTTCATCTCCCAGTACCTACTGCAACCTACATTCCTCTGAATCTACTTAGTTTATTCATCTCTTGGCTCCCTCTACGATTTTTACCCTCCAAGCTGCCCTCCAATGCTAAATTTGTGATCCCTTGATGCCTCAGGACATGTCCTTCCAACCGATCCCTTCTTCTAGTCAAGTTGTGCCACAAACTTCTCTTCTCCCCAATCCTATTCAATACTTCCTCATTTGTTACGTGATCTACCCACCTAATCTTCAGCATTCTTCTGTAGCACCACATTTCGTAGGCTTCTATTCTCTTCTTGTCCAAACTATTTATTGTCTATGTTTCACTTCCATACATGGCTACACTACATACAAATACTTTCAGAAACGACTTCCTGACACTTAAATCTATACTCGATGTTAACAAATTTCTCTTCTTCAGAAAAGCTTTCCTTGACATTGCCAGTCTACATTTTATATCCTCTCTACTTCGACCATCATCAGTTATTTTGCTCCCCAATAGCAAAACTCCTTTACTACTTTAAGTGTCTCATTTCCTAATCTAATTCCCTCAGCATCACCCGACTTAATTCGACTACATTCCATTATCCTCGTTTTGCTTTCGTTGATGTTCATCTTATATCCTCCTTTCAAGATACTGTCCATTCCGTTCAACTGCTCTTCCAAGTCCTTTGCTGTCTCTGGCAGAATTACAATGTCATCGGCGAACCTCAAAGCTTTTATTTCTTCTCCCTGGATTTTACCTACTCCAAATTTTTCTTTTGTTTCCTTTACTGCCTGCTCAATATACAGATTGAATAACATGCTTTTCTCTATTTGTACTATTCCTTTCTTATAAAGTTGCTACGGCGAAAATCCACCACGGTAGCCATTCCATTGTGGGATGCTCGTCAATTTCCTGCAGGATGGTAGCTCCATGACCAGGCAGAAATCGTACTGTTGATGCATGAGCTGAAAACTTCTCACAGAAGTCAAGGAATATGTGCCCATCATGACTAGACGGCGGAACTCAGGGAAATGGTTTACTGGCCAAGTAACCTTGGCTGTGGCTGGGTGGGCCTTTGTGAGGAGCCTGTGATCAGAGTGGATGGCACCATGGTGGAAGATTTGCACATAAAGCGAACAACACTTTCTTCTGCTGGTGGCCACAAGGTTCCAGCAGTGTCTTCAGATGGGAAATATTGCTGTAATGCAGAGAGGAACGACGCCACGACGTTTCCTCCTCTGACTATACCGTAGGAAGACGTACTCTGATTGGTGTGTATACTTTTACTACAACGAAATTACTATTTTTTGTAGAAAATATTGAAGACAAGTTTGTGGAAGCTAAGTCTCTGGGGAAGATGTTAAATGGTTCATTAGCAATTAAAACTTTGTCTGTTGTCAGATCTACAGCTCTTCAGACATATTATCGTCTAGGTGACATACCTGTGACCATTACCCCAAAAAATACTTTGAACGTCGTCCAATGAGTCACCTTCCACAAAGATCTTCTGGTCCAAACGCTTGAGGAGCTCTGGACTAATCTCCACTAGTGAGGTGTATGTTTTATAAGACATGTAAAAGAAGGACTAAAGGTATTGAAGAGAATGTCCTTACAGGAAGGTTAAGATTATGGTATACAGATGTGATATGCAGCCATACATCCTACCACCAATGAGGAGCTTCAGATATTTACACATTGGGCATATGTCATCCTACAATGCCGTGGACCCAAAATGTGACAACTATGGACGATCACTCCACAAAGGTAGTCCTTATGAACATCGACTTTCATGTGTCAGCTATGTGGAACGCCACCCTCCACGTTCGCCAGTTTGTCTGTTGTTTAGAAAGGATAGAAGATCCTGACTGTCTGTCGTATGCTGAGGCACAGAAGAAGTATGAACGGGTGCATTCTATGGATATGACTAATACAGTAATTGCGCTAAAAGCACTCCTGTGGTCCATCTTCCTTAAAATTACTCGAGCCAGATCTCCCACTATCCTGTGGTAGTTTCTCCGGGAACAACTTCCTACACACACGGCCCCTTCTCTGGATCCTTCTCACCTGCAAACGGCAAACAATAGTTCATGGACCCATGGCCTGTGGTGGGTACCATCGCTGTCCAGTCTTCATCTATATCTTAGTTTAATGTGGAGAGCGACTTGAATTAACCTTGCCCACCAAAGATCACGAAAGAAAAGGAGAAGAAGGCTCCCCCAGTACCCTTGAAGGTGTCAAGATCCGCCACACAGGGGGATTCTGAGCCGAAGTTTGTGGATGTAACGACCCCCCCCCCCCCCCACCCATAACAACAGAAGGCGGGCAATACTGTGGCAAGACTGGTCCTCCTGGCCTCTTCATGACTAACCTGGATACGAGTCACATGATCATCCAAAGGTACTGTAGTGGGTATTACTGTCACTTATATCACCTGCCAGAATTGCCACCCTCTATTTCCTCTTCTTCTGCAGTTTTCTTTGCTCTCCAAGAAACACACTTCATTGGTGACCATTCTCCAATGCTCTAAGATTATTGTGCAATCTCTGGTGATCCTGAGAGACAGTCTGGAGGAGTCTGTACTTCGTCCATAAACACATCATTGGTCATTGGATTCCCCTTTGTAGCTTGTTGGAGGCAATAGTAGTGCAGGCGGAACGGCCTCTGTGATTACCACTTGCACCGTTTACCTACCACCATTGGGTGACCTTCCCTGCACTATGCAAGAAGGAACAAAATGTGTCGAAAATTGCAATCGCCACAAGAAGACCATCCAATGAAAAGGCAGAGAGGAAGAAGGGATAGAAGGATAGGTTTGCAGCACAGAAAGGGAAGTACTGCAAGGGCTGGGGCCCCGTGGCAGCTACGCACGTACACACGAAAGAGATGTGAGGCCTCTTAGGAAGCAGCTGTTCAACCCTGTAGTGAATAGGTGTGGTTTACACATATGGTCACTATAGTCCTGGGTATGAAACTTTGAAACCAGTGGAAGTTTGACGTCCTGTACACATGATCTTTGCTTTTATCCGTTTGATTGCGACTCTCTTTGTGACAGAAAGAATGTGTTTAGAAACTTCTTGCCACAGCACCAGAAATACTCCTTAGTCGTATTATTCCATCTCGCTCGATTAACTTTAAGCAGTTTCTCAACAAAGCATTAGCGTGTCTAGTCCATCAAAGTATGCCTGATTGAAATTTTAGTCACTTATCCAAGGCCGATCACCAAGTTAGTTCGACTTGGGCTTCCAAGTCCGTGTGCAGTAGAAGTGCCATAGAGGTGCCAGAGCCATCGACCCATATATACTTCCTAAGGCATGCGTCGTACCAATCGTGAAAACCAGCACGATATGCATATTTGATAGTCTATATCTCACAGTCAATGACGCTTGACACGAGTTCTCTTTGTGTGTATAATCTGTCATGACAGCTCGCTGACGTCACTGTGACATACGTTTAGGAGACGATATTCGGTTTCAGTCGGTGCCAAACAACTTCAACGGTCATTTGTGTCTGTAAAGTATGAAGGTTCTCCGAAGCATTGTAGTCTCACGTTGTAACATCTTTACACATCATACAATTGAAATCTCCACCCAGAAGTACCGGTCCAAGCACATATTAGAAGCTACGTTTTATGGCTGTGGTGGGTGTTACACGTTTCCGCTCTGCGATTCGTTCCTGAGGGAACATAAATGGTTATCAACTGCAGGTCATGCTATTTAGCAGCTATGCTTCTCCTGAAGAAAATTAGGGTCTTCGCGGTACATGGTATTACTTGCTTCAACATTATCGCAATGCCTGACAATTGCGTAATAGCATGTCGCAGCTGCTAATTTGCTGTTGATGGCTCCTTAAAGAAAAATTGCATCTATATCAGCAGCATACAAATATGAATGGAAAATTAATATGTTGGTGTTAGACGCTTCCAGTTCGTATTTAAAGTGAGAAATTTGTAGGTTTGCATGTTTAGATTCAGTTAGTCCTCGATAACTTCATCCCACGAAGTTTTGTGTCTGTTTGTTTATGTTCCCTGCTTAACATAATTTCAGCTAACACGTAGATTACAGTTATAAGACAGGTCAGGTTAGTTTTACGACATCGATCCCCTTGGCCTAACTTCTAGTGTCAAGTGCTACTTTATCATGTTATTTGAAGCCGTGTAGGCATGCAGATGACTTTCAAATGCTTACTTTAGAGTCGATGGTCATATTTTAGGCACTGATTTGATGACTATATCTGTATTGCTAAATAAGGTTGTGCTACTTGACATAAAAATTGCATTTTTTTGTGCTTCAGACGATTTCTTGCAGACATTTTAGACTTGGAAAGAAAATTGCGGCACTTTACAACCATTGTAATTCCGGGAAATAATTACTGTGAAACTCTGTTATGTCTTAAAGAGAGTGTGGTACTTACATCGAACAATGACCGTGGCCGCCTGTCAAGCTTAAAGCAGCAGCTGATTTTATTTCGCGTTTTGAAGTTTTGCGGAGTATTATTTAAAGCAAAACTCATCTTTGACAACTACATGTTACTAATCCGTTAATTATATTGCAATGGCATTAACTGTTTATGAAGACAATGTTTTGCGATCGTCCTCGTGTTAAATGGAATAAGCAACCGTTGGTTTTTAACTATTTATAGAGAGTAAGTTTCATAATAGTTTACCTGTCTATTTAATAAGTCAGATGCATTTAGGCGTGAAAGATCGGAATCACGTTTTTACACGAATTTTATGTAACATTGCACTTTTTACCGTTTCTGATGTATTTTTCAGATGTTTTAAAACATTGTGAACACTAGAAGCATAATACAAGTGGAAAATAACAAGTTTAAGGCTCTGTTGTATCTTACATCAACTGGAGTCCATAGATTGAACTCTGAATGATGCTATCTGTTGATGAAGACACGCAACAGGACCTTGTATTTATTTCCCATTTTTCAGTGTTTTCTGGGTGCTATTTAAAGTATAGCCTGTCTTAAGTTACTACGTGTAACAAATTTTTTAGTTCCATTAAAAAGCAAATGTTGGTTTTAACTACTGATAAGAGTATGTTATGTACTCTTTCCAATATTGCATACCGAATGATAACTGTGTAGCTTAGAACGAAATTTACTGATGAAGCCGATGTGTCAGTCCATAAACAATTTTTTGAAATCAGTAATGAAACATAGTTGCCAAAATTATCATGATTTTGTGCAACTGAGTTATCTTTTTAAGTGTGTGACATATTTTTTGATAAATATTTCAGATCTTTCATATACTTCTGAGCACAGTCAAGATGATGCTACAGTCTAATTGGCTCTATCATTTTAGCTTCAGTTATAATTCTAGACTCCAATTGGAGGAGAGGGACGAAGATGGGAGGTTACGCGATTTTACTTAAATATCATAGAAGTGATGTAACTTGGTATCACTTTTAGGCTCATTTTAATACTGCTCTCTGGCTGCCTTAAATAGGTATAGGAGAGGAGCGATTTATTACAAAACACAGTTGTGTTCCTACTTGGAATTCAACTGGCTTTTCTGTTTTAATACTTTGCTGTGGTTGGTTGTTGATGGTAAGAGGAGTGTGGGTCATAAAGCAAAATTTAACTAGTTCCCCCATCTTGAATTTTTTGATTGAGTTGGTGTAGGGAATGGGTAGAGAGTTTTTAATATTTTATTGACTGTTTCATTTCCAATATTATGCTGTGATTGTTTGAAAGTAAGGTGGTGAGGGAGGGAGAGGCTTGGGAGGTGGATACAGAGCAGAGCTTTCCACTGATAATCATGATGACATCACTGATAGGGTGATAATGTCACTGGCTCTGCCAATGCTTGCAGCAACCCCAATGCAAAGACCAAAGTGTGCTAGAAGCACCATGGCTTTATTACTCCCGTGGGAGTACGAAAATCGATGGTGCCTTCAAAGGCCATCGAAGCAACCTACTATGCACGCACACATATCGCCGTTAATGGCCTTCACATCAATAGGATTGGCAAGAAACTGTAGGGCAAGCTGTACACTTTGTATTCAGAAAGGGCGATCACTTCGACTAACCAGCTACTAACGGCATCAATACAGGGACGCACTTATCCATATGGAAATCCAAATCTACCTGTGGATTTCCTGGTGTTTGTCTGCATGTTTTCATTGGCGTTACTCATAGTCTGTAAAAGAAAGACATCTGGGCGTCAGTAGCATTGAGCTGCGTTTGGCTACAGGGAAACATGGACAGATTTTCTTAATTCTTCTTTTTTTTATATGTTGTTCTCGTTGCTTCACATATTGAATTTTTGAACAGAGGATTTTTTTCCAAAATTCATTATAGATCATTTTACTTAACATACTGTATTTTATCATTAACAATACACACAATGTACTCCCATTGAAGTTTCTGTTACCTGACTGACTGCTCCTTATCACCACTAGTACTATTACCTGGTCTATTACTCACCACACACAGCTTCTGATTACATAGTTTGTTGTACAAAATAATTCATTAGCATGTTTAACAATAAACTATTATTATTTACATGAATTTCCATAAGAATACCTAAAGAAATGACTTTCCATTTTTACACTACTTGTAACAAACGGTAAACGTTACGAATTTTCATATTTGTATTCACATTTTGACGCCTGACTTGTCCATGATAAGATCTTCCATTTAAATTAACGAAATCTGGAATATTTATGAAATATGAAAACTGATAATATTATATAGCAAATTATACCAAAGTGCTAGAGTTAAGTTAAAAATGTCCAAACAATTTTTGCAAAAATAATGTTCATTTATGTAGTTGCTTAAGAATCGATTTTATAATGCAGTTGTTTGTTCCTTAAGAATACCCAACTTGAAGTACAACAATACTTTTGATAATGCTACTGTGTCCAACCCCAAACATGCACTGGCACATCACCACAGTGTTTATGTAAAGCTTTCCAGTACATGTTAGTGCAATTTTATGAAATTAACATTCTCACTTATGAAATACATAATTTTTACGCGATTAGATAAGGTATTTTCAAAGATAATTCATCCACTTATGTTATATGGCCTCATACCTTTTTGTAGCCAGAACATAAATTTTCTTTCCAATTCTCACACTATTTTTCAGTGTTGTCTGTCATACACATATTTCGGTATTAGAGTTACGTTAATTATTTTTGCTATTGGCCTTATCTAATAATAAGCATCCTTATATTCGCATTTACTCAGTATTAGATACGAGAAAGTAATCTTTAAGTTAATTTTTTGTACCACCATGTTACAGTTGTGCCAACGACTCCAGGAGGGAGCAAACATGAGTCTGTCAGCGTTGGTCACATGCATCTCAGAAACACACCTGACATCAATATTGTTTCAGTGAAGGAAGTGCTTCAGCTCATGTTTCTTGTCATAAATGTCAATGGCGTTCCATTTCAAAATGTGGGAAGATCACAATCTAATTTTCACAATCATTAAAGAATAACTTGGCAACCAGTGGGACGATCATGATATTCTGGAAGCTGTCTGTCATGGTATATAGTTTTTCCATCGTTTTCATCGCAGTCATCAGAAATTTGGGGATGTGGAACTGTCGAAAGACTTCCTTTATTTCAGTCAGAAACCCTGCAATGCCCAAGAAGAAGTTGGTGCCTGTTCAGGGTCTTAGCATGTAATGTTGAAGATGGTGGAATGCGGAAGTAACTGGAGCATAAATTTCTAATGCAATTTTTTCCTTATGGTTATTTCATGTCCCTCACTCAATGTGGCCAGGCAGATATGGGGGGTGGGGTGGGGGGGGCAGGGTCTGTGAGTGGTGGTGGTAAAATCAAACTACTATTCAGCCAAAGGATATCTAACATATGTACAGAAGAAAAAGGGAAAAATTCAAATGAGAGATCACTATCCAAATGAGACCCATGAGATTTATTCGATAATCTCGTAAAACAAGCCAACATGATGAAGAGAATTAATACCGAAATTCTAAACTCAAACAAATGAGGTTTTCAAAAGATCCTGAAGAAACTGTGCACTGAAGCCAATGACTTTGCAGGAACAGAGGTATTGCATTTGAAATAGCACCAGAAGACAAACATAAAACCACACATAGTAGAATCATAAGTATGAAGAAGCACTTAAACAAAAATAAAAAGCTTGGTATAACTGTTACAGCAGGAAACCAAGCAGTAATTGGAAAATCTATCTATTTCAGATAGAACTATTAGGATATAAGAAAGGTGCTCTGAAAAGTAGTAACTTAAGACTATAAAAGAACACTTAAAAAAGTATGATTCAAGAGACTATTACAAAACAGTCAAGAACTGTATGTCTGGCTACATTCTACAACTGCTACACTTCAAGAATGAAAACGGCAAACTCACACTTAACAATGAACAAAGTTGTAAGCCTTTGCGAGCATATTTGGAAAAGGTGTTCAACTGTGAATAACCAAACAAACATTATAACGTTTAAATGAAAATTTAAAAACACCAATAGTAGTAGGGCAAAGCGTTAATGATGTCTTTTGTTTGCACAAAATACTCCAGCTTTTCCCCTCCTTCCCCATCAGAAAATTGGCGGGTCTGTGCTAGACACGAGGGATCTTTTGCCAGAAAATTCAATTACACAGAAGAGGATGTACTGTTTATTCATAAAATTCAATTTGCGGGGATTGGGTCTCTCTTGCCCACTGTTCTCTGCCGTTTGGCAAGATTACAGGTCTTGTAAAATACATCAAAAAGAAGTAATTAGATCTATCGCTTTCTTTAACCTTATCATGCAAGGAATACTGTGAACATAACTCACTGCACATAATTACATCGTTAAAATCATTCAGTCGCAATGCAAGCTCCATTTGCCATCTGCTGGTCCACAGCAGGCACCAGCCATCACAGGTCACGCTACGCCTGGTAGTGCCTTGTGACTGCTGTTGGCTGCACCACATGCTCTGAACAAAGTGGCAGCCCTATGATTGTGATTCTTGATACCCAAGAAATTCCTTTTGATTCACATGCTCTCCCTCTCTCTTCCTCAAGTGGATGCTCCTGTTCGTGTGAACCAATATATAGAAACACACAAAGACCAAGATTTCCTCCACAAACCTGCACTGTTCCATACCCCTCCAGTCCCCCCTCACCACTTATGCAGACCAAGTGTTGGTAGTCAGTACATCCCTTTGTTCTCACACTTTCACTGCTATGGAAACCTGTAGCGGATAGAACAAAGACATTCAAGGGGAGATAGGTAATGTATATCATGTACCACACTACCCCATCTTTGTCCTGAACAAAATAGTGGACACCTGGTAAACCCCCCAATGTAGATGTCTTGGAAATATTCCCTCACTCTATCAGATAGATTGACTAATTAATTAAGTTGATACTCTTTGTGTGCAGCCAGTTTTTCCTTGCATTCTATCCATGGATACTACGACTTGTATATTTGATATCATTCGATCCTGCAACTACTCAGTTTCCAAATCATTCCAGATTTTTTTCCTTGCCTCATATTGGTGGACAGAGGCACAGTTAGATTATTTGGTAGGAAGTCCATTATGTTTTACATTCAGACACAGAATACATCTTGGGATGTAATATGTGGTGCATCCACTTTCGAACTCTATCCCAGGAGTAGCGTATTGTGGATCCCCCTCTGAACATTGCTCTGGATATAATGCTCAGTGGACCCACCTACAAGCCTTATTACAGACATGGCTCCGGATATAACACGTGGCAGATCCAGCACCTGAATATTAACTTGGGCCCAATCTGGGTCTTGGGAGCCAGATGCGACACATGGCCAGACACAGACATACAGAAAACATAGCTAATGCACTTCAAATGTAGAGTATGTGACTGGAGGTGACTGGATGCATTCGAGTACAGTGCTATACTATACTGTCAAACAAGAAAAACAGTGCATTTGCTGTAGGTGTTTACAATTGTATTACATTTACAAGAAATTTTAGAATATGTGGCGAGAACTGATGTCATGAACGCATGGAAAAAAATGACATAAAATCGATAAAATTAAGAAAATTCGCGGAAAATACTTATAAGTTGAGGGAAAATACCCAAAAATGCAGTGGAATTGAGAGGGAATGAGGGAGAACTAGTGTGTCTTCTGCTTGGTGCAGGAAAATTCTTGTACATGGGAATGAGTATGTGACAGCAAGAGGAGTACAAGGGAAAGTTGACGTGGAAGCACTGGGAACCAGGGATGACGACCATGTATAGGGTAATAAATTTATATATGTCGGATCAGAAGATCAGGTGTGACCCATTGTTACTGGCCACCAACTTACGGATTTTTATAATGTGTCCTTAGCTAAAGAGTACTGTATTACCAGCTGGAGGACTGCAGTATGCAACTATAGAATGGATCTCATGTTTCACAGTCTGTGGGACTGTTTAGGTGTTTTAAACACTAACAAACGATATTTACAATATGCCTCTCTGTTCTCTCTACCAATCACAACCATGCGCTAATAAATACCTTACAGAACAGTTGCTGCATGATTTTTAACAACATTCAGCTCTATGTGTGTTGAGGTAACAGTGATACATACAAGTTGACTGCTGTTTTTGATGCTTTCCTGGAAAAAAAACACCTGCCGCTAAATTGACGTGGGTCTGCGCTATAGGATGATAGAAAGTAGATTGGTTGAGAGAGGCTGTAAGAAGGCATGATTTAATCGTAGGCCGATGACGTATTCTAGAGAGAGGGAGATGTTACTAGAGGTCATTTATCATGCATTTATTCACTTTCTTTTTCTTTGTTCTCTCACGGTGCATCATTTGTGTGGTATAACTTGCAATTAACTTGTATACAGTTGTATGTTCTGTGTAAGACTTAGAGCATTATCTATATGGAGTCATTAACAGCAATCGTCTCCATACCACAGTTAGCAGAGGACTCCCAACACATGTGTGATAAATCGTCGATGAAAAACCAATTTTAGCACCCTCCTATAGACGAATGAAGATGTGCGCCAAGTACTCCATTTCTCTGCCACATTTTCGATATAAATAGAGTCTTCTGTTTCATAACTTCAGTGATTCTAAATTAGTGACAGGTGTTTCTGAGGCACTGCATACGCAATGTATACATTTGCTAATACCTGTCCTGTTTACAGAGTTAGTGCAGCATGATGTCAAATACTGCAGCTATGTGTTTGTGTATTTCCTTGTAAGAGGCATTTTCCATTGCTGTCCAATCACAAGAGGGATATAAATACTGATATTTCCAGAGCCAGAGTTGTCAGGAGGAGGTATTTCTGACACTTTTCTCATTGTCTAATTTTATCAGATTGGGGCTGCAGTTGTAATACTTAATTGAAATTACAATGACGGATATGTGACTGATTACCTAGGATGACACTGTTTGCAAATGGCAGATGTAGCCTGTGGCAGGAATGTTAGGCCATTTCCAGGTTATGGCTCTTGCAAATGGTGGGTACAAAAAAAAATTTCAGCCATCATGCTATTCAGTTCTTGCCTACAGCTGAGGCAAGTTCCTCTGGCAGTACCCTCTGGATAGCTGAATAGCGAACTAATACTCAGTATGCATTGAACTGTCTCTGTGATTGTATGTGTTGCAGGTATTCTCTGGGGAGAATTGAGCAATTTAAGATCAACCACTGCCAAGTGCTGGCACTGGACTTATTGATAGCGAATTCCTACAACTCCAGTCATTCCAGATGCCCTTCATGGCCAGGGATTCTGTACACACATGTTGAAAACTGTGGCTGCAGTGGCAGCAGTGGTTTACTGTGATTTCTGAGCGTTGATGCTGGTTGTGTATGAGGAGATTGGGGTGCTGTATGTGGACAGAGGTACATGAGGATGCTGAATGTGTGTTTCAGGGATCTCTGACATCTAGCCATGATAACTACTTCCATGGATTGGATTGTGGTTTAAGTGTTTCACGTTTAGTGCATCTCAATATATCGCAGTTGATTCTGTCTTGCAGAGGTATTCATTTGTCTCTAACCTTTAACACAGTAGGCCCTTCCTTCTTCTTTCAAATATTGTGGAGAGAAGCAATTTAGGAATTCTATACTGCTTTAAAACCCAATAGCAACGTCAAATTCCTGATTGATAAGTTTATTGTTTCCAATTTTGACATTGGAAGCATGCATATGTCCAGCCCCCCTGCAAATTGTTTAAGGACATAGCATGCAACTGAGTTGAAGTTTGAAATTTTCATTTATCTCCATTGTAATGGCCAATATCCCTTGATGGGAGGCAAGGAAAAAAGTTCAGAGGATTTGGAATCAGGTAGTTGCAGGATCAGATCCTGCCAAATATACTAGCCCAGGACACAATCAAAAACTGGCAGCACACAAAAGCTATCAATTTACTTAACTAATCGATCAATCTGATAGAGTGAGGAATATTTCCGAGACATCCACAGTGATGGGGGTGTACCAGGTACCCACTTCTTTGTTCAGGACAAGGGTGGGGTTTGTGTAGCACACCATAGGCGCTACCTACTTCCTCTTGAATGTCTTTGTTCCATCCACTACTGGGCTGCATAGCAGTGGAACTGTGAGAACAAAGGGATGTGTTGACTACCAACTCTAGATCTGCGTGAGTGATGAGGGCAGTTGGGAAAGGGGATGGGAATGAAGAGCGTTGGGGTTGGAGAAATCTTGGTCTGTGTGTGTTTGCATATGTTACTTCACACAGACAGGAAGAATCCACTTAATGTGGGGGGGGGGGGAGAGAGAAAGAAAGATAGAGAGAGAGAGAGAGAGAGAGAGAGTGAGAGGGGGGGGGGGTGGCGTAGGAAGAGCATGTGTTTCGACACGGATTTCTCAGATATCAAATATTAAAGTGATTCCCTTCGTTCAGGTTTTAGTGCAACATTTGGGCTGCACCAGGCAGCTCACACTTGGTGTAGCCAGCAGTGGGACCCAAGTGGACATGGTGTAGCCTGCATGTGCGGGAATATGTGAGGCTGCAGGTGTGTAGTATTGCCCAGCAGATGGCGACAGTGCATGCTTCACAATAAGAAGATTTTGAACAGTGTAATTACATGTGGTGAGTTATGTTGATGATATTCCTTGCACAATCACAATAAAAAAACATTGATTTCATTATTTCTTGTAGATGTATTTTATAAATAAACAGTATATCCTTTGCTGTGTAATTGAATTTCCTGTTCTGAGATTCCTCCTCTCCTGCACAGACCCCCTGGTGGGTGTGTGGGGGGGGGGGAGGAACTGGTGGGGTTGAAGGTTTCACAGAAGGACAGATTATTCCCAGGAGGTCATAAGTCAACCCCAGAGAGTCAGAAATTAATCAGCAGAACAGCACGTTAAAGGGAGGTGTAAGGTACTCATAAATGTATCAAGTTTGCCCCTGGATTTATGCAATCCTCACGAACAAAATGCGCCAGTTCCCATTTTGCCCTACTACTAACAATAAACATCCTACTTTTATGAATAAACAATTATTTAAGCTCTGGGACCAGATGTAATTCCAGAAAAGTGTAAGGTTTTCATTAATTCACCCACTTCTTTAACAAGGGGGCAAAACGGTCGAATTTGATTACTTCCCTTAGAATGCTAAACCTTATCGAAAGCCCTTCTGGACATATTAAATTCTCAAATAAAGTTAGATAAACAAATTGGAGTGTATCAAGCCGCTTTGAGGAGATCATATTCAAAGAAAATCAGAAAGCTTAAATAAATGAAAATGTGACAAAAATTTTGAAATGCTGCTATTTGTTGATTTCAAAAAGAGATATGATTCGATACACACTGATTCCCTCCTGAAAACCTTGAAGGAATTTTTAATAGATGGGAAAACTCTGGAAACAACAAAACAAACTGTTGAAAAGCAGTATTTAAATTTAAATTTGTAGGAACAACTATCATTTGGAAAGGCAGAATAGAAGACCAATGATAGCAAGTCATTAAGAATTTTAAAAACTAAGTACAGAAGCATCAACAAAAAAACACAAACATAAAAAGAGAGAACAAAGCAATTAAAATCAGTACTGAAGGAAATGAAAAGTGTGTATATGAATGTGAGAACTTGTACTTTAAAAACCATTTTATTCAGATGTTCGATTAGAGAATTATATAGTTGTAGGACCAGACGTCCTCTGTGGGTCAGAAGCACTACTTTTATTAGCACACGGAATGGTATTAGTAGATTTGGAAAAGATAGAAAGAAAAATGTAGCGAAAAATATTAGGTCCAATCAAGACTAATGATGTCAATTATATTTTCAGACCGAATAAACAAATATACTCATTCTGCCTTAAAATAGCAGATGATATTAGCAAAACACGTGATATACTCTGTGGACACATAGAGAGAATGGAGGAAGACAGTCTGAAAACGAAGATCCACATATTCATCTAAAACAGACAAAGAAAATGGGTGAGACGCTAAGCCAAAAAAATGACTTTGAAGAAATGCGGACTAGACAGGGGACTGTACTCAACAGAGACAAAAGTCACGAAATTCTGGGGTTTTCTGGAAGGTACAACAAAAAGGAAAACAACTGGAGTCAAATTATCGAATGAGAGAAAAAGAGTTCATTCAGAGAAAGTGACAGAATTTTGGTGGAGGATGAAGGAAAACAGAAAGAAATCTTGACGTGGTGCTCAGGTAGCCCGAAGAGAAATAAAATTTTAAAAAAGGTGAAAAGTCCAAAAAGTTTGAAGACTCATTTTATTCCTGGCGTGTTAGCGACATCATTGCAGTAACAACAGTGGCAGTTTAAACTAGCATCTGTAAAAAACATATGGATTTGACCTGTTAGTCACGAAGAGGCAGGTAGAAAGTAGTGGACATGCAGCCATAGTATGACGAAATTATTGTATCATGTATCACCAGTTGTAACGGAGCAACACCTCTATATCAGGTGTCCCATATATTTTCCAGAATGTTTTGAAAAAGGAAAAGTGGACGCCAAGTTTCAAATGCAAACATCCACTAACACATAGAGATAGCCTCAAGTCCGTACACCAAACGATTACGAATGATGTACAAGAACCGTCCACTCCTGGTTTCTTTATATTACCATATATACGAGGGCGTTTTGAAAAATAATGCCTCCGAATTTTATGTGAAAATTCTTGAAGCTTTTTAAATAAAGCAAACGTTAAATTCTTGAAGCTTTTTAAATAAAGCAAACGTTACTAACGTTCTACGTCTCTGTTCCTGATGTTTACAAATTCATTTCTGACATAGTCACCCTGGCGACGAACATAGTTTGTTGATACCGCCAGCGTCGAGTATTTAACCTTGTTGCCAAAGCCATAAACTCACCTCTGCTTGCATCGCCTTATGACTATGAGAGTCAAGTCCTCGAAGGTGGTCTTTAAGTTTTGGAAACAGGCGATCGGATAGAGACAAGATTGTATGGAGAATGATCGATGACAGGGAATCCAAGGCGTCGGATCACTGCACGTGGCCCAGCGCTCGTGTGTGGACTGGCATTGTTATGCTGAAGGAGAGGGTGCTTCATGTGTGGACGAACTCCACACATGAATCGGTAACCCGATTACAGCAAGCTGTTTCTTACGCACCCACGTAGTTACCTTACACACCGCCACGTTACTCGATACAACTCAGAGGGCTCAAGCGGCGGAGGGTTGCAAATATGTAGACATGAAGTATAAAGATGTAGAATGTTAACAACATTTGCTTTATTGAACAAGTTTTAGAGTTTCACATAAAATAAATTCGAAGGAATTACTTTCCAGCACACCCTAACAGAAGACACGTTTATTTGTGAGCCATTGTACGCTACCCAGTCACATTAATGTTACCACATGTCAGGAGCCTGAATAACCACTGGCAGATGCGCACGAAGAGAGTCAAAGAAGTTCTGGAGGGTACGGATAGTGATATGGAGCTACGAGGACTGCAGCGCCGTGGCCAAATGTGCTGGGTTTCTCAGTTGAGGATCCACAGCGCGAACAGTGCGGTCAAGGTCGTTCCACATATTCTCGATTGGGTTTAGAACGGGGGAGTCTGGTGGCTGGAGGAGTACGTTGAACTCATCCTGGTGCTCTTTGAACCACGCACATACTCTGTTAGCCGTGTGACACGTTTCATGCCCTGTTGGTAGATGCCACCGAGCTGAGGAAAAACCAACAGCATATAGAGGTCGACTTGGCTCCCAGTGGTTGATGCGTACTTCTGTTGGTCCATTGTGCCTTCCAGAATGACGAGATCACCCAGGTAATTCCATCTGTCCTGGATCCTTCTGACAATCATCGCAAGGTATTTGCATTGAGACTTTTCATGCCATACACGCCAATGGTCATCTGTCCGATGGATCATAAAACTTCATTCATCTGAAAAGATCATCTGTCGCCGCTTAGTGAAAGTCCAGTTGAGGTATGGCACGCAAATTCCAGCCTTCGTCCGACGAACAGTAGCCAACATGTGTACATGAACCAAGAACCTGCTGCAGAGACCCACACTCAGCAACGTTCGCTAAATGGCTGTTGAGATTACAGTGTCGGTATCCCGTTGGTTCATCTGAGTGATCAGTTACCCAACAATTGTACTTCTATTCACCTGCACACATCTCCTCAGCTGTCATTCAGCCCTGTGATCTATGGCCAGCGTAATGCATCTAAACATAACGAAAGAAGGAAGAGATTGTATCTTTCTTTCTTTTGTCTTGACGATAAACTTTAGAATCTCATGACAGCTTATGCACAGAGAAATCAGAACCAAAGACATACTATCTGTGAAATAGCAAATGAAGGTTGACAATTAGAATGCTTTGTTTTCTTCTCCTTCTTCTATAGGTGATGAGATGTTGAAAGAGCTGCTTGTACCGAGCAGACATAACAGTGCTCTGTAATAAAAATATTTATGTGTAAAGTGTAATTGCCAACGTCGTTAAAAGGAATAGTCTCATACCTACTTAATACTCTGTGAAACTATGAAGAAAGAATTATTGGTGTGCAAAAGTCGTAGCACGGTGGAACACAGTCACGTCACGATCACTGAATCCAGCCTACGTGGAAAAATGTAACAGGGGTTGTGGGACCACAACTAACTCACAGTAACTGGAATAACACGAAATGCAGAGGTAAAAGCCGATCGTCACTATTTCCCGCTCAGGGCCACCAAAGTTTACCCAGAAAGGACACTATAGATAAACTTTAACATTGTGTGTATATAAAGTCATTGTAAACCTTTTGTCTAATGTTTCTTTCGGATTTGTGACACTTGCACGGAGAGGGAATGCGTTGACTCTTTCTCGTAGCCCAGGACACTGTAGGTACTCGACAGGGTGTTCCAGAACTAGGATACAACGGCCTTTCCGCCGATATCTGCGACATATTCTGGAGAAGGCCAAAGTCCATCTCGTGCACAAAGTTCTCTGTGCCCATACCACCTCGTAGCGTGCGTACCTTTCTCCCAGAGTTCAGTAGTGCATTTGACCTCCGACTGGCAAGTAGTGTTCCGTGTTTTAGTGCTTAGATAACCGAGTTCAACGAGAACACCAAAGGAAAGCTTACTGATTTACAACGGGCAGCAGTATACAGTGGACTAAACAAACAGGAAAGAAGTGACGTAATGAGTTGTGCAAATTTTGAAAAGAATAAATGCAAAGGAAGATTATCAACAAAAAATAACAGAGTTTTATGGGTAGGTAGTAACGTTTGTATTCCAGGTGAAGCAGCAAGTGAAGTGCGGTAACGTTTTGACAGCGCAAAAAAGCAGGCGAAAGGAAGAGACGCTACAATTCCATCAGTTTACTTTGAAGAAGTAGGACGGCTCTTCAATCGAGGCAACGATTTAATAACATCCTTACCACCACACAGAAGTGGGTAACAATCGTTACATCGCATGATGTGAAAATATGTGGAAACTACACTAGATTCCACCGATTCTGGAGGAATATTTTTCCAAGAAAATAATTTACTGATCAATGATAGTAGTAATTTGTCGTTTACACTGCACGCCAAACTTAGCAGTTCTTAGGAGGAAACGAACACCATTCCAGTTTTTTATGCTTTGCTGACAAATAAAAAGCGAGAAACACATGAACCTTTTCGAAACTACTAAAACTAACTGGACGGAACGCTGCGTCTATGGTGATGGACTTCGAAACTGCCAGCGTTCAAGACTAGTCTATTCCCTGGAACAGAGATTGCTAGTTGCGATTATCATTTTAATCAATGTTAGAAGAAACGCTTTCAGTGTTGCGGCCTCTTTCCAGTCTACAAGGAAAACGAGTAAACAGGCTGTCACATAAGAATGTGTTCTGCTCTAGCAAATCTTCCCTGGAAATGTTGGACAATGGTAGGCTCTGTGTACGGGAGACCACGAGTGAAAAGAAAAAGCTTCAGAACTTTTATGACTATTTTTTGGACCAGTGGCTCGATGGCTAACATATCCCAAGAAAGATGTGAAACTGCAGTGAAATGCGCCATCTACTTACAGCTTCCCAGAAGGATCTTCCCTGGAAATGTTGGACAATGGTAGGCTCTGTGTACGGGAGACCACGAGTGAAAAGAAAAAGCTTCAGAACTTTTATGACTATTTTTTGGACCAGTGGCTCGATGGCTAACATATCCCAAGAAAGATGTGAAACTGCAGTGAAATGCGCCATCTACTTACAGCTTCCCAGAAGGATGGAACCGTAGAATAGATACATTAATATGAAAAGTTCAGTCGAACGTTTTCTCATTAGTAAAAAATCTTCGAGAAGATGCATAATATCACGGCCACCAGTTTCACGGTCTTATTTTAAACTCTGACGGGAAAAAGAAAAACAGAGAAACAGAGTCAGCAATGAAGACTGACGAAACGGTTACCAATGGCTTTAAAAAAACTCCAAACTTATGTGGCCTACGTAAAGAAATTGCAATGACGAAGGAAACGTCAGATGCATCGAAACATTTGTAAAGTTCGAAAAGTAGTTTAATGTAATGATTGGCAATCTTGTAAACATTGTAAATGAATTTAATGGAGGTCTCAAAGAGACTACCTCCTCGTTCTGTTTCTGGAAACGACAAAAAATCGGTTAAGTGTCTTTTAAAATTGGCAAAATATTCCCTAATAAAAACAAACAAGTCTATCTAAGGGCAAAGTCTCTTGTAGGGAATATTCGCAGCATTGGCTTTGAGAGGTTCTCAAAATCATAATCAGTATGGGCGGACACAGAATACAAAATCTTTCAGCGAAAGCGCAAGCAAATGACATGCAATTAAATCCATACTTTTTAAAATGGCTCTGAGCACTATGGGACTATGCTGTGGTCATCAGTCCCCTAGAACTTAGAACTACTTAAACCTAACTAACCTAAGGACATCACACACACTCATGCCCGAGGCAGAATTCGAACCTGCGACCGTAGCAGCAGCGCGGCTCCGGACTGGAGCGCCTAGAACCGCACGGCCACCGCGAAATCCATACTTTCTCCTCCGTTAGAAGATGATCAAACCAGCATGAAACTGGTGCAGACAAAATAATGTTGTAGACTACAGCAGACGTGTTGAGGATGCGGTTAGGCGAGCAAGAGCACTCACTTCGCTCGCCGCCTCGGCTGTGAGCGTCCGACGTCGTTAAGTATCTCAGGACGGCCGACTGATAGCGCAGGAGAAGTGCAAACAATGTGCTGCATTCAGAGGAACGACGATAATTAGGTTCGGGGTAGCCTTAGACACGAACATGCAGTATATACGACGCAATGCTAAAGGGGAAACTACGTCCAAAAATTTAACTTTTCTTCTTCTTTGCCGACAGCAACCACGTTTTAAAATCGTTTCTGTTCTGTAAAGATATCGCAAATACACCAGTTTTGAAATCCATAACTTCGTTGCTTTTCGAGTTTCGAATTTTTGATATAATTTTAATTGTATTCTTGATAACTAACTTTTGGTACTCACACCACAAATTTCACACGCCATATTTTGTAGGTGCATTCACAAGACATAGTTCAACGGTTCTCCGCCACCCTTGCAGCCGCGCGGTCTCGGACGCCTTGCACGGTTCGCACGGCTCCCCCTGTCAGAAGTTTGAGTCCTCCCTCGGGCATGGGTGTGTGGTGGTGTCCTTAGCGTAAGTTAATTTAAGTCAGATTAAGTCAGTAAGTTTATTTAAATCAGATTAAGTAGTGTGTAAGCTTGAGGACCGATGAGCTCAGCAGTTTGGTCCCATAAGTCTTACCACAAATTTCCAATTTCAACGGTTCTGCGTACTCGTTTTATGAGAAGATTGATAATTTGTTTTCAGCATTCGTGTAAAATTGTAGCCTTAAATTTTCTTTAATTATCGTTAGATAAGTGTGATGATAAAATAAACAAATTACATTTCCGATAATATTAATGCATAGAAGAAGTATGCAAACACATCAAGACTACTTCTTGCAAAAATTTTATTCAGACTGGTTAATATTTATGATAAAGAAGTTGGCACTAAGCTTAGAAAAACAAACTTATGACAAAATGGATATCAAGATATTATCAAAAAAATTAACGTTGCTACGAGACACATAGCTATTAAAATTCTGCGGCACCATAGCGTTTCCAGTTCTTGCTTATATGAGACTGCTTCTAATAATTTCAAGATCAGGGTAGTCTTTTTCTTGGATTTTTTTAAAATAAAAAACTACTCACAGTGTTCTTGAGGAGGCGCAGAGGTAGGAATATCTGGTTGTAAGCCAATGCCTGTTTCATTGGAGCTTGTTGACTGCACTGAACAGGACTTCAGAGTATTCCTTAAATTTATATTTACACAGTCAACAAGGAAAGCAGTTGATATCCACCTACTGGCTTGCAGTTGTTTCGCTTCAGTTTCTCTGGAAGTTTTGCGACTTGTTTTTCCCAGCTTGAATTACTCCCAAGCACGGAGTAAAGATGGTGCTGTCTGATGGTGATAGAAATCAAAAATTGTCTTTGGCATCTTTCGGTATGCCACAGCCCCTTACGCAGTACGTATTTCAAACATTTATTAGATGTACTTGTAATTTTAACACAACCAAATCGTTTTGGGGTCTAAGAGCAAGAAGTGAACTAGCCATTAATTTTTTAAAAATAAAAATAGGGTGGCTTCTCTGCTTAAAATGGAAAGTGATGAAAAGTAGCACGACGGTCGGGTTAGGAACTACAAAGCGGTCAGACACATCAACGTCAGCGTATCAGTGCAAGATACCTAGTCTATAGATATATTTATTGCATGTGGCGGTGTATTGATACACTTAATGTTCTATTAATGTGCTCCAAAACTTTCAACACAGCGAAAAAATGCAGTATACAACAACATTACAATAGATTCCACGCAAAAGATTACGGTCACTTTGAAGAATGGAAAGCGAGAACCCGACGTGGAGGGAAAAAGTCACGCTTCTAAAGGATAACACTGAAGAAAGTATTCATCATAGGGCAGCAGAGAAATAAATGTGTCGATAATATTCCTAATATTGTGACTATGAAAATACATTTTTGCTTTCCGGAGGCACAGTGGATGAGTCTGAAGATAGCTCAAGTTACCGTACTGCATTTTAGCTTGCAAAGGGGTGCCAAATTTCGCTGATTGCCGGGTTATGTTGACAGTGAGGAAATTGGGCTACAGTTAGAACTTGTTCACCTACTGTGTGACGTTCGTGTGATTAGTTTCATAGCAACATTAGTCTCGTAGAACTCTGCTTCCTCATTGTAAGTTTTCACGACTTTACAAGCCTGCAGCTACGATTGCGTCGATGTTTAGACCTTTATGCACATCCTGCATTTTTACTCAATGAAAAATTCACCCGCAAAAACTCACTGGTAGACTTTAGCTTAAGAGCTTGTCTTCAAATTAGCATTAATCTAAAAGTGGTACCCGACGTTGATCCTTTAAGGAAGAGCATAAGTAATATTCAATGCTATTCTGCGTTTTTATGTTTAACTTTTAAATAAAATGGTTACTAAATACGAGGGTTGTTCAGAAAGTAAGGAACGATCGGTCGCGAAATGGAAACCACAGTGAAAATCAAAGCAGTTTTTATTGCACATTTAGCTACACCTTCCATGTACTTCTCTACATAGTAGCCGCTCCGACTTACACATTTGTCGGAGCGTTATACCAAATTTCCAGCACCATCGTCATATAAGGCACCCGCCTCTGCTTTCCAACAATTCTCTACGCTGGTCTATAGCACGTACCATGTGCCCAAGAGTTGTCTTTGTATCCAGCGTTTCATGTGAACAGAGATGATACTCAGGACGAGCCAATTAGGGCTGTGGTGTGGGTGATCGAACACATCTCATCGAAAAGGCTACAGGAGCGTCTTCACCGCCTCTGCAGAGTGAGGCTGAGAATTGCTATGAAGAAGAAAGTGCGTGGCAGTTGTGTTAAGTGGGCTGCATTCATTAAGGCGAAGCCTCCCAGTGGGCCACCCTACTTGGCGGGAGACATCGTTGTCCCAGGCACCTTTACTCGCTCACAGTGCGCTCACAATTGTAAAGAGCGTCTTGATACTATTGATGGGCATACTAGAGACACAGCCCAAAACGTCTGTGGAAAGCCTCGTCAGATTTTCACAGTGGTTTCCATTTCGCGAACGATTGTTCCTCACTTTCCGAATAGCCCTCACATAAATTTGGCAATTTAAATTTTGTAACATAAGGCTGCAACAACTGTAACAAATACCATGTTCCTTACTTAGCTTCCTCACACCCCACTCCCCCCACCTCCGACCCTTTCAAAAACAAAATAATAAAAGATAGAATATCATTGTCAGTTCTCATTATGTTGAATTTCATTGTTAGTTCTCATTACTACAACTGTATTAAAAATAAATTTGCCACGAAATGCGTTAAAGAGTCACCCTGAAGAGATACGTGGTTGCTCACAGCTGTGTTGTGAGCGCAAGGCAGCTCGCACGAGCAGCTGTGCTGAACTGCTAGGCCGCACCGAGCGGCCGCGTTGTTTGAGGCGCCATGCCACGGATTGCGCCGCCGCTCCCGCCAGAGGTTCGAGTCCTCCCTCGGGCATGGACGTGTGTGTTGTTCTTAGCATAAGTTAGTTAAAGTAGTGTGTAAGTCTAGGGACCGATGACCTCAGCAGTTTGGTCCCTTAGGAATTCACACATTTGAACTGCTAGACTTCTTAGTGTGTCTGAACCTACGAAAAGCCGGTTAGTGGGGCAAGAGCCCCAGGCTCCGTGCAAGTGCCACTCCTTGCTAATGACACTCTGTGCAAGTGTTCCAACCCCGTTTCTTTGAGTTTCTGGGAGGTAGGCTGAAAAAAAATCAAATTATTACAATGACCTTTTTTTATTCGTTATACTCGTGGTGGACGACTATTACCTTAGCGCCGGTTTTAGATAGCGATATTTTGACATGCACGGTATATTTTAATCATCGCGGCACGCGAACAGCTCAGAAACTTAGCCGTTTCAGCAATGCTTCCACCCTTGACACGAAAGCGAATGATCATACCATATTGCAATCCTGTTTCCGCATTACGACCATGACTGCACTGTTTCCCACGAGCCTCCGACATGCTTTATATATCCTCCACTACTATCGCTGACACCTGCCGTCTGTGAGTGGTTATTGCACGTTGATGTAGAACATAGGCGATGGTCGCGTTAATTTGACTGGACCGTGTATGTGCTAATTTTAGGTGTATTCAAATTGCCTGGTGATGAGTAATACTCGAAGCCGTAATCGCAATAAGTAAATAAATAAAATAATTTTCTGCAACCAAAGGCAGAACCGACTATTAGTTTCTCTTATCCGGGAGAGTCCTATCACTTTGTGCCGGACGCGGTGGCCAAGCTGTTCTAGGCGCTTCAGTCCGGAACCGCGCGACCGCTACGGTCGCAGGTTCGAATCCTGCCTCAGGGATGGATGTGTGTGTTGCTCTTAAGTTAGTTAGGTTTAAGTAGTTCTAAGTTCTAGGGGACTGGTGACCTCAGTTGTTAAGTCCCATAGTGCTCAGAGCCATTTTCTATCACTTTGTTGTGTGGTCGTTTGAGATGTTCCACCGGGTATACTGAGCGTGCTTGCGTGTGTGACTGCGTGTATGCGTGTGAACAGTCACGTCACTCGTCCATGCAAATGACAGACGCAGGCAACAACAAGACCATACCCAAGCCTGACGCCCGTCCATTCCATTGACTGCTCAGCCTTTGACTTGCAGAAGGCGCATGGGTAATCCGGCGGCGCCGACAATGAGCGCGGTCGACTGTGAGCTCACCGCTCGCCACCTCCCCCGCTCGGCGCTCACAACACGCCCGTCGCAGCGTCTTCCCGGCTGGCTCTCGCATCGGTAATGGACTGCCGACTATTGCGTGTCCCTCAGCCGCGGCAATAAACGCCACGGGGGAATTCTTGTGCCCTGAAGAACAGTCTGCAAACGTGTCAGGTCGTAAAGGAAAGCGCAGCACATAAATATACTGGCGATCTGTGCAAGCAACGCAGACAATGACTGTCTGCTGTCTGCCTTTTTGATTCCAGTACGACTTCGACGCTTTCGTGCTTATGGAATCTTGGGCGCTTGAGACTCGCAACAGGAAGAAACGATATCCTGCTGTTCTTCGAACAATTACCTTTTCGCGTCAAGCATATTACGTATTAAAGAAATGACGAGAAAGTGATTCACTGTCGGATCAGCTCACTGAGCGATGGAGCCTATTTACAACATCTTTGTTTTGAGAAGGAAGATTTAGGCAAGATTAATTACTTTTTTCCTAAAGTAACGTTACTGTGCTACTACCAACTACACCTACAGTCTGCAAACTGAAGGGTGGATCCCCACTGTCTTTACCTCACTACGTAACATGACGCTATCTCTTCCACAAGGTTACAGTACACCGATACTGCTGCAGGGCTCCTCTTGAGTCGATGGCATTGAGCTAGCAAACATGCCCGGGGAGTGTTCATTTTCCACAAAATGCGTTAACTGAGCCATTGTCCGCGATTTTTTGAGTAAGCTTGTGGCGAGTAAGAGATATTTGCTCTTGATCGGTAAAAGGATTTTCGGTTTTGTCAATAGGGGGCAGGTGAAAGACGGGGGTAGAGGCGCAAATGCGTGGGTAGTGCTCTCTGATTACAGCGGCTACAAGCAGCAGTGCTTTGATTTGTAATCAGTGTGAGCCTCGGTGTTCTCCGAAAGAAGGCTCAGTTGTGTTTCCGGATTTGGCCTAGTGAAGGAGAGGTCAATGCAGCGTGGAGTGCAGTTGCTAGCCGGCGGTAAGCAACTGGGCTCCGTCTCCAGTCAAGTGGCGTGATCCTTCGAGAGGGTTCGCTGGCCAGGAAAATAGAGGACAGAAGTACCTCTACAGTGGCCGGCCTCGGAAGGAACTGTTTCGAGGAAAGCACGCCAGTCGGGCTGTACGCTGACGACCCAAAATGTAATGACCACCTGCTTAATAGCTTGTTCGGGTATCTTTGTAACGCAATACAGGGTGGTCCATTGATGGTGACCGGGCCAAATATCTCACAAAATAAGCGTCAAATGAAAAAACTACAAAGAACGAAACTTGTCTAGCTTGAAGGGGAAACCAGATCGCGCTATGGTTGGCCCGCGAGATGGCGCTGCCATAGGTTAAACGGATATCAACTGCGTTTTTTTCAAATAGCAACCCCCATTTTTATTAGATATTCGTGTAATATGTACAGAAATACGAATGTTTTACTTGGAACACTTTTTTCGCTTTGTGATAGAGGGCGCTGTAACAGTCACAAACATATGGCTCACAATTTTAGACGAACAGTTAGGTTTTTTAAATTTAAATACAGACCGTAGGTACGTTTGAACATTTTATTTCGATTGTTCCAATGTCATATATGTACCTTTGTGAACGTATCACTTCTGAGAACACATGCTGTTACAGCGTGATTACCTGTAAACACCACATTAATGCAATAAATGCTCAAAATGATGCCCGTCAACCTCAATGCATTTGGCAATACGTGTAACGACATTCCTCTCAGCAGCGAGTTTCGCCTTCCGTAATGTACGCACATGCTTTGACAATGCGCTGACGCATGTTGTCAGGCGTTGTCGGTGGATCACGATGGCAAATATCCTTCAACTTTCCCCATAGAAGGAAATCCGGGGACGTCAGATCCGGTGAACTTGCGGGCCATGGTATGGTGCTTCGACGACCAATGAAACTGTCATGAATTATGCTATTCAATAGCGCTTCAACCGCACACCAGCTATGTGACGGACATCCATCATGTTAGAAGCACACCGCCATTCTGTCATGCAGTGAGACATCTTGTAGTAACATCGGTTGAACATTACGTAGGAAATAAGCATACATTGCACCATTTAGATTCAATACCGCTGCAACCGCACGCGAGCTATGTGCCGGACATACATCATGTTGGAAGTACATCGCCATTCTGTCATGCAGTGAAACACCTTGTAGTAACATCGGTAGAACATTACGTAGGAAATCAGCATACTTTGCACCATTTAGATTGCCATCGATAAAATGGGGGCCAATTATCCTTGCCGCACCTTACATTAACCCGCTAAGGTCGCTGATGTTCCGCTTGTCGCAGCCATCGCGAATTTACCGTTGCCCAATAGTGGATATTATGCCGGTTGACGTTACCGCTGTTGGTGAATGACGCTTCGTTGCTAAATAGAACGTGTGCAAAAAATCTGTCACCCCCCCCCCCCCCCCCCCCCACAATTTCTCTTCTGCCCAGTGGCAGAACTGTACACGACGTTCAAAGTCGTCGCCATGCAATTCCTGGTGCGTAGAAATATGGTACGGGTGCAATCGATGTTGATATAGCATTCTCAACACCTAAGTTTCTGAGATTCCCGATTCTCGCGCAATTTGTCTGCTACTGATGTGCGGATTAGCCGCGACAGCAGCTAAAACACCTACTTGGGCATCATCATTTGTTGCAGGTCGTGGTTGACGTTTCACATGTGGCTCAATACTTCCTGTTTCCTTAAATAACGTAACTATCAGGTGAACGGTCCGGACACTGGGATGATGTCGTCCAGGATACTGAGCAGCATACATACCACAAGCCTGTTGGATATTTTGATCACAACAACCATACATCAACACGATATCGACCTTTGGCGCAATTGGTAAACGGTCCATTTTAACACGGGTAATGTATCACGAAGAAAATACCATCTGCACTGGCGGAATGTTACGTAATACCACGTACTTATGTCTTTGTGACTATTACAGCGCCATCTATCACAAAGCGAAAAAAGTGGTCCAATTAAAACATTCATATTTCTTTACGTACTACACGAATATGTAATAAAAATGGGGGTCCCTATTTTAAAAAAACGCAGTTAATAACCGTTTGATCTATGTTGACCTATGGCATCGCCATCTAGCGGGCCAACCATAGCGCCATCTCGTTTCCCCCTTCAAGCTAGACGAGTTTCGTCCTTTGTAGTTCTTTCGTTTGATGCTTATTTCGTGAGATATTTTGCCCGGTCACTATCGATGGACCACCCTGTATATCATCGATTCTGCATATTATCGATTCTACAGTTTTATATCTGTGCAGCTATTAGGTACAAAGTGTCTACGCAGAGTCATCTAGTTCCCGTAGATATCTGACGCTGATTTGTGTACGCGATGATCGCGCTCGATAGCGATCCACATTGGAACCATTGGATTCACATCAGGCGGATTTGGTGGCCAAGACGTTAACGTGATTTCACTATCATGCTCCTCGAACCACTGTAGCGCAATTCTGATTTCGAGGTACGGACAATTATACTTCTGAAACATGACATCGCCGTCAGGGAAGACATCAAGTATGCAGGGATGCAGGTGATCCGCAGCCTGCTAGGATGTTCGATTACTACCACAGGTCCCATGCTTAAATGGTACAGTACTGCCCGACATAGAAAAGATGTACAACAACATACTTTGTGGCTCTTGTCAGAACAGCGTTTTCTGTAGAATAACACCATTTTATTTAATGCGCCGAAGCCGGATGCCAATGTAGGAAAGAAGGACAATTTGTATGTTTAATTATTCTGATGTGCACTTCCTTCCTTAAAATAGATTCCTGAATCCAGTTTGGTAATGCTTGTGAATTGAATGAATGGCTGGTCGTCTGGTGACCACAAATAGTGAAGCTGGATTCTACAATCATCTTTGAGACGGTTCTCTCATCACCTTTGGCCGAACCAGGGGGGGGGGGGGGGGGGGGGGAAGTATACCAGAGCACTAGAGGGCCTGAACGGGGCTGACCAAGGTCCTCCCCCACTTCTGGGGAAGCGCGGGATGACCGGATGAACAGCCATGTTTCAGCACTCTGTCGCTGGTTCCTGAGGTGTGAAGATATGCTCTATTGTGCTCCAGAAAAACAAATTTAAATGAAAGTTATATGGAAGTGGAATGTTTAAGAGTGGATGAACTAATAATTTCTCTTTTCAGAAACTTTTGGTGGGAGACTCATGTGAATTGTTCGGAAAAAGATAGGCAGGTAAAAATTCATGGGGAACACAGGATTCCTTGTAAGTTACAAAAAAACCACGTTTTGTAACTATAAGACGAAATACTAGCGTGTGGTAATATTAAGATTAAATACTTGCGTGTGTAAATCCAAGTTGAAAATAATTAAGATTTCCGTGTGCAGAACTTGAATTAAAAACAAGCACTTTGAAATATTACTGTATCTCATTGCCCTATCAGAACCCTTCAGAGAGCAATAAAAATAAACACCAGTCCTAATTGCCTGATTGTAAAGTGACCTGTTGCCAAATTACGTACAAAAATAACCACTATTTCAGTATACATACACTTCGAAAATGATGCTTTGCTGATTCACATTGTTCTTATGTGAAAAACACAATATAAATGTGAAATTAATACTGTAACTAATCGAAAGAAATGTAGCACATGGTCAGGATGTATCAGTAAACCTATCATTATAGAATTTCTACAGCAAATGAAACAGAACATATAAATAAAGCATGTTAATTGAATCTACAATATATGTTAGCACTAAAATTCAGGCACTAGTTGATTTGTTATAAACAGATTTAGAAATGTAATTGTTACCTGTAACATAATTAGTCAGAAAATGTTATATTAACTTGTAACTAAGTTGAAAATAGGTTCACCTTGTTCAGCACTGAGATTGTAAATTTTTGGCAATGTGTATCTCATATTCGGTTTAACTTTTAATTGTGATTTTACATAAAATTGTAATTTTCATTGTAGGTAATTGTTAACAAAAGTATAAATAGAGGTCACGAAGGCGCCTTGGGGCACTCGTTTTTTGGCTAGGGTTGCGAGCAAATGTACTGTAGGATAACTCGTTTGTTGATTGTTGTGAACTCTGTGTCGTTTGATATCAACTTTGGGTACATGTGATGTAACCGGTACAGTTCACCAGGCTCGGACACCAGAGTCCTGGAAATATATTGGTGTTAAAACTGCACTGTACTTTGGAATTTATTTGGGAGTCTTCTGCAATCCTTTTCATGGGCTGCACAGCGACGAGACATGAAGCTAGGAATTTTACAACTTCCCGAGAACTAAACAACTCTCACTGTTGGTAGAATTGACGTGAAAACAATAGCTCATCGACTGGGCACTTCACTCAAAAGTCAAAACATTTGCAACGCGGAGGTGGGAAAATATATAAACATCTCAACTTCCACGTGGTGAGTACTGTGAGTCTCAACCTGACTATGAGACAATAAAGAGAATTAGAAGTGCTTGTCGTAGCATTCAGTTGAGGATCAGCGTGTGGGATAAATACGATACCAAAACTTCCATTATGAGATACATTCGTGTGACGTCAGCATGATATTCACATACTCTGAGAGTGAATTAACGTGAGTCAGCCATCTACCCGGAAACACCACGTGGGTTGCATTGCACAGGGAGATGTGCATAAATCATCCAGAGTTTGTGGTAGGAAAATTATTAGGTGGGTCAGTGACGTGTGAATCTGTGAATCTGTGATGAGTATTGTTTGATGTGAGAAAGCAGAACGAGTAGATAACGATACATTTTGTTTTTGAGATGTGTTTTATACTGCCAGTGTGATTTATTTTGTTTATTTAATCACTGTGATTTGCATGAGACAGTAGCGAATTAGTTTCAAATACGATGGGTTAAGCATGACTTTTGCTAGTACTGCACGAAACTCAGTAAATTCGTTATATTGCTGATGAGGTTAAGAGAGTGTGGGAGAGAATGAAGTAGCGAAAGATTCCTTCCCAATCCGGAAGGTGCACAGTTGCAACAAACAGAAACATTACGAAACCATAGAATAGTAAAAAACGCTTATGTTATGTCACGCCCATTGAGTGGAGAATCCCTTGTTTAACTATTGTGTTTAAGTGCAATGCAAGAAATTTTTCAACATTAGCGTGAAAGAATTTATTGTAATATTAGAGGAGATATATGAAACCAATAGTGGTCTTGATTATTGAGTTGTGGGTAGCCATTTTGTTGAGGTATTTTGCCGTAACCTCCATTTTCTTGCTGGAATGTCCAAGCTTTGGATAAAATATATACCACAAGAAGGAAATGTGGCCTTGCCAGGGTGGAGTGAGTCTATTAGAAATGTGCACTAGTTATTAGTCAGATGCGTTATCCATTCCGTTGCATTAAGAAGTAAGGACGGGAATAAATTATAGCTTAACTGATAGGCACTAGGGCTCATATTTCAAGCACAGCTGCAGTGGGTATGATAATAATGAAAATATCTCTGATGTACGAATAATAATTGCACTCGCTTCGCAAGCCTGACTACTAGATGCCATAGAATGGGGTAGAAACCTCCCAATGCAAACGTAGGAGAATACCTGTCATAGCATAATACTGCTCCCACCAGACTGTACGTTTCGAACAGCCGTTCGCCTGAATGACAGCACTCTTGAAGAAGACCATCTACCTTGTGTAGCCAAAACGTGAGTCATACCACGAGCCGAAACTTTTCCACTGATACGCAGCCCAATCTCGATGATCCCGAGCCCATTCCAATCGTGACTGACGATGTAGTTGGAACAACATGTGAACACGCAGGAGTCGTCTGCTGCCGAGCCCTTTGTTCAACAGTGTGCGATAAATGGTGTGCTCCGAAACACATGTGCGTTCACTGGAGTTGGGCTCTTTCGACATAGGTGCCACGGATCGCCATCTATCCTGCTTTATAGAGCGGATAAGCCTCCAAAGCCCGCTTCCGTGAAGAGTCGTGGACGTCGAACAACTTAGCGCCTAGTGGTAGTTTCACTGCCCTTCTATTAGTTTCTGTAGATTCTCGCCGTTCTGGTTCTCACGCTCTGCGTAATATATATATAAGGTGTACATAAGTCCTGGAACACTTTCAGTTATTGATTGGACAAGAACCAAACATTTTCATTTTGCAGATATCATAAATATGTCATTTTGAAGAGAAATCCTGAACTTCTTTTTTTTTTCATACATACCGCCACAGCGTAGTTTGGTAATTTGCCGATAGTCAGCGGTGGTCGCAAACATGGCGAGTTCCGGTGCGGAGCGACCTTTCTGTGTGTTGGTGTTCGGCAGAAACAAGTGTGCTACAGCTGTACAACGGATGTTTAGAATCAAGTACGGTAAGAAGCCACCAACAAGGAATGCGATTTAACACTGGCACGACAATTCGATACGACGGGTTGCTTGTGCCTGGCAAAGAGAAGCGGACGTCCCGGTGTGAGTGAAGTGAATGTGAAGCGCGTATGAGAGACATTCATAAGGAATCTAAAGAAATTGGTGCGGCGTGCATCCCGTGCAATCGAAATGGCTCCAATGACAGCGTGGAAAGTCCTGCGACAAAAGCCGTCTATGAAACCATTCAAATTGGAGGTCGTGCAGAAGCTGAGTGATGACGACAAAGACCAACGTTTTGAGTTTTGTTCGCAGTTGCCAACACTGAATGAGGATGGGGATGGCATTGTTGATCGCTTAATTTTTAGCGACGAAGCCGCTTTTCACACTAATGGGAAAGTGAACAGGCATAATTGTCGAATCTGGGGCACAAAGCATCCACAAGAATGCACTGAAATTGAGCGTGATTCCCCAAAGGTAAATGGTTTTTGTGCCTTTTCACGTCGAAAACTGTACGGGCCATTCTTCTTCGCCGAGAGCACTGTCACTGGATATTCCTACTTGGACATGATGCAGCAATGGCTGAATCCTCAAATGCAGTAGGACTCTCCGTTCGTCTTTCAGCAGGATGGGACTCCACCCAGTTTTCACAGTGAAGTTCCTGGGTACCTGAACACAGAGCTACCGCATGAATGGATCGGTCATGCTACAGAAGGGGACAGCTGTTTCATGAAATGGACTCCCCGATCACCAGATCTCACTCTGTATGACTTTTTTGTGTGGGGACACATTAAAGATCTGGTGTATGTATCGCCTCTGCCACGTGATGTAGCAGAGCTCCAGGAGAGAATACGGGAAACGACTCCCACCGTCGACGATGCCATGCTGGGACGGATAAGACAAGAATTCGATTACTGTACTGATGTCTGCTGGGTCACTCATGGTTCGCATATCGAATGTTTGTAAAAAAAAACTCAGAGTTTCTCTTCAAAATGCAATATGTATGACATCTGTACAATGTTTAATTCTTGTGCAATAAATAACTGAAAGTGTTCCTGAACCTTATGTACACCCTGAATATGTATATATATATATATATATATATATATATATATATATATATATGTGTGTGTGTGTGTGTGTGTGTGTGTGTGTGTGTGTGTGTCTTCACTTTCCCAGATGATAATGAAGTCATGAGGACAACACAAACACCTAGTTCCCGTGCGGAGAAAATCTCCGACCCGGCCGGGAATCGAATCTGGGGCCCCGTGAACCAGAGGCAACAATGCTAGCTACTAGATCACAAACTGCAGACTGTTGTCGTATAGAAGGAAAGGTCACATCTCTGTCCACACTCTGATTTTTTAAATATTTTGGATAAATTTGTTTAAACTATTACGGTTTTCTTTTAAGTCCTACGCCTTACAACTCCAGCACCGAGATCCCGATAATCTTCAGCACTACACGATATAGCGAAATCAATAGCAATATTGCAACTTACAATTTCCTGACCGCTCTTGGGTGTTCGCTTTTGCAGTCGCCTCTGCTTTTCCCTCTGGAGGGGCAAGGGGGTGTTTCTTCAGTCTGGATCCGGTGTGCTGCTGGTCTTTCCCAAATCCTCGTAAATGGATCGTGGTCGGAGCCTACATGGCGAGCTTACAGGGTGAGTAATCTCGCCAGGATAGCCAGTGTTTCCAACACTCACTGCAGAGTTCTTAATGTCGTTCTAGGAGAAATAACCTGAAAGAAGCTCCGTAAGTGGAGCAGGAAATGTCCAATTGGGACGTGCACATTTTTCTCCGGATTGTGATTGGCTGAAAGGCCTGTACAGGTTGCCCCTGAAGGAATGGCCAGTATTCATGGATATGACAGGAAAACGTATTTAAAGCAAAAAACTTCATATGGACATATACTCTCTTCCCATTGGTTTCTGAGATGGAACACGATTAATATAGATTTATTTTTGGCCTAGTGCTGAGCCCGTATGTGTCTTACCACCAAACTTCCTTATTACAGCAAGCTTAGCCTGTTTGTGGGGTAAATAAACGAAGTAAGGACACAGTTTCATACTTAACTCCCCGCCAACGACAGATGATTTAGCGGCGAAGCTCTGGCTCGGTTAGAGAAAAATGGGAAAGGAAACAAGCCGTTGCCTTTTCAACTTCAGAACCATCTTAGCAACACCTCAATTTATTTCAGTAAACATGATCCTGGGTAGCTGAACAGGAAACTGAAACCCAGTAAGTACCAACAGGATTCCATTGCACTTCCTGTAAAAGTTTTCCGAATCTTGTTCCCTTCAGAAACATTTATATAAATATGAGGCTCAACTGTAATCTGACCTTAGGTTCCAAACCACTATGTAAAGTAATTACGAGTAGATCTTTGGCTGTTACGATACTCATCGTTTCCTTGGAGTTCCCAGACATCTCAGACCTACAGGATTATGTTCTGACTTAATAAGTCTGTAGACTGCAGTTTTATTTCTTAATTTAAATATGTTTACTTCCTTCCCAAAGTCGCTGTTTCTTAATTTGTCTACTCTGCACCAGCCTTTCATAGCCCTAAGAAATCGCATTTCAGCTGCCTGAATGTTATTTCTTTATCGTATGTAAATGACCCATCACTCACTTCCGGAAATTGCTGTAGAAATGGTCATAGTTTTATCAAAATTAATTACTATAATTCTTTCTTTCTCGATGACTTTTTCGTTGCTCTACACAAGTTTCCAGATTCTGCTTCTACTGTACATCTTTATCATACCCATGTGTGGTGTCGCATCACATGTAATTAAAACACCTGAACCGTTCTATTACAGCATTATTTAGCGCTATTTAGCCATTGTTTTAGCGTTCTCTGTGAGTACAGTCATATTTTAGTCTTCTTCTGTTACGCTTAGAAAGTAAATTACGCTTTGAGGGTCACTGTCTTTCTGTGTTGCAGTTGTGGTATAGTCTCCATATGAAACACAATTCACATTAGCCTCTTTTTCTTCTCTAATACCTGTATGAAACTTGCGAAAAATATTGGGTCTCATATTTTAACACTCTTCTAGGCGACATCCAGGTGTCTTAAATAGGCATATAAGAATTGAGAATGACTAACATAGACCAGTGTAGGTCTAGCAAAAAATATCACTTTATATTTATTGGATCCAAAGACATATGACATTTGAAGCTAAAGCAAACACAAAAGCCACAAATACGGTTAGAGCAGTGCTTCCCAACTTTTCTGAGTTCGTTACTCCTGAGTACAGTCAGTCAGATAATAGCTACTACCCCCCTCCCCCCTTTTCCATCACCATTAGCACATCACATTAGCACCAACAAAACTTTAGAATGAAAATTTTCTTTGAAGGCATTCATTTTTAAAAGCCGAAACATATGCACTGTTTAGTTTTTGTACAAGTGTTTCTGAACCACGGACTAAAGGCTCAATGAAACTGTTGGTACTGCTTATTTCTAACAACCATTGTCTATAGAGTGACTAGCTGCTACCTGTGGCTGTGTTCAAATATCAGTAGTTTTGTTATGATTAGTAAGTAGGCTACTGCATGTGCAATAACGTCAGCTGCCCTCACGTATGTGCCTCTTCAGGTAAGCATAGTTTGCCATGTGCTCCCAACCCCCCCCCCCACCCCACCCTCCCACACACACACACCCCTCCCCAAGCTCTCCCATCAAACGATGTGTCAGCATGCCAAGGGTCGCTGCCAAGCAGTGCATACAGAGAGACGTAGGCGGGAGTGTGCATCTAAGCATAGTGTTAGTGAAGCATCTATACATTATATAGTGTGAACGTTTATCAATAAATAGTGTGGAAGGATGAATTTTACACATTGAAGATTGTATAAGCATTATATTCATTATTTTCTTAATCGTACCACATATTGTAATATTATTGGGTTTCCGATGTTCTGTATATAAAATATTGGTCATAAAAGAGAAGAACAGAAATCGAACTGTAGTTGGTAAAATGTTATATTTTTGTAATGTGCGTCTACACAAAGACGCACGTCCAGCATTAACTGCCTTAAATAAACACTATGACCCGATGAGCGCAGACATTTAAATCATTGCTGCAGTGCTCGATCGTAATAAGATGGAAAACATATGAATGACAAAAATCCATCTGTTGTTATGTATAGTTCTAGAGACTTGATTACCTTTTATTGTTTCGTTGCCGACATGTGAAGAAGTGCAGTGTAGCATCGCTACAAGTTATACTATATTTTGTGTGCTAAAAAACGTAAATCTTCGAGCAGACGCTTCGAAAAACCGTGTGACGCAATGAAATACTCACGCTCACGCAAGAACATTTAACTTCAAGAAAATATTGGACAGAAAAAACGGTACATTGTTGCAGCGCGCAATATGTAAAAGAAATATCAAATGTAAGTTTTATGTTTCTTAGATATTTTTTCATGTTCGGTGGTATGGAATCTTTTAGAATATATTGATGAGTCATAATGAAATCTTTTTCTTTCTCTTCTTTTCTTGAAGTAACCTCAGTGTTCTTTTGATATATGCTAACCATGTTACAGGTCATCTTTTTATAGCGGTATCTCGGTTGTTTTCGGGAGGCTACTAATGTATTCTATCTCAGATTTGATAACCATTACAAAACCCACTTTCGTGTATCCATTTCCTTTTTTTAAATGTTAAATTAGGTTCCTTAGGTATTTTTATCGAAGAGTCAGATTGCGTGCAGGCAATCCGGGTTAAATGTCAGGCTCAAGCCACTTTTGCGTAAGCAGACATTATTCCTCCTGAACACAATCGTGAACCGACGCAACGCAGTTCAAAACTCTGCTCTGTCTCTCTCTCTCCGACCTGCGCCAAAATCGACTAAGAAATTGCCGTGAGTGCAGAATCTAGTATAAATTGAATTATCATTATTATCTGTAATATTATCTATATCACATTATCGCTATTTGATGTCTCTCTTTCTTTTCGCTATTTATACTAGAATATCAACCAATAAAATCATTATCACAAATATGGCGAAGTTCAAAAGTCAAAGAGCAAAAAGCTTTCTAAAGCAGTAAATATTTTTGCGTAATTCGCATAATACCCATCAAATCAACAAGTATCTTGTGCTACATACATTTTTTTCTCTGGGTTCGAGCTATCTCCATAACTAATTTCATTGAATTACTTCTGCGCGTTAGTCGTGAAAATGACAGAATTACCTTCACATTTATAATATGGGTACTCATGAAGCAATTCTCAGTGCCTCTCGAGTTTTAGCTAAAACTCCTAATCAGAAAAGAAAACTGACTATCCACTTTCAGAGTGGACACTTCGCACAAAAAATGTTCCCTTTTCACCACTCCTCTCCATAGTGACATTTGCTTTACCCACACCCTGTACCTACATTTAAAATTAACCCAATTAAATGTGTACACTGCACTTAAACATACCCATGTAAATTCTTAACTGCTGTACTCTTTCCTCCTGAAATGGCAGAAAATGCAAAACTTCACGCCGCTAATGACTTGGTTCTGACTACTGCCACTATTAACAATTATAATAATAATAATGTGTCGGCCCAACAGCAGTGTAGTAACCTATACTGTTACTGTTATATTGTGCAATCAATCAGTTTGTTTACTGTTGTGAAGTGAATATTGAGCCAATTTCTAGTCGATGCAACTCAGAGAAGACTTTTCTTTAAACATTTGTCTCAGGGAAGCCGTTTTCATTAAACATTTAAGATCATGTGCTAAATGTGATTCCGTTTTACTGTCATGGGCTCTAGATGCATAGAACTACACTGAAGATCCGAGGAAACTGGAACACCTGCCTAATATCGTGCAGGGCCCCCGCGAGCACCTAGAAGTGGCGCAACACAACGCGATATGAACTCGACTTATGTCTGAAGTAGTGCTGGAGGGAACTGACTACACAATGAACCCAGCAGGGCAGTCCATAGATCAGTAAGAGTACGAAGGGGTGGAAATCTCTTCTGAACAGGACGTTGCAAGGCATCCCAGATATGCTCAACATTGTTCATGTCCGAGGAGTTTGGTGGCCAACGGAAGTGTTTAAACTCAGAAGAGTGTTCTTGAAGCCACTCTAGCAATTCTGGACGTGTGGGATGTCGAATTGTCCTGCTGGAACTGCCGAGTGGTTCGAGGCGCTTCAGTCTGGAACTGCGCGCCCGTTACGGTTGCAGGTTCGAATCCTGCCTCGGGCATGGATGTGTGTTACTTATTTAGGTTAGTTAGGTTTAAGTAATTCTAAGTTCTACGGGACTGATGTCATCAGATGTTGTCCCATAGTGCTCAGAGCCATTTGAACCATTTGACCCCTGTTGGAACTGCCCAAGTACGTCGGAATGCACACTGGGCATGAATAGATGCTATTGATCAAGTAGGTTGCTTAAGGTACATGTCACCTGTCAGAGCTGAATCTACCACGTATCAAAGAGACCCGTATCATTGCAACGGCACACGCCATACGTCATTACAGAGCCTCCACCAGCTTCAACAGCCCCTGCCGACATTCAGAGATTCATGAGGTTGTCTCCATACCCGCACACGTCGACCAGTTCGATACAGTTTGTAACGAGACTCTTTCGAATGGGCAACATGTTTCCAATCATCAACAGTGCAGTGTCGGTATTGACGGGTACAGGGCGAGGAGTAAGGCTTTGTTTCGTGCAGTCATCAAGTGTACACGAGTGGGTTTTCGGTTCCTAAAGCCCATATCGATGATGTTTCGTTGAATTGTTCGCACGCTGACACTTGTCGATGGCCCAGCATTGAAATCTGCAGCAATTTGCGGAAGGGTTGCACTTCAGTCATCTTGAAAGATTCTCTTCAGTCTTCGTTGGTCCTGTTCTTGCAGGATGTTTTCCCGCCGCATCGATGTCGGAGATTTTACTGGATTCTTGATATTAACGGTACACTCGTAAAATGGTAGTAATGGAAAATCCCCAATTCATCGCTATCTCGGAGATGCTGTTTACCACGGCTCGTGCGCCGTCTATAGCACGACGTTCGAACTCACTTAAATCTTGATAACCTGCCATTGTAGTAGCAGTAACCGATCTCAAATCTGCGCCAGGCACTTGTCTTATGTAGCACATATTCTACCTGTTTACATATCTTCTGTATTTGAATACACATGCCTGTACTTGTTTCTTCGGCGTTTCAGTGTATGTATATATGTATGTACGTAGAGGGTGGACATTGTGATGAAGATATTACTCACACATTCGTTCACAAGCTGTAGCTTCCACTACAGTGACTTGCACGTTACCACTAGTAAAGGAAAGAAGTTCACTATCGGTAACTTACGTATTGTATATTACAGTGTTACAGAAGTGAGATAATAGTAATAATTTTTTAAGACTAGTTTACTTCCTAACGTAACCAGGATGGAGAAAACGTTCTACAAATGTTAAAAGGCATGGATTGTTATAAATACTCATTTATTAGTCGAGATTGCAAAAATTATTTATAATCATTGATAACTAGTTTCCGTTTAAACAGCCAGCCACCTTCAGACGCGAAAATTTCTAGAAAATTGCGCGTGAGGGAGAGGAGCGCAACACAAGCTGTCGTTTTGACGAAGACTATACAAAGTCAGCACATACCAAATACAACAAACATTGCTGTGTCCAACGACCAGGTCGGTGGGATACACATTTTCATCAATAAATTACATACTTCTGCGTACAGCAGTGACCAGCCAACCTTTCTGTACAAGTCAGTTCGACGTACATTAATATAAGTATCACCCAGTGGTATACCTGCTCTGACATGGGAGAATTAACCTGTTATTCACTGGTGCTACATAACAGGGGAAAATACGAGGGTGAGTCAACTGAAAACCTTAAATTTGTAATAACAAACACTATTTTGGGACGAAAAAGGGCGTCATTTTGGAGCATTGCATGCCTAGAGTGACCACTGTCACCAGCGCATCATAGATATCCTAAGAGATAAAAGAGATTAGGGCTCGTACAGAGGCATATAGGCAGTAATTTTTCCCTCGTTCTGTTTGGGAGTGGAACAGGGAGAGAAGATGCTAGTTGTGGTATGAGGTACACTCGCCAGGCGCCGTATGGTGGATTGCGGAGTATGTATGTAGATGTAGATGTAGAAATTTCGCACCATTATCCTGTCAGTTGGTAAGCGTGCTACAAACAGCGTGCAGAATGGCATGTAGGTGGCAGCATAGTGCAGATGCACACATACCGTGTCAGTATCATTATAAGATGGCCGCCCCACTTGCGGCTTGCACCAGGGAAGAAGAAAGTTCTGTTATTCGGTTTTTGCGTAGTGTAGGTGTGATTACCTATTGAAATTCATCGACGAATGAAGGTTCAGTACGGTGATGCATGTTTGTCAAGGCAGCAAGTCAACGAATGGGGTCGGAAGTTCGTAAATGGTGTGATTTTCAGTGGAAGATGCTCCTCGTCCAGGTCAGACACAACGAGTTGTGACTCCACAGAACATTACAGCAGTTGAAGCCGTAGAGAAGGAAAACCGCCTAGTGACACTGAATGACATTGCAGCATGTTTACATATTAGTCATGGGTCAGCACACCACATTGTGCATCATGTGCTCCAGTTTCACAAAGTGTCTGACTCCTGAAATTAGAGAACGACGTGTTGATGCTTGTGAAGAACTTCCTCGGCACTTTGAACGCGAAGGTCATCGTTTCCTTGCAAGAATCATTACTGGGGACTAAACATGGGTTCACTTCCACCAACCGGAAACGAAGAGAGCGAGCAACGAATGGTGCCATTCCTCATCACCAAAACCAGAGAAGTTTCGAACAGAACCATCAGCAGGGAAGGTTTATGCTGACTCTTTTGGGACGAAAAATGCGTCATTTTGGAGCATTACATGCCTAGAGGGACCACTGTCACCAGCGCATCATACACAGATATCCTAGAAAATCATCTGCGGCCTGCAATCAAATCAAAGCGACGTGGATTGCTGTCAGTAGGTGTCCTTTTGTAACATATAATGCAAGGCCCCACACTGCCCGTACAACAGTTGCAACAATCACAGACCTCCATTTTGACTCTCTTCCTCACCCACCATACTCACCAGACCTTGCCCCAAGTGATTTCCATATGTTTTGACCACTCAAAGACGCAATGGGAGGAAAGAAGTTCCGTTCTAATGAAGAGGTACGCCATACGGTGCATGAGTGGTTGCGTGGACTACCAAAAGAATTTTTTTTATAAAGGATTTTATGCACTTTGTAAGCACTGGAGGACTTGCATTGAGCGTGGGGAAGATTATGTTGAAAAGTGATACAGCTTTGTACAACTTATATACAATAAATAATATTTAAAAATATTTAAGGTTTTCATTTGACACACCCTAGTACATTCGCTAGTTTCTGATAAACTCTCTTGATATATGGATACTAGTTGATGCAATATTATTGTGCACTAGTGTCCGATGGGCTCACACATTTATGTGACACTTATATGAACTTTCATCGTGCTGTGCACACACAAAATGTTTATGTTATGACTGCTGTTATGCAGATATTTGTAATTTATTGCTGACAATGTTGTTCGTGCCGACCTGGTGATTAGACACACAAATCTTCGTCTTATTGCAGATATAGTGACTTTGCGTAACCTTTGTTATAATAACAGTTTGTGTTGCGCTACTCTCTCTCTCTCTCTCTCTCTCTCTCTCTCTCTCTCTCTCTCTCTCATGTGCGATTTTCTATATTTAGATCTAAAAATGGCTAGGTGCTTAAGCGACACTATTTGCCAATGATTATAAAAATGTTTTGGATTTTTACTAATAAAGGATTATTTATAAGAATCATCAATTGTTAAAAATAATTCAGTTTCATGAACAAAATGCAACTGAACTGTTTTGTTTTTAGTCCTCAGAAAATTACATTTTACCGCTCAGGATATAACAATCACAACGCTGAGAACCATTGGGTTGGAGAGTTGTATTTTACGTAGTCAATAAATAAACTAAATTTGTATTTTCTTCCAGATCCATATATGTCAATAAAGAAGCTCATTAGAGTACCAAACTGCCATGTGAAGTGAAAACAACTTGCAGTGACCGGAGATGTCATGGAATGAGCTAGAAGAGGAAACCCCGTTTTTGGGTACCACTTGAAGTAGTGCAGAGCAGTGCGTCGATTGCGTTTTGCAACACTGCACTGGAGGCGCTGCTACTGCTAATGGATTACCGGCACGTTGCTGAAAGCCTAATTACTCCTCGCTTCCAGTTCTCGGCAGTTTTTACGACACAATTCGTTCCGACTCGACGAGCAGTTTAGTTTCCGTGGAACTGCCTTCCCCGTACGTGTTGCGCAGTGTGGAAGGTAATTTCGCAGGCAACTAGCAGAAGACGTTCAGGAATTCAGTATTCTGGAAGACTCCAGTTCAGATCTCCCTCCAGTCATCAGATTAAGATTTTCTGTGATACCTCTAGTTCGCTTGAGGCGAATGTCTAGACGGATAATTTGAAAAATCAAGGCCCATTTCCTTCCCCATTCCTGGGCTGTGCACCGTCACCAAAAATTTCGCAATCGACGGGTCGTTAAACCCTAATCTTACTTTTTTCTTCAAGACTATTGCTGTGAGTACTTTATATGCAGGCTCTTACAATTCAAATGTAATTATTTCCGTTTTTTCCTCTTAACTTCATAAGGGTAGGTAGCATTACAGTAGATCTGTTTCACTTTTTTGGAATGTGACAAAACGCATCTGATGAAAATTGGTCGACTTGCATTTCGAAGCTTGTATTGTCGACTGAGGATACATCGGACGCTAGACCAATGGCCGGCCATTTTGACCGAGCGGTTCTAGGCGCTTCAGACTGGAACCGCGCGACAGCTACTGTCGCAGGCTCGAATCCTGCTTCGGGCATGGATGTGTGTGATGTCCTTAGGTTTAAGTAGTTCTAAGTTCTATGGGACTGATGACCTCAGATGTTAAGTCCATAGTGCTCAGAACAATTTGAACCATTTGAGCAAGACCAATTGGGGGGGGGGGGGGGGGGGGGAGGGGGGAGAGTGCAGTAAGTAAACCATAGCTGTCGGATGGAATGTCTAAGATAGTGGAAGATGTGATATCGGTACAGCGCAAAACACCGCAGTTTGTTACATAGCCCCATTCGTACTGTACCACCCTCATAAGCGTAATCAGAAGAGCATCTATTCAAGTATACAATTCACCCTACAGGCTTAGTCTCTTTACAGTTGTGTATGTATATAATTAATGCACATCTGCGTGTTGTCACATTAACTAAAAGAATCCATTTTCTGTAACTAGTAAACATAATACATCAACCGATAATATGCTCTTTATGAAGGCAACTCGACAGGAATTTGAAAACGTTTATGGCCGAGGAGCTCGTAGAGTTTTTTGACTTTACAAAGTGGAATTTCATGTTCCACGGCATTCTGTAGCGTGAAGGACTGTAGATGTTAGACTTTTGCATCGTGCAACGATACGTAGCCAACGAAATGCAAGATAGCGCTGTGCGTCAAAAGCAGAACTTGGAAGACGCCATACTGGATTTGCCATATTTGATTTCGTTATTTTCAATTGAATCTCATATTTAATATTTTACGTATTATATTATAACTGACATCCTATGAATACATGCTCCATCAAAGCAGCAGCACATTGAGAATCTCTCTGTACGCGTCAGTTTTGCTTTCATCTGTTGTGACGGAATGACGGGAAGTGTCATGTTGGTGGTTCAGGAGTTTTCGTAGTTCGTTTTCATATTATAACTTACGTGTTATGAGAGTATGCCGTTTGAAGACAACGGTGCATTGAAAATTTACCAAAATCTAGTGCTTTTTCGTTCGATTTATGATAATTAAATGTCTTTTAATGACATTTTAATGGTGAAAACCTTCGGGTTATCGTAACATCAAATACGTAAACGAGTATTGCATTTCTTCACAGTGTTGTAGTGATGAGACACGCACGGTTGCACTAACAGGTGTAGATGGTTCGCATACTGCAATCTCCAGTTTTCATTTTTATCCAACTTTACAACTTATCGTGTGCAAACGCTCACAACATTCGTTGATTTTCGATTCAAGGAGTCCTGCGGTCTTCTGCAGCTATCGTTTATCTGACGGCAGCTTACGTAACAGTACTGAGTGGAAGATTGAGTCTCAAATTCATTGATGTAATTGCTTGTATAAAGCTAGTAAGTATTCACAACAACATGCTCTCTAATGGATTTTATGACCTTGCATTAGAATAGTGATACCAAGCACTTTGATAATAGCTGTCAAGTGACCTCTCCATTGTAAACATCATTCAGAGCCAAGTATAATAGAGATCATAATCTTCGTCGTCTATATTAAAGAAGCACACAGGAATTTACACGTATTATCTAACAGGATTGAAAGTCCCCAAAAGTACATGCCTATATATATATTAGTATCACCTTCGATTGAACACTGTCATTTAAATAGCACTCCTATATATTATTTCTTTTATTATTTCTTTATTTCCCAAGAAAGGATCTGCTGTCTGCTCTTATACAGCATGTCTTACATTTAAGGATTTTTTATGTTATATTGATATAAATTCAGTTTTATTACTAGTACATTTTTTGAGAATTTTACGAAATGATAAAGCAAACGATATAAAAATTTAAAAATTTAAGAAAGTACAAAAGTATATATACAATTTTGTTTAAATTGGTAACCTACTTAGATAATGATCATAAATAAGATACATAATAGGTTATTGATGGATTTTAAACTGAAATTAACATTTTATTTAATAGAAGATGTAAGAGATCACAATAAATTTGACGTAGATATGATGTAACAGTACTTCCTTTATACTTTTATGTGTTTGCTACTAATCTGCTACATATATTGTTTTGACTGTGGTAAAATTTAATTAATTAGGTTACAATGTGTCTCCGAACTTAATATAACAGTGAGAATTCTAAGTTGATTTAATGTGACAACGTTGCATAAGGTGCGAAAGCTCGGTAAAATTTCTAGCCAGTCACACCTGATGCAGCGAAAGAAGAAGAAACGTTACATCTTCAGATAGTGCTAAATGTTTCGAAATAGTGTGACGATCAACTATGTAGGAACTTGTATTTTCAGACTGATTCGATTTAGTGATGGAAAATCTTTACTTACTTTTAACATGTCTCTACGCATATCTCGTCTTCACTTCCTGTGTGTGATGCAGCATCTGAGTCAGTGTCTGTTGTGCTTGTATCTGTATTTTTTTTAACTACTGTGCCATTGGTATGTACCGTTGATCTGTCAGGCGTGTAGCCTGTCTAATTACAGCTTATGATCTCTCATGTTTCTATGCCGCATGTGGTACTCGCGATACTTCGTCTGCGTTGTTGTTTATAGAGTTGCAGTCGTTATGTCTACGTTTAGTTGTCCTATGTCTTCGTTCCCTAACCTCTCTTTTGTATGTCCTACGGCATCGCAGATGAACACTATGTGTTCAGGTGTGCCATTATCACCACAGAGACAAGTGTGAGCCTGTTTTAAAAAAATGTTACGAGACGCACCGAACCCGACAAACTCCCCAATGAACAGAATGAATTTGCAACAGACGCATACTTCAACATTTACGACGATCTGTTCATATGAGCGAATCGTTTTCACTACATACGTGCTTCGCTGAGGATGGAGCCTTCCGGCGGTCGAGTACTGCACTGTCTACTGCGGGCCGCAGCAGATGTCAACAACCCCTAAGGTGGAGGAGCGTGTCATCCACCTGCAGCAGAGCACTACACTCGTCGTCCTGCCCGTGTCGTCCCTGTCGTACCAATGGACAACGGCATAAACAGGCAATAGTCGGAAATACAGCGCCATCGGGAGTCAGAAATACACTCTACAAGTGCTACTACTATTTTCATCTATAGCAATGTTTTCTCCTTCTTCTGAAATGTTATTTTACTGATTTAACGATCTGTTCTGTAATCTTAAATTTTATGTACATGTGACTAAATATTAATAGTAAATTTGTATATTTTAGGCTTTTGAAAAATTAAGACTATCTTATAGAGGACGCGCGCTTCCAGCGCAAAGAGGGTGAACAAAATCTAACAAATTTTTTTATGTATATATAAGACCGGTGTTTTACATTAGCTAGTTTGACAACGCATGAACCTGTGTTCAGTATATGCCGCCTTTAGGTATGAACTATATGTATTTCGCATAAATTCAGTTAGATAACTAATAAGTTAAATATTGCACTTATTTTTAGGTTTTAATATAAATTTTCTTTTGTATTGTTTTAGCATCTGAAGATGGTCATTGTATGACCGAAACCGGTTATGACTGTGTCATAAACATGTGATTGTGTCTATAAATGAGCAAAAAAGTTTTTACAAAAGGATCAATCACGAACTCCATAGACAAAATAGCGTTTTTTTCCAAAGCCCGTTTTAAGTCAAACCTGTGGAGTTGGACAGGATACGGGCCGTCGCTCGTGTGAAAACGTACTATACGGCTTGTTGGATTTATGTACTTCAAATTCATTCGCTCTCAGATCCTGAGACAGTTGTGTCCCATTCTGCTTGCCATATACCAATTCTCTGCTTGTTGAATTTACTCTCGTCGGTTATGTCTTGCCCAGTTATTTCTGTTATTTTGTCGCGTCCTCCCCTCTTGAGCCTGTAAGATGCTGCTCTGTGGCGACTTGTAATATCTGTAGGGAAAACTCCCAGTACCACACACACTGCATCAATGCAGGTGGTGCCGAAAGCCCTGATTTTCAATAGAACGCTTCTCTGGCATCGTCTCAAAATGGTTTTTGCGTACATAAGCATAGTCGATCTGTCGAAGCACAAGTTGCAAAACAAGTTATCTACTCAGAGAGTTGCTGCGTAATACGTCCCCAATGTCTGTGGGGGTAATCTTTATCGTATAGTGTTCAAACTTGTCAGTTTATGCATGAGTTTCGTTGATTTTTTAATTTGGCCTGTTCGTTAACATGTAAATGTTCGTCGATATAAATGACAAAGTATCTTGTCATAGCTTTCATTTTTATAGATATATTGTTTAACTTGATAATTGGATTTTTTTTCATTGTGCCTCTCAGAATTACGTAAACTGTTTTGTTAGTTGCTATCGTGTGTCTGTTGCTCGTGCACCATTCACCAACGAACGCGAGTAACAGTGTGGCTTTACTCTCTAATTGGGACCTGGAGTTTGAGGGTACCATGACCATAAGATCTTCAGGGTATTCAACCACCGCGTTTGCCATGTCGTTGTCTCCTAGTGCATTCAGTTGAGGTTCTATGGCTATGTCCCAGAAAATGAGTCCGCACACGGAATACTCCAGACAACCCCTGGTTACCCTCTTCATAGCTTGTCGGTGACCAGTCTTCCATTCCACTACCCTGTTTTTAAAGGAATCTCTGAGGCGGTTGTTTAGAGCTATCGGAATACTCATCTCACTAAGTATTGCAAACCGTGCCAGCCACCAGAGGTTGTCGAAGTCACCGGCTACGTCAATTAGGACTGCTACTATGTATTTGTCACGTATTGTCTGTGTATTTGGCCCCGTTTACTGCATCGTCGATAGGTCTATGTTGCCGAAGGCTAAACTGGTGTGGGCTAAAGCCGAAGAGCTGCCGGTGGGACTGAAGTCCGTCGCACACCTAGTACCTCTGCCAGAATGTTAAAGAGGCATATTAGTCTATGTGTCTTAGCATCAGTGGGGTTTTTCTCCTCTGCTTTCTTGATTATTAATGCGTTAATCGTCTTTCACATATTTCGTATTTGTCCTTCTAGAATAGAATCATTCAACACGTATGTTAGGTATGGTACGATAAGTGGAGCACCACTGCACAAACCTATCAGAGAAGCTTGGCTCAAGAGTAAACCTGCTGCATAAAGTAGTCAGAAACGACTGGGGAGCATATGCAGATACGCTACGCAATTCTGCTCTTTCACTTGTGAAACGGAGCAAGACAGAACAATACTGAAGATAAGATGGATGGATCATATAACTAAAGAGGTAGTGAATAGAACTGTGGAAAAAACAAGGTTGTAGTATAGGTTGACTAAAGGAAGTGATCAGTTGAGAGCGCCCATTCTGAGGAATCAAAGAATCCTCAATTTGGTAATGTAAAGGAGTACTGGCGGTAATAATTGTAGAGGAAAACCAAGGCCTGAATACAGTGAGCAGGTCCAGACGGATGTAGGTTGTAGTAGTTATCCTAAGATAAAGAGTTTGTGCGGAAGAGAGCATCGTGGAGAGCTCTCTTCAGACTGAGGACCACAACTACATCAACAGTAGCTAACATGCCCAATGATGAAAACTCACAACCAACGCACTAATCGTTGGTCAACAACAAGGAGAGAACTTTAAAACGTAAGCTGAACATTATTATATCGGTCCGAGTAATATTATTGAATGTTGCACTGCACATCATAATGACACAGATGCATGACACTAGTTTTAAACATAGTCACCAAGTGTCTATAAACACCGTTCAGAACGTTTTAAAATCAGTTTGGTTCCTCTAGGATATAAATCCGCTTCCTGGTCACAAAGCTATTCGGGAACCGCTACGTGAACGTCCTCATCACAGGAATTAATTCAACGCGGAATAGTAGTTCGAGCTAGACATCTGGGACAGTCGATTTCGGAAATCGGCAGATAATTCAATATTCCGAGATGCGCGATGTCAAGAATGATCCGAGAATACCAAATTTCAGACATTACCTTTCACTACAGACAACACAGTGGCCGGCAGCCTTCACTTAACGACTTACAGCACCTCCGTTTACGTAAAGTTGTCAGCGCTAACATACAAGTAACACTGCATTAAATAACCGCAGAAATCAATGTGGGACATATGACAAACGTGTCCGCTGGGGCAGTGCGGCGAAATTTGGCGTTAATGGGCTATGGCATCAAACGACCGATCCGAGTGACTTTGCTGACAGCACGATCGCCTCCTGGGCTTCTGACTGTATGGTGGGGCGCTAGACGACGAGAAAATCGTGGCCTGGTCAGATGAGTCCCGATTTCAGTTGGTAAGAGCTGATGGAAGGGCTCGAACGTGGCGCAGACGCCACGAAACCATGGACCCAAGTTGTCAATAAGGCACTGTGCAGGCTGGGTGGTGGCTACATAATGGTGTGGGTTGTGTTTACATGAAATGACTGCGTTCACTGGTCCAACTGAACCGATTACTGACTGGAAGTGGTTATGTTTAGCTACTTGGAGACCATTTTCAGAATTCACGGACTTCATGTTCCGAAACAACAGCGAGCCACAATTGTACGTGATTGGTTTGAAAAACCTTCTCGAAAATTCGAGAGACCTGGATCCCATCGAACATTTCTGTGACATAGTGGAGAGGTCAACTGGTGCACAAAATCCTGCACGGGCAACACTTTCGCCATTATGAGGAAGTACGGCTTAATATTTCTGCAAAGGACTTCCACGACTTCTTGAGTCCATGTCATGTCGAGCTGCTGCACTACGCTGGGCAAAAGGAGGTCAGACTCGATATTAAGAGGTGTCCCTTGAGTTTTGCCACCTCAGAGGAGGACACTATATATATTCACTTTCGACGTTGAACACTGTCTTCTCTTTTCTCTTTTTATAGGCCACAGTATTTACTTGAGTTCGAACTCAATTCTGTCTACGAGGGAAACAGTTACAGCAAAGATACAACGATTTGAATTAGGGTGTCCACGGATCTCATAGTGCAAGACAAAATGTACCATACCGTGTATACGAGGGTAGGAACTTTAATAGTGGCAACTATTTATTTACAGCTAGTTCAAAATAGATACGTGTTTCAAAGTTTTACTGACCTTCAAAGTAGCCACGAGCATTGTGTATAACCCGTTGCCAATTATGTGGAAGTCGTAGGATACTCTTAGCAGTGCTAGTTGTGTTGACAGTTCGAGCGGCGCGGTCTATTGCCCGACGAATTTGTAGCAGTTCTGAAGCTAATGCTTGCTCTTTCCTCGGACAAACCATCGACTCCACATTCCTAGATTTACGGAGAGCATTTGACACAGTGCCACATTGCCACATTGCCAACTGTGAACTAAGGTCCGAGCAAAAAGAATACATCTGTATTACATACACATTCCGAAAGCCACCGTACGGTGAATGGCGGAGGGTACTAAGTACCAGTACTAGTCATTTCGTTTCCTGTTCCACTCGCTAATAGAACGAAATAAAAACGACTGTCTAAAAGCCTCTGTGCAAAACATAATTTATCACGTCTTATCCTCATGGTCCTCAGGAAAAATTTACGTCAGCGACAGTAGAGTCTTTCTGCAATCTCTAAATTTTTGCAATAATGTCTTGCGAAAAGAGCGTCGTCTTCTCTCTAGGGATTCCCATTTGACTTCATGAAGCATCTCCGTAACTCCTACCAGTAACGAATCTAGCAGCACTCCTCGGAATTGGTTCAATGTTTTCTTTTAATCTGTTTTAGTGAGGATCGCAAGCACTTGAACACTGCTCAGGAAGGGGAGGCACTAGTATTCCCTCTATGGAATAGCTACACTTTCCCAAAATTCCCCCAATAAAGCGAACTCGAGCACCGGCCATACTTCTCCCAACCTGACATGATCATTTTATTTAATATAGCTTTTGCATTACGCTTGAATATTTAATTGATGTGACTGTATCAGACAGTACACTACTAATGCTGTATCTGGAGGCTACAGGGCTATTTTTTCTACTCTCCCACATTAACTTATATTCGTGTACATCATGTTACAGCAAGCTGCCATTCATCGTTATAACTAGAAATTCCGTCTAATTCATCTTGAACACTCCTACATTCACTCAACTCCGATATTCTCTTACAGCGTCATCAGCTGCTCACATTGTCCGTCGGATCATTTTTGTATATGGAGGATAAGAGCTGTTCTATTACACTTCCGTGGGTCATTCTCGACGATACCGTCGAGGACGTCGTCGTGGGTTTTATTGCTTAAAAGGTCTTCCAGACGGTCACATATCTGGGAATTTAAGCCGTATGCTCGGACCTTCAAAATTCTGCTGTGGAACACCATATCAAACACTTTCTGGAAATATAGGAATATGAATATGTAATCTCAATATAGATTTTCATGTATGTGAATTGCCCGAAGCCTTTTTAAGTCAGAGAAGTCAAGTATTGATCAGAGATAGTCGTAAGGTCAGTAGTGTGCCAGGGAAGGGTTGTACGAATAGTCATGTTCTCTATATACACTAATGATCTGACGAATAAGGCGAGCAGCAGTCTGCGACTGCTGGCTGATAACGCTGTACTGTAGGGAAAAGCGGTGTTGTTGAGTGACTGTAAGAGGACACACGATGACTCAGACGTAATACCTGTTTTGTGTGATGCACTGGCAGCTCGCTCTAAATGTGGGAAAGTTCAAGTTACTGTAGGCGAGTAGGGAAAACAATTTTATAATAGTCGAATACAGTAGTAGTGATATGCTGCTTGACACAATCGCTTCGATTAAATATCTGGGCGTAACACAGCAAATCGACATGAAAATCAGTGAGCAAGTAAGGTCGGTTATATGGAAGCCGAATGGTCGACTTTGCTCGATTGTGAGAATTATAGGAAGGAATGACTCATCCATAAGATAGGTCCGCCTATAGAACACTTGTACGACCCATTCTTAAGTACTGCTCGAATGTTTGTGATTCTTAATAGGTCGGATGCAAGGAGGACATCGAAGCAATTCAGAGGCCTCCTGCTAGACTTCGTTACCAGTAGGTTCGATCGATACAAGCGTAGTACAGAATTGTTTCGTGAACTCAAATGGGAATCGATGAAGGGAGGATCTTCCTTTCGCGAACGTTTAGAGAGCCAGCATTTGCCACTAACTGCAGAACGATAGTGCTGCCACCAACTCATATTTCCCGTAAGGAGCGCAAAGACGACACACGAGGAATCAGTGCTCGTACTGAGACGTATACTGTAGGCAACCTCTTTCCCTTGTTCCATATAGAGAGTAGAAGGATAGAGAATGAATAACATTGGTGCAATGTACCCGGCGCCATGTACCGTATTTTGGATCGCGGAGTTCATACAGTATGTAGGCTGACAAGTGGACCATCAGCCTGTTAATCATGGATTAGATGCTGTAGAGGGATTTGTCCTGATTACATGGCTAGAAGCTTTTCATGAGACGGCGCCTACTTTCCGAGAAAATCTATGCTGAAGTTTTAAGCATACCTCCTGTACCCGTAACGTTAAATGCCTTTTGATCCAGTCGGCGTAGTACGAGGCCTACCACGGGTTCAAACCCTGACTGTGTACCTTTCTGTTCTTTCAGTTTCATCTTACACAATATCATTAAATACATGTCATGCAAAATTATTCAAAACTAGTATTTTTGCCATAGTAATTTGATTAATAAATCAATCAACCTTTACAGCACATTTTCTCCAAACGTGAACTTCGTTTCTTACAGAATTTATTACAGAATCGTCTTACTCGTCATAGCCTGCATCGCTTGCAGCGCTATAACAAAATTCCGGATGGTATTTGTAGCAGAAGGAACAGAAGCACACATTCATAGAGTACCACGAACTTGCAATGAAAGCTACTATCTTGTAGGTACACCGATCTTTCGGAAGGGATACCGAAAAACAGAGTTCAGTTGGACTGAAAAAGACTTTTCTGTCTTCGATCAACTTCGCTGCGAGCTACGTGTATTTCATCATTCCTGTGGAAATAGATGCTCTAAAATGATGCAGAATTAAAGAACATATTTTTGTCGAATCTTCCCTCGATGCTATTTCTCTGTTATTGTTTAGCAAATCAGAGAGCCATTTAAAATTTTCATCTGCCTATAAAAATAAACAGCACAGGGTTGTCAAAGTAGAGTACATTTCAGTGGGATAATTTTTACAGTACAATTGCATACTTCTCTTTGATCTACAAGAATTTGATCATTAAATGTCTAATCAGTCTATCCTCCCCACTAATCAATAATGTGAAGACATTTTTCTATCCCACGAACGGAAGAATGACGCATTTGAAAAACCATTTTGCAGCACTTTCATGAACTTCCTTAATTTCGTGCAAGTCACAATTACATTTTTTCAACTATGCGCTCAGTCGTCAATTCATACTTGAACAATCAGACCAAATATAACGGATGGCCCTTGTATACATAGGACAACTAAACAGAATATCCTTCCTGGCGCTATTGTATACACTGTGCTATGAAAGAATGATTAATCTTGGTCAACTCTGATTTCTCTCCTCGTTCAGCAAGCGATCTACTGGACCGTTAACTGGCTGGTACTGACAATCGGCTTCATAAATGTTAATTACACAGCCGAAGTGAAAACTAGGGACGAGTACTTTCCTTCGTATATGGAATCGAGCTGCTAAGAATTATTCATCGTTGAGAACTCTATGGACTGTCCAGATATTTGGAATCTTAGCTACGAACCGCCACCGGAATATACATTTGAAGAAAGTGTGCAGCAATAATTTATTTTTTAGCGAAATTCATACGGCGAGAACGACTAGTTTTGAATAATTTTGCTTGACATATAATACTGAATGACATTTTGTACGATTAAACTGAAAGAATTAAAAAAAGGGTACACAGGCAAGGTTTGAACATGTATTGTCCGGCCGGCCGGAGTGGCCAAGCGGTTCTAGGCACTAGAGTCCAGTCTGGAACTGCGCGACCGCTACGGTCGCAGGTTCGAATCCTGCCTCGGGCATGGATGTACGTGACGTCCTTACGTTAGTTAGGTTTAAGTAGTTCTAAGTTCTATGGAATTGATGACCTAAGAAGTTAAGTGCCATAGTGCTCAGAACAATTTGAACCATTTGTATTGTCGGCGAGGTAGCCGTGAACCTTAAGCCGATGGCATACGGCACGAGACAAGTTGGCGTGCACACAGACTGGATATCCATCGTCACGAGACACAGTGCCGTCGGGACACTGGGCGATCTGGTTGATGTGATTTTGCTCTCTTAGCGTTCTCCAGCGGTATTTTTTGGCTTTATTTGGCTCGTAAACAATACAGTTTGTTCACGAAAATTTCCTACATTAGCACTACTAGAACGCATATTTCTTCTCTTATCCATATGATATTCTGTCTGTGGTATAAATAAATAATATGTAATATGACGAAAAGGAAAGATACATGTCCAGTCAGTAGGGACATCTGCTTATGAAATTCCACCAATCCGAACAAACTCACTCCTGACAGAGACCACACTTATATTTACATAAGGGTTGGGTTGGGTTGTTTGGGGAAGGAGACCAGACAGCGAGATCATCGGTCTCATCGGAGTAGCGAAGGATGGGAAAGGACGGTACCATCCAGGCATTTCCCTAGAGCGATTTAGAAAAATCACAGAAAACCTAAATCAGGGTGGCCGGACGCGGGATTGAACTGTCGCCCTCCCGAATGCGAGTCCAGTGTGTTAGCCACTGCGCCATCTCGCTTGCTTATATTTACATAAAATTAGATTGTAATCTAACACTACCTTCTTGGTTTTTGCTACTGTCCACTATGGTAAAGTCTTTTCAGAAAATTCGAGAGGAGTAAGATTTACAATAAACCTTTTACTTATATCTTCTCGCACAGTTGGCTCGAGATCTTCATGTCTAGGGGTCTGATTAATGAAGCTGAAATTCTCAAATTTTAGGTTCTCATGGTTCAATCGGCCTAAATAATTCTGAAGAACGTCATTGCAGAATTTGTGTTTTAACGATAATTTATTGTCTCACATTTTACTAATCGCACTGTCTTTTGAATTTTCACATTAATAAGGCGAAATTAAATTGCTCGTCCAAAACACAAAAATACGTCCGATCACATCAGAGCCATGCTTACTAGTCCTTCATTCTGCGATAGTAACAATATCCAAAGGGTTTACAATTTTTCTTGACAAATGAATTGCTAGTAGCTTAGATTATTATTTTAGAAATGAATCCAGAGATAAACATAATGAGCAGTACTACATTGCGTAATTAATAATGGAAATTTTAAGCGTGCCAAATAATTCGTAATTTTAAATGTTTCTAAAAAAAATTTTAACTGTACATTCAGAGCTAATATACATCGATTATAACAACTAAAATAAAGTAATTCCTTTTCATAAATTTTAGCCTGAAATATAACATATAGTGTACAAAATTATATGAAACTTTTCAGAAAAGCAGCTTAGATGATACTGACCTGTCCAAAATTACAAAGAAATTGTTTTTATTGAGTCCAACAACATTTTAGAAGACGCGAAACTGAAAAAAAGTCATAATACTCGGACTCTTACCCGAGCTAACGTCTATCTCGTAACGTGGTGCTCCTTCTGAATATGCTAGCCTGTAGCTTCAAGTTGAGCGACACGTTACAGTCTTTTATAGGCTTCAATCGGCGAAATGGTATAAATTTACGGTTAATTATAACAAATCCCGTCAAGAGTGACACGTTCTTCATGGATCTTTAATACGCTCTTAGCTTAAAGCCGCTTACTCTTGCAACTTGTGAGCTATAGCGCAATAGTAACTAAATATGAAAAATTCTTTAAGCACTAATATGTCGTTTTCCATTGTTTTATTATAACAAATCGTACCAATAACGATTTGTTCTCCAGATATTTAATGTGCTGGTCTTTAGAAACAGCATATACTCATTGGGTGTAAGGTATAACATAAAACCCACCAAATATGGGCTTCTGCTGAACAGGACAAAAAGAATATGGTATCTTGCTTTCTGCGGCCCTCATGCTTTCTGCCTGTCACGAAGGAAGCTTTCTTCCTCCCTACTGGTTCTAATTTACGTGACACGTCGCCGAAATATCGCAGAAACTATTTTTGTGTTTCACGAGACGAAGCGGCCCCATCAACGTGACGCCATAAACGTTGCAGAGCGCCTCGTCAGCGTTAGGTAACTCGGCCCGTGTGACTTGGAATTTAGCACCTGTACTACGCTGACTCGGTCGGAATATATTTAACATTGTGGATACAGGAGGTGCGCATAATGCTTCAACATCGAATTCCTCGGAAAATAGGGACTGTCACATGAAAAGTCATGAGCCAGTTATCCAGGACAGGTCCCTCTACCACTAACCTAAGACTCATCATAATCCGCCATTAACAGGTCTGGTGGTCCCCTTGTGGATCAGGGATGGCCACAATCGCTGTAACAACCGGTTTTCGGTTATACAGGCTTTTTCATCTCCAATTTAACCTGACTATTCAAATAGCCGAAAATAACTGGTTTCTGAACTTACCGATTTTCGTTTTTTATTGCTATTACTTCCAGTGCTAGACATCAAACAACGCTTGAAAAATTCTAAGACTCCCTCACAGTTTTGAACTGTAAGATTCAAGATATCTCAAATCAAAATGCCAAATAAAATAGGTAAATAAAAGGAAACCTAGTCCATATAATGTTCGTTGACTTTCTCGAAGAGCAACGAGGGGCCGAATACTATAAAAAATCTGTATGCTCCTCTCAATTTTAATTTTTGGAAACTCAAAAATCATGTTGTAGTGGAGGATGATACTACTATTTGGACACTGTGAATAGTCAGTGTTAAAGGATGAAAACTGAGTATTTGGCCTCAAACTCTCCATTTCCAAGGACTACTAACACACAAAGCCGTACTATATAGACACAGGCAGCAGATTAGCTACATCTATTTTTATTACAAACAATGAGAGAATTGTTAAGTTTTTAATATATTACTGTTGCCTTAATTTCCTTTCCCTTTTATTATTAGTTACATCTGCAGACAAATAAAAAGCTTTTGCGTAAACTCTGTAGCGTTCTTTTTCTTCGTTTTCAATTATTTCGAATGAAAAATTCGTTTTTTACTGCAATAGTATTTTAACAGCACTGAAAGACCTAAGTCGAAACAAGGCCCCGGGAGTAGACAACATTCCATAAGAACTACTGACAGCCTTGGGAGAGCCAGTCCTGACAAAACTCTACCATCTGGTGAGCAAAATTTATGAAACAGGCGAAATACCCTCAGACTTAAATAAGAATACAATAATTCCAATCCAAAAAAAGCAGGTGTTGACAGATGTGAAAATTACCGAACTGTCAGTATAATAAGACACGGCTGCAAAATACTAACGCGAATTCTGTACAGACGAGTGGAAAAACTGGTAGAAGCCGACGTCGAGGAATATCAGTTTGGGTTCATCAGTTTGGATTCCTTAGAAATATTGGAACACGTGAGGCAATACTGACCCTACGATTTATCTTAGAAGCTAGATTAAGGAAAGGCAAACCTACGTTTCTAGCATTTGTAGACTTGGAGAAAGCTTTTGACAATGTTGACGAATACTCTCTTTCAAATTCTCAAGGTGGCAGGGGTAAAATACAGGGAGCGAAAGGCTATTTACAATTTGTACAGAAACCAGATGGCAGTTATAAGAGTCGAGGGACATGAAAGGGAAGCAGTGGTTGGGAAGGGAGTGAGACAGGGTTGTAGCCTGTCCCCGATGTTATTCAATCTGTATATTGAGCAAGCAGTAAAGGAAACAAAAGAAAAATTCGGAGTAGGTATTAAAATCCATGGAGAAGAAATAAAAAATTTAAAGTTCGCCGATGACTTTGTAATTCTGTCAGAGACAGCAAAGGACTTGGAAGAGCAATTGAACGGAATGGACAATGTCTTGAAGGGAGGATATAAGATGAACATAAACAAAAGCAAAACGAGGATAATGGAATGTAGTCGAATTAAGCCAGGCGATGCTGAGGGCATTAGATTAGGAAATGAGACACTTAAAGTAGTAAATGAGTTTTGCTATTTGGGGAGCAAAGTAACTGATGATGGTGGAAGTAGAGAGGATATAAAATGTAGACTGGCAATGGCAAGGAAAGCGTTTCTGAAGAAGAGAAATTTGTTAACTTCGAGTATAGATTTAAGTGTCAGGAAGTCGTTTCTGAAAGTATTTGTATGAAGTGTAGCCATGTATGGAAGTGAAACATGAGCGATAAATAGTTTGGACAAGAAGAGAATAGAAGCCTTTGAAATGTGGTGCTACAGAAGAATGCTGAAGATTAGATGGTTAGATCACGTAACTAATGAGGAAGTATTGAATATGATTGGGGAGAAGAGAATTTTGTGGCACAACTTGACAAGAAGAAGGGATCGGTTGGAAGGACATGTTCTGAGGCATCAAGGGATCACCAATTTAGTATTGGAGGGCAGCGTGGAGGGTAAAAATCGTAGAGGGAGACCAAGAGATGAATACACTAAACAGATTCAGAAGGATGTAGGCTGCAGTACGTATTGGGAGATGAAGAAGCTTGCACAGGATAGACTAGAATGGAGAGCTGCATCAAACCAGTCTCAGGACTGAAGACCACAGCAACAACAGTATTTTAACGGGAATCTTCATACAACTAATTTTTTGTTGACAAAACAAACTGAAACTGAAAAATTAACATTTCTCATTGTAGGCACTGTAGAATATTTATCAAGGATTAATACAGAACAACAGTTAAAATATCAGTGATGAATTAGTTCATTGAACACTATATATTGAAAAATATGTTCATAAACACTCGTTCATCTGTAAGTCGACACCTTTCACTAGGAACACTATCATTGAAAGACTATAGTAATCCCTCAGAAGGCACAGACCCTCCTATCCACGATGAATATTTTCGGGCTACCAATGACAAGCTCATCGTGGCATACACTTTCTGCTGCGCTCCCAAAATACGAAAGGAGGACTGCTTGTGGGTAGTAAAGGACAACAGGTACATTATTGTCTCAGCAATGCTGTATCAATTCTTATGTTGTTTCTTCCTCGTTTCTGTCGGCTTTGATCACTTTTCAATTTTATATAATAACCCAACAATTCAAAGCAATGGAAATTATACGAATAAACATTACTATTTTTGAAAATATGTTTTATTTCTTTAGTTAAAAACCAAAAAAATTACCGTCATTGCTATTGAAAATTGATATAACAGTTAGCCGGCCGCTGTGGCCGAGCGGTTCTAGGCGCTTCAGACTGGAACCACGCTGCTGCTACGGTCGCAGGTTCGAATCCTGCCTCGGGCATAGATGTGTGTGATGTCATTAGGTTAGTTAGGTTTAAATAGTTCTAAGTCTAGGGGACTTAAGTCCCATGGTGCTTAGAGGCATTTCTGATATAACAGTTTTATACCCAGTTCTTTGCAAAAAATAAAAATAACTGTTATAGCTGAGACCAAACAAATACCGGTTATAACACTTCTGTACGCTACTGCTGTACCATAAACTTAAAGTTGGAGACAGGTCGTGAAATAAAACTATCTTGTTAAAGCAATTATGGTATAAAGCAACAGAGCAGTGTTACCTTGTTATGTTGACCGTATTGCACCTAACGGAGGTGGCTTATCGGAAATGAAAGTCAGAATTACGTAAATATTTTAACAATACAAACAATATTTTACCTATCTACACTGTTCAAAGAACAAGGAAAACGGTCGCCAGTCTAATTAGGCAAGAGAATGATTGACATTATTGTTCCAGAATTTAAGTATGAGTAGCCTTAACGGACAAACACAACCTATACTTTGCTACACGCGAGTGCAATGAACTCTGACACCTGCATATGTTCTCGGTAAGATTAGAGCTGACAGAGCAGAACAAACTATTTGCATAAATATAACAGATAACAATACACACTATTACTTTCAGGGGTTCTCAAACCGAATGGTCTTTATAACATTACTATTGATATTCGCTGTATAATCATAAATTGGACATAGTTTCAGTATTACCTTTCAAACATTTTCCTATCCGACAAAAAAATTGTAAATGTAGTTCACTGCAAAATTATGAACTGATCATACGTTAAGTCTCTGTTAGCTAAATTCTATTCAATTTAGAATGAAAGTTAATTGGAATTCATTAACAGGTTACTTCTCACAGTCTTTTGAATAAAGAAATTATTGTTTTCATAAATAGTGGTCTTTCTATTTAATTGTTATTTATCATAAGTATAAAGGATAAACTGTGGATCCTATTACACTATTAATATGCACTTTCATTACCCAAAAGAAACAAGTACTTAGCAAGCATGAGTATATAATTTTCCACTATTGCAGTTTTCCACTTTTACCATAGTGAGACACAATGTTGACAAATTTGCAAAAAACTGACCCACCTTTTAAAATTTACTACATGCAGCACTATGATCATTAATTAAGCAAAACTTTATGAGACTCAGTTTTAAGAACTTTTAATCTTTAAATGAAACAGCAAATTGTCTTTATTACCACAGTCTTCTGCTTTGAAGTAAATGATTAAATAGGTGACTTTGAAACTCCACAAAACTTTAAATTGGACTGTTTCCACCACTGGGAGGCTTTCACAAAACTACATTTACTACCTCCTACAATTTCACTAAATCCACTGTAAATCTGAATACTCCCTTCTTACCAAAGATCAAACAACATTATTTAATTAACTATTTGGCTTTGAGGCTTTCATTTTTTCCACAAACTAGGACACTCGGTAATCATAGTTCAAATGAAGAGGAACCTGAGAGGTGTTGTGATAGGGAAAAAACTCAAGGTAGGTACATGAATTCAGTTATACGTTACATTATATTTGTGTACACTAAAACGTCCAATGAGCTGGTGCTTCACTGTACATTACTATAGTGTTCCATAATAGTGACTGCGCAATGTGGTGGAGATTGCATGTTGGTAGGTGGAATTGCGGGTAGAATTGCTGGACTCAGTCATTTCTTGGTGGCGATGATAGATACAAATTCCAGAATAGTTCCAGCTATTTATCCATCCATCTGAGGCATTGAAAAGCGACAGGAAAAGCCTCTCTCGGAACCAGCACAATATACCACTTTTACATGGGCAGTGCACAGTTTGGTAGCTCGTCCCCGACTGACTTTTGGTTCCACCTTTTCTACCTAGCCAACCCCCATTTTTCGCACGCTACACAATTCCGTTCCCGAGGGGAACCACAACAACTTTTACATAAAAATTATCTAAGAACCCCAAGTGAAGGTCAGCAGTTTACATAACAGAGAACAAACATTTTAAATAAAACAGAACCTTTGCACATATTGACATTTCTAAAAAAATTGTTTAAACAAATTCCAACTGGGACAAAAAATTTAAATGACAGATACACTATATTGCATAGAATCAAATCATGACATCAAAGTTTTTACAATGAAAGCAGTACACAATTTTGTGTTATGTATTCAATCAAACACATTTACAGAAGCTCAACGATGTAACATTAAATAAAACAAAAAGCAAAATAAATCAGTAGAGTATTAGAGCTACGGTGTTACACGGTTATTCGTAACTAAAATACCAATATCGGTTTTAACCGGTCGGCTTCTTCCCCATCGGTGTTGTGGGTGGAGAGTCTGCGCGGAGAGTTGCTGCAGAGCGCCGGGCAGTTAGGCTGCTCCCCGCGGCAGGGCCCGTACCGAGCGGGTGGCCGGCTTGTCGCACGGAGACTCTGTGAAGGGCAGGGCCGCAGGGCCGCGAGGTCGCAGGGCGCAGGGACGCTCCCAGCGGGCAGCGGACGGCTAACGGCGCCCAGCCGGCCTGCGCCGCGGCGACAATTAGAGGCGTGTTTTTGCGGCGGCGCTGCCGGTGCCGGTGCCGTTGTCTTTGACGACGACCGGTCTGGCCCAGCCTGGGATTCCTGGCAGCCGCGTCGGCCGCTTTTTGCCGCCGACTGTGCACAGGAATCTTATTTATGATGGATACCTGCCCGCGCGGCAGACCGCGGGGACAATGACTGCCGACCCGGGCCTCGGACCGCAGCTCGGCCCCGCGCAGGGGCACTTAAGCGCGGCCCTGCCTTGTCTCCGCCCTCTCCGCGTGTCACCTCGGCCTCGTCTGGGACAACCTGCTGCTTCCACCCAAACTGTGTCAGCGTTCACACGAGACTACTTCTTCTCCTCCATTGCCATTTTCCGGTTTTTCTACGGGGTCAGCATCGTCATATGGGTTGAAGCCGGGGTCAGTGAGACATATGGCCCCTGTAGCATACGTCACACCACATAACACTACAGGTCTCACGAGTGGCAGTAACCGTCATCCGCGGGTTCTGACTATGTAACACGAGTTTTATACTTCATAGTTGCACGTTTAAATTTCGTTAAGCTCTCGATAATACCTGAAACATTTAATGACTTTAATGGGTACCTTTTCATTCACATACTGATTTTCCAACTGGCCACAGAGCGTTCACAATATACACCGAAGATACAAAGAAACTGGTATACCTGCACGCAGAAGTGCCGCAACACGACGTGGCATGGACTCGGTGATATTTGAAGTAATGCTGGAGGTAATTTACGCCGAAAATCCTGCAGGTCTGTTCAAAATGTTTGTGAAATCTTATGGGACAACTGCTAAGGTCATCAGTCCCTACTCTTACACACTACTGAACCTAAATTATCCTAAGGACAAACACACACACGCATGCCCGAGGGAGGACTCGAACCTCCGCCGGGATCAGCCGCACAGTCCATGACTGCAGCGCCTTAGACCTGCAGGTCTGTCCATAAATCCGTGAGACTACCAGGGGTCGAGAACTCTTCTGAACAACACGTTGCAAGGCATCCCAGGTATGTTCGATACTGTCCATGTCTGGGGAGTTAATGGCCAGCGGTAGTGTTTAAACTCAGAAGAGTTTTCCTGGAGCCACTCTGTAGGAATTATGGACATATGGGGTGTCGCATTGTCTTGCTGGAATTGCCCAAGTCCGTCGGAATGCTCAATGCACATGAATGGATGCAGGTGGTCAGACAGGGTGTCATCTGTCAGAGTCTTATCTAGACGTATCAGGGGTCCCACATCACTCCAACCGCACACGCCCCACACCATAGCAGAGCCTCTACCAGTTTGAACAGTCCCCTGCTGACATACAGCTCGACAGAATTTGAAACGAGACTCGGCCAATAAGGCAACATGTTTCCAGTCGTCTACAGTCCAATGCTGGTGTTGACGGGCCCTGGCGAGGCGTAAAGCTTTGTATCGTGGAGTCATCAAGGGTACTCGACTGGACCTTCGGCTCCGAAAGCCCATTTCGACGATATTTCGGTTTTTGGTTCGCACGCTGACACTTGTTGATGGCCTAGCACTGTAATGTGCAGCAATATGCGGAAGGGTTACATTTCTGTCACGTTGAACTATTCTCTTCACTCGTCATTGGTCTCGTTCCTGCAGGATGTTTTTCCGGCCGCAGCGATGTCGGAGATTTGATGTTTTACAGGATTTCTGATATTCGCGCTACTCTCGTGAAATTGTCGTACGGGAAAGTCCCCACTTCATCGTTACCTCGGAGATGCTGTGTCCCATTACTCGTGTGCCGACTATAACACCACGTTCAAACTTACTCAAATCTTGATACCTGCCATTGTAGCAGCAGTAACCAATCTAACGACTGCACCTTACAATACCTGTCTTATATAGGCGTTGCCCACCGCAGCGCCGTATTCTGCCTGTTTACATTTCTCTGTATCTGAATACGCATGCCTATATCACTTTCTCTGACGCTTCACTTTATGTCGCACAAGGCGACTGACAATAGGCAGATTCTTACTGCTTGGAGCCTGGGAACGAGCATCGTAGGCTGCTCACCTGTCATGATTAGCTATGGGAAGTGGTTGAAGGATGGTGAGACCACAAACAGGCGATTAGTTTCGGGATGTCAACGCCTCGTTGTAGAACATGCAGCTCCGACTGTTTCCCGCTTGTAAACTTCAGTATGCGGAGATATATGACTGATCTGAGGACAAAGTGCAGAGCCGAGCTCGGTGGCCGAGTGGTTCTAGGCGCTTCAGTCGGGAACCGCGCGACTCCTACGGTCGCAGGCTCGAATCCTGCCTCGGTCATTGATGTGTGTGATGTCCTTAGGTTGGTTACGTTTAAGTTATTGTAAGTTCTTGGGGACTGATGACCTCAGATGTTAAGTCTCATAGTGCTCAGAGCCATCTGAACACAGTGCAGAGCTGGTTCAAGCGTAACTAACTCAGAACAAACCGCAGACCGTACATTGTTGAACATGGGGCTCTGCAGCAATTAACTCATACGTTCTTCCACACTGACCGAAACACTTCGTCAATTTCGATTGAAGTAGACCGGGAATCAACGGTACTGGACGTGGGTCAATGAAAACGCGCAGTGTGTTGCACCTGATCGATGACAGGGTACAGACACGCCGTCATGTAGGCGAACCGCTGCTCGAAACATGCACTGCGCCATGGACAGGCCAGTGATAGCAGCATTCCAGTATCAGGGACATTCAGCTGGGGTTCAATCGGAACTATGGTAGCAACTGCAGCTACCGTGAGAGCTGTGTTCTAAGTGAAAATTATTTCAGATTACCAACACCTGTACATGGTTGACGTTTTTCTAGATGGCGATGCCATCTTCCAGCAAGATAGCTTTTCGTGTCATTTTTAGTGACACAAGACCCGAATGATGCTTTGAGCAGCATCATACAGAATCACAGTCATGTCTGGGCCACCCGGTTCGCCTGATCTGAACCTGATGTAATACGTCTGGAACATTACCGGGTGCCAGCTCCGCACCCACAAACAACCGGATCGTAATTTACGGGAACTGTGTAACTTGTGCGTAGAGATCTACATCTACTTAAATACTCCGCAGACCACAGTACTGTGCATGGCGGACGTTACCCCGTACCACTAATAATCATTTCCTTTCCTGTTCCACTAGCAAATAGAGCGAGGGAAAAACGACTATCTATACACCTCCCTATGAGCCCCAATTTCCTATATCTTATCTTCGTGGTCCTTACGCGCGATGTATGTTGGAGGCAATAGAATTTTGTAAATGGTATTTCTCTAAAGGAACCTCGCCTTCCCTCCCGGGATTCCCATTTGAGTTCCCGAAACATCTCCGTAAAACTTACGCGCTGTTCGAACCTACCGGTACCAAATCTAGCAGCCCGCCTCTGAATTGCTTCGGTGCCTTCCTTCAATCCGACCTGTTACAGATCTCAAACACTCGAACAGTACTCAAGAATAAGTCGTACCAGCATCCTATATGCGATCTCCTCTACAGTGAACAACTCTTTCCTGAAATTCTGTCAATAAACTGAAGTCGACCAATGGACTTCATTACCACAGTTCTGGCATGCTCGTTCCTTCTTATATCGCTTTGCAACGTTACGCCCAGATACTTATACGACTTGACTGTGTCAAGCACGACACTAGAAATCTCCATCCGACCATTAAAAGTTTGACCTTCCTACTCATTCGCATTTATTACATTTTCCCATATTCAGGGCTAGCAGCCATTTATCATACCAACTCGAAATTTTTTCTGTCTTATCTTCCTACAGTCACTCAATTTCGACGCCTTACAATACATCACGACATCATCAGCAAATAACCGCAGATTTCTGCCCATCCTGTCTCTCAAATCATTTTTGCATATAGAGAACAACAATGGCCCTGTCACACCTTCCTGCGGCACTCCTGACTATAACCTGGTCTCCGATGAACACTCGCTGTCCAGGACAGCATACTAGATTGTATTATTTAAGAAATCTTCGATCCTCTCGCATAACTGTGAACGTATTAGATATGCTGGTACCTTTGTTAATAGCCTACAGTGGGGCACCGCGTCAAATGATTTGCGGACACTTAGAAATATGCTATATGCGTGATGCTCTTCATCTGATGACATAAACCCCCAGAACCATATCAAGAACCTATGGAACCCATGCTATGCAAGATTACTGCTGTTAATCGGGTGGTGTTAAATTAGTTTCCTGTTCCTTGTTGTGCAGTGTTACCGTCCTCTTTGCAGTTGGGGATCCGCCGCCAACCTTGTCTATTTTTGACTGCAACATGAGCAGATATCAGCATAAATGATTAACAGACAAGGTAATGGCCTGAACTGACACACAACAGATAGATTTAAATAAAGTTTATCGAAAAAATATAGTTACAGCTACGACATTTGCATCCGTTCAACTCGAGCTCCACATGACAAAAGGTGATAGTACAAGAAGAAGATGAAAGAACAGCGATCAAACATTTATTTTCAGTGTCTTTGCATTCACCACTTATATAGCTTCTGGAAGTTTCGGTATGTCAGACGCAATATTTGATCATGTATCAAAATCTTAGTTTCTTGATCATTGAAATATAGTTTTCTTTCTTTGCACTTCGTTACATTATCAATTAGAGAATGAAACTTAGGACAAAAAAACGTTTTAAAATCATGAACAACACTGCGCACGATCTGCACCATTATACGACTCCGTTACGTCTATTGGAGTAATTCATTCGCGCATACCAACTAGCGGGAACATTGAGCAGTAAAAGTGTTAGGCGGTATTAAATTTTGAAGATATGCTGCATTCAGTGTTGTATCAAACGTTATTTACCCTTTTCACAGTTAATGGTTACTTTCGTATGGACAACCTTCACGGTAGTACCACAGGTTCCTCCTAGTCTGCACCCGTGGAAGATGGTCTATTACGAGGCTGCGATACTTCTGCGCGTTCAGCGTTCCACCTATGAAAATCGGACTTATGATCTGATGGTTCACTGTCTCACACCACCCGTTTGCACTTCATGGACGCTGACGTTTCACCTGACGAAGCCAATGGGGTTGTCAACATACCAACAGGTCATGTTTCGACGGTTATGAAGAGAGATGTGATGGAGTCGGAATCTCTATCAATGGGGAATGCGTAGGACACTAGGCAGACACATGCCACTTCTTCGTGCGATTGCTCGGAAGCTAACGTGCGGATCAACTGCAACTGCAGGAAAATCATTAATTTCTCCCTCATCTCTCATTTGTTTCCTTCCGTTACATTGTCTACGTATTACAGTACCACTTTCACGTAACTGGTTGAAGAGGCTGATGAATACTTGCCGACATAATTGCCGTCTACTGGTATATCTTGCCGCGTACGTAGTACAAGAACTAACTGCATTCTTCCTACACTCTCCATACACCCATGGACATATAGACTTTTTCTCCATTGGTAAAACCCATAGTGTACTCACGACCCACTGCTTGGACTGTCACACACCGACTAGCAAGTCGCAGTGCAATCAAGGAACACAGACCATACTTTGCAACTGCGTAGGTTTAATGGCACAAACAAATGTCATTGTGGAAACTTTTCAAAAATGGATCTAAGCACTATCGGACTTAACATTTGAGGTCATCAGTCCCCTAGACTTAGAACTACTTAGACCTAACTAACCTAAGGACATCACACACATCAATGCCCGAGGCAGGATTCGAACCTGCGACCGTAGCAGCAGCGCGGTTCCGATCTAGAGCGCCTAGAACCGCTCGACCACAGCGGCCGATGAAACTTTTCAAAATACGATATCTCGTAAACGACTCGCATTATAATCCTGCAACAAAAATCACTGACATTCCAATTTACACGACTTTAGTCAACAGGCATTGTTCCATTTAAAAAAGCGTATGCTCGCACAAAAATAACACTTTCTAAGCATTATTACAAACTGTTTTTTGGCTTAACAATACGAGCTCCTGACTGCCAATCCATTCTGTGAAAATCACACATCAGTATCACTTTGCAGTTTGGCAACATATGCAATGCAAGTTTTAGGTGATTCGCTCTACGTGTGTAATTTTCAATATATTAGTTAATTAAACTTATATGTTTCTTTTTCATTCAGTAATTTATTTATTTATTAACTAAACGCAACAGAATACATCTTCTCGATGTTCAAGCTCACTCTTGTATTCGTGTTGGCTTACAAATTGTGTTCGCTGAAGGCAGAACTTATTCAAAAATAAATTTAGAATAAATCGTCCCAGGTCCGCCTAAACATAAAAAAAAACATGCAAAACTGCCCAATTAGCCTGATACCAGCTTACTATGACATGACTCCCAAATAATAATGTCTTAACAAAATGTCTCCTCTTAAACTCTACTTTCTGCAAACGTTATCTTTCAGTAACTTTTACCAGTGATTACAGTGCATTACAAAGTCAATCGCCTTTGATTTTAATTTCGTGCGTCATTTTTAAATTATGCTTCTGTTGTCTGACTGGTTACACTGTCTCACACCAGGAATCAATAGTGATTTAATAAGTTTTCCAATCCCACTGGAATGCACCGTCGTCAGCTTCAGTTATTCTCTTAGGATATATGTATGAAAACATAGGAGAAAACACAATTGTGGTTTTCTTTGTCCTTATCAGCCTCTCCCTACCTTTACAGTTCTTGTAACTATTGCTAAAACTAACTATGCACTGTAATGTACGTGTTTTAACACTTGATCAGCATTCAAATAAAATCAATTTCAAGAAACCCCAGAAGAAAATAAAAGCATGTGGAAGTATCCATACAATTCTACAAAATTAAATGGAGAGTTACAAATTTAGTGATTTTTAAGGCAAAGGTGGCTTTTCAAGTGTAGTGGGTAGTAAGTTATACAAAGTGAGAAATCAAGTTATCATGTGTTCCATTAAGTGTCGGGTGTGCAGCCACAAGAAATCTCCTTCTTCTAATATTTCGGCTGTATAACGTTCAGCCACCTTCAGAGTGAGCCACAAGACTGCCGCTCCAGTTTCTTTTTTTTTTCTTCATTATTGTGATTTTAAAACCCGTAGAACAGGTAGGCTGGCAGTAGCACAATACGCCGCTCTTCAGCCAAAGATAGTGCAATGATAAAAACAGAGAAGACACATGAGTTGGAACAAACGGCGGGGAAAAAACAGTAGACACATGAACATAAAAAAACATGAAGCCGTTCACACTCGATGACAATCCACACTACAAACTGTTGACACGAAGCACAAACACTGAAGATGTCGATGGCACTGGTGAACGATGGAGTGTGACGGTGAACACTGAACACTAAACATGGCGGCACACACGAGACACTGATGGCGATGATATCCGGCACGCGAATGTCCACTTAGCGTGTGCTAGTCTGGGGACCTGCCAAGAGGGTAATAAGGGTGAGGTGGGGGAGAGGGGAGGACAAGGACGCCAATGGCTGAGGAGATGGGGGGAGGAGGAGAGGGACAGGGGAAGGGAAGCCCGGGGGAGGAGTGGGGAGAAATGCAGGAGGGAGGGAAGAGGGAGAGAAGGGAGGGAGCGTGCCCAAAGGAGCAAACACAGGAAGAGGGTGGGAGGATCAAAGTTGGTAGGAGGGGTGGATGGAGGGGAGGAGGGCATCATCAGGGAGAGGGGGCTGGCGGAAGCCACCTTGGGAGAGGGTAAGGAGGGTGGAGAGATGGATACCGGGTGGGACGTGGGAATACAGGTGCGGCAGCGGGCGGAGGTGGCAGAGGATGGGTGAGACAAGCAGGTGAGGAGGATCGAGCTTGCGGGAGGTGTACAGGATCCGTATCCTTTCAGGGAAAAGGAGGAGGTGGGGGAACGGAATGAGATCATACAGGAAACGGGTGGGGGAGGGGAGACAGATGTGATAGGCGAGGTGGAGAGCATGGCGTTCAAGGATTTGAAGGGATTTATAAAAGGTAGGGGGGGGGTGGAGATCCAGGCCAGATGGGCATAACAAAGGATAGGGCAGATGAGGGATTTATAGGTGTGGAGTATGGTGGAGGGGTCCAGACCCCACGTACGGCCGGAAAGGAGCTTGAGGAGACGGAGTCGGGAGTGTGCCTTGGCTTGGAATGTCCAGAGATCAGGGGTTCAGGAGAGTCGACGGTCGAGGATGACGCCAAGGTACTTAAAGGTGGGGGTGAGGGTGATAGGACGGCCATAGATGGTGAGATAGAAATCAAGGAGGCGGAAGGAAGGGGTGCTTTTGCCTACAATGATCGCCTGGGTTTTGCAGGGATTGACCTTGAGCAACCATTGGTTGCACCAAGTGGTGGTCAAGATGGGATTGGAGAAGGTGTTGGGAGCGCTGCAGGGTGGGGGCAAGGACAAGGAAGGCGGTTTCATCGGCAAACTGGAGAAGGTGGCATGGCCACCGTATATAAGAGGTACAGAAGGGGGGAGGGGACGGAGCCTTGGGGCACACCGGTGGAGAGGAAAAAGGTGTAGGAATCCGTGTTATGGATGGTGACGGAGGAAGGACGGTGGGAGAGAAAGGAGCCGATCAGACGGACGTAATGGGAAGGGCGAAGGTTTGGAGCTTGAAGAGGAGACCGGAATGCCATACGCTGTCATAAGCACGTACGAGTTCCAGGGAGAGGAAGATTGCAGAGCGACGGGAATTTAGCTGTTCGGAAAGGAGATGGGTGAGGTGAAGGAGAAGGTCGCTGGAAGAGAAGGACGGCCGAAAGCCACACTGGGTAATGAGAAGGAGGCGGTGCTGGCGGAGATGCTGGTGGATGCGTCAGGTGAGGACAGATTCCAGGACCTTGCTGAAGACCGAGGTAAGGCTGATGGGACGGTAGGAGGAGACGGCGGACGGCGGTTTACCAGGAGCCTGGCCAGGGTGGAGAGGAAAGAAACAGTAGCTTCACGAAAGTGATGGTAGGTGACTCGATCCTGACCAGGAGCAGTGTTGCGTTTCGAGCGGAGTGTAGCAATGAGATCCTGTGTAGTGATAGAGGCATTGAGTTCCGTGTGTGCTGTGTTGTCCAAGTACTGGAAACCAGGTGTGAGGGGAGGGACAGAGGTGTCAGTTCAATCGTGGACATCCGGGAAGAGGAAGTAATCGAACTGGCGATCATCGGGGATGGAAAAGACATTGGAGAGGTAAGAGGCAAAGTGATTGGCCTTACTAAGGGTGTCAGGGAAGGGGTGATCATTATGGAGAAGAGGATAGTAGGGGGAGGGTTTAGTTCTGGTAAGGCGACGGAAGGCTGACCAGAACTTGGACGAGTTTATGGGTAGGGTAGCATTTAAACAGGTGCATGTCTATCGCCAATTTCTTAGCCGCGAGCAAATTACGAATGTGTCACTGGAGTTGCCGGTGGCGTCGGAGTGTGTCTGGGTCACACGTGTGGAGAAAGGCACAGTAGAGATGACGGGATTCACAGAGGAAGAGGACAGCCTGTGGGGGTAGGGTAGGACGGTGGGGGTGGATGGCGACAGTAGGGACATGGGCCTCGACGGCCTCAGACAAGGTCTGCTGGAGAAACGAGGCAGCATGGGTTACATTGTCAGGGTGGCAGTAGATGAAGGGGTGGCTATAGACCTGGGTGGAGAGGGTATCCCGGTAGGCATTCCAGTTGGCACAGGAATAGTCATGGACGTACTTTGGGGTAGGGTCAGTATGAGGGTCAGGACAGGGGCGACAACTGTCTGAAATGGTGAGGAGGACAGGGAGATGGTCGCTACCAATAGGCTCCAGGACATCCACCGTTATGCGGCCAAGGAGGTTAGGGGAGGAAAGGATAACATCGGGAGTGGAGTTGGATTCGGGACAGGTGTGCTGTGGGATGGGGACGAGGTCGCCTTGAAGGGAGGAGAGGAACCAATGCCACCGCCGTAACTGGGTGGCAGAACAACTATGGATGTTGAGGTCGGCAGGGATCACGTAGGAGGAGAAGGTACGGTCAATGTGGGAGAGGAAGTCAAAGGGAATAGGGGCATTAAGGTGGACATAGATGGTGGCACAGATGACGGTAAGGCTGGGAAGAAGAGACTGAGGAGCAGGTGTTCGGTGGGGTCGGGAAGGAGAGGTTGGAGCCGAACTGGGATCTGGTGGTGGTGACCAATGGCAACTCCGCCACGTGCAATCGGGAGGAGATTATCGGAATGGTGAAGGAGGTAGGGTGACATGTGGACGGTGTGGTGGAGTTGGAGGAAGGTTTCATTGAGGAGGAAGGCATCCATGTTGTGGGTGGCAAGGGTGTGCAGGAAGAGGTTCTTGTTGGCGGAGAGGTAGCGGATGTTGTTGAAAAGGATACGGTGCTGTCACGCCATGACAGGGATTTAGACAAGGGTGTCAAGATGGGAGAAGGTGAAATGGGCCTGGTTGTTGGAGTAGGTGGCATACATTTTTAAGTGAAAAATGGAACGGGCAGCGAGGGAGACCTGTTGGAGGGTGTAAGGGCGCTGGAAAGGGTGGACGTTTTGTAGGACAATGGTGAGGAACCTGATGATGTCCTCAGCGGTGGGGTGGGGGACGAAGGGAATTGCCGGGAGGGGTGGGGGCGTCTGGAGGACGGACAGGGACGGTGAGTTCAGGAGTGATCGGAATAGGTCAGGCTTTACACTTCTGGGAGTAGGTGGGATGGGGGAGGTTGCAGGTATTACAGGAGGGAGGGGATTGAAAGTTAGGGCACTGCTGGAGGAAGTGCGCTTGCCTACAATGCGGGCAGGTGGGGGCCTCGCGGCATTCGGCTGTTGGATGTGCGTTATAGTGCAGACACCTCTGGCAGTGCAGGGATTGAGGAGGGGAACGGGAGGGGTCGACCTTATAGCGCTGGTTGAAGAGGAGGGCACCCTCCTTCAGGAGACGGTCAATGGAGGGGGCGTCCTCGGAGAAAACCCGCATAGGGCGGGTGGGGCCGGGCGAGTTGAAAATGCGGCGGATCGCCCGCACCTCCAGTGTGGGATGCGCCTTGAGCTCCGCCAACACCTCCTCCTCTGTGATCGTCGGACTGAGCCGCCGCTCCAGTGCTCGCTTCGTCCCTTTATACTGTTGTACCGTGCGACTGCGCATGCGGCCACAGATGCAAATGCGCCAGACACGTTAATCGGCGGCAGAGACGTGCATAATGCGCGAATTGTATCTATGACTCTGCAGTTGATCTGTGTTGGCATATCGATATATCATTGTGAGCTGCACTGTGACGAAGTCCTTGCGAGTTTATTACAGCAAGTGCCGGATTCCAAGATTTATCAAGATTGAAACCCCTATCGCTATTAATTAAATTCGTCGTCAAGCGAATTTCAATTGCCTCCTTCACTATCGAGTCCCAGAAGGATGGTGTGGTTGCCAAAATTTCGACGTTGTCATACAACATACTGTGACCATTATCAATACAGTGCTCTGCCACTGCCAATTTGATAAGTTGTAAAAGTAGTGTTTACCTCCGGTGTTCTGTACATCTTTCTTGGACAAAAAATGGCTCTGAGCACTATGGGACTTAACATCTATGGTCATCAGTCCCCTAGAACTTAGAACTACTTAAACCCAACCTAAGGACATCACACAACACCCAGCCATCACGAGACAGAGAAAATCCCTGACCCCGCCGGGAATCGAACCCGGGAACCCGGGCGTGGGAAGCGAGAACGCTACCGCACGACCACGAGATGCGGGCCATTCTTGGACAGTACAAGTTGTTTGTCTGATGTAAGAAAGGCCACATTCACATGGAATTTTGTAAACTCCAGATTTTCGAAGCAGCAAATTATCTTTGACGGAGTCCACGAGTGCAGCTGTCTTGGGTGGAGGACGAAAAATCACTTTTACTTTGTGTCTGCAGAGAATGCATCCTATTTTTGATGAGGGGCTACCCACATATGGCAGGAAGGCCATCGATTTAAAGGTTTCTTCATCTTCTTCTGCTTTCTTTGTGGCCTCTTTCGGTTTCATTTTCAGTGCCCTCTGTATTTGTTGTGGAGAGTACCCATTGTCTTCAAACACTCTTTGTAAGTGGGAAAGTTCATCTTGCAGACTGCTTTCGTCAGCTATTTGCACGTAAATACAGATCGGTGTACGTCGGTTCCTATACACTTCATGTCCCAAAGTGCCATCCTCTCTGCGCCGAACCAAAACATGCAAGAATGGAAGGCATCCCTCCTTTTCAATTTCCATTGTGAACTTTATTTGATCGTGGAGGGAGTTCAGATGTCTTAAGAAGTCTTGCAAGTTGTCTTCACCATGTGACCAAACTAAAAAGGTGTCATCAATATACCTCCAGAATACCGTGAGTATCAAGTCAGCAGATTCAAGCGCCTTCTCCTCGAAGTCCTCCATAAATAAATTGGCCACCAGAGGGGATAAGGGACTACCCATGGCGACTCCGTCCGTCTGTTCAAAAAATTCGTTGTTAAATAAGAAATATGTGGAGGTCAGAACATATTTAAATAAAGCTGAAATCTCTTTGTCAAAACTTCTTTCAATAAGTTGTAGAGATTCTGGAAGGGGAATCTTTTGTAAATAAAGCCACCACATCAAAACTAACTAATATATCAGACGGGTTCATTTTCAATGATTTCAGTTTACTAATGAGGCCAGCCGAGTTTCTTATGTGGTGAGTACATTTTCCCACAAGAGGCCTCAACAATGATGCCAGATGTTTGGCAACGTCATAGGTCGGAGAGCCAACGTTACTCACTATGGGGCGTAGAGGAACATCTTTCTTGTGGACTTTTGGTAGTCCATAAAGTCTAGGAGGCACTGGACCACTTGGTTTCAATCTCCGAACAACTTCTGATGGAAAGGGAGAATCATTCAGAAGCGAAACAGTTTTCTTCGCCACTCGATTAGTGGGATCCCTGCTGATCTTACGGTGCATGCTATCACTCAATAAATTTTACATTTTATCATGGTATTCGTCCCGAGACAATAAAACAGTAGCATTACCTTCATCTGCTGGGAGTACCACCGTCTGAGTATCTAGGCGAAGCTTGCGTAGAGCAGCCCTCTCTGCCACAGACATATTGCTCCTTTATGGGCGAGCCTTCATAATTGCACGGCTTGTTTCACGTCTTATTTCCTCTGCTGAATCAGAGGGAAGTGGTCGAACACCTTCTTCAATGGCGCTGATAAACGAAAGGCAATGGTAGAACCTGTGGCATGGGAGCAAAATTCAGTCCCTTACTCAAAACCATCATCGTAGCATCGTCCAAATCTCTACCTGTCATATTAATAACAGGGCGTCCAATAACAGTTTCTCACTGCGATGTCGTCTTCAAACGACTAAATTTTGCAATCTGTCAGGATGTGGCCACCTCACGAATCCAGTCTGATTTGGCCCAAGTTGTACCATCAATCCAATTCCAAGAATCATAGGGTATCTCCACAGACATCTTCAGGTGCAGGCGATAAAGTTCTTCAGAAACCAGGTCTAATTTTCGGCGAGTAAAGTGGAGCCTCACCTTAACAATAGCAGAGCCAGCTTTTATTAAAATCTTATTCATAGACGTCGTTTTTATAAAATGTACTAATCTGGCAAACTTTGGAATTATGCCCTGGTCACGGGACCTTAGTAAAAAACTTAAAGAGCTCAGTAATCTCGCTCTCAAGTGTCGAAGCTTATCCAATCGTCGAACACATAATACCATCTCATAAAACCATCTCCTCCCCGCAGAGGTACTGATGTCAATCTTCAGGTTTTGGCAGCGAAAAGACTGTTCCATTAAGTTTCGGGTGTGCAGCTGCAAGAAATCTCTTTCTTCTTCTAATATTTCAGCTGAGTGAGCCGCAAGACTGCCGCTCCATTTTTTTTTTCTTCTTTATTGTCAGCGGCACAATCCGCCGCTCTTCAGCCGAGTGACATGAACTTAAAATAAGAATAAAATGGTACATACATAAGGCGATAAAGGGGAACTTCGAACAGAAGAATGGGAGAAAATGGAGGTAAAAAATATAGACTAACACGGAGATGTTCATGGAGGACAGTTAAAAAACGTCACCAGAAAGTTTAAAAACACACAGTTGGCGATTCTTCAAAACTCAGAGAAGACCCTGGACATGCACATGTTAAAAGTCGGCCACAGTAGTAAAAACACCCCGAAACAACACACTTAAAACCCACTTGGAGCACACACAACGAAGAAGAAAACTGCCAGGTGGGACCTGCCGAGGGAAAGGGCAGAGAGGATGGAAAAGGAGGGGTGAGCAAGGGGCAGCAGGGGAAGCGGCAGGATGAAGAGAGGAGGGGCAGTAGTGGGTACACGAAGAGGCAGGAGACACGTGGGACGGGAGACGAAGAGGGAAGACAGGGCAGGAGGGAGTGCAGAGACACTGAAAGGAGGCACAAGAGATGGAGGGGGAGTAGGAGGGGGAAGCCGCTAAGGAGGAGGGGGAGGAGAGGGAGCCCTGAGGAGGAGGCAGGAAGATGGGGTTAGAGTTGGTAGGAAGGGTAGATGTCAGGGTGAAGCTCATCATCCGGGAGGGGCAGACGGTGGAGGTTGGGTTGGGAAAGGAGATGAAGGTTGTTGAGATGGAGAGAGAGTGGGACACAATGGTAAAGGTGCGGCAACAGGTTGGGTGTGAAGAGGAAGAGAGACACCAGGGGGTGAGGGGTAATCAAGGCGGCGGACAATATATAGTGTGCGGATGTGTTCAAGGAATAGCAGAATGTGGGGGAAGGGGATGAGGTCGTAGAGGATGTGCATGGAGGACGGAAGGCGGATGCGGAAGGCGAGGTGGAGCGCATGGCATTCGAGGATTTGTAGGACGTGATAGAACCAGGGAGGGGAGGAAATCCAAGCGACGCTGGCATAACAGAAGATAGGGTGGATCAAGGATTTCTAGGTGTGAAGGATGGTGGAAGGATGCAGACCCAACATCTGGCCAGACAGGAGTTTCAGGAGGCGGAGGCAGTTGTGAGCTTTGTTTTGGATGGTAAGGAGATGGGGAGTCCAGGTGAGGTGGCGGTCGAGTGTGAGGCCAAGGTATATGAGGGTAGGAGTGAGGTGGATAGGACGGCCATAAATGGTGAGGAAGAAATCATAGAGCCGGAAGGAGTGGGTGGTGCGGCCTATGATGGTCACCTGGGTCTTGGAGGGATTAACACGGAGGAACCACTGGTTGCACCAAGTGGTGAATTGGTCAAGGTGAGTTTTGAGGGAACGTTGGGACCGTTGAAGGGTAGGATAAAGGGTTAGGAACGCAGTGTCATCAGCGAACTGGAGAAGATGAACAGGAGGTGGAGGTTTGGGCATATCAGCAGTGTACAGGAGATAGTGGAGAGTGGAAAGGACAGAACCTTGGGGCACGCCGGCAGAGGGATAAAAAGTACGGGCGTTGGAATTGTGGATAGTCATATAGGAGGGACGATGGGAGAGGAAGGAAGCAACAAGACGGACGAAGTTGATGGGGACAGCATAGGTCTGGAGTTTGAAGAGGAGCCCGGGATGCCAGACACGGTCATAGGCGTTCTGGAGATCAAGGGAAACAAAGATAGTGGAGTGACGGGAGTTAAGTTGGAGGGAAAGAAGATTGGTAAGGTTAAGGAGCTGGTTGTCGGCGGAGAAGGAAGGCTGGAAGCCACATTTGGTAAGAGGAAGGAGGTGGTGCTGGATAAGGTGGCGGTGAATATGGTGAGAGAGGATGGCCTTGAAGACCTTACTGAACATGGAGGTGAGGCAGATTGGACGATAGGAAGAAGTATCAGAGGGGGGGGGGGTTGTTAGGTTTTGGGAACAGCAGGACACGGGAAGTCTTCCACAGGTCAGGGTAAAATCCAGTTGAGAGGAGGACATTGTACAGGGTAGCAAGGACAGACAGAAAGGATCGAGGGGATTCCTTGAGGTGACAGTAGGTGACGCCATCATGACCAGGGGTGGTGTTGCGTTTGGAGGGGAGGATGAGTGTGATGTCTTGTGTGGTGATGGGAGTGTTGATGTCTGAGGGAGGTAACCGATCCAAGTACTGGAAGCTAGGGGCGAGCGGGGGAACAGAGGTATTAGTGCGGTCATGGTGGGGAAGAGGGAGTAATCAAAATTGGGATCGTCAGGAATGGAGAAGACCTCGGATAGGTGGGAAGCAAAATGGTTAGCCTTACTGAGGTTGTCAGGAAAGGGTCGATCGTCATGGAGGATGGGGTAATGCGGGGTGGGATGGCTACCAGTAAGGCAGTTGAAGGCTGACCAGTACTTGGAGGAGTTGACAGGGAGGGTGGAGTTGAGGTGGGTGCATGTGTGGTACCAGTCCCTGCGTTTCTTTGATGTAAAGAGGTTCTGGATACGTCGCTGTAATTGCTGGTGGTGGGTGAGAGTATCCCGGTCACGAGTGTGGAGGAAGGAGCGGTACAGCCTGCAGGATTCATGCAGAAGAAGAACGGCCTGTGGAGGAAGCGTAGGGCGGTGAGGGTGGATGAGTTTGGTAGGGACATAAGCCTCCACAGCGTCAGTGATGGTCTTCTGAAGGGAGCAAGAGGCATGGGTGATATCATCAGGGTGGTGAAAGGTGAGGGGGTGGCTTTCGATCTGTAAGGCAATGGATTCCCAGTACGCATCTCAATTGGCACGGTGGTAGTCATGGACAGACTTTGGAGGGGCAGCTGGGAGGGTGGATCCAGTGGCGGGACGAGTAGAGGAGATGGTGAGAAGGACAAGGAGATGGTCACTACCGATGGGATCAAGGACATCGAAGGCGAAGCGACCAAGGAGGTTGGGGGAAGCAAGGATAGCATTGGGGGTGGAGTTACTTTCAGGATGTGTGTGTTGTGGGAGAGGAACAAGGTCACCATGGAGGGTGGCAAGGAACTGATGCCACCGCTGAAGGGTGGAAGTATCATGGCTGTGGATGTTGTGGGCAGTGGCGATCACATAGGTGGAGAAGGTACAGTCAACATGGGAAATGAAGTCAAAGGGGAGAGGAGCTGCAGGGCAAATATAGATAGTAGCACAGGTGATGGTGAGGGAGGGAAAAAATAGGCTGAGGAGAAGGTGTTTGGTTGGGTTATTGAGGAGGGGTTGTGGCCGGACAGGAAGATGCCTGAGGTGGCCTATAGCGACCCCGCCTCGGGCTAGGGGATGGGGATTGTCAGAACAGTGAAGGAGATATGGGGAGGTACGAACAACATGGTGGGGTTGGAGGAAGGTTTCATTAGGGATGAAAGAGTCAACCTGGTGCTGGGAGACGGTATGCATGAAGAGGTACTTGTTTGCAGGGAGGGAGCGAATGTTGAGGTAGAGGACACTATACTGTTGACGTGCCAGGAGGTTTGAGGTGGGAAGAGTGTGGGAAGGGGAAAGAGGGGCTTAAACGAGGGTGTCGAAGCGGGTGAAGGTAAAGTGGGCCTGGTGGTTGGAGTAGGTGGCGTAGGTGTTTAAGTGGAAAACAGAGTGGGCGGGAAGGGAAATCTGCTGGAGTGTGTGGGGCCGCTGGAAGGGGTGGATGTTCTGCAGGATGATGGTGAGGAACTGGATGATGTCTTCTGCTGTAGGGGGAGAGCGGTGGAAATTGTTAGGGTGGATGGGTGGGTCAATGGGCAAACAGGGACAGTGAGTTCAGGGTTGGTGGGAGGGGGCTTGGCTTTGCATTTGGAGGAATAGGTGGGGTGAGGTTCATTGCAGGTGTTGCAGGAAAGGGGGAGGCAAGGTTGGGACACTGTTTAAGGATGTGGGAGGATTTACAATGGTGGCAGGTGGGTGGGTTCTTGCAGTTTTGTGTGAGGTGGTCGTTGTACAGAAGACAGTGCTGGCAGCAGTAGAATTGAGGAGGGGAATGGGATGGGTCAACAGGGTGGTGGCGGTTGAATATCAGGGCTCCCTGCGTGAGGAGGTGGTCGATGAAGGAGGCGGACTCTGTAAATATACGCATGAGGAAAGTAGGGCCAGAGGAGTTGTAAATACGACTGGTGGAGCAGACTTCCATGGCGGGGTGGGCGTTCAGTTCCGCCAACACCTCAGTCTCTGTGACCACAGGGATGAGTTTTGTGATGACGGCGGTGAGGGTCGGCGGATGACGAGGCGATTGGGGCTTACGAGGAGAGGAGGATGTCTTGAATGGGGTGAGGGATGCGTGGGGCCCAAAGGTGATGCGGGGAAGGCGCCGGAGGAGATCAGTATGGAAGGATGGAGAGGGAGACTTGATGAGAACAGAGTCTCTGCGAGGGATAAGTTGGGTGATGGGTGCACTGGGGATGTCCTTCCGGATTTCAAGGGTGAGGGTGTGGGCATCCAGGAATTTCGGATCAGGGTTGGCTAGAACGAAGGTGTACAGGGAGGGGGCTGGAGAGGAGGGAGGTGGGGTGGTATCCATAGCGGGGTCAGCAGGAGGTGGGGTGGGCAGTGGCTTTTTGGATGAGGGAGTAGAACAGAGGTCGCCACTGGATCGTTTGGAAGATTTTTTGGCAGGTGTTGCCTGGGAGGAGGGATGAGGGACTGGATGGATGGGGAGGTGGTGGGAGGCAGGGACCTCCTGTGAGGCAGTAGCACTGGATGAGAGGGTAGGGCTCTCTGTGGTGGCGACTGTGGCGTGGCAGGCGGTGACTTGGGCAGGGGAAGCAGTGGGAGTTGCAGGGGGAGAGGGGGAAAGTCGTCTCGGTGGGCGACAGAAGTGGGAGGGGGGGTGGAAGCAGGTGTAGGAGCAGAGGTAGGAGCAGGAGTGACATACAGGTGGCGATACAGTGATGGAGTGGAGATAGATAGGGAGGAGACTGTGAGTAGGGGAGGTGGATGAGGCGGCTTAATCCCAGAGGAAGCACTCCATGACGTTACAGCGAGGGCAGGTGAAGGGGAGGTGTAGATGATGGTGGTAGTTGGGGCGTCCATGATTGCAGGCAGCAGCGAACACCGAGAGACGGCGGCAGCGGAGGCGGCAGAAGAAGCGGCGAGCACCGACAGACGGCGACCAGGCGGCGGTGGCGGCGGCGGCAGCAAGCACCGGAAGGAGGCGATTAGACGGCGGCGGCGGCAGCGGCGGCGGCGCGCAGCAGTGACGGCGGGCAGACGGGCAACAACGCGACAGACACGGTTGGGGCTCTTCCATGTCGAAGACACACCCTGAGAGTAGCCCAGGCAGTGCGAGTCCTCGATGAGGAAGTGAGGGAAACCTCGAATCACAGCTCCAGTGCTCGCTTCGTCCCTTTGTACTGTTGTAACGTGCGACTGCGCATGCGGCCACAGATGCAAATGCGCCAGACGCGTTGGTCGGCGGCAGAGACGTGCATAATGTGCGAGTTGTATCTATGACTCCGCAGTTGATCTGTGTTGGAATATAGATATATCATTGTGATCTGCACTGTGACGACGTCTTTGCCGGATTCCATGATTTATCAAGATTGAAACCACTATCTCTATTAATTAAATTCGTCGTCAAGCGAATTTCAATTGCCTCCTTCACTATCGAGTCCCAAAAGGATGGTGTAGTTGTCAAATTTTCGACGTTGTCATACAACATACTATGACGATTATCAATACAGTGCTCTGCCACTGCCGACTTGTTAAGTGTAAAAGTCGTGTGTACCTCCGGTGTTCTGTACATCTTTCTTGGACAGTACGATTTGTTTGTCCGATGTAAGAAAGGCCACATTCACATGCGAAGGAATCCGCGAGATCGTTTCCAGGCGAAGGCGTGGAATCGGACTTAATTGTTTTATAGTTTTTCAGTGTTTTAGGCGAATGTTCCGGTCTACTAAACGCGCACAAGCGTGCTTCATAATTCTCAATCCTTTTGTAGCATATACGCTACACCCACTTTTCACTTTTTTTTTTTTTTTTTGCTCAAGGAATTAATTCAAGTCGCCGTGGTTCACTGCAGCCTAATTTACACCATGTGTTCTCAGTGCGCAACTCGTTTCGTTTCTGTGCGTTCCCAGTAGGTGGGAGCACCTTTGTTTCAAAAAAACTGTTTATGGCAGTGTCATCATCTCTTCGAGAAATAAAGAAAATTTCCGTTTGTTTTCCGTAATTTTGCACTAGAATATATTCAGAACATTCCGCTTTATCCGAATATACCCTACACTATCGAATACGTGATCATTAATATCGTCCAAAAATAGAGCGATGTTTTTTTATGTAGCCCTGGACTACATTCGGCAAACACCTGATGCTTCACATCCTAGTGGCATGGTTTGCTAAATTTTTAGGTGTTTAATACTAAATTTTTTCCACTGGAAGGGGGGTCCACTGGGGGGCCGAACCCTGGGTTCGGTGTGGGGAGGCGATGGGGTGAGTGGACTGCTGTAGCCTGTTGTGGGGTTGTGAACCGCTGAGGGCTACGGCGGGGACGAAGCCTCTCCATCGTTTCTAGGTCCCCAGTTCAATACAATACAATGTGTGCATTCTTCCACAGCGATTCGGAATTGCAACCAAATGACGTCGACAACTTTTCACAATATTTCGGTAGACAACCATGCAGGCATCGTGAGTTTTACATTGCCTGTTGCTGGCGCACTTCACCACTTTTATACCAGAAATTGCCGTGGCAGCTTATGCGCATAGGTTAGCGCTGGGTGACCGCCTTATGTCGTCCTTTGTCTGAGACGTGGAAGAGCATTCGTAAACGTGCCACTGCATGCATCCCCTCTGTCGAATTACGAGCCCGCTGAGCAAAAATTCAGTGATCAAAATAACAAAATTAACCATCTCTAAACGTGACATTAGCCGTAAAAGAAATTGTCTCTCTGAGGATATTACAGAAATTTCTGAGTGCCTTGCATTAACAAGTTGAATGGTGGCGTCATTAACAATGAGGTCCCACACCAAAAGTATTTTTACAGATTCTTTAGTAACTGAATCCGAGAAATATATTGTTGCGGCCAAGATTTTCGTGTCAGAATAATCTATAGAATGTCCTGTGAGATACACTGAAGAGCCATAGAAACTGGTATAGGCATGAGTATTCAAAATACAGAGATATGCAAGCAAGCAGAATACTGCCATGCGGTCGGCAACGCCTATATAAAGCAACTAGCGTCCCGCGCAGTTGTTAGATCGGTTACCGTTGCTACAATGGCAGATTATCAATATTTGAGTGAGTTCCATCGTGGTCTTATAGTCGGCGCACGAGCGATGGGACACAGCACCTCCGAGACTGCGATGAAGTGGAGAATTTCCCTTACTACTATTTCACTAGTGTACCGTGAGTATCAGGAATTCAGTAAAACATCAAATCTCCGACATCGCTGCGGCCGGGAAAAGATCCTGCAAGAACAGGACCAACGGCGACTGAAGAGAATCGTTCAGGATGACAGAAGTGCAACCCCTCCGCAAACTGCTGCAGATTTCAGTGCTGGCCCATCAACGAGTGTTAGCGTGCGAACAATTCAACGAAACATCACTCGCGTGCACTTGATGACTGCACCAAACAAAGCCTTACGTCTCGCCTGGGCTCGTCAACACCGACATTGTACTGTTGATGAGTGGAAACGTGTTGCCTGACCGGACGAGTCTCATTTCAAATGGTGTCGACCGGATGGACGTGTACGGGTATGGAGACACCTCCACGAATCCATGGACCCTGCATGTCAGCAGGGGACTGTTCAAGCTGGTGGAGACTCTGGAATGGTGTGGGGCGTGTGCAGTTGGAGTGATATGGGTCCATTGATATGTCTAGATCGACTCTGACAGGTGTCACATACATAAGCATCCTGTCTGATCACCTGCATCCCTTCGTGTCCATTATGCATTCCGACCGATTTGGACAATTCCAGCAGGAAAATGCGACACCCCACACTTCCAGAACTGATACAGAGTGGCTCAGGAACATTCTTCTGAATTTAAACACTTCCACTGGCCACCAAACTCCCCAGACGCATGCATTATTGAGCATATCTGGGATGCCTTGCAACGTGGTGTTCATAAGAGATCTCCATCCCCTCGTTCTCCACGAATTAATGGACAACCGTGCAGGATTCATGGCGTCAGTTCCGTCAGAACTACTTCAAACATTAGTCGGGTCCATGACACCTCGTGTTGCGGCATTTCTGAGTTCTCGCGGGGACCCTACACGATATTAGGCAGGTGTATCAGTTTTTTTGGCTCTTCAGTGTACCTATAATGCTGAACTACGAATAACTTACTGACCTATGGAAGGAGACTGGGGCGATCATATTTGACGCATCTGTCATATATCACGCATGTGGTCTCACCAATAAAGGCTTTAACCCACTGACATGATATGGTGTAGACTCCACTCTCTCACAAGTCCAAATCATTCTCTACCGAGCCGAAAAGAGTACATATCTTTGTAGATAGCCGTAAGATTACACCGACATAACATTTACTTGCGAGTCTATCTAATTTTTTAAGAGATATTTCCCATATATCTTAGCTAATTCTCCTCGTTATCTTGTAAGTGGTCTCCGTCTATGCTACGGCACCTCAGCATGCATTACATTACACTGTATACTTCAGTATAGGGTTTAATATTATATCACTCTGAAGGGTTAAGAACAAACTAAAGAACAACCCAACTAACGTTAAGACAATTTGCTGCGAAAATTTTATAGCCCATAAACCCAGCAAAAAATTCAAAGGATTTCTTGAATTTTCACTAAATTTGATATCTCTACCATGACAGAAATGGTGTCATCTGCGTAAATAATTTACAAAAGGTTCTTTAGTAGTTGTAAGAAGCACTGCAAACAGCATGGATGTTAAAAAAATTGTCATCAGTAATGCTTGAACAACATGGTGTTCATGTAGTTGCTGTATGTGTAGCGAAGGCGGATTATTTTGGATACTATCAGATGATGCTAATAATGTGCGTCGACATTGTTAGTCGGTTCTGATAAAACTGTAGTGGCTATCGCGAGTATATACACGTCACTGAAGGACCAGACGAGCCCACATTTGTAGGGTGAAACTCCGCGCGCTGACCCTTGATAAACCATCGCGTTCACACTGAAATCTTCGCTCTTTAGATTTATGTCTCCCAACCGATACGGTGTTTCATCTATAGTAGTTAAATGCTAATGTTTTCTGTATGTCTTCTACACTCAATATACCCTATGATGTTTGTCTCAACGATCAATACGCCTCACCCCTCCCCCTGCCCCCAGCTGTTCCCTTGGTCCCAAGTAAATTATTTCTTCGTGTCCTTTGTTATGTGAAACTCCCCTACCTTCTTCCTAGAAAGAATTTTCTGTTCTCTTTACTCACCTATAAATGGCAAGGGATAGTCGATTAGAAACAGAGTTATCTCAAGGAAAACACGGTTAATGATGTACTTCATTCGTATCAGTTGATAGTTTCACTATAGCTGAGATTTTCGCCAATCTGAGGAGATTCTTTACTAGTGCTGCGCCACGATTAAGTACAGGCGTGGATTTGGGGAATTCTTGTAAATTTCGGGAAGCTATGATTGAAGGTAGTAGTTAAGAGACCGACTAGCACATCGGATGGCAGGTGCGGGCGATATTGATATTTTGCAAACAATTATGCGAGGCAGGTTTACAACACCGCTCGCAGGCTAGAGGCATGACCCGACAGGCACTGTATACGCCGGCCGCGGTGGCCGAGCGGTTCTAGGCGCTTCAGTCCGGAACCGCGCGACCGCTACGGTTGCAGGTTGGAGTCCTGCTTCGGCCATGGATGTGTGTGATGTCCTTAGGTTAGTTAGGTTTAAGTAGTTCCAAGTTCTAGGGCACTGATGACCTCAGATGTTAAGTCCCATAGTGCGCAGACCCATTTGAACCACTTTCAGTGTATACAAACATGAGGTAATCAAGGCAGCACAGGGCACCAACGTGCTGGCTTCAAATGGTTCAAATGGCTCTGAGCACTATGCGACTTAACTTCATCAGTCGCCTAGAACTTAGAACTAATTAAACCTAACTAACCTAAGGACTCCACACACATCCATGCCCGAGGCAGGATTCGAACCTGCGACCGTAGCGGTCGCTCGGCTCCAGACTGTAGCGCCTAGAACCGCATGGCGACTCCGGCCGGCACACCAACGTGCTGTGAAGAACCCATACGTTGCAGATACAACAGCGCCTAGTGAGCTGTTTTTAGGGGCCGAAACGGGCAGAGAAAAGCTGACGATGTAATTATCAAAGAGCACTCCACTTGCCCCCTCCAGAGGAACTTCGTCAGAGGCGTAGGGAAAAGACGTACAAATAAGGGTACCTGGAGGCTCAAAGCGGGCAGTCATGTCCCCATTCTGTCTTCATCTAGAACCGGAAATAATGACGATAGTTTAAGCTGCAGACCAATCACGACGACCTTCTGGTGATGGATATCGGCGGCCAACAGGCCTGCTCAAGTTGCCTCCAACCTCCGCCGCAGGGAGGCATCAATGCTGTGGCGTCTCGAGGAACGGGAGTCCTGCCAACCTTCGCTCTCTGGGTTGACTGCAAGCCGCCGTCCGCAGGGGCATGATCAGGGCGAGAACTCGCAGCCTCCCGGGTGCAGAGTTGTCTGTGGCCGTTGTCCGAGCTGCCCTGGGCGGATGGCCGCAGCTATTAAGGCTTACTGCAACGATTGGCTGCTTCCCTTCGGCGTTCTGCGTGGGATCCATGAGACAGTTGAGGGAACTTGAGGGAGCAATCAGCCATGCTCCGGGCCACGGGCACAGTTAACGCACGTGGCGACCACTTAGCCGTTGCGTGAATGGGAGCCCTAGTCCGCAAGGCCGTGTGGCCGGACGCCGACGCTGCAGATTCCGGCGTTGGGGTGCGTGGCGCCATCGCCGAGTTCAGCGAAGCGCCCGTTGTATACCTTCGATGTAATAAAGTCAATGACACGCCTCTATTCCTCTGCACGCTTCGGCGTGAGCCATCTCTCTCTCAAACCATGCTTCTCGATCTTTCTGACATGTTGCAACCCCTGAGCTCGGGGGTTGTAACAGTAGGAAGCAGAAATGTATCATCGTAATGGAAACGAAAACAATAGTTGCTGTCTGAGCCGTATTACTACAAAGCTGTCCCGAAACCGGGTACCAGTTCAGTTGGCTATATAACGACTTTCAGGACAACGAAGATTTGTTTTTCAACATTTCGTGTAATTGTTGACCGTATTTTAGTGTTTAAAATGCTGTCATACTGTAATCAGTAAGAGACACAATCTTACATTTGTAACTATAATACTTGTCTTATTATGTTAAAGACAATTATTATAGTTAAAAAATGAATGTTTGTCATAAGGCAGTGCAAGTGATCCCGTGCAATCAGTCTTCAGCATCCGGCAAGTAATGGGATGACAAGGATCCTACACCACATTGTTTGTGCAGGTTGCATACATTCTGGTTCTAGCATACATTCAGAAGTAATTACTCCTTCCCTTAACCCGGTGCTATGCAAATTGATTTATGACACCTTGGGAGTTGATGTATGACCTTCTGGGATTAATCCACCCTTCTGAGCAACCCCAACCTCCCCAACCCCCTGCTCCCAAATCCCTTTAGAAATTTTCCAACGCTCTCTCCTCCCTGTCACCAAAGTAAGCAGATTTTTGACATCGAATTAAGTGACCGATTAATTAAAATGATCAATTAGTTAGCTCCTCTGGGAAATCCCCCAGCCCTCCCCTCCCCAACTTCCCTCTCTTCCCTCCCTCCATCTGTAAACTGATGGAAAAAAGAATGAGTCTGCACTAGAGCCTAAACACCTCATGACACAGTACTCAAATCAGTGTCCATAATAATATATTGTTCAATCCAATTTGTATATTCTTTATTTAATCAGTTTGTGGGATACAGTGGTCCGCCACATGGGTAAAGTTCATGTCTGCACCCCCTACCCTTACTTCCCATGACATAATAACTCTAATCACTGAAGAACTCAATGAGGTGTGGGATATTAGCCACCATTTTGAATCGCCTATACATGTGTCTGTCGTTTGAGCACAGGGTACATACATCTGCATGCCACAGAAGTTGGGCTACATCTGCCAGATGGCCACCTCCAGATGACAGACGAAGTACCAAGCGCTGACAGCCCTGAGCAGAAACGCCATTATTGTGCTACACTAGAACAGCTGCAGAGGACAGCGATTGTGCCTCTGCTATACGCTGCCCATAACCCATTCAACACACGCAACCGCAAAGGCAGCCCACTGCATACTGAGTAGTAGTTCACAAAACTACCACAGAGTATGCTTGAAATGTTTTTTGTCCCCACATCATCACTTCTCTTGGGAACCAATAGGAGTACAGCATTACCCCTCCTCCACCTGACAATTGGTGGGAACCAGGAGGAATGAGGGAACACTACATATGCTCACGTGATCATGACGTCATTCAGTAGAAGAACCATGAAGTGTCAACAGGAATAGACATCATCATCAACCTCTCCTTCACAGAAGAAGTGTAAAAGTATGTACATGTGCGTTAGTTCCATGTCTTTGTTCAACTCCACTTCTTTGTCTGTGGATGCTTATTGTTTCTTCTTCTTTGTTCAGTAACATCCAGCATGTCCAGACCAGCAGCACCCTGCAGTGTGTCCAGGTCTGCGGTGACCTCTAGCATGTCCCGACCACCCACAGCCCCTACCGGCTTGTCGGGACCCGCTGTGACCTCTGACCTATCGGGGCCAGCAGCATCAGCAGCACTATGGGATCCTTAGCATCTTAACGGCAAGTTGGAGTAGGACAACAAGCTGCTGTTATCCATCCCACTCATTGATTTCTGCAATGAAGACACCCAGCCAGTCTCTGGATATCACTAGGGGCGTTTAAACAAATGGTGCAGGTCAGTACTGGTCTCTGACATACGCACCATCCCAGGACATTCCAGTCTTACTGCAAGTGCAGAGCGTTGATGTGGATGAGAAGCTGTCACTTCCTCCCAGTGCTCTATTGCTTTTCACTTCAACTTATAATTTAACAGTTAGCGGTTAAGAGGGCTTAAATAGAGCTTAAATATTGGTATAGAATCATCAGTCGGCAGTGAATTTTTAGTTGTATCAAGAAGTCTATGGAGTTGGAATGACACGAACTGTGTTGTGCAGAACCCTAAGTCAATCATTAGATCACCTCTGAATATTCTTCATCTCCCTCACAGCCAAACATTTACTGTGCTTACCTGGTGCTATCTGTAACATCATTGTACGACAGTATGACACTCAAGGTAAGATGTGGAGGACGATCCATTTACCTGCACCATCGACTGTTGCAAACTTGTTTGGCGTTTGGATGGTGCTATGCATTTTGTTGGAAAGACTGACTGTGGGTTGCTGTGTGTTTAAACTGTGCATAACGATGATGTGAAATATCTCTGTACGTATAATGTGTATGCAAACGATTTAGAACTTGGTGTCAAAAGAGGAAGCTAAAGTAACAGCCGTCAGTTTGAGAGAAATACGCCCTGAATTCTGGGCATAAAAGAAAGCTTTATTTGTTAAATATTTTACTGTTGTGAAGACTGAACCAGTGAATTTTTACTGATGTATACAATTGCTGATGTGTAAATAAGAAAATATTATCGCAAATTTTTGTCGTTTTTCTTATTTAACCAACCCATGTAATTTAAGGTGTAGCCATTGTGGCCCAGTCACTATGATTGCGCTATAGTGCCTACAAAAAAAAATGGCTCTGAGCACTATGGGACTCAACTGCTGAGGTCATTAGTCCCCTAGAACTTAGAACTAGTTAACCTAACTAACCTAAGGACATCACAAACATCCATGCCCGAGGCAGGATTCGAACCTGCGACCGTAGCGGTCTTGCGGTTCCAGACTGCAGCGCCTTTAACCGCACGGCCACTTCGGCCGGCTATAGTGCCTACACATTATTATTATTATTATTATTATTATTATTATTATTATTATTGTAAGTGCTCACTTTTCTATAAAAGCCCACTGCACACAAAAACCTGATGTAGTCAGTATCATTGTTGGGTGGATGAAATATCATCAGACGTTTGTTGTAAGCGACTGGTCCTGTGAGGACGTGGAAGAAGACCAGAAGAAAAAGAAGTATGGGACACTCCAGCCCAATAATATACGAGCGATAATTGTAGGTCCATCCATCTGCAGCAAGACAAATATTCTCATTTGACTGCTAAACACCCGAACGGAGTCCGCTTTCAGAATGTATGTGTATTTTCAAGAACGGTGTTTCAGCCTAGACACCAGTTGCCGCGAAAGATGCTGCAAGGTAACATACACCACATTCAGTCAAAGCAGTCAAAACCTCCAGCAGTAAAAGTAAACCCAAACACCGTGTCCATGTTTGACGATGTTGTTGTGGAAAGCCAGGATTCTACGATATGTACGTTTTGGTCACCATATGGGTGTTGACGTATTTTATGTGAGTCAAAACATATTCTAGAATCACAAAACAGTTGTTCAGGAATAGTTCAAATCTCATCATAGCTTTCAAAAAATTCAATCTGAATTTAAAACTCATTTACTGGGTACATGTAAGAACCCGCATATCATTCAGTGGCTTCATAAAGACATGCACAGGTTGCACACACTGTACAGGTTTCATGTTATTGATAAATCAAGAAAAATGAATGATCCTAGGTATAGAAGAAACTTCCAGAATATATGAATAAACACATAGATGTGAATAGTGATGAGTAAGTTAGTTTACATCACACCATGAACAAGTTCGCACATATGTCAGGCTCATAGCCAAGAGGATAGGCGTGCATAGGCAGAGAATGCGTCTATACACAAGTGGAAAATTTCAACCTCTCAAACGAAAGTCAAGGACCTAGAAGAGTATGTCCTGATCCTTCTGAGACTGATCAACGACTTAGATGATACGGTTAAGGATCTAGAGATGTACACCTGGATCATTCTGAGACAAAGTAGATGACTTAATGATAAAGGTTGATGGAAATGAAGCAAATATACGCGACGTAACTGTAAAGGTTGATAAAACTGGACGGAGTGTATATACGGCGTGCCCTGCGAAGGAGACTCAGGCCCAGATCTACGATATTTCTGAACTGGGGCAGAAACGTGATAGTGACGCCCCCCTTCCCCTCGAGCGTTTGAGATAGGACGTCCAAAACTTTAAAAAAATCTATTTTTAAATACTATGTTCATTTTGCAGCGAACATCTTTCTGAAGAGTTTGATATGCAGTATAAATCATATATATTCGAGGAACTGTAAGACAAGAACTCTGCAGAAAATTTGCACTCTTTATTGCCTATTAGCTAATAAATTTCTCTTTTGTATGACATAAAATTAAATATAGGCAACATAAAACCAGTAAAGACAGGAGATAACCAAGACAATATACATTTCTTCAATTCTTAGGTTCAAGCATTTTTTCCTCACTAATTTTGCTACAGTTTTGCATGGTGTGTTTTCCTTTTTGTGAAAGAATCCATTACCTCATCAAAGTTTGTCAAACGTTTTGCTACATGAAAAATCAAAATTTCGTTCAAGAATATGAATTTGGCACCCCTAAAATCGCTGCACGGGGCACCCCACCCCACCGCCAATAGATCCAGGATCTAGGACTGAAAGGTGTCCTCTTAGTATATAACAAGATGTTGAGTAAGCAAAAGGACTTCGCAGCGCGGGAGGCTCTTCAGGAAGCTGCAACTGATAAGGATGGGACATTTAGATCGAGAACTGACACTGAGAGAAACCTTTAAACTGTTTAGTGAATCTCTGAATGAAGCCTCAGCAAATTACAGAACAGCGATGGCATTTCATTAACCATCACAGCGATGCCGGGATAGACAAAACATTCAGTGTCAGTGATGATATACCATACGTGTTGGGCACACAGCCCATAAGTTTAAAAGAAAAAAGCAATAGAGATAGGTGCTAGGGAATTTCAGATAACAACTGGTCTAATGAATCTCATTTTTCTAAATAATACAAAAATTGTAAATTATTCACCCAAAGATCTGGAGATGTGTGGTGAAATATTGCAATTGAGTGCGAAATGAAGAACCATTACAAAGCCCGTCAGATGCTTGATATAGTGATGGCTTACATACAGCATAAAAGGGTCAGCAATTGATCCCTGCAGTATATATACTACAACAAGTCCAGTGAGCTAACAGACCATCTCTGATTGCTCATGACATCAGTTGCTGGTGGTAATAATTCTCATTCGAATGATGTTGTTTCAATGATCTCTGAGCTTAGAGATAGAGGTGTAAAAGAATAAGTATGGAGACTAGTTCGAGAACCACACAAACTGGCACGTACAACATACCATGATAGGAACGTTATAATTAAAGGTTTGGATGACTTATGGCAGGTTGATCTTATAGATATGTGGAAATATTACGTAAATAGTGGATTCAAATATATCTGATAGTTACTGATACGTACTAAAAATTTATCTGAACATCACCTGAAAAAACAAAAATGGGAAGAGATGTGGGGGAGGCATTTGAGAGTTTGTTGCAGGCAGGGACGAACCGATGCCTGGACAACATCCAAACGAATCACAGTGTGGAATTTTACAATTGGTATTTCAAGACCGTGATGCAGCGGTATGGAACACATCACTACTCACCATTGACCCATCTGAAGATGAGTATCCTGGAACGTTTGAACAGGACAAAAAAATACCAAATGTGGATGCATTTAATCTTTGCAGCTCATTCAAATGGACGGATATCCTCCCAGAAATAACTGCACAGTATAATCGAACCAAACAAAGCACAATAAAAATGAAACCAATCGATGTTCGTGATAATCGACTCATTGCTACGGTGTACTACCGTATTAAAATGCTGGATCGACGCAAACAGAAATTTTACGTGGGTAATTCAGTACAATCGCAAAACACATGGCAATATTTGAGAATTCATATCTACCAAATTGCTCGAGTGAGATATTCACAGTTTCCAAAGTGCAGAGAACAAGCCATAAAATTTATGTCTTAAGAAGTAATAGCGGGAGCTCAGAACCACATGTGTTCCTCGTAAAGTGTGTTATAAGATGTCAAGGAAATAGAGCGCAAGTTAAATGGCCTGGTTTTCTTGCAACACAAAACAACTGGATTGATGTTGACGATTTTCCAGATAATGGATTACACAGAGCACAGCCAGCGCAGTAGCATATCGTGCACGATAGCATACACATTGCAGGAAACGGTGTTATTCTCGACAAACTTCTACTCGAGTTGCACATCCGCGGTATAATTACTGCAGGAGCTACAAATACGTTTGCCTCATGGTAGCAAGGGGAATAACCTGCTTGAAGGGGCGTATTTCGAACACGATATTGCATACACATGACATAAGGATAACCCAGGATGTCACGCTACAGATCGAATTCCAGCTGATAAAACTAGGACAAAATATGTGAGAAAGGATATTGCTATAAGGCAGTACACTGCAGCATATGTTGTTAGTAGGAAAAATTTGGAAATTTGTGGTAAGATCTTATCGGACTAAACTGCTGAGGTCATCGGTCCCTAAGCTTACACACTAATTACTCTAACTTAAACTAACTTACGCTAAGCACAACACAGCCATACCCGCGGGAGGACTCGAACCTCCGACGGGGGCAGCCGAAAATTAAACTCTGATTTTTGGAAATTTTGGAAAGTTGTAGTAAGGTTTTATGGGACCAAACTGCTGAGATCATCGGTCCCTAAGCTTCCGCACTACTTGACCTAACTTAAACTAACTTAGGCTAAGGACAACACACACACCCATGCCCGAGGGAGGACTCGAACCTCCGACGGGGGAAGCCGCACGGACGGTGACAAGACGCCATAGACCGCGCGGTTACCCTGCGCGGCTTGTTGTTAGTAAGACCATTTGTGGTAAAATTAAATTGGGCTTGGGTGTGAATTTCAAGTTATGAGCACTGCGCATTATATACTGAAAAGGAAGAAAACAATGAAGAAGGAGCCATGACAAGCATGTTTAAAAAATTGTATTCTGACAACGATGGATGCAGCTAAAGCACCCTGAAATTAAAGGACCAGTTAGTTAGGCGGAATCATCCCCTTCCTCATTCCTGTCCTCGCACGTCTCTCAGCGACGGGTTCACTGGTTGGTCGTGCTGCAGCTGTTACCAGAACAGTCAAGAAAACACAGATCTCCAGGAACAGTTAAGCGTAACCGTATGATGGAAGCGGTAGCCATCAGAAGATAACCATATCTGAAAACACACAAGAAAAGACTAGGTCTCTATATAAATAAAAATTATCTACTAGCTATCCTACCGTATAGACCGTTTATAAATACAAATACTCAAATTTGTTAAGAAAAAAGTCAACATTCCGAGATTCTGCGGCGTGTTTATGCGGAATATAGTACCGAAGACTATAAGGAAATCCAGAGAATATGGCATTGTGAATTTAGATGTTGCTGGGAGACCAGGTACAAACTGGTTGGCTTATGTTAAGAAAAATTCAAACAACTTGTACTATTTTGACTCGTTTGGAGACTTGCAGCCACCGGAAGAGTTACTATGACACTTCACCGTCAGAAGATGTTTGTTCTACAATTCTCATCGCTACCAAGACTTTAACACTTCCTTGTATGGCCATATGTGCATCATGTTCCTACGAATGTTTATGAAGGAGGATCTACACTCCTGGAAATTGAAATAAGAACACCGTGAATTCATTGTCCCAGGAAGGGGAAACTTTATTGACACATTCCTGGGGTCAGATACATCACATGATCACACTGACAGAACCACAGGCACATAGACACAGGCAACAGAGCATGCACAATGTCGGCACTAGTACAGTGTATATCCACCTTTCGCAGCAATGCAGGCTGCTATTCTCCCATGGAGACGATCGTAGAGATGCTGGATGTAGTCCTGTGGAACGGCTTGCCATGCCATTTCCACCTGGCGCCTCAATTGGACCATCGTTCGTGGTGGACGTGCAGACCGCGTGAGACGACGCCTCATCCAGTCCCAAACATGCTCAATGGGGGACAGATCCGGAGATCTTGCTGGCCAGGGTAGTTGACTTACACCTTCTAGAGCACGTTGGGTGGCACGGGATACATGCGGACGTGCATTGTCCTGTTGGAACAGCAAGTTCCCTTGCCGGTCTAGGAATGGTAGAACGATGGGTTCGATGACGGTTTGGATGTACCGTGCACTATTCAGTGTCCCCTCGACGATCACCAGTGGTGTACGGCCAGTGTAGGAGATCGCTCCCCACACCATGATGCCGGGTGTTGGCCCTGTGTGCCTCGGTCGTATGCAGTCCTGATTGTGGCGCTCACCTGCACGGCGCCAAACACGCATACGACCATCATTGGCACCAAGGCAGAAGCGACTCTCATCGCTGAAGACGACACGTCTCCATTCGTCCCTCCATTCACGCCTGTCGCGACACCACTGGAGGCGGGCTGCACGATGTTGGGGCGTGAGCGGAAGACGGCCTAACGGTGTGCGGGACCGTAGCCCAGCTTCATGGAGACGGTTGCGAATGGTCCTCGCCGATACCCCAGGAGCAACAGTGTCCCTAATTTGCTGGGAAGTGGCGGTGCGGTCCCCTACGGCACTGCATAGGATCCTACGGTCTTGACGTGCATCCGTGCGTCGCTGCGGTCCGGTCCCAGGTCGACGGGCACGTGCACCTTCCGCCGACCACTGGCGACAACATCGATGTACTGTGGAGACCTCACGCCCCACGTGTTGAGCAATTCGGCGGTACGTCCACCCGGCCTCCCGCATGCCCACTATACGCCCTCGCTCAAAGTCCGTCAACTGCACATACGATTCACGTCCACGCTACCAGTGTTAAAGACTGCGATGGAGCTCCGTATGCCACGGCAAACTGGCTGACACTGACGGCGGCGGTGCACAAATGCTGCGCAGCTAGCGCCATTCGACGGCCAACACCGCGGTTCCTGGTGTGTCCGCTGTGCCGTGCGTGTGATCATTGCTTGTACAGCCCTCTCGCAGTGTCCGGAGCAAGTATGGTGGGTCTGACACACCGGTGTCAATGTGTTCTTTTTTCCATTTCCAGGAGTGTATAAGGAGATACGTTAAACATCCACTCATCATTTAAGATGCATATGCAATGTCGTAAGCTCTTACTTTAAACGAACGACCGCCGATATTACTAGCGAATTGCTTCCCATCGGTTTATTTAAGCAATGGGTAGTGGAGAATTAAGCTGATTGGACAGGAGACAAAAACGGCATTCCGAGTAACATAGAAGCTAACAATGAAATTCATCTTCAAATTAATGATGGAAAGCAAAGTGTGGAAATAGAATCTGGAGCGTACGATTATGACGATCTAAACGACGTTTTGAAACGGTCTGGAAAAGGCACTGTGCTACGTGGAAACATCAATACACTTAAATCTCAAATAATGACACCAAATGCAGCGACTGACTTTAATCAGAAAGGTTCAACAGGATGGCTACTGGGTTTCATATAAGGACAGGTTTTGAAGAAGGATTCTAATAAGCTTTACAGATATGATCAGTCTGTGGATATACTTCCCATCAGTACTATCAACGTCGAGTGTAACGTTGCAACGAACTCTTATCTCAACAATAGATTGATTCATAAAATTTACGGATTCTTCAGATCAGTTGGAACAGTTATAAGGACGTTGAGACACCTTAGACATTGTTGTACGATTCATTTGTCATTTGTAGACGACCACTATTAAATTTTGATGGTTACAGCGCCATTTATTGCTATATTTGGTGACTATTTATGTTTCTTCTGCCATACATTTTCCCCCCGTCTCCAATAATATTCCGTTGCAATTTGACGTCATTATGACCAGTGGCGTTATTCCTACAGCGGTTTGAAAGTTTAACTTTAATTATAATCACCCTGTATTTCTGACAAATTTTTTTTGTTAACGCACATGGTGCGCAGATATTTTACAAGTACAATTTTTTGTCGAAGAAGATTGCACGGAGACTTTTTAACAATATATGTATATATCCTAGTCTCATTCTCTCAGTCTCACTCAATCAGAGTGCCCCCTCTGTGAATAGTCTGAGTACGGAACAGTTTCAGTCTCATCATCACAAATGAACGTTCATCATCATGAGGCGACAGGCCGACTGCAGATTGCAGTACAGTATACGCACTGACATCTTCTCAATCAAATTCTTCATTCTCCACACCATATGCTATGGCGTGGTCTAGGGGTAGCGTCTTTGATTCATAGTCAAAACGACTTCGGTCCCGGGTCCGATCCCCGCCAATGCCTGAATTTTGATAAACAATCAGCATTGGCGGCCGAAGACTTCCGGCATAAGAAGTCAGCCTCATTGTGCCAACGGCCTTGTCGAAGAGGGCGGAGGAGCGGATAGAGGTGGGAAATTGCCCCTAAAGGCGGAAGAATCAGCAATGATCAACGACATGAGGATGCAGAAGGCAATGGAAACCACTGCATTAAAGACACGTAACGTGTATCCACAGGACATGTGGCCTGTAATTGAAGAAGTGTCATGATGATCTCTCCATTGGCAAAAGATTCCGGAATAGTCCTCCATTCGGATCTCCGGGAGGGGACTGTCAAGGGGGAGGTTACCATGAGAAAAAGATTGAATAATCAACGAAAGGATAACGTTCTACGAGTCGGGGCGTGGAATGTCAGAAGCTTGAACGTGGTAGGGAAACTAGAAAATCTGAAAAGGGAAATGCAAAGGCTCAATCTAGATATAGTAGGGGTCAGTGAAGTGAAGTGGAAGGAAGACAAGGATTTCTGGTCAGATGAGTATCGGGTAATATCAACAGCAGCAGAAAATGGTATAACAGCTGTAGGATTCGTTATGAATAGGAAGGTAGGCAGAGGGTGTGTTACTGTGAACAGTTCAGTGACCGGGTTGTTCTAATCATAATCGACAGCAGACCAACACCGACAATAATAGTTCAGGTATACATGCCGACGTCGCAAGCTGAAGATGAACAGATAGAGAAAGTGTATGAGGATATTGAAAGGGTAATGCAGTATGTAAAGGGGGACGAAAATCTAATAGTCATGGGCGACTGGAATGCAGTTATAGGGGAAGGATGGTTAGTTTGTTGGTTGGTTGAGATTTAAGAGACCAAACAGCAAGGTCATCAGTCCCTTGTTTCAAACATGGTCCATTCCGCTAATGGGACATCTCAAGAAATTAAGAACAATAAAAGGGAAAAGCTAAAAACGTAAAAAGGCAGTCATGATGTCAATGGTAAAAAAATGAGGGAAGTCAGCAAGAGAACGAACCCAACGCTATGCTGAAGCAGCATAGGCAAGACCACCTGTGACTTAAAAGGTGCAACCGCTAGAATGTAGAAGTACGTATGGGAAAAGGAGAGTAACCAAGCCTTAAAAAGAAAAGGGTAAAAACAGAGTAAAAGGGGAAGAAAACAGGATTTCGGTCAGGGAGGGGAATCGGGAATCTCCGAACACTGCTTACAGTGGGAGACACCCAAACACTCACCATCCTGCCCCAATACCAGAGAGAGATTAAAAACCTTAAAACTGAGAATAAAAACCACTTTCCTGGAGGAAACCGAGAACCAGAGAGACCATCCGGGAATCGTCAGCCAACATCAAAGGTAAAGTGTGGGGGAGTCTGTACTTAGCACGCAGAGCCAAAAGACGGGGGCATTCAACCAAAATGTGGGCTACCGACTGGAAGGCTCCACAACCACAAAGTGGGGGTGGCTCATCACGCGAAAGAAAACCGTGGGTCAGCCTGGTATCGCCAATGCGGAGACGACACAGTGTGGTCGAGTCCTTTCGGGAGAGGCGAAAGGAAGAACGCCACAGGCCTGGTGTCACCTCAATCGCACGAAATTTATTAGACAGGTGAGTAGCCTCCCAAGAATTGGCCCATGACTGTGCGAAGCGGGATTTGACGTGAAGCCGTAAATCCGCTGCAGGAGGGGTTACAGAAAACGGGGGTAAGTGACTGCTCCCCCAGCCAAACGATCAGCGAGCTCATTACCCTGGATACCCACACGGCCAGGGACCCAAAGGAAGTCAATGGAACAAACAGCACGGTGAATATCAGCGAGATGGTCATGTATGGCAGAGACCAAGGGATGGCGCGAAAAACACCGGTCAATAGCAAGAAGGTCACTCATCGAGTCCGTACATAACAAAACGCTGTTGTGTTGGGACTGTTTAATAAAGATAAGGGCCTGGGAAATTGCCATCAACTCTGCAGTGAACACCCCACATGTAGGTGGCAGCAAATGATTTTCCTTTCCGACAGTGTAAAAAACAACAGCATCCCGAAACTCCCATAAAATTTGGCGGAAAAAGGAACGGAACACCACGGGGGGGATGGAATCTTTTGGACCTCGGTGGAGATCCATCCGAATTCGAGGCCGAAGAACTAACCAAGGGCGGGTAGAGGGGAGGAAGCGAGAAAGGCAGGACAAAGGAAGCTGAAAATTACGGCAAAGAGACGCAAGGTGGAGCCCAACCGGAGTCGGGTGGGCGACGTCCATGGTCTGGGATCAGGATAGAATAGGAAGGATGAGTGGGAGAGAAACGGATAGTGAGTGCATAAGACACCAGAAGCTGGGACCGCCGAACAGAAAGAGGGGGGGATCCCAGCTTCAGCCAGGAGACTATCAACAGGGCTAGTAGGGAAGGCACCGGTGGCCAAACGGATACCACGATGGTGGACTGGATCCAGCACATGCAGTGTGGAAGGAGCAGCTGAACCATAAACTTGACAACCATAATCCAGGCGAGACAGAACTAGAGCACGATAAAGACGGAGAAGGAGGGAACGGTCCGCACCCCAAGAGGAGTGGGCAAGGAAGCGAAGGACATTGAGTTTACAGAAACATCCTACCTTCAGATGTCTGATATGTGGCAGTCAAGTGAGCTTGTTGTCAAAAAGAAGACCCAGGAAATGAAACTGTGGGACCACAGGTAATCGGTGGTCATCGAGATAGAGCTCTGGATCAGGGTGGATCGTAGTACGGCGACAGAAGTGGACCACCCGCGATTTTAGAGGAGAGAATTGGAACCCATGTGAGAGGGTCCATGCAGAGGCACGCCGTATAGCTCCCTGGAGCTGCCGCTCTGCAGATGCCATCGAAGAGGAACTAACCCAAATGCAGAAATCATCCACATACAGGGCAGGGGCGACCAAAGGACCGACAGAGGCCACAAGTCCATCGATAGCAATGAGGAAAAGAAGGACACTCAAGACAGAACCCCGTGGGATGCCTGTCTCCTGGGTCTGTGGAGAACTAAAAACAGTACCAACTCGAACTCTGAATGACCGATGGAACAGGAACTGGCGGATAAAAATCGGTAGTGGGCCCCGAAGACCCCACTGATGAAGGGTAAGTGTGATGGCGCCAGGCCGTGTCATAGGCCTTGCGAAGGTCAAAAAAGACTGCAACCAAATGGCGGCGCTGGGAAAAAGCCCGCTGAACTGCGGATTCCAAGCGAAGTAAATGATCGATTGGAGACTGTCCCTCTCGAAAGCCACACTGGTAATGGGGCAATAGATCCCGAGATTCATGGACCCTATTGAGCCGACGGGCTACAATCCGTTCAAGTAACTTACAAACAGCATTGGTCAAACTAATTGGCCAATAGCTGTCAACAGATAGGGGGTTCTTACCAGGCTTAAGGACAGGAACCACGATGCTATCCCTCCACTGAGAGGGGAAGTCACCCTGGAGCCAGATACGGTTAAACACCTGAAGAAGATGTTGCCATTGTGGAGCACTGAGATGTTGAAGCAGTTAGTTATGAATGGAATTTGGGCCGGGGGCTGTTTCAAGAGAAGAAGAAAGTGCAGAAAGAAATTTCCATTCAGTAAAAGGTTCGTTGTAAGATTCTGACCCACAAGGGGTAAAACATAAGCTTCAGCCCGCTGTTTGAGGGGAAGGAAAGCAGCTGGATAGGAGGCTGATGCTGAGGCCACTGCAAAATGGGTCGCAAGATGTTCTGCAAGAACTAATGGGTCCATACAAAGGCCATCTGGGAGGTGAAGGCCTGGGAGGGTGGACTGCCGATGGCAACCTTGGAGAGAGCGAAGTGTAGCCCATACCCATGACAGAGGGACAGTAGAACCAAAGGAAGAAACGAATCGTTCCCAACATATCCACTTGCTCTGTTTGATTAAATAACGGGCTTTAGTGCGAAGGCGTTTAAAGGTAGTAAGGCTGGCTACGGATGGGTACCTCTTAAAGTGTTGCAAAGCTCGACGGCGATCACAGAAGGCAATGGCAATGGCCGTACTCCACCATGGGACTTGCCGGCGACGAAATGGTCCAGATGAGCGCGGGACAGCAAGGTTAGCAGCGCGAACAATCGCGTCAGACATGTCACGTAGGACGTCATCAATACAACCCGACAAAGAGGGAGAAAACAAGACCTGTGAAGTGTATAGAGGCCAATCGGCGCGTTGGAAAGACCAACGAGGTAACCTGTCCATCGGGGAGCGGGAAGGGAGCGAGATAATCAACGGGAAATGGTCACTATCACAAAGGTCGTCGTGTGGCGACCAGTGTAATGAAGGGAGGAGAGAGGGAGAAGAAAGAGAAAGATTAATGGCAGAAAAGGTACCATGACTGGCACTGAAATGAGTAGGGGAGCCATCATTAACAAGGCACAAGTCGTGGTCTGCAATAAACTGGTCTATAAGAAGACCTCGTCTAGATGGAAAGGCACTGCCCCACAAGGGATGATGAGCATTAAAATCCCCAAGGAGGAGGAAGGGAGGAGGAAGTTGCTGAAGAAGGGCAGTTAAGGCAGCAGGTGTAAGAGTCCTGTCAGGAGGGAGATAAAGATTGCAAACTGTGACCGCAGAGTCTAGGTGGACCCTAACAGCAACCGCTTCCAATGTAGTTTGAAGAGGAATCCACATGCTAGCAATATCTGTACGGACCAATCTACAACCACCACCAGAAGCCCGCAGGGGTCCGACCCGATTTCGACAGAAAACACGGAACCCACGGAGGGTCGGTGAGTGAGAATCAGTAAAATGAGATTCCTGGAGAACCACACAAGCTGCAGAGTAAAACAAAAGAAGGGATTTCAATTCCGGAAGGTGATGATAGTATCCATTACAATTCCATTGCAGAACCACAGAACGATGAGTTAAATGGGGGCTGAACACGCTAAAACCAGTCATATTGCCGGATCCCCACCCGTCACCGACAAGGAGGGGCGACATTCATGAACGACAGGTCAGAATCCGGTTGTGAAGTCGGGGAAGGGACCTCTGGTTACACCAGAGGCTCTTTGCCTTGGGACTTATGTTTCTTCTTCTTTTCAGGCTGAGATCGAGGAGGGCTGTGGGGCATAAAGGAGCCAGCTGCAGCAAGACCAGGAACAGAAAGAGACCGGGCGACCTGGGGGCCGACAGACCGCGGCTCTCGCGGTCGTCGCGCGGCAGCAGACCTTTGGCCTGGAAGGTGCCGGGAAGGAGCATCCCGGGAGAGGCGCCCTTGACTGGCAGACGCCAAAGGAGTGGGACACTTCTCCGGCTGGGGAGGGGGAGCAGCGACCAGAGGAGAAGGTGTGGGAGCCGCAGGGGAGGGGGGGAGGAGAGGTGGCCGGGATGGGGGTAAGGAAGGGGGAGGAAGGGGTGAAGATGTAACCAAGGCGTAACTAGATGTCATGGACACAGGGCGAAGACGTGTATATTTCGTATGGGCCTCTGTGTAGGTTAAACGATCGAGGGACTTATGCTCCTGTATCTTCTTTTCCTTCTTATATACAGGGACTCCCCTCATGGAGTGGACGCCCACAGTCACCACAGAGAGGGACCCGTGAACAGAGGGAAGACATGAGTCCAAAACGCAAGCACTTAAAACACCTCATAGGAGGTGGGATGTACGGCTTCACATCACATCGATAAACCATAATCTTAACTTTCTCAGAGAGGGTATCCCCTTCAAAGGCCAGGATAAAGGCACCAGTATCAATGCGATTGTCTTTAGGACCCTTCTGGACGCGCCAAACAAAGCGAACACCCCGCCGTCCGAGATTGTCCCGAAGTTCCTCATCAGTTTGAAGGATGAGCTCCCTGTGAAAAATCACACCTTTTTAGAGACTGGTGGGGGGTAATGGACACAGGAACTGTGCCAAGATGGGTACAGGCATGAAGGGCCGCAGATTGGGCAGCTGAAGCAGTTTTGGTCAGCAATGATCCCGACCGCATCTTGCTCAGGGAGTCCACTTCGCCAAACTTGTCTTCAAAGTGTTCCACAAAGAATAGAGGTTTGGTATTGGTGAAAGTATCTCCATCAGTACTGGTGCAAACTAGATAACGGGGGAAAGGTTTCGCCCCGAGCCGACGGGCCTGACCCTCCTCCCAGGGGGTAGCCATGGAAGGGAAGGCTGAAGGGGCAAGAGAAGAAGCTTGAAGAATCAGTTCCACGCAGAGAGACGGCCGCAGAAGAACGGCCAGAGTTCCGGACCCGTATGCGTTTCAATTGCATAGTGTCCGCCCTGATACCACCCACTCCGATCAGGGGCTCTCCTCACGGGCGCCACCCAGCTACAGCAAGTGCCGTCTGGCACAGCGGCCATTGCCGGGAGTTCCGATGCTCCACGATGACGAGCAACTACTCCAAGGCATACATGAGGAGGTCACAGCTCAGGTATCAGAAGTGTGATCCCTGTGTGTTCAGGAGGCTCAACCAAAAGGGTACATAGCGACCCCACCACACAGGCTGGCTACCGTGCTATGCACCCTAGCATCAGACAACGACGTGAAAGGAAAGGTGGAATGTACTAGGAGGGCGCACATCAGAGACACTAGGTAAGGTGCTCTTCCCCAAATGGCTCACACTATGGAGGAAAAATTTTGTAATGGAGGTCAAACCCCTAAGGGGACCAAGGAATGCCAAAAGGAGGAGATGATTACGCAACAAAGCCGGATTGTAAAACCAACAGAACCAGGAGGATAGCAGGGGCCAACATAAGCAAGGACACCAAGAGAGGGATATGAGAGGGCGACGGGAAAGGGGCAAGGAGAGGAAAGGAGGGGAAGGGGAAGGAAATGCAGCCCTGGAGAGAAAGAAGGCTGCAATCGCTCGGGGCCCCGTGCTCGCCACGCACGTATCCACAAAAGAGTTGCGGACGCCCTGGGGGGGTACCGGAAGGAGTAGAAGAAAAGGTTACAGGACAATACGGGCTTGGGACAAGGAATGATAGAGGAGAAAGACTAATTGAGTTTTGTAACAAGTTTCAGCTAGTAATAGCGAATACCCTGTTCAAGAATCACAAGAGGAGGAGGTATACTTGGAAAATGCCGGGAGATACGGGAAGATTTCAATTAGATTACATCATGGTCAGACAGAAATTCCGAAATCAGATACTGGATTGTAAGGCATACCCAGGAGCAGATATAGACTCAGAACACAATATAGTAGTGATGAAGAGTAGGCTGAAGTTCAAGACATTAGTCAGAATGAATCAATACGCAAAGAAGTGGGATACGGGAGTACTAAGGAATGACGAGATACGTTTGAAGTTCTCTAACGCTATAGATACAGCATTAAGGAATAGCGCAGTAGGCAGTACAGTTGAAGAGGAATGGACATCTCTAAAAAGGTCCATCACAGAAGTTGGGAAGGAAAACATAGGTACAAAGAAGGTAGCTTCGAAGAAACCATGGGTAACAGAAGAAATACTTCAGTTGATTGATGAAAGGAGGAAGTACAAACATGTTGGGGGAAAAATCAGGAATACAGAAATACAAGTCGCTGAGGAATGAAATAAATAGGAAGTGCAGGGAAGCTAAGACGACATGGCTGCAGGAAAAATATGAAGACATCGAAAAAGATATGAATGTCGGAAGACAGACTCAGCATACAGGAAGGTCAAAACAACCTTTGGTGACATCAAAAGCAACGGTGGTAACATTAAGAGTGCAACGGGAATTCCACTGTTAAATGCAGAGGAGAGAGCAGATAGGTGGAAAAAATACATTGAAAGCCTCTATGAGGGTGGTGATTTGTCTGATGTGATAGAAGAAGAAACAGGAGTCGATTTAGAAGAGATAGGGTATCCAGTAGTAGAATCGGAATTTAAAAGAGCTTTGGAGGACTTACGGTCAAATAAGGCAGAAGGGATACATAACATTCCATCAGAATTTCTAAAATCAGTGGGGGAAGTGGCAACAAAACGACTATTCACGTTGGTGTGTAGAATATATGAGTCTGGCGATATACCATCTGACTTTCGGAAAAGCATCATCCACACAATTCCGAAGACGGCAAGAGCTGACAAGTGCGAGAATTATCGCACAATCAGCTTAACAGCTCATGCATCGAAGCTGCTTACAAGAATAATATACAGAAGAATGGAAAAGAAAATTGAGAATGCGCTAGGTGACGATCAGTTTGGCTTTAGGAAAAGTAAAGGGACGAGAGAGGCAATTCTGACGTTACAGCTAATAAAGGAAGCAAGGCTAAAGAAAAATCAAGACACTTTCACAGGATTTGTCGACCTGGAAAAAGCGTTCGCCAATATAAAATGGTGCAAGCTGTTCGAGATTCTGAAAAAAGTAGGGGTAAGCTATAGGGAGAGACGGGTCATATACAATATCTACAACTACCAAGAGGGAATAATAAGAGTGGACGATCAAGAACGAAGTGCTCATATTGAGAAGGGTGTAAGACAAGGCTGTAGCCTTTCGCCCCTACTCTTCAATCTGTACATCGAGGAAGCAATGATGGAAATAAAAGAAAGGTTCAGGAGTGGAATTAAAATACAAGGCGAAAGGATATCAATGATATGATTCGCTGATGACATTGCTATCCTGAGTGAAAGTGAAGAAGAAGTAAATGATCTGCTGAACGGAATGAACAGTCTAATGAGTACACAGTATGGTTTGAGAGTAGATCGGAGAAAGACGAAGGTAATGAGAAGTAGTAGAAATGAGAACAGCGAGAAACTTAACATCAGGATTGATGGTCACGAAGTCAATGAAGTTAAGGAATTCTGCTACCTAGGCAGTAAAATAACCAATGACGGACGGAGCAAGGAGGACATCAAAAGCAGACTCGCTATGGCAAAAAAGGCATTTCTCGCCAAGAGAAGACTACTAATATCAAATACCGGCCTTAATTTGAGGAAGAAATTTCTGAGGATGTACGTCTGGAGTACAGCATTGTATGGCAGTGAAACGTGGACTGTGGGAAAACCGGAACAGAAGAGAATCGAAGCATTTGAGATGTGGTGCAATAGACGAATGTTGAAAATTAGGTGGACTGATAAGGTAAGGAATGAGGAGGTTCTACGCAGAATCGGAGAGGAAAGTAATATGTAGAAAACACTGATAAAGAGAAGGGACAGGATGATAGGACATCTGCTAAGACATGAGGAAATGACTTCCATGGTACTAGAGGGAGTTGTAGATGGCAAAAACTGTAGAGGAAGACAGAGATTGGAATACGTCAAGCAAATAATTGACGACGTAGGTTGCAAGTGCTACTCTGAAATGAAGAGGTTAGCACAGGAAAGGAATTCGTGGCGGGCCGCATCAAACCAGTCAGTAGACTGATGACCAAAAAAAAAAAAAGCTATGGTCGTAGTGGAGCATCGCAAACACCACTGTACAGGCACTGCAAATACTCCCTTAAATATGAAAGAAAACGGTCTTGTGTCGCATAACTGATACTTCAAGCAGCTCGTTTCATGGGCAGCGCCACGAAACTTCCCCATAAGATGATAGTGGTCCCTACGAGGCGTTAGCACTTTTCCATCTAACGGCAGCCCACAAATGTGGCAGTCAGCTGCGTTATTGTACAAATCTTCATTCTCCTTCAATTTGGTCATGGGAATGTTGTCACTGTAAGGCTTATCAAATTCCCATGAAAGTCTTTCAAGCACAGTGGAAGTCAGACCGCAAGATTATCCCCAACATAAGATTTGTATCTGTTAAGACTCGAGTCATAGGATGATGTAACTTGGTACGCTGCTGCATGTAGTACATATTTTTATGCGAAGGGAATGTGAGGCTGTAGGGTCACCGTCAAAGCACGTCACAGGAGAGAGGAGCCATTCAGAGTCGGCATACACCACGAAAGGGCATTGCTTCTGATGGTGAGCATTCTGAAATTTTATGAATTTGTTTTCCTCAGTAGGCATAATAACACAAACCAGCTCATTGGAAGCGCAATCTACTAGGGAAAAACTTTTAGGCAACTTGAGCAGATACGCTGTTTAGGACCGTGTTAACACATTTGGGGTGAAATTAGATGGGACACGACCATGATTCAAATGTAATGATAATTACCTTCTTCCTTAGTCTCCTCATCTGAAAATAGTAGCATGCTGAATGTATTTTAAGCTCACCGAAAAATTCTGAGAAATGGAGGGATTCGACGACAGCGTGTTCTGATCATGTTATTTGCTTTTCTCCGGGCCGTAAACATGCACTCATATTCCCATATTCTGCACCTTATATTTGGGTATGTCGTGTATCTTGACGGAGAACTGAACACCATCAAAGTTATAACACATTTGAATGTCAAGGTCTCTACCATATCAAGATGTACACTGTGCACTACATACGATACTGATTTCTTTCGTAAGCCTGGATCGACCGTGCAAAACAAGCCTGCTCTGTTTTATTTTCGACATTGTTACATGCCTTCTTATCAGTTATATCCTTAAGAAGCTCGACATAGCTAGATCCTCCGGTTAATGAACCATAGATATGGATTTGGATGTCAAGGTGTACTACTTGGCTGAGTGCTTTAGCTGACCTCTAATTTCCACCTGAAAAAAGCCACTCAAGTGTAGCAGTCAAGATGGACTCACCAAAACATTGGGCGACTGATGTACTCTGCATTACTACGCCAAGATAGCGATGCTTTGTCTTTTCAGTGCCAGGGTCGTGTTTTGGGGGATGTGACAGTTCGATGCATAGGATAGCGCTGCATTTAATGATGGGATAACGCGGATCATTAACAATCTTGAGAAACTCCGTTTCTGCAAAAGGAAGCCACGTTTTCAGAAACCCTTCAGGGTCTCAGTACCCTCCCGATCGATTCTCGATCCTAGTGAATGAGATTCGCACCTCAAAAGCATCCGCAATCAGCTAATATTATAATTGCGGCATAGTGTTATTAATCTGATGTCCTTCACTAAAACGATAAGGGAGAAAACTGCTGCTGACCACGGGATTACTACTATTACTGTAACTACAAATGGATGACTTAGATGCTGCTGTTGCTGGCTGTGACGAGGAGCCGGGAGGTATGAGTATCTTGCAGTTTTCGCAAGAATATGGGGGAGGAGGAGACGATGCAACACACCAGTGTGAGCATCTTGGCTGCGACTGCAGAGACTGTTGTTGCCACAAAACTGAGCCAGCTGCAGGACTGAGGGTGGCCCATAGACGGTAGAGAGGAACTAGTCGGGGGGGGGGGGGGGGGGGGACAGCGGCAGTGGGGGCGGCTGCAGCTGTGGTTTCAACTGCATGAAAGGAGGCAGCTTCCCATGAAGTAATGAGTTCCATCTCACACACTGGAGCATGCCGCATGTGACCTCGTCTACATAGTTATTTCTTCACTGCCTCCAGTACCAGCATCTTGGCGTACTGTGGAGATTGCTGTTGTCCAACAGGTGCGAGTGTTGGAAGAAGTATAATCACAAATAAGTAGAATATTCCAGTCGTCGCCTTCAGATAATGATTATGTGGAAGCAAGGTATGTATAAAAAACTACGTGTATCGCTCAGGCTATGTGACATATCCCTCAGGTCATCCAGCATCACTTCATAGTGCTGCAACTACCTCTCCATCTCTTCCACTCACCAAGGCATCACCTCAGCCGGCCGTGGTGGCCGAGCGGTTCTAGGCACTTCAGTCTGGAACCGCTACGGTCGCAGGTTCGAATCCTGCCTCGGGCATGGATGTGTGTAATGTCCTTAGGTTAGGTTTAAGTACTTCTAAGTCTAGGGGACTGATGACCTCAGATGTTAAGTCCCATAGTGCTCAGAGCCAATTGAACCATTTTCAGCATCACCTCACCCAAACCACAGTGGATCCATGGTCTCTGAAATCACATAGAAGAGCAACATATTTATTTAATAAAAAAAGTTTGCACACACAACTCAGAATTTTTTTTTAGAATGTACACTTACATGATAGCTGTTATGAGGATGGTATCACCAACCTCTGTCTCTCTCTGCCCTGATCCTCGAAAGCACATACAACAACAAAGAATATACATCAGACATCAATTTACATATACGATGGAAAAAATAATGTTTCTAAGAACAACTTATTACAGACAAACAGTACTATGAAGAAAAAAATATATATTTCTGACGTTAATGCGGCTGCTGCTGCTGCTCCTGCTGCTATTCCTCTCTCTCAGCTTCCAGTTGATTCATGACGAACCATTTTCAGGACGCCTTAATCGATTAGCACAATTAATTGATGAATTTAATTACTTTGCATATCAATTTGATATCAAAATTCTGCTCATGCCACCCTTATACTTAGTAGTAAGGGGAATGGGTAATTTGCCTCTGAATGTGCACTTGCTCCTTGAATGTAAGCAACGTGCGTAAACAATGTGGTGGTTTATCTGACTATCCATGGCGTTTTAACTTATTACTACTTTATACTAAGTCTATGGTGTCATGGCGTAGGGAGGCAAAATGTTGCATAGACGTACTGACCTCCAAATCTTTCATCACGTTACACTCATCGGTCAACGTTATTGGGACACTGTTCTCCTTCCCCATGTACGTTTTTTCTGGTGTGCATTCAGCCCCGACTTCATTTTTATAAACACAAATGCTCGCATACATCGAATAACGGAGGTGGAGGAGCTCTTGGAAGAGGATATTCGGCGAATGGACTGGCATGCCCGTTTCGTCAGATTGAGTCCGATCGATCATGTATGAGATGTGTTGGGGACGGCAGGCGGGCACAGCGCGTAACCCACCGCGGGCCATACGTCACTGTAGCTCTGTGTTGTGCAGTCACGCACTCGAGGCACGCGCAGCTACCGAGTCACCGAGAAGCACACACTGACTGAGAAGGATATTTACTATCGTGATCCACCGACAACGCCTGCCAACATGCGTCAGCGCATTGTCAATGTATGTGCGAACATTACGGAAGGCGAACTACTCGCTGTTGAGAGGAATGTCGGTACACGTGTTGCGAAATGCATGGAGGTTGACGGACATCATTTTTAGCATTTATTGCATTAATGTGATATTTACAGGTAATCACGCTGTAACGGCATGCGTTCTCAGAAATGATAAGTTCACAAAGGTACATGTATCACATTGGAACTACCGAAATAAAATGTTCAAACGTACCTACGTTCTGCATTTTAATTTAAAAAACCTACCTGTTACCAATTGTTCGTCTAAAATTGTGAGCCATACGTTTGTAACTATTACAGCGCCATCTATCACAAAGCGAAAAAAAGTGGTCCAACTAAAACGTTCATATTTCTTTACTTACTACACAAATATGTAGTAAAAAAAATGGGGGTTCCCATTTTAAAAAACGCATTGATATACATTTGACCTATGGCAGCGCCATCTAGGGGCCAACCATAGAACCATCTGGTTTCCCCCTTCAAGCTAGACTAGTTTCGTTCTCTGTAGTTTTTTAGTTTGACGCTTATTTCGTGAGATATTTGACCCGATCACGATCAATGGACCACCCAGTAGATATGCGATACTACGCTCAGAGTACATGCTGAGAGAGATTATTGTATAACGTCATTAAGGATTAAGTACAAGCTCGTTTCGGGCGAGGCAATCAGCAGTGCCGTACATAGAAACAGTTCCACGAGCCGCTTTAAGCTATTTAGCGAAATTACTGGAAATCCAAACTAATATGGCTAGTCGAGGATTGGAACCACTGTCCTCCCAAATACGGATGAAGTGTTGTTGAATTTCAGGAACGAAAGCTCTAGTTGTTTTGTGAGAATATTCGTACTCGTCACCCCAGCGCTAGACACGAATAGAGTGGGTATGTGCATCTCGAACGCAGTGACAAGTTGGTCAGTGTGAGATCAAGTCATATTTTACGAGACACAGCGGCAGCGACATTTTGTGAACGTGTTTTCTTTTGGTCCCTTGTTGGTTCGCATTTCAGCGTTGTAAGTGCATTGAATACTATTATTCCATTCAAAGAGTTTCAAATTATTTATAACAGTGAAATTCTGTAATCTCAGCTGTGAAGTTGAGGAGTTTTGCCTATGAAGGTAAACATTATTGCGACGTAAATGGAGTTTTGATTATAATAGAGACAGATCATCATTTAATCGCTTCTGCAACTATTTATTTCAATTTTTTCTTTCAAATTATTACATCTGATTTCATTTAGTAATTTAAAATCTTCCTAAAAATGTATGTATCTTAATTCGTGTAGTGTTCCTGTTAGTTTCCTGTGTGAAATATTTCGTAATTGTAAGCCTATCCAAATAAGTTGCACAACACTTACTGATCTGATAACCAACTGGTTAATACACAGAATTTGTTCAGTTCAACCGACGACCGGAACTAGAAATAATTTCATTGAATTTCTTTGGGTTACTGTTAATTTCGTGGTGCTTTTCGTCGTCTTTGTTGTTCGCAATTTACTATACTTTGTAACAATCATTAAAAATTTGTGTAAGAAGAAAGAGGAGTGAACTATCTATTTGGAACTGATTTCCTCAATTTCATGACTCGATTCGGGTCATTCAATTACGTTCATTAGCATAACAAACTAGAAATTGGGGAAAGCTACAAAGGAACACAAAAAAGCTGATTTTTGGTATAGAGATGATAAAATAGGACATGGAAGAGGTACACGATTCGGTGGCAGGTGAGAAGCCGGGGTGGAACCCAACTGCTTCATAGCAATGTGTGGGTTGGAAGGTGCTAACTTAGGTATTCCTGGAAAAATTTTTTTGGAAATTTGTGATAAGGTCTTATGGCACAAAACTGCTGAGGACATCGGTCCCTAAGCTTATGCACTACTTAATCTAACTTAAACTAACTTACGCTAAGGACGACACATACACCCATGCCCGAGGGAGGACTCGAACCTCCGACGGGGGAAGCCGTGCGGACCGTGACAAGATGCCCTAGAGCGCGCGGCTACACCGCGCGGCTAGATATTCCTGTATGCATAGGAATAGGATCAGTTCGAAGACTTTGGATAACACCGCGGTGACGCTGATTCGTTGTAGGAAGTGCTGTCACTGGCAGGTTTGTAGGCTTTAAGGAAATGTACTGCTGACAAAGTTTTCCAGAACAGTGAATGGTGACTGCGTCGAGGATCACTTTTTAAAGGCTGACAAGGATTATTACGAAGGAATGGAGGCATTCCTTCATCTGTATGTAGGTGATACAGTCGTGAACAGGTGTCAGTAAGCTCCTGTAAACTCTCTTCACCCTCCCCATGAACTACTATCTGCGTCATGATGGATCTTTACTTCGATCGTCTTCCACGTCAAACGCATGACCTGTACTATGCTTTACAATGAGTTGAGTAGCTGAAAAATTGACTTCCATGCAGTCATAAAGTGAAGCGCGTATTTGCGAGCTGAGTTCGTCATACGGTTCAAATGCCGCAACAGTTTCAGCTCGTCATGTTATGCTTTCGGATTAATAATGTTCATTTCATTTAACCTATCTAGTTCTCCCACTGGTACATTACAGGCTCTGTTCATTTAGCCTCAAAACGCTGGTTCTTTGTGGGTGGCAAGGCAGGTTAGGTGTCATAACATCTGCTACTGTTGCTTTTCTGAAAATCTTGAATGCATACGATTTGTGGTATTATATTTACCTACTGTTTTATGAATGTCCTTATTTCCATCTACGAGAAACAATGTGGCATCGACAAAGCGTTTATAATATGCTACCTTTTCATTAAATGGTCGTCAGAACTTAAAATATTCTCTTCCAGATTGCCAGTAAAGAATATCCACCGATATTCCCGAAACGCTTCCCGAAAGCTTCATTCCATAGCTAGCCCATTTTCCCTGAACGGAAAATTTGTTGTTAAAGGATAAATAGTAAAAACCAGTGCCATGCCACAGCAGCTTTAGAAACTCAAACCTTTCCTCCCTTGAGAGCTTCTTATGCATGAGAAAATTATTTTTAATAATTCGATCGTTTCATCTACAGTAAAGTTAGCGTATAAGTTTTTAACGTCCATGGAGACTAGTTGGAGGAGGATACAGAGATCGGCTTATCTTTAATTTCGTTAATTAGGGCCGCACTGTGTAGTTGTTATCATACACACAATTCTCTCTAAGGAAGCGGTTTAGTAAATTCTACAGTTTGTAAGCAGCACTTCCTCTTGCATTAACAGTCGGTGTGACAGGGTTATTTTCTTTGTGTACTTGTACTTATAGTCTTAATTTATGTGCCATGGGTCTCACATTACGACATTTTCTCTTCTGTGAACAGGACACATATGATTAAGAATTCTACTAAGTGCATTTTGAAACTCATCGGTCAGCTCTTAGGTATTTTGGTAATGTCATTTTCATCACAAAATTCGAGTATTTTGGCGATGTATTCGCCTTCTGTAACAAAAATTAATGTATCCCGCTTCCCTGCCCTAGTAACAATCGCTTTGTTATCAATTAATTTCTTATTCACGAATTTTGTTGTCTTCCGATCCTTATTACCTTAATGATACTTCAAGCCATTCCCCCGATTACTTTATTCAACTTCCATAGCTGTATGTAACTTGTGCCCCACGTGATCACTTCACCACGATTAAGTTTCGTTAAGTTAGTTGCCATTTTCTGATTCTTATCGAACAGTGTTTCAATGTTTAGTTTCAAGTCTTTATTTGAAATCATATTTTCATCTCCTCAAACACAATAAGCTTACTACTCTTAAATAGAAACTAAATAAATGTGGTGTTTTAACCTCACTGTTTTACCTGCGACTCTACTAACCAGGAAAGTACTTGGCCCCGAACAAACAGATCTGTATGAACGTTTGGTTACAGGACCATTATGTACCTCTGAATGTGCTGGTGGGTGTCGTTTTCCTGCAAAACTCTGCAGTCATGCTCTAGATATCACTGTAGATGTAATTGTAGACGCCATACGCAATGCAGCAATCTTAACTATAAATGTAAATGCGGAATGTTAATAAAATGCTCAGAGCAATACGATTGAATGCAAACGCACAGTGAAGAAATGGAAGTTGATCGCATGGCGTATTTGTACATTCTATAATATCAGTGTTGAACGCCACGTCAATGACACTTTTGAAGTTGTTCACTGGTTCACCAATATCGTAGCCAGCGTTCTGCCACGCGTAACGAAGCATTGGTCTGTATACTCCCGCAGATAACTGATTGTAAATGACAGAATGCATATTCATGGTAAAGGATCTGTCGTGCAGTTTCGCTGCATATTACTGGAACGTAGTTTAATGAAGTCTGTTATTCTCTTGGCACATATTTTATATTGCCTGAAGAAATACACATCCAGAGGTTGTGCATATTTTGTAGTTTTAGGCGGAATGATTTTTAAATCTGGATGTTTTCCGCCAGATGCTTCCAGTAGTACTCGTTCATCCTTCCGTCCAGACCAGGAGTCACAAAGTACTAATGACTTTCTCGACAAATGTGGGTTCAAAACTGAGAGAAAGAACGTCTTGAGATGATGTTTCGTCATCTTCCCACTGACACTTGCATCGACGACGACGTTTGGAGGGCACCGCGTTTCTATTTCCCTTGACATGCGGGGTCCAAACTTTCCACTGGATTCCTGGAGGCAAATATAGAGTTTGTCTGCCAATCGTCCGTTCATAGATATAGCAACATCGATCGTGTAACTATGTGTTGCACAGTTAACTGATTGCAACATCGTGACAGTGTTTCTCCCCCCTTTCATGGATAGTGTTCTGTCACAAGAAAGTTCATAGTTGAACTGACTCTGATCACAGTTCCATACAGAACTAATATCGATGTTTTCTCTCGTGATATGCTCCTTGACGTCAGCAACAAACGTTTGAGCTCTTTCAATCAGCTCTTCTTCGTCATCCTTACCTTTTCGTGCTTGGAGCATAGTGATACGGCGTGATGTCATCCTAAACTCCTTTTTCAAATTAGTAATAAATCTTAGAGAAGCTGTAAAGTTTGTGCACCCGATATTTCTGGCTACGTCCAATGCCCAATGTTGTAAATGCCAGTAATGAACGGCGGAACCGCATTCTCGCGCTTCATCGAATTTCGCCATTACACACTCCTTGATGGTCTTGAACAGCAGTGTACGATTTCCTTTGAAAACTGTATTTGCTCCTGTTTTCTTTGCCATGTAATCCAGTATGTTTTTAATATTGCTTTTAGACTAGGGTATCTTTTCAGAAGCTTGTCGTATGTGTCGAAACCCCTTACGTAATAATCATCGAACATGTTCTCCAGTGTGTTGTCATCAAACGCCGTGATGATACTTGCAACTTTAACCTTCTTCTTGGGAGACGGTTGGTATTCACTGTCACTGCTTCCATCGCCTCTTCCCGCACTTGCCGTAGCACTACCGTTTGCCATGTGTTGTTCGTCATTATCATCCCTATCATCATCACTATGTGTTAGTGTTACAACAGTATCTGTTTCTAACTTATGCTAATATTTCTGCACTATAATAGATACCAGAAAACATGCGAATGATTCGTCTTCTACACCAATACCATCTTCACGGAGAAGGGTTCTTCGTAACTTCATCTCAACCAATCGCAACACATTGACAGGATTGATTACCAATCGCCGAGCCATCTGACGCTTCAATACACAAATAATATCACAAAACGCAACTTCAGATGCACACTGCACCGTCCCTACTGGTCCCGACTGGCGTACCGGCAGGTCGGTGTGCAATGCGGCATGGCATACGCAGAGGCCTCTAACGGACGACAGCAAAGCTTTGCAGATGCAGGAGTATCACTAGTGCAATAAGAGACCGTTACATTATTTCTCACACGATTTTGGTGTATTTGTGTTTGTTCGAGCCCAAGTACTTTTCTGGTAAGACTAAGCAACTTGCTATGCTTCAGTTTCGTCTTTATGAATTCCCTCTGTAATATATAATGCATCTGACTTCTTAGTTTCTCCCAAGTCCGTTCCTTCAGCATGTGTCTAATTTCATACAGTACCGTATCAAGTTGTCTTATCCCTTTTCACCATAAATGAGTATAATTTTAGTGAGAATCCACAGTTTCTTTGCCTTCAGTATCGCTATTGACCCCCTCTAGATTTCTGGTCACCTGTTTTCAGCTTTACACAATTAGGGATAATTTTGGTTTTAGAATACTCTTTGTTGAACCTAATACTGCTTTCTTCAATGATTTTTTGGACCTATTGTAATGTTACCTTCAGTACGGCGTATGTGACCGGTTTTTCATAGATAACAACTGGTACGTTGGTTTTCCATGTCCCTTTTAACTTCTTTGGAATGCTATGAAGCCGCGCGGCGTAGCCGCGAGGTCTAGAAAGCCTTGCCACGGTTTGCGCCACTCCCCCCGTCAGAGTTTCGGGTCTTCGCTCGGGCGTGGGTGTATGTGTTGTCCATAGCATCAGTTACTTAGTTAGATTAAGATGTGTGTAAGCCTAGGGACCGATGACCTCAACTGTTTGGTCCCTTAGGAACTAACCACCGCCAAAATGCTACGAAACGGCGGAAGACTCTATAGTCTGTTACTGCGGTATACATGTTTACTCAATAGCCGTTTCACGAAGAGACAGCTGATGGGACTTGGAGTTCATATGACTGATCGCTATGGGGAAGGGACAGTCTAGTGAACGGGCAGTAACATAGGTGTGAGGAGCAGAGGATCTGTGTTGCCGTTTTTAAACTAAGACGAGGACTTCGTGCCTGAATAACTTTATTTGTTTCTTACTTTTTGCCTAGGTATGATTTTTTAGGTGCATGTTTATGTAGGGTTAACACATATTGCAAGAGGATGGGTGCTTGACTCTCCGTTCCTGCCAATAATGTTCCTAACATTAGCAGTTGTATGCTAAAGTAATTACAACGATTATTTTCCCAACTGCTACCTCCGGCCCTTAAGATGCGCAATGTTAGAACTTATTGTGGTGTTCAGTTACTCATTGTACCCATCAACTTCATCTTTTTAACTTTGGGGCCAGCTGCCGTTCTACGATCTAAATAATTACATGAAAAATAGTTTCTTTTCTTTTTGGTGAATAACTATTGTCTGCTGCTTTTTTTTGTTTTCAGCCTTTTGGAAAGCATTTCTAATTTTTTGGAACTATTTTATTTCATGCCTTTTCTTTTTTTGTTAACTTTCAAATATTACTTTAATGGTTATAAGGTCTCGGCTTGCTGCCTGTATGAATAAAAAAATCATTTTCAAGAAATCCAGCAAACTAAAATTGTACCTTTTGGAAAACAAAATGACAAGCAACGAAGTTTAGTGAATAAAGTATTCTTCTTATATCAAAACGTTTTTCTGAAATGTGTGACTATATAAATCCTGATACCCTGACAAGCAATAAATGAAAAAAAAGTATTGTTGTTCTTAATATATGAGCCTCTTTCAAATGAGAGCTTTCATGGTGTTCTCATTGAGTGACTTTAATAGATAAAATATTAATAACTAAAGTTGTTGATGGAAATGTACGCCGATTAACCATGATCCGAAACTGTATTTTCCAAATAACAAAGGACGCAATATCCGACAAGAGAAATAACCGTTTACAAAAAGATCTTGAGAGATCCTTTCATGAAGATACTTTTAAACGAGTATCCAATGTATTTGCTGATGTTCTTTGAGCACACAAGAAAATTTCATACCCGCTGTAGTAATGTAAGTTTTCACTGGTAATTTAGTTTCTTCGTTGACATTAAATTTGTCAGGCATAAAAAATGTTTTAGCACTTTGATGTTCAAGTAATATTATGCGATGTGTAGTTCCTACTACTGTACTGCAGATTTGCAACTATTCTCAGAATCATCAATGTTTAAAATCGTTCCAACTAATATTTGTGCAAAGATCAAGCCATCGTATCCCACAAAGACATAAATGGAATAACTGAAAATCTTCTGTTTTAGTTGAAACACGCCAAAATACTTATAACCGCAGCGTTCATGACATCTTAGGCACGAATCTTATGGTGTTGCCTACAATGCGGAGAGTAGGCAGCCCGCAAAACGACTGTGTCTCCCACACGCACATGTGGAATATTAAAACGTGGTCTTTTGCTTGTACGTGAGCAATGGTGCCATCTGGCAATGGCATGAGACCGTTGTAAACGAACCATAAATCAGACACTTCCAGAATCTTCGAAATTAGTAAGCCATTGAGTAGCTATCCGCGCACAAACGTGAGAAGTCTAATAAGATCGTTTGATGGCCGTTATTTGCAACAAGTACCCAAATCTTTGTTTCGTAAATTAAATCACCTTTTTCTTGCTGCAGTCTCTATTTTCTATGTTCCAGACACGCTTCGCCTTTTACATTAAGGCGTCTTCAGTGTATTTACTTTGCAACAATACAGTTTTGTTTTTATATGCGTTACTTATAGATTAGATAAAAGTTCACATCATAATTGTTACGTTATTCATTTATTGCTTACAGTTGTACGTTTTTAGAGTTGAAATCTAGATTTCCTCTCACGTGGTCGTAGGTTACGAGTCGTACTGTCACTTCGCTTATACGACATTGACAAATTTCACATCACGATCCTTTGTGTAATGTTGTGTTATTGTTTGTTGCATTACGTTTACTGCTATTTTTTTATTTTGTTGTTTAGCTTTGTGTTTACGTTACTACTGTACCCTACCTTACTGTTGTATCCTTCCAACTTTTTAAGGAAATTATCACGTACAGAAAACCAAAGCTTACAAGAAAACCGTTATGAACGTCCATGTGTACACGAAAAAAACTCAAGTTTTACATTAACAGATAAAATAATACAGTAACACTTCAACAGATGATGACAATAATAATACCACACAACTCTTTCTCCTCACCCTTCATCACCACCTCCAAATAACCTATAAACCAAACATTCCAGTAATCCGAAAACATAGAACTTATCACCAACTCTCTGATAGCTATTACATCCAGATTAAAATTTCTGTAACCGCTTCTCTGAATAGCCAAAATATCACTCTCCCAAAAGAAATGCTATTGCATGCATTTAGACACACACACACATACAAAAAGACACAGAGACAGACAATTGGACAGACAGAGATAAAAGTATAATATATGGGGGGGGGGAGAGAGGGAGAGAGAGAGAGAGAGAGAGAGAGAGAGAGAGAGAGAGAGAGAGAGAGAGAGAGTGGGGGGGAGGAAGGTACGAATAGAAAGATATACGAAGTATTCATTTTAACTGAACACACTGAAATATCTCGAAAACTACACATCGCCTCAAATCCCATGATACCATATCGAACTCACACGCCAACCCATGCGTGGCTGCGGAGGGAAAACTGAAATTTTCAGTGGGAACCCCCGTTTTTCATTAAAGATTGCGATTCTACGGCAGAATCTACACACTTTTTCTCTGAAGCATTTTGTTCGTTTCGCTACATTGGGCGCTTTAATCGAAGGAATACAAATGGGTACACAATCATAATTTACGACATGCCTACTCAATGGCCTTTGAATATCCAATGGCGTGTAGTACTCTACGTCCATGCTGCGAAGGTAGGACAGGCGAATATTTCATAACTTCTAATAAGAAACCCCATTCCCAACGTTGTATTTCTCCGATATACCGAACAGGGGGCTACTCAACGCAGCACTGACCGTGGCTCGAGGCGAACGCCGCTCTACTTTCCCAATTAGAGTAAGTGTTCAAACGTGGTAACACAAACTTCAGTATTCTTCCGTTTTCAAATGACCATACATAGGACAGAACCATATCTGTTGGAATGTCAGCACAGGCGATTCTGATGCGGTCGACCATGTCTTTACCGCCTCTTGGCACTTGCTGGTACACCTTTTAAATATCTCCACACAAAGAAATCCGGCGATGTGAAATCCGGCGACCCAGCGGGCCGATTAATAGCGCCACCTCAGCCGATCCACCGACCAATGTAAACACGGTCGAATGCATCCCTCGATTCAATTGCGCAATGCGCTGGGCAACCGTCATGCTGATACCATATACGTTGTCTAACGTCCAGGGCAATATCCTGCAGTAATACCGGTAGTTCCTGTTCGAAAAAGTTCGATATTTCCCTCTATTCAATGTGCCGTCGGTAAAATAAGGACCAGTGAGTTTGTTCTCAATGATGCCACACCGTACGTTAACCGATCAAGGACGTTTATAGTCAACGTATCGTAACCAGGCGGGATTGTCTACACTTCAGTAATGCATGTTATGACAGTTAACACTACCATAGTTTGTGAATGTAGACTCATCGAGAAACAGCACTCATGCAAGGATCGTGGGGATCGTTTGCATTTGTTGACGTGCCCATTCAGAAAACCCTACCCGGTTATGGACATCGATGCCATGAAGCACTTGATGCAGTGACACGTGGTATCGATGTTGTGACAATACTACCTGTAGACATACTGGAATCATAGCTTAATTGCCGGCGCTTATCCGTGGGTTGTTGTGCACTGTCGATAGTACAGCTATTTCACTAGCATCTTCTGTAACACATATGCTTCGTTTCCTATTACCGGTCTGTACGCTGCCATCAGACATAAAGGCTTTCTCAATCTTGTAAAAGAGAGAGAACTTTCTCTGGGAAACTCTTGGCATACAAGACAACAGCAGCCTCAACATCTCTCCTAAATCAGTATCATTTCAGTATTTTTCCTCTGTGGTTGCAACATTCATCGTCCGCTTGCACGTCTGTTCTCCGAATAATAGGTAGGTATGCAGGCAATAAACACTCCGCAAGTATTGTAATGTTTAAGCCACTATCTGTTCTACGTCTGCACGATACGTGAGCTGCGATCGCAGTGACCGCCTGTTATGATACGTCGTAGTTCGCTACACGGCCATGGCGGCACGTCGTGTAGTCCCCTGTTCGATATGTAAAGTAATACAACGTTGCCAATGGGGTTCCCTATTAGAAGTTATGAAATACTGGCTTGTCTTACCCTCGCAGCATGGAGGTGGGGTCCCACATGCCATTGTATATTCAAGGGCCAATGAGTAGGTCGTAAATAACGATTGTGCACCCATTTATATTGCTCCGATTACAGCGCCGCCTATGGCGAAACAAAGAAAATGCTTCACTCAAAATGTATGTAGATTTTGCCGTAGAATCGTAATCTGCAATAAGAAGTGAGGGTTTCCTTTGAAGATTTTGCTGTCTTTGGATGTGCCCCATCCCCAGACAAATACATTGGAATCATAACTATGTTTTCGAGACACACACACACACACACACACACACACACACACAGACACACACACACAGAGAGAGAGAGAGAGAGAGAGAGAGAGAGAGAGAGAGGGAGGGAGGGAGGGAGAGTGGGGGAGGGGCAGGGAGACCGAAATAGACACATGCACAGAGAGAAAGAGAGAGATACAGAGAGCTACATGAAGAGAGAGAGCTACAGAGAGGGAGAGCTGCAGATTCAGAAGAGAGAGAGATACAAAGAGAGAGAAGCAGTCACAGAGAGACAGAGAGAGAGAGAGAGAGAGAGAGAGAGAGAGAGAGAGAGAGAGAGAGAAGAAAGAGGGACAACAGAGAGAGAGAAAGGAAAGAGACAGATAGAAAGAGAGACAGTGGTACAGAGAGCTAGGGAGAGAGTGATACACAGAGAGAGACAGAGATACAAAGATGAAGATACAGAGAGGGAGAAAGGGGTACAGAGAGAGGCGTACAGAGAGAGATGACAGATAGAGAGAAAGAATAAAATGAACAATCCTTACTTTGGTAACAGTTACTTGGCAACACGTACGTAAACAAGTAAGAAAAGAAACACGAAGTGAACACACAGTTACGTCATAAATCACTCACAGTTCTGGTAGAAAAATCTTCAGTCAGTTCCAGACCAGTAGTGGTGTTACACGGCATTTAACTTCCGAAATATGAAAACAACCGAGTGCACCCCAAAAAATGGCAACAGCGCATGGCGACGATGGTCACCCATCCACGTGCCGGCCTCGCCCGACAACGCTTAACTTCGATCATCTAACAGGAACCAGTGTATCTGCTGGGGCAAGGGCGTTGCCTCACCTCTTTGGAAGACAGTTAAAAATGAAAAGAATGAAAGATAAATATGAAAAGGTTCAACACTGTTGCAGAAACAACGGAAACAGCTTACCAAACTTAAACAAATGCAAAATCTTCAGGATTGGCGACCTTTCACAGAAGCTCGAAATTCAGCACGGGCATGAACGCGAGATGCTGATAATTGTCTCCACAATGAAACTTTATCTCGAAACCTGGCAAAAAATACAAAGAGATTCTGGTCGTATGTAAAGTATGCTAGCGGCAAGACGCGGTCAATGTCTTCTCTGCACGATAGCAATGGAAATACTATCGACGACAGTGCTGCGAAAGCAGAGTTACTAAACGCAGTCTATCGAAAGTCCTTCACCAACGAAGACGTAAATATTCCAGAAATCGAATCAAGAACATCTGCCAACATGAGTAACTTAGAAATAGTTATCCTCGGAGCAGTGAAGCAACTTAAAACACTTAATAAAAGCAAGTCTTCTGGTGCAGACTGTATACCAGTTACGTTCCTTTCAGAGTATGCTGATGCAATGGCTGCATATTTAACAATCATATACAACCACTCGCTCGACGAAAGATCCGTAACCAAAGACTGGAAAGTTGCTTAGGTCATACCAATATTCAAGAAAGGTAGTAGTTCACTAGATTACAGGCTCATGTCATTAACGTCGATATGCAGCAGGATATTGGAACACACAGTGTATTCGAACATTATTAATTACCTCGTTGAGAACGATCTATTGACACATAGCCAAAACGGATTTAGGAAACATCGTTCTTGTGAAACACAACTAGCTCTTTCCCCACACGAAGTGTTGAGTGCTATTGGCAATGGATTTCAAATTGATTCGATACTTCCAGATTTTCAAATGTAATATCGTCTCATTTATGTGACTGGATTCGTGTTTTCCTCGAAGAGAGGTCACATTTGGTAGTGATTGACAGAAAGTCGTCGAGTAAAACAGAAGTGATTTCTGTCGTTCCCTAAGGTAGTTTTATCGGCCCTCTGCTGTTCCTTATCTATATAATTGAATAAGGAGACAATCTGAGCAGCTGTTTTATGTTGTTTGCAGATGATGCTGGCGCTTATCGTCTAGTAAACTCATCACAAGATAAAAAAAATTGCTAGAAGAATTACAAATTGGCGCTAAATAATGAAAAGCGTGAGGTCGTCCACATGAGTGCTAAAAGGAATCCGTTAAACTTCGGTGGCACAATAAATGTCTAATCTAAAGACCGAAAATTCAACTAAATACCTAGGAATTAGAATTAGAAATAATTGAAATGGGAAAGAACACATAGAAAACGTTGTGAGGGAGGCAAACCAAAGACCGGTTTACTGACAGTTAACAACAGTGGCGGTTAACATATAGAAAATGTAACAGATCTACTAAACAGGCAGCCTACGCTACGCTTGTCTGTCCTCTTTTGGAGTACTGCTGCAAGTCTGGGATCCTTACCAGATAGGATTAACGGAGTACATCGATGAAGTTCAAAGAAGAGCAACACGTTTTGTATTATTGCGAAATAGAGGAGAGAGTGTCACGGACACGATACAGGATTTGGAATGGAGACCATTAAAAGGAAAGCGTTTTTCGTCGCTGCAGAATCTTCACACGAAATTTCAATCACCAATTTTTTCCTCCGAATGTGCAAATATTTCGTTCACCCCGACCTACGTAGGGGAAACGATCCTCATAAAATAATGGAAATCAGAGCTCGGATGGAAAGATATAGCTGTTCGTTTTGTTCCGCGAGCTATTCGACAGTGGAATAATAGAGAATTATTGTGAAGGTGGTTCGATGAAACCTCTGACAGGCACTTAAGTGTGATTTGCACGGTGTACATGTAGATGAAGAGGAATAATTGTCATATTTCCGCAACAAAGAGGAAGTGTGGCTTCTGTGGCTGAACGCGTCTCTTTAAGTTACGAAAAGTCCGTGATTCGTTGGTTGGTTGGTTGGTTGGTTGTTTGAGGTTAAAGGGACCAAACAGCAAGGTCATCAGTCCCTTGTTTCAAATAGACTCCATTCTGCTAACGGGACATCTCAGTATAGTCAGAAAAATAAAACGGATAAAGGGGAAACGTAAAAGGGCAGTCACGTTGTCATTAGTAAAAACAAATGAGGGAAGTTGGCAAGAGAACGAACCCAACACTATGCTGAAACAGCATAGGCAAGACCACCTGTGACTTAAAAGGTACAACTGCTATAATGCAGAAAGTACGTATGGGAATAGAAAAACTAACCAAGCCTTAAAAAGAAGGGGTAAAAACAGAGTAAAAGGGAAAGAAAAGAGGATTCCGGTCAGGGAGGTGAATCGGGAATCTCTGAACACTGCCTACAGTGGGAGACACCCAAACACTCACCGCCCTGCCCCAACACCAGAGGGAGATTAAAAACTTTAAAACTGAGAATAAAAACCACTCTCCCGGAGGAAACCTAGAACCAGAGAGACCATCCGGGAATCGTCAGCCAACATCAAAGGTAAAGTGTGGGGGAGTCTGTACTTAGCACGCAGAGCCAAAAGAAGGGGGCATTCAACCAAAATGTGGGCCACTGACTGGAAGGCTCCACAACCACATAGCGGGGGTGGCTCATCACGCAAAAGGAAACCATGGGTCAGCCTGGTATGGCCAATGCGGAGACGACACAGCGTGGTCGAGTCCTTGCGGGAGAGGCTAAAGGAAGAACGCCATGGGCCTGTATTCACCTTAATGGCACGAAGTTTATTAGACAGTGGAGTAGCCTCCCAAGAATTGGCCCATGACTGTGCAAAGTGGGATTTAATGTGAAGCCGTAAATCCGCTGCAGGAGGGGTTACAGAAAACGGGGGGTAAGTAACTGCTCCCCCAGCCAAACGATCAGCGAGCTCATTACCCGGGATACCCACATGGCCCGGGTCCCATAGGAAGTCAATGGAACAAGCAGCACGGTGAAGATCAGCGAGATGGTCATGGATGGCAGAGACCAAGGGATGGCGCGAAAAACACCGGTCAATAGCAAGAAGGCCACTCATCGAGTCCGTACATAACAAAACGCGGTTGTGTTGGGATTGTTTAATAAAGGTAAGGGCCCGGGAAATTGCCATCAATTCCGCAGTAAACACCCCACATGAGGGTGGCAGTAGATGATTTTCCGTTCCAACAAAGGACGTGAAGGCATACCCAACATGATCAGCAGATTTAGAGCCATCAGTGTAAAAAACAACAGCATCCCGAAACTCCCATAAAATTTGGCGGAAAAAGGAACGGAACACCACCGGGGGGATGGAATCTTTCGGACCGCGGCGGAGATCCATCCGAATTCGAGGCCGAGGAACTAACCAAGGAGGGGTGGAGGGGAGGGAGCGAGGAAGACAGGACAAAGAAGGAAGCCGAAAATCACGGGTAAGAGACGCAAGGCGCAGAGCAACCGGTAAACCCGCCCGAGGGCGGGAGTCAGGCGGGCGACGTCCATGGTCTGGGAATCGGATAGAATAGGAAGGATGAGCGGGAGAAGAACGGATAGTAAGGGCATAAGACACCAGAAGCTGGGACCGCCGAACAGAAAGGGGGGGGGATCCCAGCTTCAACCAGGAGACTATCAACAGGGCTAGTAGGGAAGGCACCGGTGGCCAAACGGATACCACGATGGTGGACTGGATCCAGCACGTGCAGCGTGGAAGGAGCAGCTGAACCATAAACTTGACAACCATAGTCCAAACGTGACAGAACTAGAGCACGATAAAGACGGAGGAGGAGGGAACGGTCCGCACCCCAGGAGGAGTGGGCAAGGAAGCGAAGGACATTGAGTTTACGGAAACATCCTACCTTCAGGAGTCTGATATGGGGCAGCCAAGTGAGCTTGTTGTCGAAAAGAAGACCTAGGAAACGAAACTGTGGAACCACGGGCAATCTTTGTGCAGCGAGATAGAGCTCTGGATCAGGGTGGACCGTAGTACGGCGACAGAAGTGGACCACCCGCGATTTTAAAGGAGAGAATTGAAACCCGTGGGAGAGGGTCCATGCAGAGGCACGCCGTATAGCCACCTGGAGCTGCCGTTCTGCAGATGGCATCGAGGAGGAACTAACCCAAATGCAGAAATCATCCACATACAGGGCAGGGGCGACCAAGGGACCGACAGAGGCCACAAGTCCATCGATAGCAATGAGGAAAAGAAGGACACTCAAGACAGAACCCTGTGGAATGCCCGTCTCCTGGGTCCGTGGAGAACTAAAAGCAGTACCAACTCGAACTCTGAATGACCGATGGATCAGGAACTGGCGGATAAAAATCGGGAGGGGGTCCCGAAGACCCCACTGATGAAGGGTTAGTAAGATGTGATGGCGCCAGGCCGTGTCATAGGCCTTGCGAAGGTCAAAAAACACTGCAACCAAATGGCGGCGCTGGGAAAAAGCCTGCCGAACTGCGGATTCCAAGCGAAGCAAATGATCGATTGGAGATCGTCCCTCTCGAAAGCCACACTGGTAAGGGGACAATAGATCCCGAGATTCGAGGACCCAAGTGAGCCGACGGGCTACCAGCCGTTCAAGTAACTTACAACCAACATTGGTCAAACTAATTGGCCGATAGCTGTCAACATATAGGGGGTTCTGACCAGGCTTAAGGACAGGAACCACAATGCTATCCCTCCACTGAGAAGGGAAGTCACCCTGGAGCCAGATACGGTTAAACACCCGAAGAAGATGGTGCCGTTGTGGAGCACTGAGATGTTGAAGCAGCTGGTTATGAATGGAATCTGGGCCAGGAGCCGTATCATGAGAAGCAGATAGAGCAGAAAGAAATTCCCATTCAGTGAAAGGTTCGTTGTAAGATTCTGACTCACAAGTGGTGAAACATAAGGTGACAGCTTCAGCCTGCTGTTTTTGATGAAGGAAAGCAGCTGGATAGGAGGCCGACGCTGATGCCACTGCAAAATGGGTCGCAAGATGTTCTGCGAGAACTAATGGGTCCGTACAAATGCCATCTGGGAGGTGAAGGCCTGGGAGGGGGGACTGCCGATGGCAACCTTGGAGAGAGCGAAGTGTAGCCCATACCCGTGACAGAGGGACAGTGGAACCAAGGGAAGAAACGAATCGTTCCCAACACATCCGCTTGCTCTGTTTGATTAAATAACGGGCTTTAGCGCGAAGGCGCTTACAGGTAGAAAGGCTGGCTACAGATGGGTGCCTCTTAAAGTGTTGCAAAGCTCGACGGCGATCACGGATGGCAATGGCAATGGCCGTACTCCACCACGGGACTTGCCGACGACGAAATTGTCCAGATGAGCGCGGGACAGCAAGGTTAGCAGCGCGAACAATCGCGTCAGACACGTCACGTAGGACGTCATCAATACAACCCGACAAAGAGGGAGAAAACTCGACCTGTGCAGTATATAGAGGCCAATCGGCACGGTGGAAAGACCAACGAGGTAACCTCTCCATCGGGGAGCGGGAAGGGAGCGTGATAATCAACGGGAAATGGTCACTATCACAAAGGTCGTCGTGTGGCGACCAGTGTAATGAAGGGAGGAGAGAGGGAGAAGAAAGAGAAAGATCAATGGCAGAAAAGGTACCATGACCAGCACTGAAATGAGTAGGGGAGCCATCATTAAGAAGGCACAGGTCGTGGTCTGCAATAAATTGGTCGATAAGAAGACCTCGTCTAGATGGAAAGGCACTGCCCCACAAAGGATGATGAGCATTAAAATCCCCAAGGAGGAGGAAGGGAGGAGGAAGTTGCTGAAGAAGGGTGGTTAAGGCAGCAGGTGTAAGAGTCCTGTCAGGAGGGAGATAAAGATTGCATACTGTGACTGCAGAGTCTAAGTGGACCCTAACAGCAACTGCTTCCAATGTAGTTTGGAGAGGAATCCACGTGCTAGCAATGTCTGTACGGACCAACGTACAAACGCCACCAGAAGCCCGCAAGGGTCCGATCCGATTTCGACAGAAAACACGGAACCCACGGAGGGTCGGTGAGTGAGCATCAGTAAAATGAGATTCCTGGAGAACCACACAAGCTGCTGAGTAGGACGAAAGAAGGGATTTCAATTCCGGAAGGTGACGATAGTAGCCATTACAATTCCATTGGAGAACCACAGAACGATGGTTTAAATGAGGGCTGAACACGCTAAATCCAGTCATACCGCCGGGTCCCCACCCGTCACCGACAAGGAGGGGGCGACATCCATAAACGACAGGTCAGAATCCGGTTGTGAAGCCGGGGAAGGGACCTCCGGTGACACCAGAGGCTCTTTGTCCCGGGACTTATGTTTCTTCTTCTTTTCAGGCTGAGATCGAGGAGGGCTGTGTGGCATAATGGAGCCAGCTGCAGCAAGATCAGGAACAGAAAGAGACCGGGCGACCTGGGGGCCGATAGACCGCGGCTCTCGCGGTCGCCGCGCTGCAGCAGACCTTTGACCTGGAAGGTGCCGGGAAGGGGCACCCCCGGGAGAGGCGCCCTTGACCGGCAGACGCCGAAGGAGTGGGACACTTCTCCGGCTGGGGAGGGGGAGCGGCGCCCAGAGGAGAAGGTGTGGGAGCCGCAGGGGAGGGGGGAAGGAGAGGGGTCCGGGACGGGGGTAAGGAAGGGGGAGGAAGGGATGAAGATGTAACCAAGGCGTAACTAGATGTCATGGACACAGGGTGCAATCGTGCATATTTCTTACGGGCCTCTGTGTAGCTTAAACGATCAAGAGACTTATACTCCTGTATCTTTTTTTCTTTCTTATAGACTGGGCAATCTGCTGAACGTGGAGAATGACTACCATGACAATTTACACATACAGGAGGGGGAACACAGGGACTCCCCTCATGGAGTGGACGTCCACAGTCACCACAGAGAGGGTCCTGGGTACAGCGAGAAGACATGTGGCCAAAACGCAAGCACTTAAAACACCGCATAGGAGGTGGGATGTACGGCTTCACATCACAGCGATAGACCATAATCTTAACTTTCTCAGGAAGGGTATCCCCTTCAAAGGCCAGGATAAAGGCACCAGTATCAATACGATTATCTTTAGGACCCTTCTGAACACGCCGAACTAAGTGAACACCCCGCCGTCCGAGATTGTCCCGAAGTTCCTCATCAGTTTGAAGGATGAGGTCTCTGTGAAAAATCACACCTTGTACCATATTTAGAGACTGGTGAGGGGTAATGGACACGGGAATTGTGCCAAGATGGGTACAGGCACGAAGGGCCGCAGATTGGGCAGCCGAAACAGTTTTTATCAGTAATAAACCCGACCGCATCTTGCTCAGGGAGTCCACTTCGCCGAACTTGTCTTCAATGTGTTCCACAAAGAATAAAGGTTTGACACTGGTGAAAGTATCTCCATCAGTCCTGGTGCAAACTAGATAACGGGGGAAAGGTTTTGCCCCTAGACGACGGGCCTGACCCTCCTCCCAGGGGGTAGCCACGGAAGGGAAGGCCGAAGGGGCAAGAGAAGCAGCACTTGAGGAATCAGTACCACGCAGAGAGACGGCCGCAGAAGAGCGGCCAGAGGTTTGGACCCTTATGCGTTTCATCTGCATAACGTCCGCCCTGATACCACCCACTCCGATCAGGGGCTCTCCTCACGGGCGCCACCCAGCCACAGCAAGGGCCATCTGGCACGGCGGCCATTGCCGGGAGTTCAGATGCTCCAGGATGACGAGCAACCACTCCAAGGCATGCATGAGGAGGTCACAGCTCAGGTATCAGAAGTGTGATCCCTGTGTGTTCAGGGGGCTCAACCAAAAGGGTACATAGCGACCCCACCACACGGGCTGGCTACCGTGCTGGCTATGCACCCTAGCATCAGACAACGACGTAGAAGAAAAGGTGGAATATACTAGGAGGGCACACGTCGGAGACACTAGGTAAGGTGCTCTTCCCCAAATGGCTCACACTACGGAAGAGAAATTTTGGAATGGAGGTCAAACCCCAGAGGGGGACCAAGGAATGCCAAAAGGAGGAGATGATTACGCAACAAAGCCAGAGTGTAAAACCAACAGAACCAGGAGGATAGCGGGGGCCAACATAAGCAAGGACACCAATAGAGGGAGAGGAGAGGGCGAGGGGAAAGGGGTATGGAGGGGAAAGGAGGGGAAGGGAAAGGAAATGCAGCCCGGGAGAGAAAGAAGGCTGCAATGGCTCGGGGCCCCGTGCTCGCCACGCACGTATCCACGAAAGAGTTGTGGACCCCCTGGGGGGCCGTGATTCGTAAACGGTATTACATTCAAAGCAGTTTCGCAGTATGCGAGAGGTCAAACCTTCTTCACAACGATCATGGCGGCCATGGATATAGAGAAATCAGCATCATCAAGGATGGACCATGCCCGTTTGTTCAGGGAAGCCATTGCAAATCATAAATACAACAATAGTTTTAACGAGAAAGAAGAAAGCCTCGAGATAAACTAATCCTGGAGTCTCGTGCTGCAGCGAACGGCCGCTGTAGGTGACAGCGGTAACGACCAGAGAACGACCATGAGAGGTGGGCGTTATAAGTACGTAACATACTCTCCTGTCGCGGTACTGACTCTAGCCCGCCACCAGCAAATGAAGGTTATTTTCTGACGATGCCAGCCACTTGTGATGCGAAACATCAGAAAAATCATTAAGTATATTTCAGCCGAAGATTCTGAAACGAAAGCCAACAGACAATACTTCAACAAGTGGCTACTAAAGCCTCAGCCATTGCAAAGGACTACTTTCGCAACCTGTAGTAGGTATGAGCTGCAACCAACATAATTATGCCCTTTCCAGCGCCTACAAGCACACGAATGCTACCCTCCCACATAGTGCTGAGATATGTTATCTTTACAAATTATGTGAAGGCAGAAAGCCCACTGTGTGGCGTCTGAAAAGTGATTTCGGCTTTGTTGTTACGGTGATGTAACGGGTATGTTGTGTAGAGGCAGCTTCAGCTATTTTGCCTTTGAAGGTGAATGAACTGAGACTAACCGCTCGGACACGCTTAGAAAAACTTTGTATAAGCAATTAAACAGCTAAGTTGTAGGGTTCTTTCTGCCTTCATTTCTGGCAAAAATCATCACAGACCACTTGGAAAAAATTACTATAGTAAAACGAACTCACAGTCCATATATTAAATGTTTGTTCAGACGTGTAGATGATCTGTTTGATTACTGGTACAGGCAGTTCACAATGGAGATAGATAACAAATCCATAAACTTCCTAAATCTTTATATTCGCATCAAAACACAAACATATTGTTTCAGAATGGACAGCAATTTAACAACAACAGGCCCAGGAATACCTTCTTGCTCTCAAATTCAACAGCACACAAACAAGCAGCTTCCCACTCGAGAGTAAACTGTCTCGTACCTGTTCCAATGTCTAAAGACGATTCCCAAGGGGAGTTAGGTACCATATTTCCTCCAGCAGTGTCCAAAACTTGTTTTGATTGACTACATCTTGCGTAAGAAAAACAACTAAAAATTATTCGCCTCCTGTGTTTTCTCTCTGCTCTCCATTCCAATTCCATCAGTAGTGTACTATCCCATACTTAGAACAAATATCACAGAAGGTAGTAAAAACTTTGAAATCCTGCAACAATAAAATTTCATAATACTGCAGAATCACTTCAGCCAAATATTTTTCAGCTGTAAAGTTCAGACCCAATTGATACATAACAATGGGGCATTTAAAAACTTTTTTTCCCCGATTGCAATATGCCCTATTTTGTCAGTCATGTTGAAACATAGCTACTATTACGGATAAAAATGAACGTAGATAAGGGATAAAACTGATTCCACATTTGCTGAGTACGTAGCGACTGAAGGTTACAGCTATTAGCTACATTCCCATGTCCTTCAGTTGGCAAACAAGGGGAGAGCTGAATCTGTTCGATGTCCCGCAAATCAACAGAAAAGTGGTGCACGATTTTCATTTAAAAATAAATGATGAAACCCTCTCTCCACCTAGTCCCTGTACGATCAGAAGCAGCACTCTACCGTCCCCCACTCCTACCCTGCTATCCTTGTCCTTCCCTGCCCCAGCCGCATCGTTACCACCACCATAGCGTGCTGCTGCTCGCAGTGTGGTCTCAGCAGCCAGAAACTGTGATCATGTGTCTGTGGGTTGCGTTCGTGTGAATCTGTGTGTGTATTGCGTCTATTTCCGACGAAGGTCTTGTTGTCAAAAGCTCATTTTCTGACACTCTTTCCTTGTGCCTATCTGCGACTGAGCATCTCCATTACATGGTGAGTAGCAACTATACTGCTCATAATATTGTTACTTTCCATCCTAGATTTTCCATTTTTAGATTGATGCTTCACCTCTCCTAAACTTCACTTAAGCGCTTCTTTTCTACATCTTTGTGGCAGTTTGTTTCATTTTCATCCATTTTTATCTTGAATTCATTTTATTTCTATTTTCAGTGGAGATAATATAGGGCACTAAATAGAGAAGTAAAAAGAAAAAAATTAAAAATGAAAAAAAGGTTTGGAAGAAAGATGTGACTAGGTAGCGAGGATGATGGGTGGGGTTCGTAGTGCTTAGGCATGGAGAACAATCAGGTCAGTGCAAGTGTGAGCCAGTGACAAGTTACATGATAATAATTTTAAAGACACATTCCAAGAAAATCGGAGTGGTTTTTCACGTAATAGTGAAGTGTGGATGCAACAGTAGTAGTTACGGTGCTGAAAGATCTTGTGGAGAAAAGCCAACTCACAATCGGGAAGAAGAGCAAGCGGGATACCATTCAGGAAGATTGGTAATATACAACATCTTCACAATGAAACTAATATACGAATATCAAGAGCTCAGATGGAAACCCAGATCTAAGTAATGAGGGGAAAGCAGAGGGGTGGAAGGAATATGTAGAGGGGCACTGACCCGTGGTCCAGGGGTAGCGTCTTTGATTCATAATCGAAACGTCTTCGGTCCCGCGTTCGATCCCCGCCATTGCCTAAATTTTGATAATCAGCATTGGCGGCCGAAGACTTCCGGCATAAGAAGTCAGCCTCATTCTGCCAACGGCCTTGTCAAAGAGGGCGGAGGAGCGGATAGAGGTTCAGGGCACTCTCTTGTCCTAGGGGTGGGAAATTGCCCCCAAAGGCGGAAGAATCGGCAATGATCAACGACATGAGGATGCAGAAGGCAATGGAAACCACTGCATTAAAGACACGTAACGTGTATCCACAGGACATGTGGCCTGTAATTGAAGAAGTGTCTTGATGAACTCTCCATTGGCAAAAGATTCCGGAATAGTCCCCCATTCGGATCTCCGGGAGGGGACTGCCAAGGGGGAGGTTACCATGAGAAAAAGATTGAATAATCAACGAAAGGATAACGTTCTACGAGTCGGGGCGTGGAATGTCAGAAGCTTGAACGTGGTAGGGAAACTAGAAAATCTGAAAAGGGAATCGCAAAGGCTCAATCTAGATATAGTAGGGGTCAGTGAAGTGAAGTGGAGGGAAGACAAGGATTTCTGGTCAGATGAGTATCGGGTAATATCAACAGCAGCAGAAAATGGTATAACAGCTGTAGGATTCGTTATGAATAGGAAGGTAGGGCTGAGGATGTGTTACTGTGAACAGTTCAGTGACCGGTTTGTTCTAATCAGAATCGACGCCAGACAAACACCGACAACGATAGTTCAGGTATACATGCCGACGTCGCAAACTGAAGATGAACAGATAGAGAAAGTGTATGAGGATATTGAAAGGGTAATTCAGTATGTAAAGGGGGACGAAAATCTAATAGTCATGGGCGACTGGAATGCAGTTGTAGGGGAAGGAATAGAAGAAAAGGTTACAGGAGAATATGGGCTTGGGACAAGGAATGAAAGAGGAGAAAGACTAATTAAGTTCTGTAACAAGTTTCAGCTAGTAATAGCGAATACCCTGTTCAAGAATCACAAGAGGAGGAGGTATACTTGGAAAAGGCCGGGAGATACGGGAAGATTTCAATTAGATTACATCATGGTCAGACAGAGATTCCGAAATCAGATACTGGATTGTAAGGCGTACCCAGGAGCAGATATAGACTCAGAACACAATATAGTAGTGATGAAGAGTAGGCTGAAGTTCAAGATATTAGTCAGGAAGAATCAATACGCAAAGAAGTGGGATACGGAAGTACTAAGGAATGACGAGATACGTTTGAAGTTCTCTAACGCTATAGATACAGCAATAAGGAATAGCGCAGTAGGCAGTACAGTTGAAGAGGAATGGACATCTCTAAAAAGGGCCATCACAGAAGTTGGGAAGGAAAACATAGGTACAAAGAAGGTAGCTGCGAAGAAACCATGGGTAACAGATGAAATACTTCAGTTGATTGATGAAAGGAGGAAGTACAAACATGTTCCGGGAAAATCAGGAATACGGAAATACAAGTCGCTGAGGAATGAAATAAATAGGAAGTGCAGGGAAGCTAAGACGAAATGGCTGCAGAAAAAATGTGAAGACATGGAAAAAGATATGATTGTCGGAAGGACAGACTCAGCATACAGGAAAGTCAAAACAACCTTTGGTGACATTAAAAGCAACGGTGGTAACATTAAAAGTGCAACGGGAATTCCACTATTAAATGCAGAGGAGAGAGCAGATAGGTGGAAAGAATACATTGAAAGCCTCTATGAGATTGAAGATTTGTCTGAATGGATAGAAGAAGAAACAGAAGTCGATTTAGAAGAGATAGGGAATCCAGTATTAGAATTGGAATTTAAAAGAGCTTTGAAGGACTTACGGACAAATAAGGCAGAAGGGATAGATAACATTCCATCAGAATTTCTAAAATCATTGGGGGAAGTGGCAACAAAACGACTATTCACGTTGGTGTGTAGAATATATGAGGCTGGCGATGTACCATCTGACTTTCGGAAAAGCGTCATCCACACAATTCCGAAGACGGCAAGAGCTGACAATTGCGAGAATTATCGCACAATCAGCTTAACAGCTCATGCATCGAAGCTGCTTACAAGATTATATAGAAGAATAGAAAAGAAAATTGGGAATGCACTAGGTGACGATCAGTTTGGCTTTAGGAAAAGTAACGGGACGAGAGAGGCAATTCTGACGTTACGACTAATAATGGAAGCAAGGCTAAAAAGAAAAATCAAGATACTTTCATAGGATCTGTCGACCTGGAAAAAGCGTTCGACAATATAAACTGGTGCAAGCTGTTCGAGATTCTGGAAAAAGTAGGGGTAAGCTATAGGGAGAGACGGGTCATATACAATATCTACAACAACCAAGAGGGAATAATAAGAGTGGACGATCAAGAACGAAGTGCTCGTATTAAGCCTTTCGCCCCTACTATTCAATCTGTACATCGAGGAAGCAATGATGGAAATAAAAGAAAGGTTCAGGAGTGGAACTAAAATACAATGTGAAAGGATATCAATGATACGATTCGCCGATGACATTGCCATCCTGAGTGAAAGTGAAGAAGAAGTAAATGATCTGCTGAACGGAATGAACAGTCTAATGAGTACACAGTATGGTTTGAGAGTAAATCGGAGAAAGACGAAGGTAATGAGAAGTAGTAGAAATGAGAACAGCGAGAAACTTAACATCAGGATTGATGGTCACGAAGTCAATGAAGTTAAGGAATTCTGCTACCTAGGCAGTAAAATAACCAATGACTGACGTAGCAAGGAGGACATCAAAAGCAGACTCGCTTGGCAAAAAAGGCATTTCTGGCCAAGAGAAGTCTACTAATATCAAATACCGACCTTAACTTGAGGAAGAAATTTCTGAGGATGTACGTCTGGAGTACAGCATTATATGGTAGTGAAACATGGACTGTGGGAAAACCGGAACAGAAGAGAATCTAAGCATTTGAGATGTGGTGCTATAGAAAATTTGGTGGACTGATAAGGTAAGGAATGAGGAGGTTCTACGCAGAATCGGAGAGGAAAGGAATATGTGGAAACCACTGATAAGGAGAAGGGACAGGATGATAGGACATCTGCTAAGACATGAGGGAATGACTTCCATGGTACTGGAGGGAGCTGTAGAGGGCAAAAACTGTAGAGGAAGACGGAGATTGGAATACGTCAAGCAAATAATTGAGGACGTAGGTTGCAAGTGCTACTCTGAGATGAAGAGGTTAGCACAGGAAAGGAATTCGTGGCGGGTCGCATCAAACCAGTCAGTAGACTGATGACCAAAAAAAAAATACAAGGGCGATGTACTCGAGGACAATATTATGGAAATGGAAGAGGATGTAGATGAAGATGAAATTGGAGATACGATACTGCGTGAAGAGTTTGACAGACCACTGAAAGACCTGAGTCGAAACAAGGCCCCGGGAGTAGACAACATTCCATTAGAACTACAGACGGCCTTGGGAGAGCCAGTCCTGACAAAACTCTACCATCTGGTGAGCAAGATGTATGAAACAGGCGAAATACCCTCAGACTTCAAGAAGAATATAATAATCCAATCCCAAAGAAAGCAGGTGTTGACAGATGTGAAAATTACCGAACTATCAGTTTAATAAGTCACAGCTGTAAAATACTGACGCGAATTCTTTACAGACGAATGGAAAAACTGGTAGAAGCCGACCTCGGGGAAGATCAGTTTGGATTCCGTAGAAATATTGGAACACGTGAGGCAATACTGACCTTACGACTTATCTTAGAAGAAAGATTAAGGAAAGGCAAACCTACGTTTCTAGCATTTGTAGACTTAGAGAAAGCTTTTGACAATGTTGATTGGAATACTCTCTTTCAAATTCTAAAGGTGGCAGGGGTAAAATACAGGGAGGAAAGGCTATTTACAATTTGTACAGAAATCAGATGGCAGTTATAAGAGTCGAGGGACATGAAAGGGAAGCAGTGGTTGGGAAGGGAGTGAGACAGGGTTGTAGCTTCTCGCCGCTCGCCGATGTTATTCAATCTGTATATTGAGCAAGCAGTAAAGGAAACAAAAGAAAAATTCGGAGTAGGTATTAAAATCCGTGGAGAAGAAATAAAAACTTTGAGGTTCGCGGATGAAATTGTAATTCTATCAGAGACAGCAAAGGACTTGGAAGAGCAGTTGAACGGCATGGACAGTGTCTTGAAAGGAGGATATAAGATGAACATCAACAAAAGCAAAACGAGGATAATGGAATGTGGTCGAATTAAGTCGGGTGATGCTGAGAGTATTAGATTAGGAAATGAGACACTTAAAGTAGTAAAGGAGTTTTGCTATTTGGGGAGCAAAATCAATGATGATGGTCGAATTGGAGGAGATATAAAATGTAGACTGGCAATGACAAGGAAAGCGTTTCTGAAGAGGAGAAATTTGTTAACATCGAGTATAGATTTAAGTGTCAGGAAGTCGTTTCTGAAAGTATTTGTATGGAGTGTAGCCATATATGGAAGTGAAACATGGACAATAAATAGTTTGGAGGAGAAGAAGAGAATCGAAGCTTTCGAAATATGGTGCTACAGAAGAATGCTGAAGATTACTTGGTAGATCACATAACTAATGATGTAGTATTGAATAGAATTGGGGAGAAGAGGAGTATGTGGCACAACTTGACAAAAAGAAGGGACCGGTTAGTAGGACATGTTCTGAGGCATCAAGGGACCACAAATTTAGCATTGGAGGGCAGCATGGAGGGTAAAAATCGTAGAGGGAGACCAAGAGATGAATACACTAAGCAGATTCAGAAGGATGTAGGTTGCAGTAGGTACTGGGAGATGAAGCAGCTTGCACAGGATAGGCTAGCATGGAGATCTGTATCAAACCAGTCTCAGGACTGAAGACCACAACAACATATGAAAAACGCACAAAGGTTGGACTGGACATGCAAGTTGCATTGATTGAGCAAGGGAAAGCACACAATAATGTTCCCAACAGTAAACAGCGGGAAAGTTCAAAGAGGCAGAGTTAGATCAAAGACTGCTAGAGGCTGTTATGGAATTATATTAAAATAACACAATGATAGTAGGGATTGGGAATAGTTGGACCGAAGAATTCGAGGAGGGTATGGTCTGCAGAAGACATCTGGACCGTCACTGACACTCTTTAAGCTGTATCTACATACAATCCTGCAGACTTGGCATAGAAAATACTAGGTTATGGAAGTGACAATAGACGACAGCAAGGTATTTATCCTATATTTCCAGATGACTGGATTACACTAGCAGTAAATGAAGATGATATGAGTTTTATAGTAAGAAAGCTTGAAGAGGTATACAATAAGGCTGCCTGAAGATGGACATGAAGTGTGAGTGCTGTTGGAAAAGTAAACAATTTGGAGATAGATGGATAAGTAATTGTAGGTGTGGAAAAAACAACGTATTTCGTGGTATTATTTAAAATATAGGGCACAAGCATTGATGTAATCACTGTCAGGATTAACAAAGGACGAACTGTAACGAGGGCAATGAACTCTGTTTTGTGGAACAAGAAGAAACAACGAAGAAGAGAATGTATAAGACTACAGTCCTGAATGTAGTTTTATACGGAGCAGACGCCTGGGACTTAAGCAAAAGAAATAAAAGTCTATTGCTTGCCGCTGAGATGGATTACAGCTCAAGCTGTGCTAGGATGGATAGGATGAGAAAAGCCGCCGACAGAGTATATAAATGAATATCTGTGACGACATCCAACAAAACAGCGGAGTTGGTTTTGCCGTGTGAATAGGACGAATGAAGAGAGGATATCATATAGGACAGTACAATAGATACTATACCTGCGGAAGAAAAGGGGGAAATAAGTCGCCCTCGATGCAAATGGTGCAATGATGTGGCGGATGCAACGGAAACAAGGAATGTTAACTTTGAGGAAAGTCAAGAGAGAAGAAGATAGTAACATGGGGGGGGGGGGAGAAACGGAACCAGCCGCTGATAAACCACAAGAAGAAGATTTCCAGTGTTCTTCAAATCGCAGTATATTCTCTTTTTATCATGTACAAATTTTCCCTGCATTAATACTTAATTTTAAATGATAATTAATTGAAACCCTCAGCTGCCGAGAGGTGTTGTTGATATACCTCGATGGAGACAGCCGAAAATGTGTGCCCCAACCGGAACTCGAACCCAGTATCTCCTGCTTACATGGCAGACTATCCATATGAGCCACCGAGGACACAGTCGAACCGCGCGACTGCAGGGACTTATCCCTTACACGCTTCCCATGAGACCCACATTCCAAACTGTCCACAATCTACATACGCAATGTACCTAATAGATATTTGCCCATCCACTCATTACTTATGCACACTAAGGTGATGATTCCCGTAAGAATCGAAGTATATCAACAACACCTGTCGGCAGCTGAGGGTTTCAATTAAGTGTCATTTATTCTAGAGAAGCTGCGCGGTCATCAATGGGATCTGTTCTTTCGAGAACAGTTACTATCTTCATATATATATATATATATATATATATATATATATATATACACTCCTGGAAATGGAAAAAAGAACACATTGACACCGGTGTGTCAGACCCACCATACTTGCTCCGGACACTGCGAGAGGGCTGTACAAGCAATGATCACACGCACGGCACAGCGGACACACCAGGAACCGCGGTGTTGGCCGTCGAATGGCGCTAGCTGCGCAGTATTTGTGCACCGCCGCCCTCAGTGTCAGCCAGTTTGCCGTGGCATACGGAGCTCCATCGCAGTCTTTAACACTGGTAGCATGCCGCGACAGCGTGGACGTGAACCGTATGTGCAGTTGACGGACTTTGAGCGAGGGCGTATAGTGGGCATGCGGGAGGCCGGGTGGACGTACCGCCGAATTGCTCAACACGTGGGGCGTGAGGTCTCCACAGTACATCGATGTTGTCGCCAATGGTCGGCAGAAGGTGCACGTGCCCGTCGACCTGGGACCGGACCGCAGCGACGCACGGATGCACGCCAAGACCGTAGGATCCTACGCAGTGCCGTAGGGGACCGCACCGCCACTTCCCAGCAAATTAGGGACACTGTTGCTCCTGGGGTATCGGCGAGGACCATTCGCAACCGTCTCCATGAAGCTGGGCTACGGTCCCGCACACCGTTAGGCCGTCTTCCGCTCACGCCCCAACATCGTGCAGCCCGCCTCCAGTGGTGTCGCGACAGGCGTGAATGGAGGGACGAATGGAGACGTGTCGTCTTCAGCGATGAGAGTCGCTTCTGCCTTGGTGCCAATGATGGTCGTATGCGTGTTTGGCGCCGTGCAGGTGAGCGCCACAATCAGGACTGCATACGACCGAGGCACACAGGGCCAACACCCGGCATCATGGTGTGGGGAGCGATCTCCTACACTGGCCGTACACCACTGGTGATCGTCGAGGGGACACTGAATAGTGCACGGTACATCCAAACCGTTATCGAACCCATCGTTCTACCATTCCTAGACCGGCAAGGGAACTTGCTGTTCCAACAGGACAATGCACGTCCGCATGTATCCCGTGCCACCCAACGTGCTCTAGAAGGTGTAAGTCAACTACCCTGGCCAGCAAGATCTCCGGATCTGTCCCCCATTGAGCATGTTTGGGACTGGATGAAGCGTCGTCTCACGCGGTCTGCACGTCCAGCACGAACGCCGGCCCAACTGAGGCGCCAGGTGGAAATGGCATGGCAAGCCGTTCCACAGGACTACATCCAGCATCTCTACGATCGTCTCCATGGGAGAATAGCAGCCTGCATTGCTGCGAAAGGTGGATATACACTGTACTAGTGCCGACATTGTGCATGCTCTGTTGCCTGTGTCTATGTGCCTGTGGTTCTGTCAGTGTGATCATGTGATGTATCTGACCCCAGGAATGTGTCAATAAAGTTTCCCCTTCCTGGGACAATGAATTCACGGTGTTCTTATTTCAATTTCCAGGAGTGTATATATATATACTTACTTTTAAGTTTCCTACAAAAATATGCTTTAGTTTATTATTCCCATTCATGTTAGAATTGTCAACGGTGATGTTAACTCTGTTTATGCATCACTCCACATTTTACCGAGCGAGGTGGCGCAGTGGTTAGCACACTGGACTCGCATTCGGGAGGACGACGGTTCAATCCCGCGTCCGGCCATCCTGATTTAAGTTTTCCGTGATTTCCCTAAATCGCTCCAGGCAAATGCCGGGATGGTTCCTTTGAAAGGGCACGGCCGACTTCCTTCCCCGTCCTTCCCTAAACCGATGAGACCGATGACCTCGCAGTTTGGTCTCTTCCCCAAAACAACCCAACCCCAACCCACTCCACATTTTCAATACGTTTCCAATGTTGCTCTCTATTGGTCTAGTGCACACGTGTTATACTCATTTTATTACTGTGATTGACATTGTGCCTTTTTTATGTACTCTGTGGTTGGTATTTCAAAGTCATCTTTAATTATTCCTATTTACTTCAGTCAACCTATCATTTATGTAATTGTGGAGAGCGTTGTACTTCGGTACACTTCTCAACTTTCGCCTCTACCCAGCATTGCAAAAGAAGTTTAATTTATTTTTTACTCTATTTTTAAATGATGGCACTCACTTTTTATGTGCTGCGGTCCATTTCTGAAGTTAAAAAAATTACTCCGGAAAATTAAGGTTCATCCAAATGTGAAAATACCTATATTTTAAGCTACAACATGGTCATGTAACTAGAAACAACAATTCGATTTAAATTTAAAGGCACTGTAATCAAAATGTTTTGTCATCATTGCATTTAACAGCAAATCTGTTACATTATTTACTACACACCAATAATCAGTAAGTGAAATCAAACAAAGCAGAAATAGTGTCAAAAGCTAAAAACATTTTGACTTAGATTATTTGCAAGTATCTCACGTTCCATGGTAAAAGACATTTCTCGGTTTAAATGTACAAAATGGCGCACAATCGACAAGAAGTTGCTAAAATATCCACATATTATGTAAATAGTTCTAAAAGTACAGTATTACATTTTACTCACCAGAAAATTAATTATGTACCTGATGAATTGACAATATCTAGACCACACTCTCTATGTGTTATCCTTTCCAAGGTTATCCGGTAATATCGTATCCTCATCACGCATATACCGTTCGTAATATATGTCCAGTGATAAATAATTCTTGGAATGGTCAGATGATTTTCTTTCCATAGCCAGCGTATGTAGAGGAATTCACTTTTTAGCTATCCATTTCGTATATGTTGCTATGACAAAGTGGATCTGTAATAATGGTGGTCAGTGTGACGAAGTGTGAAACCTTTTTTACAATAAAAAATCAGGAGCCCACATAGTTTCTATCGACGTAAGCTAGTAAGCAGTGCGAGCTAACATCCCAAAGATGTTCGGGCTTACATGCGGTTCCTCTTCGGCGAAATGTCTTGTCTCAAACTCGGCTAGCTGGCCGGTGTGGCCGAGCGGTTCTAGGAGCTACAGTCTTGAACCGCGCGCAGGTTCGAATCCTGCCTCGGGCATGGATGTGTGTGATGTCCTTAGGTTAGTTAGGTTTAAGTAGTTCGAAGTTCTAGGGGACTGATGACCTCAGATGTTAAGTCCCATCGTGCTCAGAGCCATTTTTTTGAAACTCGTCTAGGGATTGAACGACACGTGTCGTATTACACGCCCTAAATTAGAAACTTGTGACCCTTTGGTTAAACTGTCTGGCTCGTGGCAAGTTTGCGAAATGCAAAGTTAATGTAACATATAATAACAGTAATAATAATATCGCGAACTAAATTAACGACCCATAAATGATGTAGGCCACACAGTTGCGATTTGATTAGAATAATGTTTATTCAGAAAGCAAACTAACAGCGAAAGTGGCAGTATTTAGAGTTACTGTTGCACTCGAGCGCATATCCATTTGACACAGTTCGATCATTCACAGTCTCATCGCGAAATACAAGTTATGTACGCGATAAGTTACAGTTCACACAAGGCGCGCGACTGCTCACCGCTCGGAGACTAAGTCCCACGATACCACACAACGCGAAATTTTCTAATTCTTTTCACTTCCTAGCTGCCTAAAGACCGACCGTCAGCTTTCGCGTCTGCACCAGCACTCCCTCTGCCCGTCCCTGGCCGCGTTTCCCGCGCGCCGAATATCGTCGCTCAACTGGCGAGGGCAGTTCTCTTTCCTGAAGCCGTTCATCTGATTGGCTAAAGCTTATTTTACTTTTTAACATATTAAAATAATCAAACCTTAACTACTTTCACATTGTAAATAAAGTAACAATAATATCTGTTACATAATAAACGATAAACTCTTTTACATAAAACCAATACAATTTCCTTCTTAGCTTTCAATGCCACGGCCAGAAGCCTTGCACCAGTGTGCTTTCTGATAACTAAATAAAGAACAAAAGTAACTATTATGCACTAAACTTTAGAACAAATATTCTATCTTAATGATTCCATACTGTGTCGTGTTGTCATCGTTCAGTGTGTCTTGGTGGAGGAGGTTATGATTTGATGGTTAACTGTAAATACTGATAATTTAAATTTACTGTATCTTTTGAACAAATAAAGTTACAGAGTTGATATTTACAACGCTTGTCTTTTAATGATATGAAATGTCGATCGTTAAGATCGACCAAAGCGTTCAGATTTTAGCATTCAGGTCTTTGTTATAAAACTTGTTAATTTTCCTTTAACAGTAAATCCGAAACTATTACAGATATGATCAGTATTCAAGTTTTATTGGGATCATCATAAAAATTTATGAAGGGTATCAGATTAAAATTACTGTGGCTTGTTTCCCTGCATTACTACAGTATTAAATAGTTTTCATAAAAGTTTCCCTTTATGGCCGATCTTAGGCTCGCCATTTTAACACTGCTATGTCTCCTCGGCCACAGACAACTTCTGCTGGGTTTCCCTATGACGTAGATTCTCGTCTGTCTCACTCGCACACTACAGCGCTTAGGCCTTAATAGATGATAGACGCCTGTGAATTTCCCCATCTCGTGATGAATGTGCGCCCTTTGTGGCACACGGTCCTCGACGACAGGATTCGTTTCACAATTCCTGTAGGCTGACGCTTTCGGCCATTTTCATACGTGGGTCACTAAATTTGTTATAGTAGAAAATTAACGAACATTGGCATTCTGTGAGTCCAAAAATCAGTGAAGCAGTTATTAGATCAATATGGGAAATGACAACCAATTCTGTCTTCGAAAGATACCTCCCTGAAACTGCGAAGCAGTTGGAGGGAACCTGTACCGACACCTTACAAAAGATACAAATGAAACGAAACTTTATAAACTTACGGCTATAAACTCATTTTTGTACGGTAGTAGAATGTGGATAAGGAAAAACGGCTAGCAAAGTAGGTAATAGGCAATATTATTGAATTAAAAAAATTTTGAGTGGTCGACAGCATGAGAAATACCACCACTAGAAAAAAAGAAAAAACGGAAACCAGACAACTAAGTTTCTTTGTAGTCGACCAGATAGATGACGGAAAAATATTCCAATGCCAAAAAATAATTAAGGCAGAGTAATGAAATTTTGGGAAGACATTTGTCTATGTAACACACGTAAGTGGTTAACACTGCATGCGTTGCAAGATCACAGGTGAATATATGCACGAGATAAGCCATTGAAAATGTGAAATGCTGGTACATTAATAACCAGAATGTTGAGGCATGTTTCACTTGAGTGGTCAATACAGATGCGGTTAATGCTGGAGTTGTCGTCCAGTGATGTCCCATACGTGCTCGGCCAGGCAACATGTCGACACTCTGTAGAGCATATTGGGCTGCAACAGTGGTAAGCGGGCGAGCGTTATCCTGATGGATAACACCCTCTGGAACGATATTAATGAATGGCAGCACCACGGGTCGAATCACCAGATTGACGTAAAATTTTGCAGTCAGGGTGCGTGGGATAACCACGAGAGTGCTCCTGCTGCCACACGAAATCGCACTGTAACTCCGAGTGTGGGTCCAGTGTTTCTAGGCCACAGACAAGATGGTCGCAGGCGCCCATCTGGTCCCCTTGTCACCGAAACGTCTCTGTCACCGCAACGGAACCGGCTTTTATCAGAGAACACTATACTATCTAGACGAGTTTTCGCCTGACATAACTGAAAAAGCAAATGGCGTTGCTTTTGGAGTCAGTGGAATGCACGATACCCTGCGTCTAGCCTGGGGGGTGTTTTTAAAGTAACCGATTTCTAACAGTTTGTTGTGTCACTGTGATGCCAAATGATACCCAAAATGCGGCTACAAATACGCCGATATATGACTATCGCTGACAGTAGTCATATACAGTGTCTGCATTCCTGTCAAGTCATACTACAGTACCGCAGAAGGGACGCCCAGCTTCTCTTAGCACTATTACACGACGTTTAAACCCAGTGAGGTGTTGATAATTTCGTCTCTGTCACCTTAAGGGTATTCTTGACTAACGTCAACTCATCACGTCCAACGTCAACGGTAACTAACGCTCACGACCGTTACGGTGCGTATTTAAAGCAAATTCGATTTTCATCTTAATGTGGCGCTACTATGCGACTATCACGATATTTTAATAGACTTCAGCTTTCAGATGTAGAAACATGCCTGCCAACTTTCGTTTATGTCGCACATGATAAATATGATCGTTAGGTTCTATTAGTTAAGGTTTTATTAAGTCGTGACACCATTAGAATTCAAAAAAGTCAGAAACACTATCAATTGACAAAATAAATCGTTTACGAAATAGGGGAATTAAGAAACGTGAGGTGCTCAAAGAGAAACAGGAAATTTTTTTGGAAATTTGTGGTAAGGTCTTATGGGACCAAACTGCTGAGGTCATCGGTCCCTAAGCTGACAAACTACTTAATCTAATTTAAACTAACTTAAGCTAAGAACGACACAAACAACCATGCCCGAGGGAGGACTCGAACCTCCCACGGAGAGAGAAGCGCGAGGCGTGACAAAGCTCCTAGACCGCACGGCTACCCCGCGCGTCAGGAAAACAGGATTAGCGATGGGGAGGGAGAGGCAACAGTGAGTAAAGAAACTTTTTTGTGTGTGTATGAATGGTTTTGGGGAATGTGATTCAGATAACCACGACTTGAAACAGCTGTCAAAACAAAATTACTGTCAATGTGTAATTGCAAGCGTATCTAGGCCTTTATGTACGAGGTGCAGAAGTGAGTCCATCAACTATGCTACCCCAATCTACATTTTTATGCCAGACTACTATGATGGTGCACATCTCCGCTAAACAGAATGATTAGAATTTTGGATCATGCGTGCACTACACACTGTAGGTTGCTACATAGGTGGCTGAAAGTGTGTGGAGCGTACATAAGAACTATTTAACGTAAGCGACTATGCATTTGTTCTAAACGATAATAGCTTTGGAGACCCTGAAATAATACCATACGACACAAAGAAATTGTCCGTCCGCTCAGATAAGAAGATTAAAACCTCAGTAATCAAGTGTCTAAGCTTTGTCAATAATGTCCCAGAGACTGAAATAGTCCGAAAAAGAAGTGGAGATCATAATGTACTAGCTACAGAAAACTGTCTAGAATCCGAAAATGACAGCAGTGACATTTAATGTAAGCATATATGGAGAAAACAAACAGGCTAATAAGAAATGGAATTTGTGTATTTGTCGCAGCAGACAAGAAACACAATTTCGCAGAGATATAAACTGAAGGACATGCAAGATTGTTTGGACAGGACTTCGTCTTAAGGGTGAACATCAACTTGTGACCAGATGTTTTTACCGACCACCACACTCATTCCCGGAAACCTCAACTCGCTGATACCTATGTTTCCCAGTCATACTGCCGTCACTGAAGATACCTCTAATCATACAATCGACTGCGACGATTACAGATTTATAAGTGGTCGTGACACAAGACGGCCAGCGAAATAATACTAAATACGTTTTCTGGAGACTACTTGAAACGATTAGTTGGAAGACTTATCACGATATAAATACATTCTAAGACAAAAAAAAACGCCCGACGGACACAGACTGACATTCATATAAGTATTGGCGGAAAATGCAAAATTGTAAACGCAACTGACGGATGAATGCGTGACGTGGCAACGTAATTTCACCGTGCAGCTGATAAGGATAGTATACAGGGGAGATGTCAATACCAGGGTACAAAGTCTTTGTGAATTTGATTCCGTGTACTCAGGTGGACAGTAACTATGCCTCGAAGACAGGCAATGATATACGCAGATGTCAGCATTTGAGAGAAGTCGTGTAGTTGTCAAATAATCCGGTTGCAGTAATCGTCGAATCGCTCGACATATGGAATCTAGCCGCTGTTCTACGAGTTGGCAGCAATACGTGAACCATGGCCGAACACAGCGTCAAATAGGAGGTGATCGACCAGGAAAGACGAAAGAACGTAAAGCAATCGTCAGACAGGCACTCAGAGCCCCGGTTTCATCATTATCATCAATCCGAAATGTAATTGGTGCTTTAGTGGCTCGCAGTGGTGTAGGGATTATTCAGCACGGAATGTCACTGCCGAGTAGAACTGTCTTCAGTGATGAGTGTAGCTTTGAACTGAGCCCCAATGACGGGCAAAGACGCGTCTCGAGACGTCCCGGAGAGTGGTGGGAAACTGACTGACGCTCACCATACAGTTCGAAAATAGATTGTCTGGGACGCTATTCCATTTCATAGCAGAACCCCTTTGAGTGTCATCCGCGGCACTCTTATAGCGTGACGTTACGTCAACGATATTTTATGCCACGTTTTGTTGCCCTTCATGGCAGGCCATCCAGGACTTACATTTCAGCAACATTTCAGCAAGATAATATCCGTCCGAAGACAGCAACAGTTTCTAATGCTTGTCTTCATGTTTGCCAAACACCACCTTGCCCAGCAATGTAGACGGATACCATCCCACCTGAGATCGTTTGGAGGATAATGGCCAGCGTCCTCCAACCAGCCCTGGATTCTGACGACCTACCGCACCGAATCAACAGAATTTCGCATTATATTCCACAAGAGGACATCCAAAAATCCTATCAATCACTGAACAGGCAAAAAACTGCTTGGAAAACGGCCAGACGTGGATCAACGCGTTACTGACTTGCTCAGTTTGTGAAGTTTTTTCTTTTGAATAAATCATCGAACTTTTTGAAATTGCTGGGTCAAATGGCTCTGAGCACTATGCGACTTAACTTCTAAGGTCATCAGTCGCCTAGAACTTAGAACTAATTAAACCTAACTAACCTAAAGACATCACACACATCCATGCCCGAGGCAGGATTCGAACCTGCGACTGTAGCGGTCGCTCGGCTCCAGACTGTAGCGCCTAGAACCGCACGGCCACTCCAGCCGGCTTTGAAATTGTAATCATTTGTTTAACTGCACATCTACCAGTTATGTCCAATGTAGGAGATACACAGAAAAACTTATATACCTTGCTTACCCTCATTCTGTAATGTCATACGTGACGTATTCTGGGGTAGCGTGTTAAACTGAGCAAAAGTTTTTCGTGTGCAAAATCGTGTAATAAGACTCGTTTGTGGTGTAAATTCAAGAACAGCAGGTAGAAATATGTTCAAGGAACTTTGTATTCTAACCAGTGCTTCTTAGTGTATTTGTTTATTAATGAAAATTGTTGCAAGTGATATATTTCTAATTCCAACCAGTACTCAATGCACAGCGTCAATATTAGAAATAAGAACAATCCACATTCTTTAATATTATCTTAAGGTGAGACGTATTAACTGCTATTTTAATAAGGGTATCTGATCATTAGGGATTAAGCCAGGTATCTGATATTGGTGTTTATTGATAGCCAGAATTTCAAGCAATCAAACACACAGACGATTGTCAAACGCGTATCACACTTTTGCGACTATATCTAGAGTTACTACATTCACTGCCATCACTGTGCAACGTCGCCATTCACTTGACGATTTGGAAAAAAGAGACATAGATGTACTCTATCACATAACCCCCTATTTAAAAAAAAAAAAAAGAAAAACGCATACCGTGAGATCTGCCAACCTTGAAGGCCAATGATGTGATGCAAGGTCCAGACGCCCATAATGCTGCAGGAGGTATGTTCTATGGACGAAAATTACGCCGCACTGTGGTAAATGAGTTGCATCTGTTGCAGGAGATAATGCAAAACGAATCTCGTTTGGATTCACTCTGGGTAATGAATGAACGATTGAGGGAGCAAGTCAGCTGTTCTAGAGGATGACAAGGTGGCTGGTCCATGTCTCTTGGTCCTTGAGCGCCTGGACAAGGAGCATTTAAACTGGTGTCAAGGGAAATTTTTAATTTCATTGCATAAGTTAAAATCCACCCCAACCTTCAATGTATAGTCTAGTAAAATTGAACGAACATTTTTAAACACCTCTATTGTCTAACAGTTGCATTTTTATCAATGAGTTCGCAAATATTTCATTTTTTATACTTCAAAAATGACTGCTTTCGAAATTATCAATCGTCAAGACATTAAACATTTAATGAAGGCAAACGTCGAAACTACTTATGGGTGGTGAACAAGGGTTGTTCAGAAAGTAATGGTTGGTTGGTTGGTTGAAGGTTAAGGGACCAAACAGCAAGGTCATCAGTCCCTTGTTTCAAATATGCGCCATTCAGCTAATGGGACAACTCAGTAAAGTCAGAACAATAAAACGGAGAAAGGGAAAAAACGTAAATGTCATTGGTAAAAAACAAAATGAGGGAAGTCGGCAAGAGAACGAACCCAACACTATGCTGAAGCAGCCTAGGCAAGACCACCTGTGACTTAAAAGGTACAACTGCTACAATGCAGAAAGTACGTATGGGAATGGAAAGACTAGCAAAGCCTTAAAAAGAAGGATAAAAACAGAGTAAAAGGGGAAGAAAATAGGAATTCGGTCAGGGAGGTGAATCAGGAATCTCTGAACACTGCTTACAGTGGGAGACACCCAAACACTCACCGCCCCGCCGCTGCACCAGAGAGAGATTAAAAACCTTAAAACTGAGAATAAAAACCACTCTCCCGGAGGAAACCTAGAACCAGAGAGACCATCCGGGAATCGTCAGCCAACATCAAAGGTAAAGTGTGGGGGAGTCTGTACTTAGCACGCAGAGCCAAAAGAAGGGGGCATTCAACCAAAATGTGGGCCACTGACTGGAAGGCTCCACAACCACAGAGCGGGGGTGGCTCATCACGCAAAAGGAAACCATGGGTCAGCCTGGTATGGCCAATGCGGAGACGACACAGTGTGGTCGAATCCTTGCGGGAGAGGCGAAAGGAAGAACGCCATGGGCCTGGATTCACCTTAATTGCACGAAGTTTATTAGACAGTGGAGTAGCCTCCCAAGGATTGGCCCATGACTGTGCAAAGTGGGATTTGATGTGAAGCCGTAAATCCGCTGCAGGAGGGGTTACAGAAAACGGGGGGTAAGTAACCGCTCCCCCAGCCAAACGATCAGCGAGCTCATTTCCCGGGATACCCACATGGCCCGGGACCCATAGGAAGTCAATGGAACAAGCAGCACGGTGAAGATCAGCGAGATGGTCATGGATGGCAGAGACAAAGGGATGGCGCGAAAAACACCGGTCAATAGCAAGAAGGCCACTCATCGAGTCCGTACATAACAAAACGCGGTTGTGTTGGGATTGTTTAATAAAGGTAAGGGCCCGGGAAATTGCCATCAATTCCGCAGTAAACACCCCACATGAGGGAGGCAGCAGATGTTCAGAAAGTAAGGAACGATTGGTTGCGAAATGGAAAATAGGTGAAAGTGTGACGAAGCTTTGCAGAGATGCATTGGACACTGTGTCTATTACGCCTGTCGATCGCATCACATCGCTCTTTTTAGTTCTGAGCTCACAGTGAGAACGTAAAGATGGCTTGAAATTAGCGTCTCGCAACAAGTATGAGGGCCTGGAGAAAGATTTCACCTGAAGCTATGCAATCCACATAACATAACTGTCATGCATTTCGTTCTACATGACAATTCTCGGCCGCACTCTGCAGGGGCAATGAAGATGCTCCTGCAGCATTTTCGATGGGAAGTGTTTGATCACCCACAATACAGCCTCTAATTGGCTACCCCTGAGATTCATCTCTGCTGAAATGAACCGCCAGCTATGAAGACAATATTCTGACACAAACAACGAGTTGCAGTCCAGAGTAGAAAATTGTCGGAAAACACTGGCGGCTGTCTTCTATAACGAGGGAATTCAGAAGTTGGTGCAACGCTACGACAGATGTCTAAGTCTGAGCGGCGACTGTGTATGGAAGTAACTGGAAGGTGTAGCTAACTGTTGCAAATAAAACAATTTTGATTTTCACTGTGATTTCCATTTCGCGACCTATCGTTCCTTACTTTCCGAATAGCCCTCGTATAACAAATTTCTTCACTGAAATCTTTAGTGAAAATGTCAGAAACAATCGTTAAGACTTGCGTAGATCTTACGTCTCTTTCGACCCCAGCATTATTAGGAACATGTTTGAATGAATGTACTACCGATATCTAAAAAACACTTCTGTAGCTCTGACAGTCCGGAAATGTCGAAGAAACAGGATTCTGAATAACAAGGGAAGCCAAACGTCGTTCAGAATAAGGATACTTCAGTTGTCACAATTTTATCAGTAAACTGGAAAAGTATTCGTAATAAAGTTTCCGAATTTACTGGCCTCCAGTAATGTTCTCACGCTCAAATTATTCTTGGGACCGATAGCTGGCTGAAACCCGAAGAGGAAAGCTCTGAGATATTTTGCGACTCCGTGAAACGTATATCGGAAGAACAGATTAGAGGCCATAGAAGGGTGGAGTGTCTTTGCAGTTGACAAAAATGTGGTCTTCATTGAGGTCGAAGTTGAGTGTGACAGTGAAGTCATTTGATCTCGCATAACAGGTGTAGGTGAAGCCAAGTTAATTGTTGGATGTTTGTACCGTCCATCCGATTCTGCTGTGACAGTTCTAGAGTCATTCAAAGAAAATTCACGGTCAATAGTGCGTAAATACCCAGATCATCACCGAGCGAGGTGGCGCAGTGGTTAGACACTGGACTGGCATTCGGGAGGACGACGGTTCAATCCCGCGTCCGGCCATCCTGATTTAGGTTTTCCGTGATTTCCCTAAATCGCTCCAGGAAAATGCCGGGATGGTTCCTTTCAAAGGGCACGGCCGACTTCCTTCCCCGTCCTTCCCTAATACGATGAGACCGATGACCTCGCTGTCTGGTCTCCTTCCCCAAACCAACCAACCAACCCAGATCATCCAATATTGGTTGAGGTGACTAACCAGTCGACTATAGACTGAGATGTCTATGGATTCATTGCGAGGGGTACAGAGAGACAGTCATGCGAAATACCTTTGAAGACGTTTTCTGAAAATTGTCTTAAGCAGCTATCTCGGCAGCCAACACGCAATGGAAATATCTTAGACCTTGTAGCTACAAATAGGCCGGACCTTATCGACAACGTCAGTATAGAAAAGGGGATTAGTGGTCATGATGTCATTATAGCAACTACGATTACGAAAGTTAATGCATCAGTCAAGAAGGTTAGCAGAGCGTTTCTGCTAGATAGAGCGGAAAAGCAGTTATTAACATCTTAGTGAACTGACATCACTTAGTTCCAGTCAGATGGATGTAGAGGAATTATGCGTAAAGTTTAAGCAGATTGTGAATCATGGACTGGAGAGTTACGTGCTTAGTAAGTAGATAAAGACTGGAAAAGATCCGCCATGGTTTAATAATGAAATTTGGCGGATGCTGAGGAAGCAGCGATTGTTGCACTCTCGATTCAAAAGGGTAGTCATAAATGACGACAAGCGAAGGTTAGTGGAGATTCGTGAATCTCTGTAAAAATCTATGCACTAAGCAGACGACAACTATCACCATCACATCTATGAAAAAGATCAGGCAGAGAATCCGACAAAATTCTGGCCGCATGTAAAATCGCTAAGCGGGTCTAAAGCTTCCACTCAGTTCCTTGTTAACCAGTCTGGTATGGCAGCTGAAGTTTTAAATTTCACGTTCAATAATTCGTTCACACAGGAGAATTGTACAAACATACCTTCATTTGACTATCGTACAGACGCCCATATGGACGACAGTTATAAGCAAACCTGACGTAGAGAAACAACTGAAAGATTGGAAATCAAATCACTAGGTCTGGATGGAATCCCAGTTCAATTTTATAATACAAAGAGTATTCTACGGCATTGGCCCCTTACCTAGCTTCCATTTATCGTGTATCTCTAGCCCTGCACAAAGTCCCAAGCGACTGTAAAAGAGCGCATATGATTCCTGTATATAAGAAAGGCAAAAGAACAGACCGGCAAAATTACAGACCAATATCCCTAACTTCTGTTTTCTACAGAATCTTTCAACATATTTTCAGTTCGAATTTAATAATCTTTATTCAAACTAAGAAGCTTATGTCCACGAATCAGCGTGGTTTTAAAAAGCATCGCTGGTGCGAAACACAACTGGCCCTATTCTCACATATTCTGAGAACTATGGATGAACAGGTACATTCCATATCTCTGCATACCCGGAAGCATTTGACACGGTGCCCCATTGCGGGAGAGAGATACCAGCATATGGAATAAGTTTACAGATATGTGAATGGCTCGAAGACTCCTTAAATAATAGAACCCAGAATGTTGTCCTCGACGGAGAGTATTCATCAGAGAGAAGTAGCGTCCCAGGGAAGTGTGATAGGACTACTGTTCTTCTCTACATACATACAGGGTTTGGCTGACAGGGTGGGCAGCAATCTGAGGTTTTTTGCTGATAATGCCGTGGTGAACGGTAATGTGTCGAAGTTGAGTGACTGTAGGAAGGTACAGGACGACTTACACAAAATTTCCAGTTGGAGTTATGAATGGTAGCTAGCCCTAAATGCGGAAAAATGCAGGTTAATGCGGATGAGTGGGAAGATCAAATCTGTAGTGTTCGGATGCAGTATTACCAGTGTCCTGCTTGACACAGTTAAATATCTGGGCATAACGTTGCAAAGCGATATGAGGTGAAACGAGCAAGTGATAACTGTGGTAGGGTAGGCGAGTGGTCAACTTCGGTTTATTGGGAGAAATTTAGGAAATAGTGGTTCACCTGTAAAGAACACCGCATATAGGAGGCTGGAGCGACCTATTCTTGAATACTGCTAGAGTGTTTAGGATCTGTACTGGGTCGGATTGAAGTGAAGACATCGAAGCATTCAGAAGCGGCCTGGGAGGTTTATTATCGGTAGGTTCGAACAACACGTAAGTGTTACGGGGATGCTTCGCTAACTCAAATTCGAATCCCTGGAAGGAAGCCGACGTTCTTTTCGAGAAACACCGTTGAGAAAATTAGAGAACCGGCATTTGAAGCATACTGCCGAAAGATTCTTACGCCGCCACCATACATTATCACGAAGATAAGATACGAGAATTTAGTGCTCATACGCAGGCATACAGACAGTCGTTTTTCCCACGCTCTATTTGTGAGTGGAACAGAAAAGGAAATAAGTAGTTGTACAGGGTACCCTCCGACACGCAGCGTACGGTGGCTTGCAGAGTATCTATGTAGATGTAGACGTAGGTAAGATGAGTTACTGACGCGTTCTGTCAGTCCATATTTGTTTGGAACTGGAGCAATGTTAGCCTTCTAAAAGAAAAACAGTCAAAGAAGGAGGGGTCATGCTAAAATCAAGCGACAGACTTTGCAATGCAACAGGTCCTACATGACCTATCCGACAGTGAGCTGTGCTTGCGCATCAGCAGTGAAATATGTTGGGGATGCATGTTGGTGGAACTTTACATCGTTGCGCACAGAATACAGTTGCTGTTGCCATATTTCCCGACTTTCGCAAAAGTCCTGATTTTTTGGTGTTGTCGTTACCCATTTCGTGTAAGTTTATCGCAGCACACCAAATGTCCCGACTTTTGGACAGAATTAAACGTTCTAAATATAATTCTTATTCACTACAAAAATGTGCGCGCACATGACTCCCGAAATAAGTTGCAGAACGAATATCCTCGAAATGTTACATTTAGTAGGGTTTCAACACTTGGTTAAAATCATGGTCCAACAAAAAAAGTTTGCGCTGCATGCAACATTTGATACTGACATACTAATTTGAAAAGTGTGTACTGTATCCTTATGAGGATTTAGATAATTCAGATTCAGGCATTTACAAAAACATAATTTCAAAGCTCAAAGCACAAAACATTGATATAAACTATTTACCTTCTTTTCTTTTCTGCAGACAACGCTGTCAACTTTGGATGTCAAATTTGCTTCTTCAGTTATATCAAAATAAAAACAAAAGTACGAGGTCTGTTCAAAAAATTCTGGATACGGTTGGCATCCTTGCAGCACAAGCCTGTGTTTAATGTGTAACTGCTGCATGTTTCGTTGTTGCATATCTATTAGTTGTTTTTCAGCGATGTATTGAGTAGAACGTTGTGTCGTACTGTTTGCGAATTACGAGAAGTCAGTGTTAGAGGAGCAATGCGTCTGCATTAAATTTTGCGTGAAACTCAATAAATCCTTTACAGAGGCACACCAAATGTTGCAGGAAGCCTACGGTGGTGAGTGATGATTAAACCGTAGTTTGTGCTACGAATGGTTCACACGGTTTAAAAATGACAGGACGAAAGTCAAAGGTGATTTCGTTCAGGACGTCCTCCGACGTCTACCGACGACGGTAATGTCAGGAACGTCAAAGAAATCGCGCATGCCAATCGACTGTCCGAGAGATTATAGAAGAATGTTACATTTCAGTTGGATCATGTCATGAAGTCCTGACACAGCGTCTTGAAATGCATCGTGTCACCGCCAAGTTCGTCCCACGGCTCATGACTCACGCCAGAAAGACCTTCGCCTCGCAATCTGTGAAGAGGTTTTCGATCGCGTAAATGAGAACGAGATGTTCCCTTAGAAAATCGTAACTGAGACGGTTATGATGTTGAGACCAAGATTCTATCTTCACAGTGGATCGCGAAAGGTTCGTCAGTTCAGTTCAAATGTCAAGGCCATGCTACTAGTTTTCTTTGACTTTGAAGGGTTAGTTCATCACGATTCATGCTGCAGTGACAAACTGTTAATCGATGGTACTATCGGTGCATGTTGCATTCCCTGCGAAAAAATGTGTGAAGGAAACGACCTGAAATTTGGCGAGGCAATTCATGGCTCTTGCATCACGAAACGCACCCGCACATTCAATCCTGTTGGTGCGTGACAATTGCACAAAAAATGAAATCACTGTGCTGCCTCATCCTTCGTACTCTACAGACCTGGCCCCTGCGGACCTTCTTTTCCAGAGTTGAAAATCACGTTGAAATGAGGAAGATTTGCAACGACAGACGAGATAAAAGAAAAATCACAGGCGGTGCTTCGAGCGATCCAGCAGGAAGCGTACCAAGACTGCTTTCAGAAGTGTAAATGACGTTGGAGAAGTCTGTCAGTTGTGGAGGAGAGTATTTCGAAGGACACCACGCACAACAGGTAAATGTTAAGAGCACAAAAATTTTGTGGACATAAAATTACACAATACCATATAAGTAACATTCATACAACTGGCAAACACATTTTCCCAATCTATTTGTAATTAATGCTCACTTTATATGGTATGCTCACAATGTAAAGTTTATTCTTTGTAATATAACTACTTGTAATGTTACTTTTATTCTTTGGGGAAAACATTTTCAGTGTCAGATTAAAGCAAAGTATATATTGTAATACAATAACTTATTTGGCACTGCTTTACATTAAAATGTAGTTTACCTGCTTAGTCACACTTTATTGCAACTACACTTTATTCAAAATTTCAGTGCATCATATGATGTTAATATAATTGTTACTTCAAAGCAATCTGTAAATTGTAATGTCTCTGAGAGAGAACATCTCTGGCACTGCTGTATTTGTAAAACTGCAATCTTTGTGTCAACTTCACATGTGATTACTTTTTGGTGTATATATATGTGTGTGAGAGTGTGTGAGAGTGTGTGAGAGTGAGTGTGAGAGTGTGTGAGAGTGAGTGTGAGAGTGAGTGTGAGAGTGAGTGTGAGAGTGAGTGTGAGAGTGAGTGTGAGAGTGAGTGTGAGAGTGAGTGTGAGAGTGAGTGTGAGAGTGAGTGTGAGAGTGAGTGTGAGAGTGAGTGTGAGAGTGAGTGTGAGAGTGAGTGTGAGAGTGAGTGTGAGAGTGAGTGTGAGAGTGAGTGTGAGAGTGAGTGTGAGAGTGAGTGTGAGAGTGAGTGTGAGAGTGAGTGTGAGAGTGAGTGTGAGAGTGAGTGTGAGAGTGAGTGTGAGAGTGAGTGTGAGTGAGTGTGAGAGTGAGTGTGAGAGTGAGTGTGAGAGTGAGTGTGAGTGAGTGTGAGTGAGTGTGAGAGTGAGTGTGAGTGAGTGTGAGTGAGTGTGAGTGAGTGTGAGTGAGTGTGAGTGAGTGTGAGTGAGTGTGAGTGAGTGTGAGTGAGTGTGAGTGAGTGTGAGTGAGTGTGAGTGAGTGTGAGTGAGTGTGAGTGAGTGTGAGTGAGTGTGAGTGAGTGTGAGTGAGTGTGAGTGAGTGTGAGTGAGTGTGAGTGAGTGTGAGTGAGTGAGTGTGAGTGAGTGTGAGTGAGTGTGAGTGAGTGAGTGTGAGTGAGTGTGAGTGAGTGTGAGTGAGTGTGAGTGAGTGAGTGTGAGTGAGTGTGAGTGAGTGAGTGTGAGTGAGTGTGAGTGAGTGTGAGTGAGTGAGTGTGAGTGAGTGTGAGTGAGTGAGTGTGAGTGAGTGTGAGTGAGTGTGAGTGAGTGAGTGTGAGTGAGTGTGAGTGAGTGAGTGTGAGTGAGTGTGAGTGAGTGAGTGAGTGTGAGTGAGTGTGAGTGAGTGTGAGTGAGTGAGTGTGAGTGAGTGAGTGTGAGTGAGTGAGTGTGAGTGAGTGTGAGTGAGTGTGAGTGAGTGTGAGTGAGTGTGAGTGAGTGTGAGTGAGTGTGAGTGAGTGAGTGAGTGTGAGTGAGTGTGAGTGAGTGAGTGTGAGTGAGTGTGAGTGAGTGTGAGTGAGTGTGAGTGAGTGTGAGTGAGTGTGAGTGAGTGTGAGTGAGTGTGAGTGAGTGTGAGTGAGTGTGAGTGAGTGTGAGTGAGTGTGAGTGAGTGTGAGTGAGTGTGAGTGAGTGAGTGTGAGTGAGTGTGAGTGAGTGTGAGTGAGTGTGAGTGAGTGTGAGTGAGTGTGAGTGAGTGTGAGTGAGTGTGAGTGAGTGTGAGTGAGTGTGAGTGAGTGTGAGTGAGTGTGAGTGAGTGTGAGTGAGTGTGAGTGAGTGTGAGTGAGTGTGAGTGAGTGTGAGTGAGTGTGAGTGAGTGTGAGTGAGTGTGAGTGAGTGTGAGTGAGTGTGAGTGAGTGTGAGTGAGTGTGAGTGAGTGTGAGTGAGTGTGAGTGAGTGTGAGTGAGTGTGAGTGAGTGTGAGTGAGTGTGAGTGAGTGTGAGTGAGTGTGAGTGAGTGTGTGTGAGTGTGTGTGTGAGTGTGTGTGTGAGTGTGTGTGTGAGTGTGTGTGTGAGTGTGTGTGAGTGTGTGTGAGTGTGTGTGAGTGTGTGTGAGTGTGTGTGAGTGTGTGTGAGTGTGTGTGAGTGTGTGTGAGTGTGTGTGAGTGTGTGTGAGTGTGTGTGAGTGTGTGTGAGTGTGTGTGAGTGTGTGTGAGTGTGTGTGAGTGTGTGTGAGTGTGTGTGAGTGTGTGTGAGTGTGTGTGGTGCATTGCACAATATGGTGATGTGCAAATTGTAGTGACTTGGCAAGACAGCCAAGCCACTCGGAGGTAGCCGAAAGGCACGCGTTTAAGCTCACACAGACTGGCGTGAGGTCTGGAACAGGACAATGTCTTGAGAATTGCAAATAAAGTACGAAGATCTTGGAATACTTAACTTTAATCCATAATTGGTGTACATCGCTCTTGTTGATACGTTAATAACAATCTCAATATAAACTGGTAATGGCGTCTTGCTAGGTCATAGCAAATGACGTAGCTGAAGGCTATGCTAACTATCGTCTCGGCAAATGAGAGCGTATTGGTCACTGTAGCATCGCTAGCAAAGTCGGCTGTACAACTGGGGCGAGTGCTAGTAAGTCTCTCTAGACCTGCCGTGTGGCGGCGCTCGGTCTGCAATCACTGACAGTGGCGACACGCGGGTCCGACGTATACTAACGGACCGCGGCCGATTTAAAGGCTACCACCTAGCAAGTGTGGTGTCTGGCGGTGACACCACACAAATCATAAAAGTGCTGCATATATTTTGGAACATTTGAAAACTTCGCAACAAAATCGTGCGGAATTTTCAGTGTCAGTACCATAACCACTTAACCTCACATGTTTGTTTACTCTGTATTTCATCGTTTGGAGGTTATTTATGTTCACATAGGGCGCTTCTAACACTGTTTTCGACCGTAGGGCACCAACACACCAAGAATATTTCGCCACAGTGGAAGAATAAAAATCGAAAACTGACGATTACGTCTTGCAAATCTTGTGAACTGCCGTCTGATGACGAACTTGTCAGTTCGAAACCGGTTCCGACGCTATTTACTTAAATGAATAGCAATATTAATAGTGGCTGGTTGCTGTCTTCTTCTTTGTAAGAATCAACCTACATTAATCGTACACAGCCACGGCCTCACCATGTCACTTTTAGACAAAATAGCATTTGTGGACATAGTTCCGGAATTTTTTGAACAGATTTCGTATTGTTCCTGCTGGATTCCTGAGTCACACATTACATAAAGATTGTAAATATGCTCCTGATAACGCTTCGCTTGACCTAAAGAATTTTAATAGCAAAATTATACAGCTGTTTTTCATACTAGGCTGAAGAGCCCAAACTTTAAAAGGTTTTTACGGAAAAAGTACGACGGCTATCAGGAAAATAAGAAACGATTGGTCGCGAAATGGAAACTTCTGTAAAAATCCAAACTGTTTTCTTTTTTTTTTCTCACGGTTAGCTAAACTTTCCAGATACTTATCTGCATTGTCGCCACTCACACTTAGACATCCGTCGTAGCGTTGTACCAACTTTTCAACACCCTCGTCATAGAAAGTAGCCTCTTGTGTTTTCCGACAGTTTTCTACGCTGTACTGCAGCTCGTTCTCCGTGCCAAAATGTTGCCTTCATATCCAGCGGTCTGTTTGAGCAGAGATGAAACTCGGAGAGAGCGGGGGCCGGGCTGTATGATGGGTGATCAAACATTTCCCAACGAAAACGTTGCGGGGGCGTCTTCATTGCCCCTGCAGTGTGCGGCCGAAAACTGTCATGAAGAAGGAACTGCATAACAGATAAGTTATGTGGCGTTGCATAACATGAGGCGAAATCTCTCGGCAGACGCGCATACTTGGCGGTATAGACTATTTTCTAGACGTCGTACGCGCTCTCTGTGCGCTCGGATCTAAGAAGATCGACGTGATGCTATCCACAGGCTTCCTAGAGATGCTGCCCAACACATCTATGCAGTTTCATCGGTTTTTCAATGTGGTTTCCATTTCACGACCGATCGTTCCTTACTTTCCGAATAGCCCTCGTATGTTGCAGTTACTCCACCCTGTAGAACACCAATACTTGTCGCTTATTGCTGCTGTAGAGTCTAAACTTTTCCCGAACTGGAAGACTATTTCATTTTCTTAGGAAAAGATCAGTATCCATCAGAAGCATGGTAGGTCTTCCGAGACACAATTACTGATCTATATCTTTTTCCCTTTTCAAAACTCTTTTAAGTTGTACAGCATGCAGTCCTGAACTTAGAACATACCACTTTGTTTTGTAGTTAATAATGCAATGCTAGGAATTAGAAACAAACTAGAAGAGAGAAATTATGAGCAACTTTATGACCATCATTTGCTGGAACAACTCAATACAAAAACAGCTGCAGTGCTGAAAGACATATACTTCATCAGATTACCTTCCATCTAGAAAGTGGTTGCCCTCAGCGACTGTTATATTAACTTGTAAATTATAGGTTGCAGCAATCAGTCCTATTTAAATTTTATTATGCAGATCTAGATTTCGGCTAGAAACTAACCATTCTCAATGCACTATTTTCGCTCAAAGAATGCTTTGAGCGAAAATAATAGTTCATCGAAAATGGTTAGTTTCTAGTCGAAATCTAGATCTACATAATAAAATTTAAAAAGGACGACTGATTGCTGCAAACTATAATTTACAAGACATATACTTCCTTTTGTTCAAGAACGTATTCCAATGCATTGAAATACGAGTTCGATAAAAGCAAAATATCTTTACAAAGCGATGCACTAACTTATGCAGCTGTTTCAAATGTTATTGAGACGTAGCTGTTCAAAGCCCAAAACATGTATCCTATTGAACAATAGGAAAGATTTTCGAAAACTGAATTGTCCCTTACCTGCTCAACTCACTTTCATTTATGACTTCCATGCGAGTGTCTAATGCTGTGGTTGTTGAGAGTCTCTTCTCAGGTTTTTTTTTTTTTTAATGTGGTCCAAAATCTGTAATCGTTTCACAATAGAGGATCTAAAGGTAGAAATTCAGATAAATATTTTAAGAATATGCCTTACAAAATATAACTAGTAGGGTAAGGGACATGAAGACGATTTCGACACCAAATTGATATAAAACTGATATGTAAATTAATTAAATTGATTAATTAATTACCGCCCGACCCACCACCACCCGACCACCCATACTCACCCCCACCCCTGGGTGAAATGATGTGTTGTCCTCAGTCTGCACGTGGCACGCTGGACACTCCCCCACACTGCTCCCACAAGTTCCAGTTGTTGTGAATGGGAAAATACATCACTGTAACAATTGAACTTAACGTCAACGCTCCCCTTATAACCGAGGACCTATTACAAAGGAAAACACTATCGTGACGATAATAAATGTCCTCTTTCCACAAAAATAGGCAGTCCTTTTTCTTTTAGTTTTATGAGCAGAATTGGTGTAGTTTTAGGTTAGTCTGTAGTGTATAATGCGCACCTCATTATTTTGCGACATCCAGCGAAGTGAAAAAACTACAGCACCGCCGTTGATTACTGATTACCAGGCTGCAACGCCCCTATACATGTCCACCCGGCGTAAAATCGGGAAAAATTTACGTTATTTTGCATTTTTTAAACCGATTTTACATATTTCGTCGGGTTTTCTTAAATTTTACGTACCCCCCCATCCGTTTGTCGTAATTATACCAAGTTTCCTCGATTTTCACCGATTTTATGTCATTCTTCCATATGTTTTCCGTGTGTATATGGTCATATTGCTGGCATACACATGATTTGTCTGACTTCATATGCGCATATTTGCGTGTCCTATATACCAGTCTATTAAAAAATCCTAAGAATTCCCTCTTCCCGATGATCTACATGCACATACTCGTATTTTGGATAAGATGATCATGAAAAGTACGGTAACTCTCGCCTCATAACTGCACGAGACTCACGTTTGTCGTAGTTATACCAAGGTTGGAAACTCATAGTCTGCAAACAAATCCGTGTGCTGCTATGAAACGTCAGAGAGATTGTCTTCAGACTCGTGTAGCGATGCACTTGATGGAAACTCAAGGACTGTCGCAGTTCTATTCCTTCATATGACTTTCCCTTTACCGTGTAGGGATCTGCAACAGGGAGCTGACACGTGTCCAGAGTTGATTTCTACTGCTGGTCTGATATTTTTTCCCGTAAGTATATGCTCTTATTGCTTACCATGCGATCTTCACTGCTTTTGTTTACACCTTCCAACTGATACAACCCCCCCAAATCTACAAACTAGATTTTTTGGATATTTTTTTATCCTAGTCGTAAATTATGCGTTAGTTGATAATGTGTTGACTGTAGTTCGCATCCTGTAACGTGAGAGTTTCCCTTCTCCATACCTGCAGAGTACACACGCCCACAACGTAATTTATAAATTAACAGTTAACAAGTTATGCATTCAAACCGCAACCGTCTGCCGCTGACAGCTCTACACACCTATATACTATAGAGTATGCGTAGATATTACCAATTGTAAGGTCTCGATTTCAACCACATCAACTGCTTCTACGTTATTTTCGACAGTGTTACAGCCCTTAAAATAGCGAAAAACTCTTCGCAACACGATTCTGTAGGGGATGTAAACACATTTCAATTGATCCTGCTGAAGAGCATAACATTTTCGATGTAAATTATGTTAAAAATATTTCGTAAAAATATTGTCCTGATTATCCAATAATAACAACAAACCAACATATCCTGTTGCGCCTGTCACACCTCCTTTTATACTCTTAGAGATCAATGATGACAGCACATAATCATTCCGATTCCGCTGTTTTGTGTGCTGGATGTCCGTTGTCCATTGGAAGTATGGAGACAGTCCTTCATTAGTATTATTCTTATGTAATGTACATGATAGAACAGCACATTAATCAGACAGTATAGTATAAAAAATACTGTACTCGAATGCACTCATTCACCCACAACCAAATATTCTACAAATGCAATTCCATTTTCTCCATTTTCTCTATGTCTATGTTTGTCCAAGCGTTGCGAATGGCTCCATAAACCTCACTCAGTCCTCTCACTGGACACCTTCAAACACTATCCCAGATGCACTGCACTGAGATTCATCCTCTAGACACCGTTCCAGATCTAATGCGCGGTGCATAATACAGTACAGTGTCCCATATCAACAGTGTCTTGATATCCTATCCATCCACTGCTACACTGTTGATTACCACATAATGACTGACTGACACCACTCGGGAAAAAAATGGAAATTTGTGGTAGGGTCTTATGGGACCAAACTGCTGAAGTCATCAGTCCCTAAGCTACTTAATCTAACTTAAACTAACTTACGCTAAGGACAACACACACACTCATGCCCAAGGAAGGACTCAAACCTCCGACAGGGGGAGCAGTTTCGACAGCGACAAGACGCCTGAGACCGCGCGGCTACCCCATGCCGGCGACACCACTTGGTTGAGATGGAGATAGCCTTCGTGGAGCATAGGATTAATTGTAGGCTCATCACCTTCAGACAGTTGTTTGGAAGCATTCCTCAGTGCTGCGGATTTGCCCCAATTCCATATGCTGTAATGCCCTCCACATGCTTTTTTTATCAGTAAGATAACAGTACCTATTTTCATTTCTACGACCTCATGCATGTTGTGAACATACGTGGTCAACACTGGAAAAGTAATCATGTACATGGCTGCAAAATGAGGAAATAATGCTCTTCAGGATGGAACACTGAGACATCGATTATCCATCGCTGCTGTATAGGTCGTCAACTTCAGATATCTATTGGAAATGCTCTAAATGCCATAAACTCTTTCAGTTTCCACGTGTTGCAATGTCTTCCACATTTTGTCAATGAGAAACATTGTGTGTTTTATTTCTAACAACCTTTGTGTTGTGAGACTTGTATAGTTTACACCATGTGATGTTCAGCATTCTGTGAGAGCCAATTAATTGAAATGTGGTAATGTCAGTTTAGCATCTGATCCAGACCTTGATGTCTTGGTGGAGAAACAAGGTATATGGTGGTGTACAAAGCTGTAGTCATATACTGCATCGATGTTACAGCTAAAAAACAATGTACAAAACTGCTTATGAAGGAAAAATACAAGAACTCTCTCTTGTGATTGAAGGTCTGTTGAATACGGTCTTCCTCCAGTGTAGTTGACAAAATTGTGTGCAGCTCTGGAGCTATAGGCGTAATGTGCTCAATGTCAACAGACAGAAGGAATTTGTTTTTCAATAAATCGGAAGAGAGAAAGGTTCAAATGGCTCTTAGCACTATGGGACTTAACATCTTAGGTCATCAGTCCCCGAGAACTTACAACTACTTAAACCCAACTAACCTAAGGACATCACACACACCCATGCCCGAGGCAGGATTCGAACCTGCGACCGTAGCAGTCCCGCAGTTCCGGACTGCAGCGCCTAGAACCGCACGGCCACCGCGGCTGGCTCGGAAGAGAGAGATGTGGTAAAATTTTATAAGAGGTTCTGTTACAACGAGTGGTATAAAAATGGTTAAAGTCTGGATGCATATAGTTCTCTCAAAACCACACCGGTTTTGCTCATAAAATTAACAGAAATCGTGTGAACTTTTCTCATGGAATCATTATTGTTTTTATTACTATCAAGCCCTATGTTATTTCGTACTTCATAATTATAAAGTAGACAGCATTTGAATTATAGCTTGTTGTGGAACCTCTAAACGATAGTGTTTTTCCTGACATATAAACACATTGCGTGAAACACGCTGTGATGATCAAATTACTTACAAAACTAGGACGTAAGAATCTGCTGCTATTGCTAATGTTTGTCTGATGTATGACAGAAACTTTACAGACAGGTCGGTAGAGGGGAGTCAAAGATCAAAAATGTAAAGTGTAACCATGCAGATGGTATTAGCTTTCGATGTATTGGAAGAGAGAGATGCTTTCATAAACGCCAATGTGATATAGCGTCAAATTTCACTTGTCTGAGATGTATGTAATACACACGTCCATGACAGTTTATTTACAGACACTGAGCTGATCTCGAGCGAAGCTCTCAAGTTGTGTAATTTTTCTATCAGACTGAAAGACAGTGCTTAACAGATGTTTTTTCTTCAGAGTTTAAATTGTCGGTTTTTCTTTACTCTGATGATGGTTTCGAAATAATGACATTCTGCTGCGATTGGTAGGTTTGCTGCAAAATAGTGGACGTTTTCTTTCCGATTTTATGCAGGCTATGCATGTATAGGCCTCAGCCGTCTGGTCATCAGTAATCGGCGGCGGTGCTGTAGATTTTTTTCACTTCATTGGTTGTCGCAAAATAACGAGATGCGCATTGAATCCTACAGTAGAACATAAAAGCTACACCAATTTTGTTCACGAAGCTAAAAAAAATGGACTGCGCCTATTTTCATGGAAAGAGGACATTTATTATTGTCACGATTGCGTTTTCCTTTTTAATAGATGTTCGCTTAAAGGAGGTGTGTGGACGTTAACTACAATTGTTACAGTGAAGTGTTTTCACATTCAGAATGGCTGGTATTTGTGGGGGTGGTGTGGGGGACTGTCCAGTTTGTGTGTGCGTGCGTGCGTGTGCGCGCGTGTGCGTGCGCGCGTGCGCGCGCGTGCGCGCGCGTGCGTGCATACTCGCTGGAGGCAGCTGTGCTTTGGTGAGGGGGCAGTGTGTGGGGTGATATCGTGGTGTCACTATGTTTTACACAAACAAAGAAGTTGTCCTTGCTGTGGCTATCATTTGTGCCGTATTGTTCAGTTGGCTTTAGGTACTTTTTGATGGCAAAGGCCCAATGCCTCGACTGTCGCCTCAAGGTGGACCAGGTGCAGCCAGGGATCTCGCGCTCGTCTGCCAGCATAGGGTCTGTATGCTGCAGTTGACTGAAGCTCTGTTTCCAGACACGGTGGGGTGGGGGCTGTAGCTGGCAGATGTGGCAGAAGCAGCTGCCTGTTCTCCAAGCAGCAGATGTTTGAGAAAGTGATCTCGAGAGTTCTCTGGAATTTCGTTGTTGTTTCAGTGGGACTCAGCTTTTCTGAAAAATACATTTAATATATTGCACAAAGTGTCGTTTTGTAATATTTTGTCCATCGTTGACTGATTTCCGCAGACTGGAGACAGTGTATCAGTACCACCAGAAGGGCCCCTATGTGGGCCATCAGTGGCAAGATAGGCCTCTACCCATACCTACGGTGAGGAGAGGGAGTGATGATAGGTGTTAGTGGGGATGGTAAGACTGCCTCCAAGATGGTTAGTTCGTGACCGTGCATCAAGGAGGACACAACTGCAAATGCCACCCCTCTGCAGTCCTCTGGGATCGGTTTTTGCGACAGTTGTGTTATTACAATGATTTTTCCCAAAACCTTGTAAATGTGTTGCATTATGACCCATTGATTATGAGTGCTGGGTTTTTGGCGACAATTTCGATGTGTAATTAGAACAGTGGAGCATTTGACATCACTTGTGGTAGCGCGTTTTGGCCTCGATTACCTAGACTGCAGGGTGAGTGTCGAGCAATGAATGAGGCGGCATCTCTAACAATCTCTGATGTCAAAAAGCGATAGCTATAGCCCTAAGCTGCATGCGTACAGATAATACACATATTAAACTCCTCTCTGTCCAACACACGTATCTCGTCAGGTAAATAAATTTCCTGCCAAAAATATAGTACCTTCCATTCTTTTCCTGCCAAGTTGTAGGTGAAGAGAAGAGTTTGAGTATGTCTGCTATTAGTTTTGAGTGGTACTGTGAAATTTTTACCCAGCAGAATAACGCCAGTTGTATGGCATCAGTTTTTGAGCTGTATGGCGATTTTAGGCATTCCGTATGTAACACTATCGATATAGATCTGTAATTTGGATCGATGTTTATGAATAATTACGTAATCAGGATTTTTTACTTCGGTTTCTCAACCAAAATTAATAAAGCTTCTTCTCTTGCATCTGGACAGTTTCCATGTGTTGGGGGGTGCATTTTTGCTTTCTGTCCAGAAGGGTCACGGTTTGAGTCTCTGAAAGGGCACTGCCATTTGTGAATTCCCGGCAATTCCCAAGTGGGGATTGTGTGGACGTCATCACAGCCCTGGAACAAAGAAAATTTGAAATGCCAGCAAAAATTCTAAATTCCTTCCGATAGGCTAGGTGAGGGAACGGGATGCGTGTGGAGGGGGCAGGGAAGCCAATTGCAGGCTGAGAAAAACACATGACGTCATCTGGCAGTGGTGGTGGCAGTTGGCATGTGTGGGGGAGTGGGCTAGGGGGTTGTGGATTGTAGGTAAGTATAACATTTGAGTTGTATTCAAAATTATTGATATAATTAATCAACCTTAGACGAAATAAGAAGCAAATCAATTTAATTAATTTGCATATCAATATGATATCAAAATTGTTCTCATGCCACCCCTGTCCTACTAACAAACCCATCTGAACGCCAGGGAAATTAATGAGAAATATGAAAGTAATAATTATGTAGTAGAAATAAGACTAAAAAACTGTAGGACTCAAATTACATGATCCTAAATGGTAAGAAGGACGTCAATAATTTTATTCATCTTTAAGATTGTAATAATGGCTGTACGCTTTTCTTTTAAATGGCCAAATTCCAGTAAAGACAATAAAAAACTTTATTTAAGCAAACGATTTTTAATGTTTTACTTCCTTACTGATTTATTTTCAAACCCTTTAGAATGTTTCTAGTAGAACATTCCCAATCGTAATTCGTTATCCACTTTAGATAAATAATAACTTACTTCCTCATATATGATTCTACCACTGCAGCTTTTTAAGTAATTCTTAAGCAAATGTATTCATTTACTAATAGAAAATTCAAGTTTTCGTGATGTCTGATTTTTAGTGCTTTGTGCTGATTTTAACTACTGGTCCCAATTTGCCTGGTCCCAGCTGAGGTTCGAGTCCTCCCTCGGGCAGGGGTGTGTGTGTTTGTCAGGATAATTTAGGTTAAGTAGTGTTTAAGCTTAGGGACTGATGACCTTAGCAGTTAAGTCCCATAAGATTTCACACGCTTTTGAACATTTTTTTGTCTCAATTTTCTGCAGATTAGCTCTGTGCAATAGTGGTCACTCATGGTGCGGATGGATGCAGGGATAACAAACAGAAAGATTTATAGCTTGAACAGATTCCAGAGCGCAGTTAAAATAGTCGAAGGACATTAGAGGGGATGAGAGGTAAGACAGACAAACAGGCTTGTAGCCTCTCTCGAATGTTACTTAATCTGTATATTAAGCAAGAAGTAAAGGCAACCAAGGAAAAATTTGGTAGGGATTGAAGTACAAGGAGAAGAAGTGGAGTTTGAGTATGACACTGTAATTCTGTTAGAAACGGCAAGCGAAGTGTAAGATGAGTTGAATCCGACGTGTACTTTCTTGGAGGGAGGTTTGAAACGCCCTGTTGGACCCGCAGGACAGAACAGGTAGTTGGAATTGTGGAAAGGGGCCAAAATGAGCGGCTGTCAGTTACACTCGAACACACATAAATTTATTTGTTTGACCAAACATTACAGTACAAATTTTTGAACTTAGTTATCGGCTGAATACGCCACACTATGTTATGCCTTAAGGGCATAACCACTTTAATTTAAAAAAAAAAAAAAAACGGCTAAAAGCCATTAACTCAAAATTCAGACGCCAAAAAGAATATTTAGAAGGCAGAAGGACTCACGTTAAGCAAGTTTTATAATTTGGCTGAGGGCCCAAAAATCTAACACTTGAATAGCAACAACTTTAATTTAAAGACAGCTGAAGACCGATGATTTAAGACTCAAGGTAAAATTAAATTAAAAAAACAAGACAGAAGGCGTTATCTTCAATTAGGCTGAAGGCCCCTAACAGTCTGATTATCGAAAGACAAAGGTCCTTAATTTAAAAATGGCTGAAGTCTCCATGAATTAAAACTCAAGGTAAAACACATTTAAACAACAAAGCCTTATCTTAAATTAGGCTGAAGGCCCCAAACAATCTAATACTTGACAAGCAAGAAATTTTAATTTTAAAATGGCTGAAGGCCCATGACTTAAAACACAACTAAAAAAAAATTTTAGTAGGTAGAAGGCCCGAGGCTTCATCTTTAAACAATATATTAATCAGGCTAAATGCTCAGACAATCTAACACTTCAAAAGTAAGTAACTTTAATTTTAAAGCGGCTGAAGGCCCATGACTTAATACACCACTAAAAACAATTCAACTTTAATTCAAAACCATCGGCTCTGTCCCATACAAATACACACAACAGAAAATAAGGAAAGGCAGTGCAACTAACGGCGCTCAGAAGTTTCGGGGGTCGGCCAGCAGTTTAAATACTAACGTTCACTTAGTCGGCCCAACCATTCTCGATCCGACAACAACCCAACCAACAGACAGTCAACGGACCCACTGACAAGGAGCCGGCCGAAGTGGCCGTGCGGTTAAAGGCGCTGCAGTCTGGAACCGCAAGACCGCTACGGTCGCACGTTCGAATCCTGCCTCGGGCATGGATGTTTGTGATGTCCTTAGGTTAGTTAGGTTTAACTAGTTCTAAGTTCTAGGGGACTAATGACCTCAGCAGTTGAGTTCCATAGTGCTCAGAGCCATTTGAACCACTGACAAGGTAACTTGCGCTCCACTCGACCAGCACACAAGCACCAGTTCAATGAAATAAAAGGCATAGACGCCCACAACCAAGCATATATTAAGCTCTGAAACTACATACTGTGCTGAACAGCGACAACACGGTGAGGAAAGGACACTGCCTAAATTTACGTCAACGACCAGGGTACGTAACCAACGTTAACGGCCACAAGGCAGAAATTTCCGCTGGTGCACTTCAATTGCAAATAACCAAATACAGTTAGACTCCACCTGACAGTGGCTAAACCTTCGCCAACTCGAACACGCACGTTGTTGCTCGGGGGAATGTCCCAACAGCCAACAACGAGAACCAAACGGCACAATGGGAACAGTCTTGACTTGCTGATAAATTAAATCCAAACTCAACTTTCGTGTCCAGGGCAGGTGAGCCACGGACCTCGTAGCAATGGGAACAGCCCCACGCACTCCGACTCTGCGTAAAGACCGCCAGCGGGCGGGGCCAAATTATGCCCCGTGGAGATTTCATCGCTGCTCGACGCCAACCGACCGAGTCCACACATCAGTACGGAGACAGCACTAAAATAACTGAGCAGTCGACATCACAAGCTACACACAGTTTTACGAGCACTTGCACGAAGGACTAGACAATACTAACAGCGGCGACTGTGCAATAACAAGGACGAATCACGAGTCGGCACACTCAGGCAACCCATAAGCGATCGCAGGCCAACATACACGTCGTCCAACAAGACGACTGACCCACGACCAACCAAGGTGGTCCGCACTCAAGTAATATGTATCGGTAACCGTTAGGCGAGTCATGGCTGTCCGGACCTCACTGCATTCGCGCCCCCGACTGAACTTCTGCCGCGTCCGAAGTCAAACACTGCCAGGTCCGAACTGCACTGCTAGCGCCTCCCAACTCATTGGTGGATCCGGACTAACCCCGAACACACGACAACTGGGAAGTAATAGCAGTCAGCAAAGATAATACGCCAGGGCTTATATCGATAAGCGCCGCTGCTGCCGGTCACGGGGAGGCAAAGCACAACTCAGTGACAACAGAAATTGAAACTAACATAACGAGGTGTCAGAATGGTAAGGGGAAAAAAAACGGGATGTAAAATAAGAGATGGCGCGAACACGAGCCAAGCACAGCTCAAGGTTATAAGACGAATATCAAGAACAGTAAAACGAAGATTATGGAATGTTGTAGAATTAAATCAGGCGATGATAAAATTAGAGTAGGAAATGAAGCAATAAGGGTAGTCGATGAATTTCGCCATAAGGGCAGAAAAATAACGGCATTTCTGAAAAAGAAACTTTGTCAACATCTAATATAAATTTAAGAATTATGATCTCTTTTCTGAAGGTGTTTGTCTGGAGTGTAGGTTTGTACGGTACTGAACGTGTCCGATAGACTGTTTTGACAAGATGAGAATAGGAGCTTCTGAAATACGGAGCTACATATGAATGGTGAAGGTAAGATGTGTAGCTCGGAAAAAACTAATGAAAATGTAGTGAATAGAATCGAGGAAAGTATGTTCTCCTTGTTCCGCTCTATTTATTTAAAGTCCGTTATCTGCTGTTTCCGTCCCTCGCTGTGTGTTCTTATACACAGTCTTTTGCAACGTGTCTCACGAGCTAACAAGTATTATTCTCTCTCTTCCTTTGGTTTTTCTGTCGCAGTCTACTTTCTGATGAATGAGAATTCTTACACGACAGACGCTGTCGTTGACCTGACCCACTTATGACGTATTTGTTCGCTTTCTGGTTCCACCTCCCTCTGCTATCTGGATTTGCTTGTGGCAACATGAGTGAGCTTCAAATTTTTTTCTGTTTTATACTTACTATTCTGTGCAGTGACATTACATTTCCAAGCATGGAATGAAATTTTCAAAGAACTTGTACTAAAATTCTCTGTATTTTTACACTAAAGTGCGCACGTCGCGTTGGATAGTTGCAGCCACTCCTCTTGGCGAAGGCTTTGTTCGTTTCGGCTACGACCGCTCCTGACGCACACCCCTCGGTATGATGGCATTCGGATGTCGCCTTGTGTTGCAGCTCTATCCGGCTCATTATGCATCCAAAAAGTGTTTATAACGATGTTTACTGCTGAAAAAACTCTTTAACGTATTCGCAAGATCTAAATTTCCCAGTGACTAGCTATTGGGCACTCTTTGTGAACAGTATTCAGAAGTAAACAAACGCTGACGTCTGATGTTTCTAACAGAATGACAACGCGGTGGCGGTCTTCATACGCCAAAACCGTCAGTTGTTTCAGTGTTATATCTGTTCCTAACATTACGTGATTCATGCCTGTTGCGACCCAATATGTACACAGGGGGGCATCACTTAGTTCCGTCTATAGAAGATTTTAAAACGATTATTGTTACATTTCATTTGTGAACTAATGAGGATAGTTTTTCTTGTCACTAAAATGATTTAACAAGAGTAAATAACTTACAGATGCAATGTTCTACGTTCCTTGCTGGAACAAGTATAAGGAACTGCATGAAATATGTGTGCATCTAAGAAAACAATAAGACGTCAAGGAAGCGACAAAAGAGGTTTACACTTATTAACATAAGAGGCAAAATCTTGTTTCCTGCACTCCTGTGACTAGGTTATCAAACAAAGTGCTTCAGCAGCGCTTTCAAGAAAGGAAGCTGTCATTTAAATGAATGTTTCTGAGGTGAATTAAAGGGAAGTTACGCAGTACACATAATGGTGGTGGTAACGTTCCTGCTGCTGCTGCTGCTGCTGCTGCTGATGATGATGATGATGACATTGGTGAAGATCATGCAAATAACGATGATGATGATTATGACTTTGATGACTATAATAATGATGATCAAGGTGAGACGCTGACGAAAATGCCCATGACAACAAAGAGGATAATGACTACTGTAGGCTGCTCATGCTCCCAGGAAACCTAATGAAGTGAACTGTAAATAACTTGGTAGATGCGGTAGATGGCAATGACCTTTGCAGCACCGAGTGCTCATACATTCGTCTCCTTGAATGAGAAATATGCAGCTCCAGCACTGCAGCTTACTCCTTCCCGCCTTAAGAAACCCGGTATGGTAACCCGGTAACACATATCTCCTGGACCGACATTCCCGTATCACATATCACAAGAATCACAAGTGGTGGAAGTTAGGTGATCATTAAAGGTAAGGCAGCATAAGGAAGACATTCGTTTCGAGTCCGAATATCGTCATACGTCATGGGAGATGATTAAAACCGATTCTGTGACAGTAATGTGACGTTACAAGTAGCTTCATTCAACCGCCTGCTTTATGTTAACTGACGACGAAGCGATTGATGAAACGAGAAAACTTTGTTGCGCTATCTGTGTCCTATAGATATAAAAAATGTGATGCAATAAATTGCGACGAAAATTCTTGCAGGGAAATTAAAGCCACTCACACGCACAAAGAATTGCCAGGATATGATATGTTATAACTGGATCGTGTGTCTCTTTGGAGGCGGAACTCTATACTCCGCGGAGCTATAAACTCCATTTGACAGAGCGTTTCGCGACGATAATTACAGAGCAAGAACACCGCTGGAGCAGTTGCTCCACAGAAATGACTAGTGTCATTTCTCTTCTCACTTCTTAGACCGGATTTGCCGGCTAACAGCCTAGGTACCACAACCAGCGGCGAAATACGTGAAACCTTCTTTCCCCTTCTTTACGTTTGGCATTAAACTTTATTCTTTCCTTTTGTGATGTACCTCGGTTGGTGGTATGTGGAATAACCTACTCGCCGACCATTTCTCTGCCTCTTAACTCCATAGTTCCCAACTGTCATGTTACAAAAACTTCGTGAAATCTTGTATATGCATTAGCAGTCGCCGATATTCGCAGGCAATCAGTAGCAGCAAGTGACGAATACCTCTACTTTTACAACTGATTTTCGTCGATACTGATGTTCACATTATATTAAAATATTTAAGTTTCAGTTACAAATTGCTACAAATGATTACTAGTTTCGATCATCTTCAGATCTATAAATGAAAATGAAACATTCTAAGTATTTGTTTAAGGAGGTAACAGACTAAAAGTATTAAAAATTCGAAGTTTTTAAAATTATAGCTAATTAATTACGAGCTGTCAAAAGTCAAAAACTTTTGTAAAAGAACTTACTCGTAAGCTGTAAAATAAGAAGAATAGCAATATGCCAGAGGCTTCCATAGTTTTAAATCTCATCGTCTGACTTCCAGACCAATGATGATCGGCAGATGTGATGGGGTGGAGTGAGGGAAGATGGGAGGGGTTAGGCAACTGCATTCTTAAGAAACCATTGTTCAACTAGCGATGGCAGTTACAGCTGAAACAACCGGTTTTTGACTATACCGGCCTTTTTTTTTGTCTCCCGTTTCATCTGATTGTTACAAACACTCAAAATAACCCTTTTCTGAAATAACCGATTTTCTGTTCTTTTTTATTGTTGCTGTTTCCAGCAATAATCGTAGACTTCGATCGAAGATTGAAAACCTCTAATGAAGGAGGAGGAGATCTCGATCGATAAGAGGTTGAGGCTGTGTCAGGGAGTGGTCTCAGTGTCTCCAGTAAAGATGATGAAGATGGAGGCTGACAGGACGACGGTGAGAGCGAAAGGTCACGAGTTGGTGACTTTCCTGCATCGTCACTTTTGGATGGTATCAATTTTTCACCCTGAAGCAACCACAAAGTGAAGGATTCAGTTATTATCACGATTTTATAGCACGTCGTTAAAATTCTAGTTACCAGTCAGATTTACATCATCTTCCAAGGTATATTGTGCGTGTTTTCGTGTTATATGATGTTGCAAGTTTGTTGTGCTTTCTTCCGTTTTCAATCTTGTGAAACAAAAGGAACATTTTCTTCATTGCTATTGCATTTCGAAAAGTACTTTCAAACTAAGAATGACGCCGTTCTGCAATACAACCGATTTCCTAAGACGAACTACCATATAGACCAAGTGGGTGGGAGTAGGGCTTGCACACTGCACATTTGTTCGTACCGTCTAATAGGCAATACCACATGACAACCGGTACATTGTCTGAACAGTGCTGTATTGACTCTAGCCTCATGTGTTTGCTGCTTGTTTCCAACTGTTGGCGTTGTTATTAAAAGAGCACTGATCACTTTTCCAATTTTCTATAATAACCCAATATTTCAAAAAGCAGAGATTACTAGTTTGTAAAAAAAAAGTTTTATTTAAAAACCAAAAGTTTTAGCACAGACAAATTTATACGCCAGTTTTATGCCTACTTATTAGTACAAAATGAAAAATACCTGTTACAAGAAAAAAATGCCGAAAATATCGATTGTTATTCAGAGCCACAATAACGATATCGGTTTTACCTGGCCGGTTTTTTTTCCATCCCTACCTTCAACCACAGTAATTATTACTGAACAGAACAATGACTATGAATTTATAAACAATAAATGGCACTGACAGAGTGCAACTCTGTATTGAGCTGCCAACATGCTAACTAGTACGGAGTGTTTCAGGAGAAATAGTGAATAAGTTTAAGAAAGACGTAGTACAGATTACTTCGAATAAAATGTTCCATATAACATGTGCACGTTGTTGGTTACAGAAATACGGCTGTTACAGTGTAACCAAAACATACACACATACAAGGTACTGAGCAAAAGTAAATGATAAATTCAAAGTTGATTTTGATCAGTTACACCTCTGCCTTCACTCCATATTCTAACTGTCTTGACAACACGTGTAGCCCTTCTGAAAAAGCTTGGTGTTCTTTCACGGTGGCAGCACTACCCCTAAATTGAGCGACCAGTTCGTCTGTTTACGTTCTTCTTTGTCCACTTCACCTTTCAAATATTCCCACAGGCAAAACTCAAAGCAGTAAGATCCGTGGACCTTGGTGACTAAGAAACGTCAGCATTTCTGATGATCCATCTTCTGGGGAAAGTTAGGTTTAGGTGATGTCTCACCTGGCGACTAGAAAGTGTAGATGCCAACTCATAAGTGAAGAGCATAACCATCCTTGTAGTCAAAGGAACACTTGAGACCTTAACTTTTCCTAACCTCTTCCGCAGCCTCGGAAGGTAGTTTATAAACAGCCTGTTCGATAGAACTAATGAAATCAACGACTGGCAAACTCTTAGGCGTCGGTGCGAAGTTCAAACCTTTCCCCAGCACAGACAAAGCTGCGTCGTCAAACGTTTTCTCCGTGAGATTGATCACAGAACGTCGGGAATTAGACTTAGACACTGAGCCAAGGAAACGTTCAAACTTCGCCGAATGACGAGCAGTTACAGATTGAAATTCCAAGACTGCGACCAAGAGGCACCGTCCACCCAATCCCAAGAAAATTCAGAAACCTTAGACGCCATCATTAAATGAAGCTGAAATAATTCCTTAGAAACAAAATCTAATTGACGGCGAGTATAGTGGATCCTTTCACGAACAAGAGCTAAACCAGTACGTTGCTTGATGCGATTGGCGGCAGGAGAATTAATATGATGCACAACCTTAGCAAACGTTGGAACCACACTATGATTTCGACACTTCAATAAAAGCGATAATGCACATTCCAACCTTACTCTACTGCTGCGAAGTTTATCCAACGATACATTTCCTCCCCGTAGAGGTAAACAATGTGAGACCTTAACTTTTCCCGGCGAATCGCATGTTCAAATAACTTACGGGTTTGCTGCCGGGTGACGTCGTCGAACACCGCCCCTATTTCGACAGGAGCACATCCTGCCATTCTCAAGGCACAAATGCAAGGAAGAAAAAATCTGCAAGCCAATTTAATACCTCGGTTCACAGAGGAGAAACAAGGAAGACACCACACACAGAACAAGTGTCAACACAACCAAAGATAACCAACATCAGAAACATCGATAGTTACTATTAATCAACAGGTGAGGTAGCACTAATTCTGTCCCTCTGTTTTCTTATGAGAGACAGAGCCGGATTCCAAGCAGCATTTAAACAAAATCCACAATCTCTGTTAATAAAGTTGCTTGATAGTCTGACTTCATGAGCTTCCTTAATAACACTATCCCAATAGCTGGACGTGCAAGCCAGAATCTTCGTGTTATTGTATTCCATAGGATGACCGGTGTCAAGGCAATGTTCTGCAATAGCGGATTTGCTCTGCTGTTGTAAGCGTGTGTGACGCTTATGTTCAATACACCGGTCTTCCACAGTCCTGATTGTCTGACCAATATATGACATGCCACAGCTGCAAGGAATACGATAGACTCCAGCCTTAAGCAAACCAAGATCATCTTTTACGGACGCCAACAGGGCCTTAATCTTAGAATGTGGTCGAAAAACACATTTCACATCATATTTCCGCAAAATACGGCCAATCCTGTTGGAAATGCTTCCTGCGTAAGGCAAAAAGGCCGTAGACTTAGGTGCCACTTCGTTGCCATCGTCACTCACCCGTTGCACAGAAGGCTGATGGCGCAACGCACGTTTGATCTGCCTCTCACTATAACCGTTCTGACGAAAGGTGACTTCAAGATGTGCTAGCTCAGCTGCCAAACTCTCAGAGTCTGAGATAACGTGGGCCCTGTGAACCAAGGTGCAAAGTACTCCTTCACGCTGAGCTGGATGGTGACAACTATCAGCTCGCAGATACAAGTCAGTGTGGGTGGGCTTCCTATAAACAGAATATCCCAACGTACCATCAGTCAAATGAGTTAATGTGTTAAATATATGACATTAAGCATGAGAACGCGAAAAAGTTTAAGAAAGTTTTGAAATTACGCTTTACGTTTGTTGGGAAACGCTAAGTGCTCTCTTTATCAAACACTCGATGAATATACTCTCCATAATTTGTGCGCCATTTTAAACACAAACTAGTTTTTCACACAAGTTTATGACGTCGTATCAACCGAACATACAAAAATACAATCTCGTAAGTACATACACTGGCATACGTTGATACTCTCTGCAAACTGTGTTGCGAATATAGTTTGTAATTTAAAAAGTAATAAATTAAATCGTCATTCCTGACGCTGTTGTTTTTCTATATCAACAGTAAAAATGTAATAAGTGATAATATTTTTCCCTCCATCATTTTGTGGAGAGATATCAGTGAGAAAATCTTTCGAAAAAGTTTGAAATTATTTTTAAAGTCTGTTTGAAGGGTATAAGTGCTCTCATTCTCAAATATTGTATGAACAAAGTTCAGGGGTTTCGTCGCTTTCTGTAAATGTGCTTCAAGACAAATACCGTCTCTAATGATCTCGGTGTCGGCACGACGTTAAACGCAGTTCTTCCTTCAAGACAAATTCACAGTTGCTAACTGTAATACACCTTTAACATAGCATTATACCTCTTAACGAGTAGGTTATGACAGCTTTTGAATTCGCCAATAATTACGCAAAATATTGAAAATCAAATCTATCCTGCAACTGATTCCATCTTCTGGGATAGTCGCTTAGTTATATAGACTTCAAGGTAAAAAAATAAATAAATAAATAAAATTAAAAAAAACCTCACGACCAATGGATTACCCAAATGTGACGTAAATCAGTAGACTGACATGTACAGACAAACAAAGTATTATAATTTCAGAAAAATTCAAGGATTCATCCAAGAGAATACCTTCTCAAATTGAGCAAGTCAACAACGTGTTTGTGCACCTCTGACCCTTGTGGAAGCAGTTATTCGTCTTGGCACTAACTGACAGTTGTTACATGCCCTCCAAAGATACATCGTGCCAAATTATATCTAATTGCAGTGTTCGATCATCAAAATAATGAGCTGGTTGAAGGGTCCTGCCTATAATGATGCTCCAAACTTTCTCAATGGGGAAGAGATTCGGTTTCCTATATGGCCAAGGTAGGGTTTGGGAAGCACGAAGACAAGCAGTGTAAATTCTCGCTGGGTCGGGCGAAATGCAGCTGAAATGTAACCCGGGATGGCTTGCCATGCAGGGCAACAAAACGAGGCGTCGACGTACCGCGGATGACAACTAAAGAGGTCCTGCTACGGAAGGAAATGGGAACCAAGGCCATCATTCTTGGTCGTCAGACCGTATGGCGGGAGACAGCCAGCCAGTTTCAGACAAGTCTTCGCTGGCCTTCGATGCTCTGTTCGAAGCGGGGCTCGTCGCTGAATATTCTACTCAAACCAATGAGATTCCACTCCGAAGATATGTCTGGAGACGCCCCGGAGAGCTGTAGGGTACCAGCCTGACTTTCGCCCGCCATTCTGCTCGACAAGCAGGTGTGATGGTCTGGGGTACAATTTCTTTTCGTAGCGGGACGCTTGTGCTCGTTATCCACGGCACACTCACAGCACGGCAGTACGTCGACAATATTACTCGCCTGTTTCGTTGCCCTTCATGGCAAGCGATCCTGAGCTTACATTTCAGTAAGATAATACTCGCCTGTACACGGCGATAATTTCTACTGCTTCTCTTTGTGCTTCCCAAAACATACTTTGGCCAGCAAGGTTGACAGAGCTCATGCCAGGTGAGAATGTTTGGGGCATTATGGGCAGGCCATCTGGTAATTTTGACGATATGACGCACCAATTGGACAGTATCTGGCACTCTATCCTTCAGGAGGACGTCCAACAACTGTAATTAAACAATGCCAAGCTGAATAACTGCTTGCATAAGGGCGAATGGCGGATCAACACGTTACTGATTTGTTCACTTTGTGAAGCTCTTTCTCTTGAACAAATCATCTAATTTTCCTGAAATTGTAATCATTTGTTTGTCTGCATATGTACATGACACCTATCTATTTTCGTCTCATTCGTATCTTTCATTGTGTGTCATTTGTATAAGCAAATGACCCTATCTTTTGAAGAACACTTCCTACGATCCCTCGGCAACCATTGTACAATGGCGGGTGTGGGACTACACTCCTGCCCTGTAATCCCGAACCCAGGGTAGTGGTGCAGTGGTTAATAAACTGGACTCGCAATTGTGAGAAAGATGATTCAAAACAGCGTTCAGATATTCTGGTTTCGTGTTTCCGTGATTTCCCTAAATCGCTTGATGCAAATTCCAGGAAGGTTCCTTTGAAAGGACATAGTCGATATCCTTCCCTATCCTTCCTTAATCCGAGCTTGTGCTCTGACTCTAATGACATCGATGTCAGTGGGACATTAAACACTAATCTCCATGCTTCCTCTGTAATCTCAGGTTCAGTTCCAGATAGCGGTGGGGACTACTCCTCGTTCAGTCCCTGCAAGATGGCTCCTGGCCTAGGTTCACTCCGTCTATCCAGTGAGTTCCACGGATCTTTCCTGGGGGTAAAAGGTGGCCTAGAAGATGTGTCTGCCACCCACCCCTAACAGGGCGGCAGAAAGGAAATGCTCGACTCAGCACACAGCCAGGCCAATAGCCCAGTCACGAGTTTGCGACACTTACTTTACCTTTTTTACCTTTACGTAGCCCTTGATTACTATTGTGGAACTGGAGTAGGTATGGACTGTGATGAACGGCTGTCGTACACAGTGAGGAGGATAGTGGATGGCCGCCAGGTGGCAGCACGTGTCGCGGTTCTGGGGTCGGCCGCTCCTGGCGTGTGCGACGGGCGTTCGCTTTAATGCGACCGCGTCTTTACGAGGAGCGACGCCGCCAACAAAGGCAGCGCTCGGCGTCGCGTCGCCTGGACATTTACGACGCGCTAAACAGCTCGCGTCCCCATCCACCCCCAAACCCAACCGCACTCACTTGTCACAGCGCAGCCCACGGCATACGTTTTGCACGCCGCGTTTTGTGTCCTGTCGGCCGCTGTGCGGACGGTTGATCCGGCGTAACGTCGTATCTTGAGGAACAAAGCGACACGCAGAAGAGTTGCCTTGTCACAGGTGGGCGAATGTCCGCTCAGGTCTGACAGGATCCCTGAGGTCACGCTGAATGGTGCACAGAATTCTCACGAGGGTCAGCGAGGCCTGGTTTCATACTTTACAGGATTTTACAGCAGCAGATAGAAAACCGAGGGAGTAGGACAGAAGGGTACGAAGGAGGATCCATGAACTCTGAGGAGCTGCAACATGGCAACATACTCATTTTGCGAAATTAGGTGTCTCACATTAAGATCTCAGCAAGACTGCCAACGTTAGACGCAGAGGAGACAGTGAGTGGGTGTGAAGAGTACATTGAAGGCCTTTCTGAGGACGAGAAACTAATGACGTGAAATAAGTACAAAGGGAAGTCGATACACACGCAAAATGTCGTCATGCTGGCATTCATTGAGGTCAGGGAAAGAAGAATTATACATTAACGTGGGCTCCCACGTGATAGTCTGTAGGGGGAAAGAGGGGGAGGTACCTGCAGGTATGGAGTACTTTTAATATTTTAGAAGCCGAATGGCGACTTGTAAATACCTATAAAAAATTAGAGTTCAGGCCCTGTTAAAAACCTGCATAATACCGACTTTTAAATAATTTTCTTGAAATAAAAACACGTGATAACACTATATTTCTACAATTTTTTTTATTTCTTTTGCAGCCGGCCGGAGTGGCCGAGCGATTCTAGGTGCTACAGTCTGGAGCCGCGCGACCGCTACGGTCGCAGGTTCGAATCCTGCCTCGGGCATGGATGTGTGTGATGTCCTTAGGTTAGTTAGGTTTAAGTAGTTCTAAGTTCTAGGGGATTGATGACCTCAGAAGTTAAGTCCCATAGTGCTCACAGCCATTTTTTCTCTTGCAGCTAGAGTGGTGGTGCGGGGAGGGGGGGTGGAGGGGGGGAAAGGTAGCGGATCCTCCCTTGGCCCCGAGTATGGACGCTGTTGATCACAAAGAAATAGTTTCGAACTAAGGAACAGGTGCTCGGCTGATTGCTGAAAATCAAACACTTCACACAAACGAAACACCATTAAAATTTGGAGAGAACGAATGCGTTGAATGCATTGCAAAGATAATGAGAACATGGGAACTCTTTGCAAGTGATCTGCCTCATCTTTACATTACAAAAATTACCACAAAGCGCCTGATTTAACGGTCATTCTCTCAAAACGAAGCACGATCCACGGAACTCCGACAAAACGAGCAAGTTTACCACAAAAAATTTAGAATAACAGAATCTCGGGAGCGCTGAACATTATCACAGTGAGGAAATTTTGAAAATTTGTGGTAAGTTCCTATGAGACTAAACTGCTGAGGTCATCGGACCATAGGCTTACACATTACTTCATCTAACTTACGCTAAGGACAACACACACACCCATGCCCGAGAGAGGATTCGATCATCCGACGGTTGGAGCCTCTTGAACCGTGGCAAGGCGAAGACCGGGCGGCTATCCCGCGTATCACACCGAGAGACTGCTATAATGATAAAGAGGCGCAAATCAGCAAAGAGCATCTGCATCTTACCAGCTGTGAACGAACAATGTTGAACCTTTGTTCTGGAGCGGGCGTCTAGTTCGCAAGAGTGGAGGGGAGAATGGGACCTACTGTTTAATTCTGTACCTGCACTCAGCGGAACGGTGCATCCGTCCTGTGTGACTGACCACTGTCTCTGCCTCCTCCTGAAGCGCTCGAAAAGTGAGATTGCCGCTATGAGCCTTCGATTCCACGAAACCCTCTAAATACACTCCTGGAAATTGAAATAAGAACACCGTGAATTCATTGTCCCAGGAAGGGGAAACTTTATTGACACATTCCTGGGGTCAGATACATCACATGATCACACTGACAGAACCACAGGCACATAGACACAGGCAACAGAGCATGCACAATGTCGGCACTAGTACGGTGTATATCCACCTTTCGCAGCAATGCAGGCTGCTATTCTCCCATGGAGACGATCGTAGAGATGCTGGATGTAGTCCTGTGGAACGGCTTGCCATGCCATTTCCACCTGGCGCCTCAGTTGGACCAGCGTTCGTGCTGGACGTGCAGACCACGTGAGACGACGCTTCATCCAGTCCCAAACATGCTCAATGGGGGACAGATCCGGAGATCTTGCAGGCCAGGGTAGTTGACTTACACCTTCTAGAGCACGTTGGGTGGCACGGGATACATGCGGACGTGCATTGTCCTGTTGGAACAGCAAGTTGCCTTGCCGGTCTAGGAATGGTAGAACGATGGGTTCGATGACGGTTTGGATGTACCGTGCACTATTCAGTGTCCCCTCGACGATCACCAGTGGTGTACGGCCAGTGTAGGAGATCGCTCCCCACACCATGATGCCGGGTGTTGGCCCTGTGTGCCTCGGTCGTATGCAGTCCTGATTGTGGCGCTCACCTGCACGGCGCCAAACACGCATACGACCATCATTGGCACCAAGGCAGAAGCGACTCTCATCGCTGAAGACGACACGTCTCCATTCGTCCCTCCATTCACGCCTGTCGCGACACCACTGGAGGCGGGCTGCACGATGTTGGGGCGTGAGCGGAAGACGGCCTAACGGTGTGCGGGACCGTAGCCCAGCTTCATGGAGACGGTTGCGAATGGTCCTCGCCGATACCCCAGGAGCAACAGTGTCCCTAATTTGCTGGGAATTGGCGGTGCGGTCCCCTACGGCACTGCGTAGGATCCTACGGTCTTGGCGTGCATCCGTGCGTCTCTGCGGTCCGGTCCCAGGTCGACGGGCACGTGCACCTTCCGCCGACCACTGGCGACAACATCGATGTACTGTGGAGACCTCACGCCCCACGTGTTGAGCAATTCGGCGGTACGTCCACCCGGCCTCCCGCATGCCCACTATACGCCCTCGCTCAAAGTCCGTCAACTGCACATACGGTTCACGTCCACGCTGTCGCGGCATGCTACCAGTGTTAAAGGCTGCGATGGAGCTCCGTATGCCACGGCAAACTGGCAGACACTGACGGCGGCGGTGCACAAATGCTGCGCAGCCAGCGCCATTCGACGGCCAACACCGCGGTTCCTGGTGTGTCCGCTGTGCCGTGCGTGTGATCATTGCTTGTACAGCCCTCTCGCAGTGTCCGGAGCAAGTATGGTGGGTCTGACACACCGGTGTCAATGTGTTCTTTTTTCCATTTCCAGGAGTGTACATTGGAGCTTATTTCAAACCACTCTTGACCTCTCAGTCACACTTGCCCACACACGTAGAGGAATTTGAAGGAGGGAAAGGGACTGCATGAAAGAGGAAAAAATAAATAAACACGCACACAGTGTCCTTTACCAGAGGCTATGTGTCCAATGATGCAGCTTAATTGAGGACGAAGTTTTTGTGACAAATAAGTTATAAACTCGCGTAAAACAGGCCTAGGTGAAACGAAGTTAATTGTTGGATGTTTTCATTGGCCACCCTCTTCCGCTGTGACAGTTCTAGAGTCATTCAAAAGAAAGGCTAGGATCAGTAGGTACCACGCAAATACCCACATCATGCAATACTAGTTGGAGGCGACTTTAAACCGAATGTAGACTGAGATGTCACTGGATTTACTGCGGGGGGTACAGAGAGACAGTCGTGCGAATTACTTTTGAACATAATTTTGTGAAAACTGTCTTGAGCAGATACTTCGGCAGCCTACCCGCAAAGGATATGTCAGACTTTGTAGCTACAAATAGACCGAACATTATCGACAGCGTCAGTATATACACGGGGATTAGTGATCATGATGTCGTTACAGCAACTGTGGTTACGAAGGTCAATAAATCCTTCAAGCAGGCTAAGGGAACGTTTCTTCTAGAAAGAGCAGATAAACTGTTGTTAGCATCTCAGTTACACAGTGAACTGACATCAGGCAATTCCATTGAGATGGTTGTAGTGGAATTATGGGTGAAGTTTAAGCAGATTGTCAATCAGGGTCTCTGGAATTACGTGCCCAGTAAGTGAATCAAGGACGGAAAAGACGCATAATGGTATAATAACGAAATTCGGAAAATGCAGAGCAAGCAGAGGGTGTTGCCCTCTCGGTTCAAAAAGGAACGAGCAAATGACGACAAGAAAATGTCAGTAGAGATTCGTGCGCAAGTGAAAACATCTATGCGTGAAGCATACAGTTCCCACCATCATCATATCATTGCAAACATCTGGCAGAGAGCCTCAAAGAATTCTGGTCTAATGTGAAATCGTTAAATGAGGCTAAGGTTTCCATCTAATCACCCGATGATCAGTCTAGTATGGCAATTTAAGGTAGTAAAACGAAAAACAAAGTTTTAAATTTCACGTTTGAGAAATTCACCCAGGGTTATCGCACAAAATAACGTTGTTTGACCATCAAACGCATTCTTGTAATAAGCATCCCTGCTGGAGAGAAACAAGTTATAACACTACAACATCATTTACGTAGCTTATGTAATCAAATACCAAATTTGGTTTATTACGTACTATGCCCCAACAGAGCAAATAGTCCTGTCACGGAAAAGCCACGTATAACGCTTCCGTCCGATATTGCTATACCATAACCTCGAAGCTGAAGGCAGTTTGTAAAATAGAACTATTTTATTAGAGTAATTATGGTACAAAGCAACAGAGCAGTATTACCCTCTGAGAGGAATTTTGCTATGTTGACCGTGTTGTACCTAATGGGGGTGGTTTATCGGAAATAAAAGTTAGAATTACGTAAATATTCGAACAGTAACAAACAATATTTTTGCCTGTCTACACTGTTTAAAGGATAAAGAAAACGGTCGCCAGCCTAATTAGGCAAGGAAATGATTAATTCTTGTTTAAGAAAATTGGTATGAATAACTTCAACGGACAAACACAACCTATGTTTTGCCACATGCGAGTGCAATGAACTCTGACACTTGTGCATGTTCATGGTTAAGACTGGAAGCTGACAGAGCAGGACAGACTATTTGCATCAATACACTCCTGGAAATTGAAATAAGAACACCGTGAATTCATTGTCCCAGGAAGGGGAAACTTTATTGACACATTCCTGGGGTCAGATACATCACATGATCACACTGACAGAACCACAGGCACATAGACACAGGCAACAGAGCATGCACAATGTCGGCACTAGTACAGTGTATATCCACCTTTCGCAGCAATGCAGGCTGCTATTCTCCCATGGAGACGATCGTAGAGATGCTGACTGTAGTCCTGTGGAACGGCTTGCCATACCATTTCCACCTGGCGCCTCAGTTGGACCAGCGTTCGTGCTGGACGTGCAGACCGCGTGAGACGACGCTTCATCCAGTCCCAAACATGCTCAATGGGGGACAGATCCGGAGATCTTGCTGGCCAGGGTAGTTAACTTACACCTTCTAGAGCACGTTGGGTGGCACGGGATACATGCGGACGTGCATTGTCCTGTTGGAACAGCAAGTTCCCTTGCCGGTCTAGGAATGGTAGAACGATGGGTTCGATGACGGTTTGGATGTACCGTGCACTATTCAGTGTCCCCTCGACGATCACCAGTGGTGTACGGCCAGTGTAGGAGATCGCTCCCCACACCATGATGCCGGGTGTTGGCCCTGTGTGCCTCGGTCGTATGCAGTCCTGATTGTGGCGCTCACCTGCACGGCGCCAAACACGCATACGACCATCATTGGCACCAAGGCAGAAGCGACTCTCATCGCTGAAGACGACATGTCTCCATTCGTCCCTCCATTCACGCCTGTCGCGACACCACTGGAGGCGGGCTGCACGATGTTGGGGCGTGAGCGGAAGACGGCCTAACGGTGTGCGGGACCGTAGCTCAGCTTCATGGAGACGGTTGCGAATGGTCCTCGCCGATACCCCAGGAGCAACAGTGTCCCTAATTTGCTGGGAAGTGGCGGTGCGGTCCCCTACGGCACTGCGTAGGATCCTACGGTCTTGGCGTGCATCCGTGCGTCGCTGCGGTCCGGTCCCAGGTCGACGGGCACGTGCACCTTCCGCCGACCACTGGCGACAACATCGATGTACTGTGGAGACCTCACGCCCCACGTGTTGAGCAATTCGGCGGTACGTCCACCCGGCCTCCCACATGCCCACTATACGCCCTCGCTCAAAGTCCGCCAACTGCACATACGGTTCACGTCCACGCTGTCGCGGCATGCTACCAGTATTAAAGACTGCGATGGAGCTCCGTATGCCACGGCAAACTGGCTGACACTGACGGCGGCGGTGCACAAATGCTGCGCAGCTAGCGCCATTCGACGGCCAACACCGCGGTTCCTGGTGTGTCCGCTGTGCCGTGCGTGTGATCATTGCTTGTACAGCCCTCTCGCAGTGTCCGGAGCAAGTATGGTGGGTCTGACACACCGGTGTCAATGTGTTCTTTTTTCCATTTCCAGGAGTGTATAACAGATAACGGAGCACACTATTACTTTCAGGGCTTATTCAAACCCAATAAGTTTTATAACATTACTATTAATATTTACTGCAGAATCATAAATTGGACATAGGTTAAGTATTATTTTCCAAACACTTTCCTAACTGACATAAATTTATAAATTTAGTTCACTGCAAAATTATGAAATGGTCACAGGTTAAATATCTTTCAACTAAATACTATTCTATTTAGAATGAAAGTTAAATGGAATTCACTAACAGGTTACTTCTCACTGTCTTTTGAATAAAGAAATTATTGTTTTCATAAATAGTGGTAAAGGATGACCTGTGGATCTTATTACACTATTAATATGCACTTTCTATACCCAAAAGAAACAAGTGCTTAGCAAGCATGAGTATATAACTTTCCAGAAGTGCAATTCACGACTATAACTACAGTGAGACACAAAACTAACATATTTGTAAGATACTGTCTCACCTTTTGAAATTCACTACATGCAGCAATGTGATCATTTTCTAAGCAAAACTTTATAAGCCTTAGTCTTAAGAACTTTTAATATTAAAGTTGGCAACAACATATTAATAAGGATTTTTAATAGAAAAATTATTTTCTGCAAGCATCAATTACTTTGACTCACTCTGTTGCCACATTAACTTTAACTTTCTTTTTACTATGTTCAAAAGGCATTAATTAGCAAAACACTGGTCTTTAATGTTCTTTCAGTAAGGATACTCGGTAATCACTTTAGTTCAAACGGAGAGCAACCTGAGAGGTGTTATGATAAGGAAAAAAAATCAAGGTAGGTACATAAATTCAGTTATAAATTACCTTATATTTGAGCACACTAACACATGCAATAATCTGATCCTTCACTGTACATTATTATAGTATTCCGCAATATGGTGGCGATTGCATGTTGGTAAGTGGATTTGCAGGTGGAATTGCTGGACTCTGTCCCTTTTTGGTGGCGATACCAATTCCAGAATCGTTCCAGCTATTTATCCATCCATCCGAGGCATTCAAAAAAGCCTCTCTCGGAACCAGCACAATATACAACTTTTACATGGCAGAGCACAGTTTGGTAGCTAGTCCCTGACTGACTCTTGTTTCCACCTTTCTACCTAGGCCAATCGCAATTTGCGCGCACTACACAGTTCCGTTCCCGAGGGAAAACACACTACCTTTTCCATACAGACTAACTAAGAATCCTAAGTGAAGGTCAGCAGTTTACATAACAGCAAACGAACATTTTAAATAAAACAGAACATTTGCGTATATTGGTAGTTGTACAAAAAATTATTTAAATAAAATTATTCATCCTCGAAGATAACCAAAGAGATTATGTAAGAAAGACAAAACATATCATTACAGAGATTATACTTCATTACAGTATGGAATTAATTGTATACTAATTACAGAAGCTCAACGATGAGATGTTGAACAAAATAGAAAGCTAAGTAAATCAACAAAAAGGTATGTAATGTCTAGCTATGGTGTTACAAACTTAAAGAGTTGAAAACAAGTAAGTCGCCAGTTCGGTTCCACAGAGAGTACTCTTGGTCCCTTACATGTTGTTGTGGATTTCAGTCCTGAGACTGGTTTGCTGCAGTTCTCCATGCTATTCTATCCTGTGCAAGCTTCTTCATCTCCCAGTACCTACTGCAGCCTACATCCTTCTGAATCTGCTTAGTGTATTCATCTCTTGGCCTCCCTCTACGATTTTTACCCTCCACGCTGCCCTCCAATACTAAATTGGTGATCCCTCGATGTCTCAGAACATGTTCTACCAACCGATCCCTTCTTCTAGTCAAGTTGTGCCACAAGCTCCTATTCTCCCCAATTCTATTCAATACCTCCTCATTAGTTATATGATCTACCCATCTAATCTTCAGCATTCTTCTGTAGCACCACATTTCGAAAGCTTCTATTCCCTTCTTGTCTAAACTATTTATCGCCCACGTTACACTTCCATACATGGCTACACTCCATACAAATACTTTCAGAAAGTATTCAGATTGAATAACATCGGGTATAGGCTACAACCCTGTCTCACTCCCTTCCCAACCACTGCTTCCCTTTCATACCCCTCGACTCTTATAACTACCATCTGGTTTCTGTACAAATTGTAAATAGCCTTTCGCTCCCTGTATTTTACCCCTGCCACCTTCAGAATTTGAAAGAGAGTATTCCAGTCAACATTGTCAAAAGCTTTCTCTAAGTCTACAAATGCTAGAAACATAGGTTTGCCTTTCCTTAATCTAGCTCCAGTATCATCAACAAACAACGCCAAACTGCTGGGTACCCTCTCCACCAGACCATTGTGCATATAGAAAATAATAGCGCTCCTATCACACTTCCCTAGGGCATTCCTATTGAAACTCTTGTCTTTGATGAACATTTGTCATGGAGGGCAACATACTGAGTTCTATTACTTGTGAGGTAACGGGCGAGTTGTGGAGCCCTGGAATTTAGTGGTCAATGTGAAGGTTATTACAATTGTAATTGTATGTGTAAGCAAGGAAGTTGTAAACTTACGCATTTGCAGACATGTTAATCAGCCACCTAGAGGTGCTACGAGGTAAGGTGAATTTGTTGTATGGTTGAACGCTTGCAAGTCCAGGACTCAGGGTGCACCACAACCAAATCAGCTAAGTAGCTGGCAGTGGACTAGTCCAACTACAAAGGCATCAGTGTGGCCGTCAGACGTATGTAAATTCCATTACAGGTAATATGGACATTGGTCGATCACTTATGGGGGCTAGCTATGCTACAAAAATGGGGGACTTCGAAAAATGGTTCAAATGGCTCAAAGCACTATGGGACTTAACATCTGAGGTCATCACTCCCGTAGACTTAAACCTAACTAGCCTAAGGATATCACACACATCCATGCCCGAGGCAGGATTCGAACCTGCGACCATAGTAACAGCGCGATTCCGGACTGAAGCGCCTAGAACCGCTCTGCCACAGCGGCCAGCAGGGACTTCGAGACAAGTTGGAAGATGGCTTCTTACAGCTCTTTTAAATTCGACAATAAATCACAGTTACCTAATAAAGCAAATTTGAATACACAGACAATATTAGAAGAAATGAGGCTCACCCAATGACATAAAAACATTTACAGTTTTTTAAAAGAACAAAAGATAATAATTTACAATGTCTAAATATTTTCACAATGAATTTCTGAAGTAGCAGCTTTTAAATGCTCCATCTGATTTCAACAAACGTTATCACAGATGATAGCATTGCATTTTATCTATCACCCCAGAAAGCCACTCAACTGTATCTATTTTATTTTTTGGCAAATGACGTCTTATATATCCTTTCATTACTCAAGTCTTTGTCAAAACATCGTATTCTTCACAATAACACAGTAAAAGAATACAGTGTGAGTACCTCATATCTGGACGTACTTGAATATTTATTTAATTAAAATTTTACTATTTTGTCAGTAGCTTTGTATGAATATTGATTACAATTTCTAATACAAAATCATGGTAATTTAAGAAGCTGTCAACTTCTTGTATTAGCTGACATCACTATTGAAAAGAGTGCCAAAAGATGCTTCTGTCAAGTAGGCATAAATAATTGTTGAAACAATATTTAGCGACAGTCTGACGTCATTTAGTATGAGCACACTTGTACAGAAAATACCGTCTCATTTATTTATAAATAAATCTCGATTTATAATTATTTTGATTAGTCTGAGTGGGATCGAATGTTTATAACATTTGTTTTATTTACATTTTGTAGCAGCTTATTAATTTTGCCCAGAATGTGGTCGAGTCTGGTCAAACCATGTAAAACTTAAGATCGATGTATTTTTGGTGCGAATGACCTTCACACAATGGAAAAGCAGGCGCTGGTGGAACACCACTTAGTCAAGTGTAGAGAAACAGTTTATTAAAGTGAAGAGCTCAGGGGAGCGATTAGATGAGCGATTCAAGGCACTTTACATTGCGACCTTGAAGAGAATACTTTTATGGAAGTTCTGGAAGAAGACGGACTTGTCTATGGTAATAGGCGTTATTCGATCGCGTAGGTGATCGATACTGGGCAGTGAATGGCCGCTACCATACTTTAGCTTCTGGAGGGGCTTTATATTTCTAGACATATGAGTGTACTAAAGTACAGGACTCTAACTTTTTCAGCTTGCATTACAGAACAGATAATAGAACGAGTATGAGTCACTATTTTTCGTATCACCCATATTAATTTGTGAATCATAATGTTGCACTCTGAACTATTTTGAGCTGGTGAATTCTTCATCTACTTTGATCGTGAACTGGACTTAGTTTTTTGCGCGTCTTGGATGATTATTTAGTTTGAATATCTTTCCGTCATTGTCATACCGCTTCCAACGTAACTTTACTGCATTTTATAACATTCTTTTCTGTTTGTGTTTTAAGTAGATATTGTAGGACCACTTCCATTTATTTGAGATATTCCCTCATGAATAAACAATATTCAGTATAATTCTCTGTCGTTTACATCAATTACAGACGTTAGCATAGAATTCTTTTATTAAATTATACATTTGTCTTTTAATTTATATTTCTGTGGATTTTGTTAATTGGCAATTCTAGCCAATTCATAGACTATTTGACTGCAGGATCACAGATACAGATTATCTACAAAGGGTTAGCTGCAGTGCATGAAAGCAGACATGCACGGATAGACCCTGTGACTAAGTCCAACTTTTTCGCTTAAATAGTACACAGTCCAAGTACCTAAGGTGCAAGCAAAATCAGGTATAAACGCAACTGGTTAGCTCGTAAAGATGCAGTTTAGAAGAGCAACTACACAGCAGAAAATCGTTAGCTAGCGTCACACCACCAAGAGAAATATTGGGAAAGATCGGCAAGGAAGCAGTCCAAATCAGTTTGGAGAAATACATCATATAAAGTAGAATTACTTAGTCAGAATGGGCGATCTAATGGAAAAGTTGCGTGCAATGTTGTGGCAGACTCTTGTAGACGAATATTATCTTTTGTATGTGGGCATAACGCATGATTTTGCTGGAAGTCTTAATCAGATTGTGATATATGACTACCTACTATGAAATCACGATTTCTGCATGAAGGAGACTGTCAGGAAAACAACACTGTGATTGTTGAAAACAGTAGGATAGTTCGGACTAACTGTTTAACGTGGTTTAGTTGCAACTATAGAGTAAAATAACAGGCTGAAAATACCGCTGCAGTTGTAAGGTTCTTTTATTTAGATCACGTCCGGTTTCGGACTCTTATACGCCCATCTTCAGGTGTCATAACTTGGTGCTGTGACTCCGAGCACCGCAGTGGACGAGTACAAGAAGCGGTGTGCTACTAGCGAGCGCACTCCGTGCGGTCGTGTTCTAGATAAAAGAACCTTACAATTGCAGCGGTATTTTCAACCTCAGGTACAATATTCAGTTGCGGCTGTTCCTCCGACGGATTGTTTGTATAGACTCAAGATATGTATAACATTTCATACTGTGTCCATACACGTGACTCCGAGAAACTTTTACGTCCTCCTTGGCTAAAGAACAAGAAGTTACTAGGCTGGAGGCTACAATATAATTATAGCTACAGAATGAATCATGTGCTTCAGCCTGTTTAAGACTCTTTAAGTGTATTAAGCACCAACAAACAGTATTTGCAACGTGCTCTAGTCTACTCTGCTCGGATTGCTCCCACGCGGCGTCAGTTAACAAATAACTTACAGAACAGCTGTTGTGTCGTGCTTAATAACATTCTAAAGTTAGTCTACTGGACAATGAGAATACACAGATATTGGTTGGCATACAAGTAAGTCTTGCTGACACTCAACACTGGGAAAAGGTTATCAGCTATATTCGTTCTGCATGTAGTTTTAATTATCTATTTGTAAACTACATGGGTATTCTTAACACCAACTCCAAAAAAGATGATATTAGTGTTATACAGAAGAGTTATATTATAGCAGGAGGAACATATTTGAAGGATCCAGGAAAAGAATGAACTAAGTTCACTTTTCCATTTTTTGAGTTTCCACCAGTATATAAAAAAACAGACCCAATATTTCTGTTGTAAGTAGGCAAAAACAGTCTCAGCTATACTGTAAATGAGGTTTGGAAAATGTAGTACAGGGAAGAAAAGAGTTCAGTCCATATGAAACAAGAAAGTAAAGGGCTTAGTCCATTAAGTGCTGGTCTTTAATCAATGATATATGTAGGTTGCAGTTCGGATAAACAGTTGTTGTCAAACATTGTTGTAAGTATGTGCATTAATGGTACATTATGCTGTTCTGTGCAGGTCGTTGTATCATCATCGTCATAAACTAAAGGCTATGCCTTGTCGACTTAGCCACGTCCCTCTCTCCATTGTCATCCTCTTCAATTCTTCATATCCCCATATCTTCTTCAATCCTTCATACAATTTTATTCCCATACCTTCTTTGATGTTATGGGGATAAAATCTTATGAAGAATTGAAGAGGACGACAATGGAGAGAGGGACGTGGCTAAATCGACAAGACATAGCTTCAGTTTATGATGATGATAATACAGCGACCTGCACGTTGTATAGTGCACTAAAGCGTCTGCAGTTTTGCGAAAATGCAGATGTGGAACATGAGCCATTAAGTAATGCCTGTAGTGAAAGTGTGGGAGGAGGTCAGCAGCTAAGAAGAAAAAAAAAAAAGGCATGGCCGCTTATCTGAGATACACAAAAAGATTAGTTTAATGTCTCATGAGATGGGAGAAAACTGCCATTGTAGCCTATAGTGCTTCCAAAAATGAAGCAACATATAACAATGCAACCTACAAGTATGGAGTAAGAGAAGAAATATGAAATGGTGTGAAAGAATTAGTAGTTTGTCATAAGGTATTTATAGCAACGCATGGCGTTGAAAAAGTGAGGTTCAATATTTACTGTCTAGTAGTCTTCGAAGTACTGGGAATGACCCTATTGATAAGAGAGGGAGTCACAGGAACAGGCTCTGGAAATTAATGATGGAACAGTAAATACCATTAAGCAATGTATTGCCACCTTCACAAGTGGAAATAGTAATTGTGGGTTAATAGATATAAGTAAAGTATACCTCTCTGAGGAACTAGGTATAAGTAAAATGTTTAGTTTATTCAAAGAGTCTTGCCCAACAGTTAAGGCATCTTATGAAACATAGACACGTATTTAATACGAATTCCATATTTCCTTTGCATATCCTATCACAGATACATGTAATACCTGCAACGAATATATAACCAAAGTAAAATGCCTGGAACTGTAAAAACAAAAGTGAACTGAAGTAGTAGAAATAAAAATATTGAGATTCAATTGAAGAATTTGAAAACTTTATCGATTATCACAAATTGCAAGCCAACACATTTTATGAGAGCGAGAAAAAATCTAAGAAGGACAGTCGAAAGACGATGTAAAAGAAAGCCATATGTATGAATTTTGAAAAGAATCTGCCTCTGTGTCGCCGAAAAAGGTAATGATGAAGTATGCTCCATGATTTATACATTTTGTTACGATTACTTTGACAAGGCAGAGAAATATCTGCACATATTTTGTGGTTCATGTTCTGGTCAAAATACGAACTACACACTTATTCGATTGCTGCACAATTTAGTTACACTAGAGAAGAAATTTGACTCGTGAAACTAAGGATTCCAATAAGAGAACATTCTTATTTGGAAAGTGATGAAAACATGGAAGTTATAAACAAGACAGCTCGTACAGAAGTTCCCATAAATTGACAGAGGCATTCATACCAGTTCAGTCACATTCTTCACCATTTAACGTTGTTGAAGCTACATATGGAACTTTTCACCAATGGACAACATTCCTGAAGCCCTTCTACAAGCAGAAGTGTCATCTTCCTAAACGTCCAGCTACAGAACTCGTCATAGACAGAACTCGCTCAAAGCTTTAAAAATTCAGGACGACTTGTAATGGAGCATTTAAGACTGCTGCTCTGACATTGGCTCATTCAGCTGAAGAATCCAATAGACTAGAGTTTCATTTACCTGAGTTTTCTTATACTGGTAAGACAGTAAGATTATCTCCAAACCTTGTTGATTTTTTTCACTATGATATAGTTTCAGATTATAAAATGTTCTACTTTATATTTTCGGAGCATCTACTCATCCCTCATGAGAAGCATCTGGATCTGCAGTGTTTGAAAAATTTTTTGGGACGGAAGAACAAGAATATTATGACAGTCTTCCTGTTTCTTGAAATTTTCATAATCAGAACAGGAAATCTTGAACTGCTTTTTAATATAGTTTGATTCCTAGATCGAGTACTAGAGGAACTAACAATACTCATGCTACCTTGAATTCATGGACTCATCCCCTTCTTTCACTGAATAAGTTACCATTACCCAACTTTTTACCATGTAACAAAGAAAGTTTGAATAGATATATTATAATATTGTTATATATTTACTGAATATTATTCAAAGTTTGTAATTTTGTAAAATAAGTGTATATTTTATATAATTATAAGATAAAGAAAAGATTTAATCAGAAATATTTATGTCCTATAAAATTTATAAGAGGGGTGGTGGTTAGTGTTTAACGTCCCGTCGACAACGAGGTCATTAGAGACGGAGCGCAAGCTCGGGTTAGGGAAGGATTGGTAAGGAAATCGGCCGTGCCCTTTCAAAGGTACCATCTCGGCATTCGCCTGAAACAATTTAGGGAAATCATGAAAAACCTAAATCAGTATGGCTGGGGACGGGATTGAACCATCGTCCTCCCGAATGCGAGTCCAGTGTGCTAACCACTGCACCACCTCACTCGGTGAAATTTATAAGACTGGGCTTAATTTATCCTTATCCCAGACCCTTCATTTATCTCAATCTGATATTATTTTCCACAATACCATAAAATATAGGTAGTGCCAAATTTGGGCTGGTTGCACACAACATTGTTGTTCCACAGGTCTTAAGAAGGAGAGTAAGTGCGGTGCGCAAAGTTATTACTTTAAATACCATTAAAGTCTTACGTAGATAAAAAACTAGAAATGGAAAAGATTGAAGTCAAAAAACGAAAACTGTGTTACATATCTAAAACAAATGAAATAAAGGAACAATAAAAATTTTAATTGGAAAAACAAGCGATTTCAAATGTTCAAAAAAGGTTTACATCTGACTTTGAGCACAGTGTATGTAAAAATCTGACTATGACTGGGGAATAAGGGATATTAGTATTTACTATAAACAGCAGGGTAATGGTAACAGACGTGGCCATATGTTGGGGTGCTGCCAAAAATGATAGATTGGAGTATGTTCACTATATTAAAAACCACACGAAAAATATCTTTGTGGAACTTCACTCCCAGTTGTATCTGCTCAAAATGACTGGTTTCATTAAATTTAAATGTTGTCTACTGTATACTGTGCGCCTTGTAACAATATCACCATTTACAGAGCCTAAAACAGGCTTTAACGATAATTTGTTTGTAACAATTGTAAATGTAAGGCTCTGTATAATAATTCGCCAAGAATCTGCATGTTTGGCGTTTAACACTGTTCTGCGGGTAGTCTACTTTGTAATAATACCCTAAGCACTGTTAATATCTTGTGTACATGAGAAAAAAGAAAACTGACGAGAAAAAGGAACACTAAATGGAGCACATCGGAGTCAATAAATGGAAAATAGTGTATAAGGAGTAGACAGCTACTATAAATGAACGAAAAGCAGCATCATAATTATGTGAACAGGTTTTAAGCTATAAATAGGTAATGCACTAAGTCTGCCCTAAACATTGACTCCTTTAAGTATGGACTTCAGACACCATCAGCTTGCAGGCGATCTGAAGTATGATGAACACTGAATCAGTTTACAACTGCCAAGATCACTAAAATTATTTATCCATACTGAATATCTGTTCCAGCAAAAGACGGTACCAATAATGCTAGGATACAGCAAGAAATATTACAGCACACACAACTGTATACAATATTTGCAATATCAATAATAATAACATATCCTTGTTTACATCATTATACGATCTTGTCCTTCATGATAGTACAGGGTGCTATACAATGCCAATATTGGTAGTATGAGCTGTACTAGAATTTGGCATGTCAGTTTTAAAATAGTACCTATGTCTACAGATGTTATTGCGCCAATTATGTACCTAACAATCATCACCATTTTACAACTGACAGATCCCATGTAAATATTCTTAGTGATGCATAAGTACATCAGATGTCAGTGGCAGTATGATCAATATTATCATCTCACATTAGATTAAGGCATGGATCAACTATGCCCCACAGTTGCATGTGCTTAAATTATCATCATAACATTAAAGCCAAATCAATATTATACAGTTTTAAAAAGCTGTCTGTAATCATGTGCTTTGTTCATAAAACATATTTTATACACAAATCATTTTCGAATTTTTTTAGCATTTTATACTGATTCTTACACATTTTTACATAAAATCATTACCACAATATATAAGCTAAGTTAATATTTTACAGATCCAAAAAACTGTCTGTAAAATCATGTGCTTCGTTCATAAAATACCGTTTATACAATAAGCCTTTTATATCGTTTTAGAATTTAAAAAGATATACAGATTCTTAATTTTCTTTACCAAATTTTTATTTACAGAAATGTACAAACAATATGATACTTAAATGCTTTATATGTACTTTTAGTGGTATATTTAGATTAATTTTAATATATGCAGGAATAGCTCTATATCTACAGGTACAGATATATTTCATCAAGAATACATTCAAAGTATGTATACTAACAGTAGAGCTATTTAACATTCATGCTTTTGTTATCAATTACGATGTTGACAAAGATAAACTTATGTAAACATTGTAACTGATAGCAAAAGCACAAACATTAAGTAGATCTATTGTTGGCACATATACTTTGAATGTGTTCTTGATGAGATATCATATTTGTACCTGCAGATATTGAGCTATGCCTGGATGTATTGAAATAAACCTATATATGATACCATTAGATGTACATAGCTGTTAAGTGTTTATTGGTTGTGATATTGTTTGTGATTTTCTCTAAAGAAAAATTTGGTAATCCACATTTAAGAATTTGTATATAATTTTAATTTCTAAAATTATATAAAAAGGTTTATGGTATAAATTATATTTTATGAATGAAGCACATGATTTTACAGACAGTTTCTTTAAAACTGTATAATATTGACTTGAATTATGTATTACGGTAATAATTTCAGCACATGTAATTACATGGAATAATAGATTCACACCTTACTCTAATGTGGCCTCATACTACCATTGTGCCATGTTATGTACTTACGTTTCACTAAGAATGTTTACACTGGGTTCTGTCAGTTGTAAAGTGGTAATGAATGTGAGCATTTCTAGTAAGTGCAACAACATCTGTGTATGTAGCTGTTGTTTTAAAACTGACATATCAGCTTCTAGTAGAGCTCATGATACCGACATGGACACACATTGCATGGTGCCACGTACTGTACTGAAAGAGATGATAGTGTAATGATGTCAATATAGGTATGTTGTTATTCCCTATACTGCAAATCTTGGATATAATTATTTGTACTGTCATGTTAGCTGCTGTATCCTAGCATTTTCGGTCACATATTTTGCAGTTCCAAAAATGTGAACAGAGAACTGCCAAATCCAATACTCTAAATGAATAAAAGATTTTAGCGATCTTAGTAGCTGAAAATTTATTCTTTGTTCCTTTAGGTATCTGTATTTTTGCCAGAAAGACTGTCAGGTCTCTAGATATGTATAGATACTCTTTGCATTCCTCTTATTAGAGTTTATTCTTATTCTTAAAGCTAGGTAAGAAAACCTCTGAAAATTGGTGCCTTTGCAGGCTACAGTAGCTGCAAATAGACATATAATGGAGTACTGGCTGAAACCGATGAAATAACAGCTAACAGCGGTAATTAGTTTGAAATATTGTTGTTAACTTTAAGTTATATATGTAAATTCCCCAAGAATGTGGAATAGAAGAGCTAGTAGCATACTTTTAGACAAATGTGCAATGTTTCAACAACCGCTTTATGCTGGAGGTGCTCTATGCTGGCAGGCAGGATGTGTTTGCTGTTGCCGCTAATGACCGACTGGGTAGCCAGGCCCCCATCCCCAGAGCTAACACAATTTAATTATTAAAACTGCTCAAGGGGTCATGTCAGCATTATGCGTTTACAAATATCATTCATATTAACGTATAATACATGTAACGTTAAAATCATAATCTTCATCAGCTCACAGCTTCTCTACAACACAGAGCAGCTAAACAGAGCCACATATAAATTAATTCCACACTGAGAGGGGGTCATGGGTCTAGACACGGAGTGAGGGGGGGTGATGACATCCACAGGTCAGTGCCACGATGTCAGAATTCCGGGAGCGATGATGTCATGCCCTTGTGGCACAACTCCAGATACGATGATGTCAGAATTCCCAGAATGCTGATTCTGATATCAGAGACCTGGGCCGACATCCACAGTGTCCCTATTCTTGTAAACGATTTAAATTTCTAGTAGAGTATCGCTTTTACTAATTTGTGAATTTATTTTTACTTTTGGTTTTGGTCTACTTCAATTTCTTTGTTTTGGCGTTATTTATATGTGCAAAGGCGTTAGTGATGTACTCACTGTTCGTCACAGGAAATAGGCAGATACAATGAAAAGCTAAGAACTGAATTAACGAAAATATTTGAAATGAATAAAGACGAGGAATTAGAGTAAGGGTCAGGAGAATAAAACCCAGAATCGATAGTGGCGTGATTGCACACAGCTCAGATCGTAAGATTGAGTTCATTGAAGATGAGTCACGAATTAATGTTAAAGACTCGGATGAGTACAAATTCCATAATGTCAAGGAATTTAGGGGAAATACTCAGGAAACAGATGGTGATATGTTTGCACCCAGATGCCGACAGCGCAGTCAATTGGGACTTCGTGCACCACTTACAAAGTCAGTACCAACACTTTGCTCAGAATGCAGAAGGTACATACACTTGGTCATTGATTGTACTGTGACTGGTTAGCAATGTGTCACCAAAATATGGGTATCAAAGGAATATCGAGAAGAAGAAACAGGTCTAATGAGTTTGACCCGTAAAAACGCAAGTATGGTGGTAAAAAGTAATGTTTAAATCGTCGCTAGAAGAGTGTACTGAACATCCATGGTGCAAACAGTACTAACCAAATGATGTGGACTGCAGTAGATATGAGATGGACTGTAGGCAGCGAATCACTTCTCTCCTGTATAGCATATTTTGATTTATTATACAAGGGCATAGGCGTCAGTGTACGAGATTGCGTATTTCTAATCTTTGATATTTGATCTGTGAGTCTTGCATGTGCATGATACATTGTTTTTTCACAAGCTAAGTTGAACATTTAACTGTGCTGGACACACCTTCTCCACTGTTGAGGATTCACGCTATATGAAATAATTAGTCACGGACCCTACAATGAAACGTGCAAAATGTTTGATTAAAATGCTGATGAACTAGCAGGTCATGATGCAGATGGCAGAAGTGATGAAGAAGAGGAGTGTACTCTGGGAGACGCTGGAAACATAGCTGTTCGAGTAGGAAGTACCGAACATTTGGAAAATGGAAATGTGGCTGAGGAGTTGAAAGCTCAGGATACCATCGATCATAAAGCAAATGAAGAGTTTATAACACTGAAAGAAGAAGATGGGGACGGTAATTTGCGCTACGACTGAGACAAATTTATTAATCGATTCTCAACAAGATCTAACAAGCTCTCCAGCGATACAACTTGGCTCAGCACTGGATACAACAGGTTTCGCATCCCAGAATCAAAGAATAGGGACAAAAATTTTACGTGAAAGGCATAGGAAAAGAGGAAGTCATTAAAAGAGGAGATACGGGACACTGCAAAGTGGAGGGTGAAACAGATTAGAGAAATAAGAGAAGCGTTTGAGCAGGTGTGTCATAATGGGATGGCGACAACGAAAGTGTTAGATAGACAATGTAGGAATCTTGAGAGGAAAAAAAGCAAACCTGAGAAGCGAGAGGCGAAGTTCGAAGAAACAAGAGATGCTGATTAACGTAGAGCTATAGCTCGAAAAGTTGCCGATCGCACAATGACAGACATAAGCCTGTGCACTCCGTCAAAAAATGTAGGGAAGGTGCTTTAATGGATTGGTAAAAGTGTGACTAATGTGGAGAATCGGGAAATTTGGATCACAGAGGTGATAAGGGTTGAAATCAACGAGACCGTGAACCAGTTTGCGGATGATAACTGTGATATCGTACTATGAGCTGTTAGTAGATCGCTGGAAAATCCGACAGTGCTCTCTCGAAGGCTGTGACAAAGTCCGCTGAGTTGCAGTCGTTGTTCGCCTTTAAACAGCAACATGAATGCATCAACTGACTGCAAGATGAAAGACATGAAAGACAGGAAAATTTGTTTGAGGAATGTACATATTTTAAGCCAGAGACAGAAATGTGTTTACAGAAAGAAGAAAGACCACAAAGACGTGCACAGCATCTGGGTAACAATTGCCCGAAATGGCGTCGCAAAACGCAATGGTGAATGGAATAGCTACATCGATATCAGAGAAGTGAATTGAGGTCAGAGGATAGGGAAGGACCGTATTACGAGTTTCATTTGTCAGTGCATAGATTCCGAATCTTTACAGGAAACGGAAAATTGCTACATCAGAAGATAAGGGTGATGCAATTTGACTCTTACCCCTTGGCGGTTAATCAACAACTCGAGTTCGTGAGTGGTTGCCTTGACAGAAAGGTGTTAGAATGCCACCAAGCATTCAACGATGCACGACCTACAAAAATTTCAGGGAATAATTTCTCCTGGTGTGCTGCCGAGAGGTGTTACAAAACGAAGCTATGGGGGAAATGTTGGAATTACCAATGTTAGTCGAATCGGAGCTCTACAGCCCGGCGAGGCTACTGGGTGAGGTGCTTAATAGAAACAGGTACCTTAATGAACCGTTTTGGTTGACAGAAGGCATCAAGCTGCACTGTACCAAGTTAGCCAAGAAATACAGGCACTCACTGATAGAGGAGATTTGTTACGTAGTCTGTAAGGACAGGCATGAAGAGATGGCAAGGGAAAGCCATGATTCTCGCTTTGATTCACACCTCTGAGATACCGAGATACGGGACAGCTGATGTGTGATTTCTAGCAGGGATGGGAATATCAGCTTAGGAGGCTGGGAGGAGAGAACAGTAAACGAAATGGAGAAACCATGTGCGGTGTTATGTGACAAGAAGGATTGGTAATATGTTGTAGACTATTTTGCACGTTTTATTCATGACTGCCAATTGTGGCTATTTGCAGATGTACTGGCTGTGTTATGTTTCAGTGCTTACTATGAAGGTGGTGGTTTGATAAATGGACATCATGTCTGAAACTAGTCACTGCAAATAAAAGATATTCCTCAAAGCAATTTTCATTAAATTACGAATAGTAGTTTTAATAAAAATAAATTTCTGACCTGCTTTCCTACATCACGCTGGAGGTTTAGAAAAAGTTTTGGCTGTACTGCACAAGGAAGCCAATGGTAAGACTCTGATAGAATAACTGGAAATACATCTCCATAAAATAAAAAAGCCTGGATTCATGTTAAATGAACAGACTGATTAACCAAGCCATAGTTAGTATAGTAATTTTAAAGTCTTATTTTAAATTTATATCTTGCATATGTCAATTTAATTAGAATTTAGATCTCTGGCATGACGTGTGAAAATTCATCTTTGGCCATCTCATGTTAAACTGCATCTGTTTGCATGTGTTTTGAAATTTATAAACAAGTGTGCACTTTGAGTATCGCGATGAGTGATTACATAATGAATAAACCAACATTTGCCGACATTTATGTTAAAAACGTTCTTCCTTGATTTTTCAGTAAGTTTTACGCTGACTCCCACTGTTTGTCTTCATATTTCCTGTCATTTGATTCGCGAAATCCAGAAGATAACATCTAACCTTCTCATAACAGGATCATAAATTTCGCATCATCTCACTCAACAGCAGAAATAAATAATGTATTAAGTCGATTTGCACTTGTCAATCGACCCACAGGATCAGAAACGCAGCGTTTGATTCAGTAAAAAAAAGCTAAAATCATTCATAGTTCCTGTATAAATAAATACGCGACCAGCCCGTAATGGCTTGCTTTCCACGTATTCTACTTTAAAATTGTGACTAAAGCTTTCTCGATTGATATTTATTTTATACGTGACATGTAAGTACTGTTTCTTTTTGTATTTTTAATCGGTTTTTAGTCTTCAAACTGTCCTTTTAAGCTTTGACATAAACAAAAAGTTACCATGTCTGCTGCTCTGAAATAAAATCTTTTCCTCTTAGTTCATGTACTAAATATTGTTCATATTAACACTCATCTGTCTATATTTTAAATGTTAAGTAGCCTACTTATATTTACGGCTACTAGATGGCACTCTTAGTGTAATGTTCAGCTGCCTGCAGTTGCTAACAAGGGCACCTCAGTCTGTGGCTGCCTGTGGCTTCATATGTATGAGCAACCCACAGTGGCTCGTCTTCCATGTACTCGTTTTTAAATTTTTGTGACTAAAGCCTTATCGCTTGATATTTATCTTATACATGAGATGTAAGTACTGTTTCTCTCTTGTATTGTTAGTCAGTACTTACTTTTATAAAGAAGTTCCCATAACTTTGTACTTATGTTATATAGCCCAATTTGAATATTTAATTTCTCAAATGCCAAATTTTGTGACCGAGGGCTGTAATTGCTTTAACTTTAATAAATAAATCTGTTCCTCAAGGCGTAAAATACTGGTTATGTACAGGGGATAGCCCTGTAATATTTTCGTCTTGAATCAATTTTTCTCTAGAAAATCTTTCTATATGAGTCGAATTTTGCTTGAACAATAAATGTGTCTAAAAGATTCTTTATCAAAACACAATTTCTTGTTTTTCTCTCTTCACACATATTTCGATAACGTCCTACCAATACTTGCTGGCATTACGTTAATTCAGTGTCAAACAATTAACAAATATTAAGAGAGGATACATGTAACTTGTAATTGTGATCATACTTTTAATTAAAAAAGATTTTGTAACAGAAAATATGTGTTACCAGTCCTTGTCGTTGTTCATTACACTGTCTTCTGCAGAACAGTTAATATTTCCCTATAGTTTGCATCTGTAGCCGATTAGGTTTTTCTAAATTACCGAGTCAAGTGTAGAACGAAAACTGTTTTAGGCCTAAGTGTATCTGCCATTACGTTAGCTATTTTTCACTTTTTTAAAGTTATTTAGCTTACTGGTTCTTTTTATTTGGTCTCCTACTGTCGACACAGCTACGTTAATGATCATTCTGCTTTGTTTTCTAGGTTACTGTGATCACGGGAATATGTGCCTGCTTATTAATTAAGAAAACGTGTTATGACGGACTTTATAAAATTTGTGTGGTGGGTGGAGGTAGAACAACAAGAAAATGTGCTTCTCTCACGCCAGAATCTACAAAACATATTTAATGCAGGATTTCATAAATGAGACACTTATGCTAATCTTTATGAAATGCGTTTTCGAAAACCTGAAGCTCAGTACTAGTTCTGTATTTGGTTTAATGGACTTTGCAGAAGTATTCTACGTTATTCACGAGGGCCAGTTTAAGACAGTGTGAAGCTCGTAGAATGTGGAACCACATTCAGCGATAGGTATTCTGTTCCTCAATCTACCTTACTTTCACACAAAATGTGAATGTAGAATTTAATAAAAATGTATGTTTAATTTAAACTCTAGCCTATTTTTCTCGAATAGGAAGTACTTCCATCACAAAATTTAAAATAAGTTTGGATCAATACCTACTGGATAAGTGTCCTAGGAGCTCTTACTCTTGTTGTCATTAAGTGGAAAGAGTAAAGTAATCACAGCAACGGATTTTAACCAACGTCCGAATTACCTACAAGCAGAACTGGCAGCTGCCCGCTGATACAGGCACTGATTTGTACACACTGTCTGTAAAACTTATAAATTATTGCAGCTCATGCTGAAAAGTGAAATGCGCGATAGTGTAAAATGATAATGTTGAGATCTCTGGACAGAACAACATTTAGCCACACATCACATAGGACTATGACACACATTACATAGGACTACGCCACACTATCATGTCGCGACACTAGAATTGTGTGAGGCTGATCTATGTAATGTTTAACGAAGGACATTGGAAACCAACGAAAACTTTACTGAAATAAATTGAAATACGATAGACAAACCTACTGTAAAGGAAAACTATCTGAACTTCTAATTTGTGAAAGCAACGTAAAACAAGAATGTAAAAATATTAGCAAGTGAACCATACAATTACTAATCTTAATGATATCGAATTCTGGTTGTCTCCCTGTTTTGTGTAGCAGTCTAGTCATTGGATACATCAGCAAATGATTTTAGGTGAGCCTTTTTGACGATGTATGAAGCAAGCAGTCTGTGGCAGTTTCGTGGCATAAGTCCATAGTAACTTGAAGCACACAAGAGAGAAAACAGAAGATGTAAATAAAACAGTTTTATTCAGTTCGAATAGTAATTATTTTAGGCTTCTGATTGGTTTGATGAGGGGCACCACAACATCATATCTTGTGCCAAGCTCTTCTTCTCGTAGTAGCATTTGGATCCAAGGTCCTCAGTTATTGGCGGGTGTATTACAGTCTCTGTCTTCCCCAAGAGTTATTATTCTCTGCAGATCGTTCTAGTACCATACAAGCTATTCTTTCAAGTCTTAACACAAGTCTTATCATGATTAAGTGCTTCAAGGCGTTCTAGCCACATCAGATTTGTAAGTCTCGAGGCTGATAAATGTGACATGACAAAAATTCCGTAAAGCGTTTAGTCAAGAGCGTCACCCCGAGAAAATAAGTTGTTAGTGCCCTATCATCCTGTCCCTTCTTCTTGTCAGTTTTTTCCATATGTTCCTCTTCACTATTTACCTTATCAGACCAGCTTATTTTCAACATCCTTCTTTAGGACCATATCTCAAAACCTTCGATTATTTTCTTTCCCAGTTTTTTTACAGCCTATGATTTATTACGATACATTACTGTGCTCTCAACGTACATTCTCGGAAATTTCTTCCTTAGGTAAAGGCCTATATTTGATACTAGTATCTTTCTCTTGGCCAGGATTTCCCGCGTTAACTGTGCTACTCTCCTTTTTACCTTTTCGTCGCTTGTTCCACCAAGTGTCATTTTGCTTCCAACGCACCAGAGTTCGTTAGCTTTGTCTGCCTCATGATGTAACTTTGATCAGTTTAATGCTACTTTCACTTCTGCTATTTCTCATTACTTCCGTCTTTCTTCGGCTTACTCTCATTCCATTGCTCGCTCTCATAAGACAGCTCATTCCACACAAAAGGGCCTGATATTCTTCCTCATTTTCACTGAGAATAGTACTGTCAGCAAATTTTATCATCGATATCATTTCACCATAAATTTTAACTCCACGCTTGGAGCTTTCTTTTATTTACCTCGCTGCTTTTTCGACAGACTAAACAGAAGGAGCGAAAGATGGCATTTACAATCCATAAAATGCTGTCCAAGAAAGTAGAATTACGACGAATGCATTCTCAAAGCGATATAAAATACAAAGCTACTATAAATGATTGAGTCGTTTTCAAAATTCTATATTCCCCTAAGTGTTAGATGCACAAGATGCACAAATGCGATTGACGTATGAACAGAATGATAAACTCACCGTGTTTGCATTGTTCCACCTGTTGGCTACAAAGAGATAAAACATGTTTGTTGGAATATGCGAGATATTTTCTGTTACAACAGTGCAGCATTCATTAGGAAAGAATTATGGAAAAAAATCACATATAAAACATAGATCGGTACGTTGCTATCAACAGTTTAGGGTCTCTGTAAACAGAAAAGTACCGGTCAAGCAAGTGTGCCAGATGCAGTCGTGGAGAGTCCGCACAAGCCACGAATTTGGGATACCGCCAAAAACTGTATGGAGCGTTTTGCGACGGCGGTTACAATTCAAACTGTACCGTCTACAGCTCGTGCATCAATTAAAACAAGAAGACTGTGGCTGGCGCCTTCAGTTTTGCACCAGAATGCAGAAAGGTAATTCTGGTCTTACGTAAAATCGGTAAGCGGGTCGAAGGCTTACATCCAGTCACGCACTGATCAGTCTGGCCTGGCAACGGAAGACAGCAAAAAGAAAGCTGAAATTTAAAATTTAGCATTTGACAAATCTTTCACGCAGGAGGATCGTACAAACATATCGCCGTTTGACTCTGCAGCGAAGTGTGCGCTGATATGAAACTTCCTGGCAGATTAAAACTGTGTGCCCGACCGAGACTCGAACTCGGAACCTTTGCCTTTCGCGGGCAAGTGCTCTACCAACTGAGCTACCGAAGCACGACTCACGCCCAGTACTCACAGCTTTACTTCTGCCAGTATCTCGTCTCCTACCTTCCAAACTTTACAGAAGCTCTCCTGCGAACCTTGTAGAACTGGCAAGGGGCACTTATGCAGTTTAGCAGGTACGGAAAAAATTTATCAATTTTCTTCAAAATTTGATCGATTATAGTCAAATTTGATAAGCTGATTACGAATACGATATTTATTTTCGCCCAGTCAATTATTTACATCAAAAAAATTGTTTTAAATTTTTTTAAATTTTTTTTATTTTTCAATATTTTTCCCTCTGCCCGGCAAGCGCGGCGCTGCCGATGACGCAACATTGCGTAATACACTAACTAATCAGCATTTTCAAATCATAGGCGGCCGCTGCCGCATTCCAAAAAAAAAACTCGCAACCTAACCTCAAGTGGGCTACGCTACAGATCACTTTATTTATGAAAATACAAAGTACAATCACCAACAAACTTTACATATTCACCCACAAAGCTCTCCAAGCCAGATACATTTGGAATGAAAAATTTTTTCCGTACCTGCTAAACTGCATAAATTGATCTGTAGCGTAGTCCACTTGAGGTTAGGTTGGGAGTTTTTTATTGGGAATGCGGCCGCGGCAGCGGCCGCCTATGATTTGAAAATACTGATTAGTTAGTGTATTACGCAATGTTGCGTCATCGGCAGCGCCGCGCTTATCGGGCAGAAGATATCGCCGACGGTCAACGGAAAATGAAAATGGATGTTATATTCGAAATCAGCGCATCAGAATTCACTATATCGACAAAATATTGAAAAATAAAAAAATTTTAAAAAAATTTAAAACAATTTTTTTGATGTAAATAATTGACTGGGGCGAAAATAAATATCGTATTCGTAATCAGCGTATCAAATTTGAGTATAATCGATGAAATTTTGAAAAAAAATGAAAAATTTTTTCCGTACCTGCTAAACTGCATAAGTGCCCTGGCAAGGTTCGCAGGAGAGCTTCTGTAAAGTTTGGAAGGTAGGAGACGAGATACTGGCAGAAGTAAAGCTGTGAGTACCGGGCGTGAGTCGTGCTTCGGTAGCTCAGTTGGTAGAGCACTTGCCCGCGAAAGGCAAAGGTCCCGAGTTCGAGTCTCGTTCGGGTACACAGTTTTAATCTGCCAGGAAGTTTCATATCGCCGTTTGAGTCTCGTACAGATTCCCGTATGGAGGAAATAGTGATAGACATCCCTGGGGTTCTGAAGCAGCTGAGTGGGTTGAAAATAAATAAATCGCCGGGTCCTGATGGGATTCCAGTTCGGTTTTACAGAGAGTACTCTACTAGTTCAAATGGCTCTGAGCACTATGGCACTTAACGTCTGAGGTCATCAGTCCCCTAGAACTTAGAACTACTTAAACCTAACTAACCTAAGGACATCACACACATCCATGCCCAAGGCAGGATTCGAACCTGCGACCGTAGCAGTCGCGCAGTTCCGGACTGAAGCGCCTAGAACCGCATGGCGAGTACTCTACTGCATTGGCTCCTTGCTTAGCTTCCATTTATCGTGAATCTATTGCCCATCGTGGAGTCCCGAGCGACTGGAAAAAAGAGCAGGTGACGCCTGTATATAAGAAGGGTAGAAGGACGGATCCTCAAAATTACAGACCAATATCCTTAACATCGGTTTGTTGCAGGATTCTCGAACATATACTCAGTTCGAATATAATGAATTTCCTTGAGACAGAGGAGTTGCTGTCCATGCATCAGCTCGGCTTTAGAAAGCATCGCTCCTGCAAAACGCAACTCGCCCTTTTTTGACATGATATCTTGCGAACCATGGATGAAGGGTATCAGACGGATGCCATATTCCTTGATGTCCGGAAAGCGTTTGACTCGGTGCCCCACTGCAGACTCCTAACTAAGGTACGAGCATATGGAATTGGTTCCCAAGTATGTGAGTGGCTCGAAGATTTGTTAAGTAATAGAACCCAGTACGTTGTCCTCGATTGTGAGTGTTCATCGGAGGTGAGGGTATCATCTGGAATGCCCCAGGGAAGTGTGGTAGGTCCGCTGTTGTTTTCTATCTACATAAATGTACTTTTGGATAGGGTGGATAGCAATGTGCGGCTGTTTGCTGATGATGCTGTGGTGTACGGAAAGGTGACGTCTTTGAGTGACTGTATGAGGATACAAGATGACTTGCACAGAATTTGTGACTGGTGTAAAGAATGGCAGCTAATTCTAAATATAGATAAATGTAAATTAATGCAGATGAATAGGAAAAAAATCCTGTAATGTTTGAATACTCTGTTAGTAGTGTAGCGCTTGACACAGTCACGTCGATTAAATATTTGGGCGTAACATTGCAGAGCGATATGAAGTGGGACAAGCATGTAATGGCAGTTGTGGGGAAGGCGGATAGTCGTCTTCGGTTCATTGGTAGAATTTTGGGAAGATGAGGTTCATCTGCAAAGGAGACCGCTTATAAAACACTAATACGACCTATTCTTGAGTACTGCTCGAGCGTTTGGGATCCCTATCAGGTCTGATTGAGGGAGGACATAGAAGCAATTCAGAGGCTAGATTTGTTACTGGTAGCTTTGATCATCACGCGAGTGTTACGGAAATGCTTCAGCAACTCGCGTGGGAGTCTCTAGAGGAAAGGAGGCGTTCTTTTCGTGAATCGCTACTGAAGAAATTTAGAGAACCAGCATTTGAGGCTGACTGCAGTACAATTTTACTGCCGCCAGCTTACATTTCGCGGAAAGACAACAAAAACAAGATAAGAGAGATTAGGGCTCGTACAGAAGCATATAGGCAGTCATTTTTCCCTCGTTCTGTTTGAGAGTCGAAAAGGAAGATGCTAGTTGTGGTACAAGGTACCCTCCGCCACGCACTGTATGGTGGATTGCGGAGTATGTATGTAGATGTAGAAAGCACTCGAGGATGAACGTTTCACTTCCATGCCGATATTCGAAGTCGAATTAACCTTCAGTTTATGTAGAAACTCTAATAGCGACTGTGTGAGAGAGTCGGGTGGTGGGGGGTGGGGGGGGGGGGAGGGTGAAGGATGGGGAGGTGAACACACTCAAGAAATTACGGTGCATGAACAAGATTCCACGAAGGGTAATATTTCATGTGCTGTGTCTCAGACGAAGCTGTGTAGGCCATTTTTTCTCCGGTGACAAGCCTGTCACGGGTACCGATCACCTTGATATGTTATAGTTGTGGTAGATTTCACAACTGATTGCTGATACCGTGAATTTCAACTACCAACAGACGGGGCACCCCCTCACTGGAGCATCGGTGGTCGTCGCTGCCTAAACTACGACCTTACGCATCCCCTGATTGGCCGTAGTGGTGAAGTTGTTGCGGCTCTGTTCCACTGCTTATCTACCCCTCCCTCTCGCCCCCGTATCTTGAACGTCTTGTGACTTTTTCCATTAGGGATACAGTAAAGACCGTGATTACCCCCACTGCCAAGAACACTGGAACCGCTCACAGAAAGCATCAACGCTTCTGGTGACGACAATTGACAGGAAACTGCTACGTAAGGTATGGAAAGAACTTGACTACCGCTTGAATGTGTGATCAGAGGGACACTCGTAGAACATTTGCAGACAGAAAATTGTAAACTTGGTGCGTTTACGGTTCTATTCATGCGACAGTCTATTTGTACATGTAATACATTTTAAAATACAGAGCTTTGAAAATGAATGTATGATTTACACTACTGGCCATTAAAATTGCTACACCACGAAGATGTGCTACAGACGCGAAATTTAACCGACAGGAGGAAAATGCTGTGATATGCAAATGATTAGCTTTTCAGGGCATTCACACAAGGTTGGCGCCGGTGGCGACACCTACCATATGCTGACATGAGGAAAGTTTCCAACCGAATTCTCATACACAAATAGCAGTTGACCGGCAACAGCCTGGTGAAACGTTGTTGTGATGCCTCGTGTAAGGAGGACAAAGGCGTACCATCACGTTTCCGACTATGATAAAGGTCGGATTGTAGCCTATCGCGATTACGCTTTATCGTATCGCGACATTGCTGCTCGCGTTGGTCGAGATCCAATGACAGTTACCAGAATATGGAATCAGTGGGTTCAGGAGGGTAATACGGAACGCCTTGCTGGATCCCAACGGCCTCGTATCACTAGCAGTCGAGATGACAGGCATCCTATCCGCATGGCTGTAACGGATCGTGCAGCCACGTCTCGATCCCTGAGTCAACAGATGGGGACGTTTGCAAGACAACAACCATCTGCACGAACAGTTCGACGACGTTTGCAGCAGCATGGACTATCAGCTCGGACACCATGGCTGCGGTTACCCTTGACGCTGCATCACAGACAGGAGTACCTGCGATAGTGTACTCAACGACGAACCTGGGTACACGAATGGCAAAACGTCATTTTTTCGGATGAATCCAGTTTCTGTTTACAGCATCATGATGGTCGCATCCGTGTTTGGCGACATCGCGGTGAACGCACATTGGAAGCGTGTATTCGTCATCGCCATACTGGCGTATCACCCGGCGTGATGGTATGGGGTGCCATTGGTGACACGTCTCGGTCACTTCTTGTTCGTATTGATGGCACTCTGAACAGTGGACGTTACATTTCAGATGTGTTACGATCCGTGGCTCTACCCTTCATGCCGGCCGGTGTGGCCGAGCGGTTCTAGGCGCTTCAGTCTGGAACCGCGCGGCCGCTACGGTCGCAGGTTCGAATCCTGCCTCGGGCATGGATGTGTGTGATGTTCTTAGGTTCGTTAGGTTTAATTAGTTCTAAGTTCTAGGAGACTGATGACCGCAGATGTTAAGTCCCATAGTGCTCAGAGCCATTTGAACCATTTTTTTTTCTACCCTTCATTCGATCCCTTCAGCAGGATAATGCACGACCGCATGTTGCAGGTCCTGTACGGGCCCTTCTGGATACAGAAAATGTTCGACTACTGTCCTGATCAGCACATTCTCCAGATCTCACCAATTGAAAACGTCTGGTCGATGGTGGCCGAGCAACTGGCTCGTCACGATACGCCAGTCACTACTCTTGATGAACTGTGGTATTGTGTTGAAGCTGCATGGGCAGCTGTACCTGTACATGTCATCCAAGCTCTGTTTGACTCAATGCCCAGGCGTATCAAGGCCGTTATTACGGCCAGAGGTGGTTGTTATGGGTACTGATTTCTCAGGATCTATGCACCCAAATTGCGTGAAAATGTAACCACATGTCAGTTGTAGTATAATATATTTGTCCAATGAATACCCGTTTATCATGTGCACTTCTTCTTGGTGTAGCAATTTTAATGGCCCTGTAGAACTAAGTCACTGGTCCATTATTTCCAGGTATGCACAGTCATTTTCCCACGTAAAGCTGGACAGTGCTGCTAACGGGCTCCTGACAGCGCAGAGCCGAGGAGACTTCAGAAAGTAAGTTACACATATCGCCTATGGTAAGACCGCTGCCTAACAAGACTGCGCGTTTTCAGAAAAGAGTACTTGTTCTGGCTTTCCTGCAGACACAGATCTGCTGCGGTATGGTTAACATGTGCATCACCCTGTGGTGAAAAGGATCAACGTTGAAGTGCGCGGGACAGTACGATATTTGTGGTAAAAGCGTCTAAACTGCTCGCAGATTCACCGTCTAGTTCCGGGTAGCGGAATCCTGCCAACTGGGAAGGAATGACTGCGTCTACATTTATATCTGCATAGGTCCTCCGCTAGTCACCGTACGATGCAAAGCGGAGTTTACCCTGTACCACAACGAGTCATTTCCTTTTCTGTTCCACTCACAAATAGAGCGAGGGAAAAGCGACTGTGTACATGACTCCGTATGAGCTCTGATTTCTCGTATCTTATCTCTGTTGTGCTTATGCGAAATGTATGTTTGCGGCAGTAGAATCGTTCTGCAGTCAACATCAAATGTTAGTTCTCTAAATTTTCGCAACAGTGTTCCTCAAAAAGAACGTCGCTTTCCCTCCAGGGATTCTCATTTGAATATCCAAAGCATCTGCTTTGTACTTGTGTGTTGATCGAACCTACCAGTAACAAATCTAACAGCCTGCCTCTGAATTGCTTCGATGCCTTTCTTTAATCCGACCTGATACGGATCCAAAACACTGAATCAGTAATCAAGAGTAGGTCGCACTAGCATCCTATATGCTTTCTCCTTCACAGATGAACCACACTTTCCTAGAATTCTCCCAATAAACCAAAGTCGACCAGTCGCCTTCCGTACCACAATCCTCACGTGCTCATTCGATTTCATATCGCTTCGCAACGTTACGACCAGATATATTATCGGCGTGACAGTGTCAAGCAGTAACTACTAATGATGTATCTGAACATTACGGGTTTGTTTTTCCTGCTCATCTGCAACTTGCATTTTTCTACATTTAGAGCTGGCAGTCATTCATCACAACGACTACAAGTTTTGTATAAGCTATTTTGAACATTCCGACAGTCACTCAACGACGACAGCTTTCCCTAAACCACGACGCCACCATCAGAAAACCGTAGATTGTTGTCCATCCCGTCCGCTAGATCATATAACCATGTAAGAAATAGTAGCTGTCCGTTCACACTTCCCTTGGGGCACACCTAACGATACGATACCAGTGACATAGACCACAGAGGACAACGTACAGGCAGTCAAACGACTGACTCGCATCTGTCGCAGATTTTCCGACGATGAGGACATTCGCACAGGAGTTCTCGAATGGCTCCGTTATCAAGGAGCGGAGCGGGTTTCTATCGTCAAGGAACTGAACGACTGTTAGAACGTTCCCACCGTTGTTTACAGGGTGAAATGTGAAATAGTGTTCTGTGTCTGTGTCGCTTTGTAGTGCAGCACTGAATAAAAGTTATTGAACCTTTCGTAATAATGTGTAACTTACTTTTAAAAATCTCCTCTGTATTAAAACTGGTTATGTTGAGATAAACGTAAGAACCTGTCTTGGATCATATGAAATGACCGATTCCCAAGTTGAAGATTCAAACCGAGAAATCCACTACTACGCAGTGTAACGCAGCAAGTTATTACAAGATAACATTCAGCAGTAAGGCTTTTTTTTTATCGTTTTGCTCACAGCATAGCTGACGCTGCCTACCGTGAGAACTGCATAGCGTAACATTCAGTAGATACGAAGATTCATACCCTCTACGAATCTAAGTAATCCATATTAGTTATTATCCGATTTTGTACGAATTTGGTAAACAGCCTTTTGTTATCAACGGAATGATGCTGTCGGAATTTATTTATTATAGTTGCGAAGATGAAGAGAATTACCTAAAAATTCTAAAACCTACGCTTGTTTTTTAAACCCAAGTTAGGAACAGTAACAGATTGACTTTCATTATCATTTGAAGCCATTACAAAGTTGACAGTGCATAAAAATCAATTAATTATAATTTTCTTTTTAAAACTGTGGTCTCTTTGCATTGTGTAATACAAAAATCGGTCAATATTATTATTTGATTATATTTTGTTGTGTGAGTGCGTGAGAATGATTGAGAGAGTGTATGTGGGACATACGTTAAAATGTAATACTTCATTTTACATAAAACCTTGTACAAACGAACCGTGGGAATGTTATAACCACCAGTCAGATGACGTTTGTCTGTGTGAGCATGCTTTTGTATAAAAGCAGCCAGAATGGAAGTTAGAGGCGGAATAAGTTTATTTATCAATTTGAAGAATATTTCGCACTTTGCTTACTTTGATTAAACATAATACAAGACATTGAATTTTTGCTGACATTAATTACTATGAAATTAGAGATTAGATAAAGCAAGATTTGCTGCGAGAATGATCAGGAAGGAACGTTCTGATTGGTCGTTTAGATGAATAGCCAATCAGAATCAAGCTGTTCCCGCGCGAATAGAGGAGTGTGCTGAGAGGAGAGTACCTCAAGAGAGCCGCTTGCTAGCCAGCCTACGGATATCACGATGTTAGACCGCTCCTTAAAAATACTCTGTAAGGTGAGGAAATAGTGAACTAATTTCGGTTCGAACATATCGTGACTGAAGTGACTGGGGTTACGAACATTTAATGAAAGTTTGGTGTTTCTAAGTTAAATAGTTTGAGAAATACGAGCGTGTGAACTTTCCGGTCGGGTAGTGAAGCAGTCATTGAAATCAATTGTGCTATGTTCAGCTGCACGCTGTGCCATGGAGTGGTCTCTTGGCCACAGATTGGCGGTGGCTGTCCATCCTAGTGGACAGATGGTTGGTGGTCATACCAATATAAAAAGCAGCAGAGCTGGTAAATGACATGGCTACTTTCAAAGGTGGCCCGGCTCCTGCTAGAGCAGGATAAACGTGGCAGGACTGGAATAGGAAATGCTGGGTGGGTGGATTGGGTAGGTTTTGCACTTGAGACTCCCACAGGGAAATGATCCGAGTGGCAAGGGGTTGGGATTGGGAGTGGCATAGGGATGGACTAGGATGCTGTGGAAGATGAGTGGGCGATGGAACATAATTTTAGGAGCGTGGGAAGTATCTCGGATAGGCTGTCACTCATTTCAGGGCATGATGATAGGTAATCAAGACCCTGGCAAAGGATGTGGTTCAGTTTTTCCAGTCCAGGGTGGTACCAGATGATGAATGGGACATCCCTTCGTGACTGATTCTTGACGGTGGTGGGAAGATTCGGGGTGAGAGGCGAAACAGCACAGGAGATCTGTTTCAGACTAGGTACCCTGGACTGGAACAACATAATTGTGACTGTCTGCAACTAGACGTGTCTTCTTTATGGTAAGTAGCAATCTGTCTTTTCTGCATTGTTGATTCTGCATGAACAGGTCGATAAACGACAGTGATTTCTTTGCTGCATGTTGCTACAGATAAATCTTTGTTCCAGTTCACTACGAGTTGGGAGTATGAGCACGGAATACAAGTCATGTGTGTTGTGTTAGCATGGTGACTGGTATTAATTTCTATTGTGAAGCAACATGACTAAAAATATATCTATTCAGCAACAGAAAATCCACCAGTTTTCACATTAGTTAAGAAAATGAAGCCGAGCATCCTCTAGACAAATGGTTCCTAACAGGTGGTCCGGGGACCCCCAGGGGTCCGCGAGCTATGCCAGAGGGGTCCGCAAGATGCTATTAGAATAAAAAATTTATTAAATATATTTCGTATGACAACAGATTTTTTGTTTTGGCCGCTTCCGGCATGAGCAGAGCTTTAGCGAACGCTAACTTCTGCGTCTTCCTAGATCCAACTGACACTAGAAAATATAACTCTGATTACCTGGAAATCGGTTTTACGTTCACTGGACATTAGCAACAGCCTAAACCGCAATGTGTAATTTGCTATGAATGCCTTTCGAATGAATGTCAACTCAATACAATCTCAAGTGTAGTACACTTAAAAGACCAATACACTCAGTTTTAATTTTTTCCTGATATTTTCGGTTAAATTTTAATTTTAATTTTTTAAGGAGTTTCTTACACTAAACACCCAGATTTGAAGACAAAGATTTTGAGCAATAATCAAAAATTTAACAATAAGAATGATGGCTAAATTGAAAAAGTTTTAAGCTCAATATATTTTCAATAATGAATATGTCAATGTTTTTTCTAAGTACCAAAAATAGAAAACGTATAAAAAGACTCTTAATTTGGTTTTTTTAGGTACTTGATACTGTGATATGACAAGGTATCAATCATGCTCGATGAGGGGGTCCTCGAGAAAATTTTGTTGGGGACCACTGCTCTAGACAGTATTAAATATTGCATTTGAGAATGAACTATGGGCCTGCAACTTTCAACAAGGAAGGACAATATCAGATAAGTACTATAAAAACTGTTTATTTAAATTGTACTATTGCTACTTCACTGTGCAGTGTCACTGTCCCTGTGTGCCAAATGCCGTGAAAATGTGACCAGTCACCCAAATTCAAACTTACTTCAAAATTAATAAATCGATTTAGGGTTATACGAGGGTAGTGACGGCCAGACCTCGCACACGTGCCACGTGGATAACCTGACTCTGTTACTAATAGCTTGGTGAAATGTCCTACATCTACATTTTCATGACTACTATGCAGTTCACACGAAATGGGGGACAGAGTTCCACGGATATGATAAGCGAGTTGAGGCAACAATCATTAAAAAAAGACTTTTCCGTTGCGGAGAGATCTTTTCACGAAATACGGTCTACAATTTTCTCTTCCGGATGATAAAACATTTTCTTAATTTGTATCTATTTTGCAGGTGGTGCACTCCATTTCCCTACCGTTTCTCTCTCTAGTGGCACACGCAAACAATGAACCTTTCAGTGCGAGCTCTGATTTCTCTTATCTTAACATAAGGCCAATTTCTCAGTATATAGGCAGGCCTACTACTTAAGAAAATGTTTTGTCGTTGAGAAGAGAAAGTCGATGACTGTAATTTCGTAAAAAGATCCGGTAGCAACGGAAAAGTTTTTTTTTTTAATGATTGTCACCCCAACTCGGCCGGCCGCTATGGCCGAACGGTTCTAGGCGCTTCAGTGCAGAACCGCGCTGCTGCTGCAGTCGAATTTTCGAATCCTGCCTCGGGCATGGATGTGTGTGATGTCCTTAGGTTTAAGTAGTTCTAAGTCTAGGGGACTGATAACCTCACATGTTCCTATAGTGCTTAGAGCCATTTGAACCATTTTGAACCCCAACTCGCTTATCGTATCTGTGGCACTCTGTCCCCTGTCTTGTATCCCGCGTCCGGCCATCCTGATTTAGGTTTTCCGTGATTTTCCTAAATCACTCCAGGCAAATGCCGGGATGGTTCCTCTGAAAGGGCACGGCCGACTTCCTTCCCCATCCTTCCCTAATCCGATGAGACCGATGACCACGCTGTCTGGTCTCCTTCCCCAAACCAACCAACCAACCAACCCTGTCTTGTGATAATACGATAATACCATAAGAACTGCCCGTCTTTGGAGTTTTTCGATGTCCACGTCAGTCTGTACTTGTATTTAAGTACTGGCGCTGTAGCCGGCCGAAGTGGCCGTGCGGTTCTAGGCGCTGCAGTCTGGAACCGCGAGACCGCTACGGTCGCAGGTTCGAATCCTGCCTCGAGCATGGACGTGTGTGATGTCCTTAGGTTAGTTAGGTTTAACTAGTTCTAAGTTCTAGTGGACTAATGACCTCAGAAGTTGAGTCCCATAGTGCTCAGAGACATTTTTGAACTGGCGCTGTAAGAAGGGGAAAATAATGTAGATTACTTAGAGGTGTATGGCTGGTGGATCCTTTCACCAGTAGCAATTCACGCGTCTAAGTTCGCACCTCCACAGGCTCCCGCTACGATTACCACTGTAAATTGATTTATATACTCCTTTGAACAGAGTGATAATAACCTCAGCTTTTTTTAGGAAAGGGATGCTCTGTCCATCTATGTGATAAAGTGAGAGGCACCCACGTGCCTTGCTCATACTGTGGCAACAAGCAGTCACGCCTGCAAGATGAGTGGTCTGCCAAGCGAGTGGATTCATTCCTATTTATCGAGTAACATGAGCTCCTGTTTGAATATTACGCAGCGGAAACGGATAACGCACTTCTGACTATTAGTAATTTACACAAATCTGACTGTTCGCTACCCACTGGCAATACCACATTTTCTTTCTTATTCAACGGCTTTGATCAACACGTGGCCATCGCACTGAATATGAATGGTGCACACATTATAAATTCTGGATATCACGACAACATACTATTCGAAGGAAAAGGCCACCAATCTTTTTCTTTTTCCTATCTTTTTTATTCAGATAAATTCTATAACCTAAACACACCATTACATTTCTACTACAACTGCACATGAGAAACTCCACCCAGTGGGCATGGCTTTACATTGGTGATTCTCTATCTTATGGTCTCGTAATTATCTAACACTACAGTGCACTTTCTGGATAGGATGGTGGATCTTTTGCTATATCTCACACTTCGACTCTCACACCCATCATCACGAAAATTTCCTCCAGACCGAGCGGTACAAAAAGGAACATGTATAACCCACTGCCTCTGAACCTATCTTGCTACTCTCCCATGCAAACCACACATACTTAAATTACATGAAATACACCACACTGGCAACCTGGAATACAACACAAGGAATAGTCACAACGTTATAATTACATCACTTTCAGCTTTCCCACTTCAATTAGTATTCATCCCAGTTTCACACGACACTGCCCCACTTCGTAACTTTTCTTTCCTACTATGAACTCTGGAGGATATATGCACGTCTTCCTGTGCAATGCAAGCCAAGTGGCGTTGCTGGATAGACGGCTGACTCACCTTGCTTAACTCTCAGAGTATTATAGTTTGAATCAAACGTCACACGGGAAACATAACACGCAAAGTAATATTAAGAACATATTCATCACACACGCGAGTCCTCAAATGATACCATGGATGAGTGCTTCTCCTTATCCTTTGTCTCATACACAGATCGAGACTCACACAGTACTCACCACATGGAAGTACTCGTCTCTAATTTCAAGTCCTGCACACGCCATTTCTTAAATATTTCCAACTTATAGTACACACGTCAGTAATTCAGCTTAACTTAAACACTCGGAAGTATTTCAACTTATTGCTACACGTGGTTTCATTGTGACCGTTGGTCACTTCCAAAGATTACTACGATCCCCTTAACATTACCTGCCTGACATTTAATTCTCCCCACAAAAGTTCCTGAAATAGAGAAATTATTATTCCAAACTACTCTTAAGTATTTCGCATGCATACCATGTCTCCACTCTTTTGTCTTTACGGAGCACACCTAAGACACGTCTTACCAACACAAGATCCAGCGGTAGAGTGCTGAAACATGGCCGTGCTTCAGGTCAGCTCGCACCTCCGTTGAGGTGGGGGAAGACCATGCTACCCATTGGTCAGCCACATTTCAGGTGCTCAAAGCTCAGCTAAATTTCATCTCTTTGGTTCCATGTCTGAAATCAGCAACTCTGATAATAAAATTAAAACAATTTGGAATATTATTAAAAGAGAAACAGGTCAACCAACAGCAGAGGAAGACAGTATTACCATCAAATTGAATGAAAACTTTACAAACAAAAAGTCAGAAGTTGAAAATATTTTTAATAATCATTTTCTAAATGTTGTGGATATAGTAGGATCCAGGTGTTCATTAGAAGATGCTAGGCTGTTAATGGAAGAGGCCATACCTATGCAATTTGATACAATTGAAATCTCACCCACTTCTCCCTCTGAAATTAGGAAAATAATAAACTTGCTTAAAAGCAAAAACTCACATGGAATTGATGGCATTTCCAGCAAAATACTAAAAGCTTGTTCTCAACAGATAAGTAAGATTCTCAGCCACCTGTGTAATAGCTCTCTGGAACAGGGCATTTTCCCTGATAGACTGAAATATGCTATTGTTATACCTTTGCATAAAAAGGGGGATAGATCTGATGTCAACAATTACCATCCAATCTCCCTTCTAACAGCTTTATCCAAAGTTTTTGAGAAAGTAATCTATTCAAGAGTAGCTTCACATATCTGTAAAAATGAAGTACTAACAAAATGTCAGTTTGGTTTCCAGAAAGGTTTTTCAACAGAAAATGCCATATATGCTTTCACCAGTCAAATTTTGAATGATCTGAATAACCGAACACCACCCATTGGGATTTTCTGTGATCTCTCAAAGGCTTTTGATTGTGTAAATCATGAAATTCTGCTAGACAAGCTCAAGTATTGTGGCATGAGTGGGACAGTGCACAAATGGTTTAATTCGTACCTAACTGGAAGAGTGCAGAAAGTTGAAATAAGTAGTTCTCGTAACATGCAAAGATCAGCACATTCCTCAAACTGGGGAACTATCAAGAATGGGGTTCCACAAGGGTCAGTCTTGGGTCCTTTGTTGTTCTTGTTATATATTAATGACTTGCCATTCTATATTCATGAAGAGGCAAAGTTAGTTATCTTTGCTGATGATACAAGTATAGTAATCACACCTGAGGAACAAGAATTAACTGATGAAATTGTCAATACTGTCTTTCAGAAAATTACTAAGTGGTTCCTTGTAAACGGACTCTCACTGAATTTTGATAAGACACAGTACATACAGTTCCGTACAGTGAATGGTATGACACCATTAATAAATATAGACCTCAATCAGAAGCATATAGCTAAGGTAGAATATTCCAAATTTTTATGTATGTCCATTGATGAGAGATTAAATTGGAAGAAACACATTGATGATCTGCTGAAACGTTTGAGTTCAGCTACTTATGCAATAAGGGTCATTGCAAATTTTGGTGATAAACATCTTAGTAAATTAGCTTACTACGCCTATTTTCACTCATTGCTTTCATATGGCATCATATTTTGGGGTAATTCATCACTGAGGAATAAAGTATTTATTGCACAAAAGTGTGCATTCAGAATAATAGCTGGAGTCCACCCAAGATCATCCTGCAGACATTTATTTAAGGATCTAGGGATATTCACAGTAGCTTCTCAGTATATATACTCTCTTATGAAATTTGTTATTAACAACCAAACCGAATTCAAAGGTAATAGCAGTGTGCATAACTGCAATACTAGGAGAAAGGACGATCTTCACTATTCAAGATTAAATCTAACTTTGGCACAGAAAAGGGTGAATTATACTGGCACTAAAGTCTTTGGTCACTTACCAAATAGTATCAAAAGTCTGACAGATAACCAACAAGTATTTAAGAAGAAATTAAAAGAATTTCTGAATGACAACTCCTTCTACTCCATAGAGGAATTTTTAGATATAAATTAAGAAAAAAAAGAAAAAACCAAAAATTAAAAAAAATGAAAATAAAAATAAAAAATAAAGAAAAACAAAAAAAAACAAAAAAATAAAGTTGTTAGATTAACTTAAATATGTTATTAAATTAACCTAATTATGTCATGTATTGGAAAATTCGACTCGTTCCACATCATTACGAAATATTGTATTCATGATCCATGGAACTAGTATTAATCTAATCTAATCTAATCTAATCTAATCCACCAAAGGTGACCAAAGGACCATCTCAAAGATGATCATATATTGCACATTCACTATCTGTGGTTAGCAGACGACCATACATTCATTCATTTCGCAGATCTCACCAAATAGGATGTAGGAATTTATTTTGTGGGAGTGCACATGTGATCAATTAAATAAATAAATTGTCAGTCTTTCCTACACTGGTATCCGGCTTCGGTGTATTAAGTGAAATTGAGTTATTATTACAAAAAATATGTTGTTTTGACAAGAATAACGAAGAATGTTGTACCTATTTTCAATATCGGGTGGTACTGTACCCTTTCAAAATAATGCAGTATAATCCAAGCATTAATTATGTTGCCGTTATACCCGAAGATCAAAGGCTACAGAGTACCCTAGTATCGTTTTAAGGCTGAGCAATTTAGAAATGAGAAAAAAACTGCCTCGCTTTCCAGGAGATATATAGAATTTTTTTAAAAATAAATACATATATTTATACAAGCAATACGTCCACCCAGAATCACGGACGGGAAGAAATTGATAGTTCAAGAGTGAAAAATTTGATATCGGCTTAAGAAAACAGAATACAGATTTATGTTTATCTTTCTTTTCGTACATATTTCTTTTTGACGCGGGCATGTTTATATTCCATCTCTGCCCCGCACAGTGTTCCGATACGTGTTAAGTGACTTATAGTTTTTGGATAAATCACAATAAGATTTTTCACAAACTTTATATGGGAAGGATGCAATACTGGCCAGTAATACTACAGAAAACGACGCACAAGCTCTGCGTAGGCAGTCTCTTTAGAAGATATGCTGCGTCTTCCTTGTGCCAATAAAACGCATTACATTTCCTGTGTTCTGGTTCAGATTTAAGTTGTTCGTGATTGGAATGCCTAGGTATTTAGTTGAATGGACAGTCTTTAAATTTCTGCGCTGGATCGCCTAACAGAAACTTAGGAATTTTTTAGTATTCATACCGGGAAATTCAGGTCCTCGAAGGATCTCTTAAATTCTGAGTCGAATACTGGATCCCTTATCTCTTCTAAATCGACTCCTGTTTCTTCTTCTATCACATCAGACGAATCTTCACCCTCATAGAGGACTTCAATATACTCTTTCCATCTATCGTTATCTCCTCTGCATTTAACAGTGGAATTCCCGTTGTCCTCTTAGAGTTACCATCTTTGCTTTTAATTTCACGGAAGATTGTTTTAACTGTCTCATATGCTGAATCAGCCCTTTCGACAATCATTTCTTTTCGATTTCTTCATATTTTTCATTGAGCCATTACTTCTGAGCTTCCCTGCACTTCCTATTTATTTCATTCCTCAGCGACTTGTATTTCTGTATTCCTGATTTTCCCGGAACATGTATGTACTTCTTCCTTTCATCAATCAACTGAAGTATTTCTTCTGTTACCCATGGTTTCTTCGCAGCTACCTTCTTTGTACCTATGTTTTCCTTCCCGACTTCTGTGATGGCCCTTTTTAGAGATGTCCATTCCTTTTCAACTGTACTGCCTACTGCACTATTCCTTATTGCTGTATCTATAGCGTTAGAGAACTTCAAACGTATCTCGTCATTCCTTAGTACTTCCTTATCCCACTTCTTCGTGTATTGATTTTTCCTGACTAATTTCCTAAACTTCAGCTTGCTCTTCATCACTACTACATTGTGATCTGGGTCCATATCTGCTCCTGGGTACGCCTTACAGTCCAGTATCTGATTTCGGAATCTCTGTCTGCTATGAAGTAATCTAAATGAAATCTTCCTGTATCATCCGGCCTTTTCCAAGTATAACTCCTCTTATTGTGATTCTTGAAAGGGGTATTTGCTATTACGAGCTGAAATTTATTACAGAAATTGGTTGTCTTGCTCTTCTCTCATTCCTTGTCCCAAGCCCATATTCTCCTGTAACCTATTCTTCTACTCCTTCCCCTACAACTGCATTCCCGGCCCCCATGACTACTAGATTCTCATCCCCCTTCGCGTACTGTATTACACTTTCAATATCCTCATACACTTTCTCTATCTCTTCATCTTCTGCTTGCAATGTCGGCGTGTATATCTGAACTACCGATGTCGGTGATGGTTTGCTGTCGATTCTGATAAGAACAACCCTATCACTAAACTGTTCTACTAACACATTCTCTACCCTATCTTCCTATTCACAAAGTTATACCATTTTCTGCTGCTGTTGATATTACCCAGTACGTTCCATTTCACTTCACTGACCCCTACTACATCTAGATGGAGCTTTTGCAGGTTTTCTGGTTTCCCTACAACGTTCAACCTTCTGACATTTCACGACTATTCGCAGTAATGTGTAGAATGTATGAGTCTACTGACGTTCCATCTGACTTTCGGAAAAACATCATCCACACAATTCCGAAGACTGCAAGAGCTGACAAGAATGAGCTCATGCATCCAAGTTGCTGAAAAGAATATTATACAGAAGAATGGAAAAGAAAATTGAGGATGTGTTAGACGACGATCAGTTTAGCTTTAAGAAATGTAAAGGCTCCAGAGAGGCAATTCTGACATTGCGGTTGATAATGGAAGCAAGACTAAAGATAAATCAAGACACGGTCAAAGGATTTGTCGACCTAGGAAAAGCGTTCGACAATGTATAATGGTGCAAGATGTTTTAAATTATGAGAAACATATGGATAAGCTATAGGGAGAAACGGGTAATGTGCAATACGTACAAGAGCCAAGAGGGAATAACAAGAATGGACGATGGAGAACGAAGTGCTCGGATTAAAAAAGGCGTAAGACAGGAATGTAATCTTTCACTTCTACTGTTCAGTGTGTACATAGAAGAAGCAATGGTGGAAATATAATGTAGAGTGGAGTTACAATTCAAGGTGAAAGAATATCAATGATACAATTCGCTGATGACATTGATATCCTGAGTGAAAGAGAAGAAGAATTGCATGATCTGCTGAATGGAATGAACAGTCTAATGAGTACAGAATACGGATTAAGAGCAAATAAAAGAAAGACGAAAGTAATGAGAAGTAGCAGAAATGAGAACAGCGAGAAACTTAACATCAGGGTTGGTGGTCATGAGGTAGATGGAGTTAAGGAATTCTGCCACCTAGGCAGTAGAATAACCAATGATGGACGGAGAAAGTAGGGCATCAAAAGCAGACTAGCAATGGCAAAAAGGGTATTCCTGGCCAAGAGAAGTATACTAGTATCAAATATATGCCTTAATTTGAGAAAGAAATTTCTGAGAATGTACGTCTGGAACACAGCATCATATGATAGTGAAACATGGACTGTGGGAAAACTGGAACAGAAGAGAATCGAAGCATTTGAGATGTGCTACGGGCAAGTGTTAAAAATTAGGTGGAGTGATAAGGTAAGGAGCGAGGAGGTTCGGCGCAGAATCGGAGAGGAAATGAATATGTGGAAAACCCTGACAAGGGACAGGATGATAAGACATCTGTTATGACATCAGGGAATGGTTTCCATGATACTAGAGGGAGGAGGGCAAAAATGTTAAGGAAGACAGAGATTGGAATACGTCCAAGAAATAATTGAGGACGTAGGTTGCAAGTGCTGCTCTGAGGTGAGGAGGCTGGCACTGGAGAGGAATTCGTGGCGGCGCCATGAAACCAGTGAGAAGACTGATGATTAAAACAAAAATTGTTAAGGTGCAATTGACGCTATCCTCAACATATTTTATATGAAGTATGTTGTACTTCGTTTCGATCTTCCGACGACTTCGCCAGTTTGTAAAGGACAGAAAAATCTGCAAACAAAGTAAGATGACTTTGTGTCCTAAGTCGTTTATATCGATAAAGAACAGCAGAGGTCTTATAAGTCTTCCTTGGAGAGCCCTTGGTATAACTTCGGTTTCACTAGATAACTTCCGTTCTAAAAGTAGGAACTATTACCTTTCCCACAGGAAATTAAGAATCCAGCTGGTCAGATGAGGCGATATTCAGTAGGCACAAAATCTGGTTAGAAATCGCTTGCGAGGAACGATGTCTTCTGGATATCTAGATATCTGGAATCAGCTTGAGATCTGTCGATAGCACCCATTACTTCGTGCGCATAGTGTGTCAGCTGCGTTTCACAGGAACAGTAAGCAATGTCAGTTAAGTGGATTACTTCTACATCTTCATTGAAATCTACATGGCTACTCTGCAATTCACAATTAAGTGCCTGGCAGTGATTTCATTGAACTACCTTCAAGCTATTTCTCTTCAGTTCGACTCTCGAATAGTGCGGTGGAAAAACATTGATATATTTCCGTCCGAACTTAACTTCCTTATTTTGTTATGATAATCATTCCTTCCTATGTAGGTGATCGCCAATAAAATATTTTCACACACTGGGCACATAATTGGTGATCGAAATTTCTTAAGAAGATCCAGCACCAACGAAAATCGTCTTTGTTTTGATAATTACCACCACAATTCGCATATCATATCCGTGGTTCTCTCTCCTCTGTTTCACGATAGTAGAAAAGGTGGTGCATTTCTTTGTACTTTTTCGATTCATCCGTCAATCCTAACTGGTGCGGGTCCCACTCCGCACAGCAATACTCCTGAAGAGAGCGGACAAGCGCAGTTTAAGCAGACTCCGTAGTAGACCTTTCACATTTTCTAAGTGTTCTTCCAATAAATCTTAGTTTTTGGTTTGCTTTCCCTACTATATTATCTACATGATCGCCCCAATTTAAGTTATTTGTAATTGTAATCACTAAGTATTAGCTGAATTTACTGCAGATTCCTTTTAGTACTCATATGAACAACTTCAATGCCACTTTTTGCACCATACATATATCTTGTCTAAATCATTTTGCAATTGGTTTTGGTCATCTGGTGACTTTACAAGACGGTAAATGACTGCATCTTCTGCAAACAATCTAAGGGCGCTGTTCAGTTGGTCTTCTGTGTCATTTACGTAGATCAAGAACAGCAGAAGCCTGTAACATTTCCTTGACGAACGCTAAATACTAGTTAGCTACGTTTTACTAGGTGTATTTCCGTCAGTTACTAAGAATTGTGACCTTTCTGGCAAGAAATCACGAATCCAGTCGCACAACTGAGACGATACTCCATAGGCAAGCAATTTGATTAGAAATCGCTTGTGAGGAACGGTGTCGAAAGCCTTCTGAAAATCTAAAAACTAAAAACATGGAATGGAATCAATTTGACATCCCCTGTCGACAGCTCTCATTACTCCGGGAGAACAAAGAGGCGGTTGAGTTTCACAACAACGACTATTTCTGAATCCGTATTGGCTGTTCGGTAATAAATGGTTTTCTTCGAGGTAACCCATAATCTTCGAACACAGTATTTGTTCCAAAATCCCACTGCAAATCCATGTTAGCGATGCAGGTCTGTAACTAATCGGATCACTACTTCCTTTCTTCGATAGTGGTGTGATTTGTTCAACTTTCCAGTCTTTAGGTACGGATCTTTCGACCAGCGAGCGGTTGTACATTATAGCTAGGAATGGATGGGGCTATTGTGTCAGCCTGAAACGAACCCGAATGGTACACAATCTGGATCGGAGGCCTTGTTTCTGTTAAGTGATTTAAGCTGCTTCGCCACACCGGTGATATCTATTTCCAAGCTACCCATGTTGGCAGTTCTTCTTGATTCGAATTCACAAATATTTTACTTAAAATTTCTTGGTGAAGCAATTTCGAAAAACTGTTTAGTAACTCTGCTTCAGTGGCTCTGTCGTCCGTAACATCACCATTGTTATCGCATAGTGAGGGTACTTACTTTACATACGACAAGAAACTCTTTGAATTTTCTGCCAGATTTCGAGACAGAGTTTCTTCGTGGAAACTATCAAAAGCATTTCGCATTAAAGTTCGCTGTAAGTTTCGTACTTCCGTAAAACTATATCAGTCTTGAAAGTTTCACATTCTTTTCAATTTGGCATGCTTTTTTTCGTTGCTTCTGCAACAATGTTCTGACCTGCTTTGTGTACCATGGGAGATCATCATCATCTTTAATTAGTTTACCTGGTACGTGTCTCTCAATTTCCGTTGACACCATTTCTCTGAATTTAAGCCACGTCTGGTCTGCACTTACATAGACCAGAAGAAGTGGAGACTGTCTCCTAGGAAGGCATTTATGCCGGCCGGAGTGGCCGAGCGTTTCTAGACGCTTCAGTCTGGAACCGCGTTACCGCTACGGTCGCGGGTTCGAATCCTGCCTCGGGCAGGTTAGTTAGGTTTAAGTAGTTCTAAGTTCTAGGGGACTGATAACCTCAGATGTTAAGTCCCATAGTGCTCAGAGTCATTTGAACCATTTGAAGACATTTATCGAATTTTATCTACTTTTTTTTAAATAGATGTACTTTGCGTTTATTTTTGGTTGGTTTCGATGTTACGGTCTTTACTCTCGCCACCACAAACTTTCCCTTCTTTGACATATTGCGATTATACTGGTTTTAGGAAAATCTACAATATTTTCAAAGGTAACTCAGGCGAATTACTGATCTGCAGGTGGCTTGAACTTTGTAAATCGGCTGTTTAGGTTTTTATGTTGGTAACGTCACGTAGCACTCCATATGAAAATCACTGACTTGTGCTGTGTGCAGTCTGTGGCTGGTTTGCATTGTTGAAATTTGCTATTTTAGTGTTGGGCAGTTGGCTGTTAACAGCGCGTGGCGTTGCGCAGTTGGAGGTGAGCCGCCAGCAGTGGTGGATGTGGGGAGAGAGATGGTGGAGTTTTGAGAGTGGATGATCTGGACGTGTGTCCATCAGAGAGAGTAAATTTGTAAGGCTGGATGTCATGAACTGATATATTATGACTTTTGAACACTATTAAGGTAAATACATTGTTTGTTTTCTATCAAAATCTCTCATTTGCTAAGTATGCCTATCAGTAGTTAGTGCCTTCAGTAGTCAGAATCTTTTATTTAGCTGGCAGTATTGGCGCTCGCTGTATTGCAGTAGTTCGAGTAACGAAGATTTTTGTGCGGTAAGTGATTCATGAAAGGTATAGGTTATTGTTAGTAAGGGCCATTCTTTTGTAGGGATTATTGAAAGTCAGATTGCGTTGCGCTAAAAATATTGTGTGTCAGTTTAGTGATGATCAGAATAAGTAAAGAGAGAAATGTCTGAGTACGTTCAGTTTTGCTCAGCTGCTTGAAAATCAAATGATGTAAGAGGTTTTCTAGCACTGTCATTTTTAAATTTTGCTAAGGCGACGTTTCAAGTTGCCGTGAACGTACGGAGCTTTTAAATCCACGCTGCTTGGGCGCGCCTGTGCGCTGGGCCAGAGACACGCGGACGCTGGCGAGAATGCAGGCGTCCGCCATCGCCGCCGGCTGCCCGCTGCCGACTTTTTGTGGCCGAGATGACAACTTATGACGGGGACAGCCGGGACGCGAGTTTTGCGTTCCTGCGCCGGTCCCACGGAATGTAGGCGCCATTTTATACGCGTGCTGCCATCGAGTGGCGGCGTCGCGAACCGCCTGCAGCAGCGGCGGGGGTGCCATCTTGGATGCAGCCGCGTCTCCGAGCTGTCAGTTGACATTTTTATGCCAAACAAGGACAAATAATGGAGCGACATAGAAGGCTGCATGATTTAAGAGGCAGAGCGAGGGACGTCCTGTGCCACCAGTAATGGGTTCCATTTGTAAGGCACGTATGCCCGTAAAAGCTTCAGTAGATTTTTTTTTTTAATCGGTATTATTTTTGTCTCATTCGGCCTCATATCTGGAATCTCTTTACGGCAGGGTTTAGAGATCAAAGGTATGAACTTCTGCAAAGCATCATTGCTATCTTTCACCACCTGCAGAATTTCGGAAAGGAATTCCATTTGCATATCGGACGTAACTGGCAGGCAACGTAAACAGCTGTCGTTCCAACTAAATCCGGTTTATATTGCCGTTTTTATAACAGCATGGGCCCTAACTGGCACTCGAGAGGTCATGAAGGGAGGATCATTACGTTGGGAATTGCGTTACATAATACGCAGCTGTCCATCTTATTTTACACTTTATTATGGAATTAGGTGAATTTGAAACCATCCACGTGTCAAAAGATGGTTCAAATGGCTCTAAGCACTATGGGACTTAACATCTGAAGTGATCAGTCCCCTGGACTTAGAACTACTTAAACCTAACTAACCTAAGGACATCACACACACCCATGCCCGATGCAGGATTCGAACCTGCCACCGTAGCAGCAGCGCGGTTCCAGACTGAAGCGCCTAGAAACTCTCGTCCACAGCGGCCGGCCGTGTCATAAGACATTTTCAACCGTACATTACACGTTAACAACGATAACACCTTCCAAAATCTTCTATTATAGAATAATATGTGTGATAATCAACATGTCCTCAGTCATGCAATTGCAGAATGATTAGTCATTGCAATCGCAGATTACACAGACGAAAAGGTTTTTCGACACATGGATGTCCTGTAATTTATAGAAAACCATAGTCAAAAATTAAATAACTGTTGTCTGTTCACCAAGAGCTGGGACGAAACAGAAACAGTGCCACGTGACCGACTACCACCAGTTCCAGTGAAAGCAATGGTGTAGAATATGACTACCACCCGTTCCAGTGAAAGAAACGGTGTAGAATATCCTTCGAGTAGACGGTGCAGTTGGCCGCCGGGCTGATGTCACAGCAAAATGTGCGACTTCGGTGAGAAACACTGTATTATGAACTTGGAATCCAATGTAATGAAAAAAGAAAAAATTTAAGAAATCGGTAGGTCTCATGGAAGATACAAGCATAAGCGATTTTAGTAACAGTGCTAGTCACAGTTACGGTAAGAAACAATAAAACTGTTCATTCTGTCAAGTTCGAACTATTTTCATTCAGGTTTGTAACAAAACGCTCTTCCCTCTGCTCTGTAATGCAGTCTATTTTCCATATTCCAGACTCAACTTTTTTCACCTCCTGTGGGATGCATTTGTTCCTCTCTCCTGCAGAGTACTTGTTCTAGTAGTTCTGTAACTTCAAAAGTTTTGTGTGTTACGTTTTTTGCTGCAACAGGGCCTTTGACTCTGGCTCAAACTAACTTTATGGTGTTTTATTCGCAGTTTATTTATTTATTTAATCGCATTGCTGGGGCGCCCCGCCGGGTAGACCGTTCGCCGGGTGCCGGTCTTATAATTTGACGCCACTTCGGCGACCTGCAATCGATGAGGATGATAGGATGATGATGAGGACAGCACAACACCTAGTCCTTGGGCAGAGAAAATTCCCCAATCCATCCGGGAATCTCACCCGGGCTCAGAGGATTGACAATCTGTCACGCTGACTATTCAGCTACCGGGGGTGGACGTTATTCGCAGTGTTATTGAGGAATTCGAAGAACAGTTTTCCCTGCGTTCTTAACCATTTGATCTACTGCGTAATCGTTGTGCGATACTCTACTTTTTTAACGATTTCTTGTAGTTCTTTCTCCAACATGTCATCTCCAAAAGTGACATGTTTAGATTTTAGACATTCTAACATACCTTGCGTAAGGAACTTTATTTCGACAGAATTTGTACGACGTGTTATCAAGAACAATAACTGTGTTTTCCCGTAGCTTGAAACCACTTATCGGACATATCGGCGCACATCTCCTGCTGCTTTGCTCCCAATGTGTGTGAGAAACAGGTGTTTTCAGTTTACCCGGTGGGCCTTCGATGCCTGTGTATAATCCAGATAGAAATGCTTCTTTAGGGTATGTTACGGCGTTATCTGCCCAGACGTTACTTCGGGTACATCCTCTGTGCAACCACGTCTCGTCCAAAATGCCCAAATTGCCCAAACCAGGATCTTCATTCACGGCAGAAGGCACTTAGTCAATTGTTGGCAATTCGTTACGAAAACAAAATTCATGTACTTTCCTCCTTATCACATTTATATCGAAGTTACCACCACTTTCTGAAAGCTTCTGTCCTGACTTTTCTTTAATAGGATATTCCTTATCACATGATACACTGGAGAACTATCAACACCTGCTTCAGGACAATATCGGTTACTGACTGCTCTGGATGCAACAGCCCCGTTTCATACACATTAAAAACCACGTGTTTCTCTGAAGAACTTAATGATTTCTTCTTTGATCGGTTCTCGGGTGCACTCAAAACTGACATGTCGACCTTGCTCGCTGTATTCGCGGAAGATGACTTAAACAGTTTACTCGTACATGATACGAATTGAAAAAACAGAACAACTATTGCATGTGCGCCACGCAGGGTAGCCGTGCGGTCTGGGGCGTCTTGTCGCGGTTCGCGCGGCTCCCCCCATCGGGGGTTTGAGTCCTCCCTCGGGCATGGGTGTGTGTGTTGTCCTTAGCATAAGTTAGATCAAGTAGTGCGTAGGCCTAGGGACCGATGGTCTCAGCAGTTTGGTCCCATAGTCCTTACCACAAATTTTCACTTACTGGGTATGCGCCGGCCGGAGTGGCCGAGCGGTTCTAGGCGCTACAGTCTGGAACCGCGCGACCGCTACGGTCGCAGGTTCGAATCCTGCCTCGGGCATGGATGTGTGTGATCTCCTCATGTTAGTTAGATTTAAGTAGTTCTAAGTTCTAAGGGACTGATGACCTCGGAAGTTAAGTCCCAAAGTGCTCAGAGCCATTTGAACCATTTTTGAACTGGGCATGTGTTGCATTAAACGTCCCTCGTATTTTTTGTAGCTTCCATGAATGTTAAGAGTTGCATCATATGTAACACACAGAAACTGGGAATACACAGAAACAATGAATGCTCAATCTGATTAGAAACACTGATACTTACGCTAATAAGCGAATATTGTTGTTTCGGACGTGATTAACTTTGTAATCAGATTTTAAGATCACACTCTAACGACTTACACCCGCAACGGATGTGGCCACGCAGAGCGAGAGCTCCCTGCCTTTTTCACCCCTCGATGGCAGCACTGTGGTCACGTGCCCTGCTGTGTTTCAAGGCCATCGCTCGTTTCGGTGAATGGAGTATAGTACAAGTGTGTTACATATGATGCAACTCTTAACATTCATGGAAGCTACACAAAATACGAGGGACGTTTAATGCAACACATGCCTTTTTTCTGTTTTGTGAAATCAGATTCGTTTATTTCAACATACCATATTATTGCCACTCTTTTGGTTATAAAACCTCTTTATTTTTTCAACATGATTTCCGTTCAATGCGAAGGCCTTTCGCCACCTTATTATAAGGGCCGCCGGCCGCTGTGGCCGACCAGTTCTAGGCGCCTCAGTCCGGAACCGCGCTGCTGCTACGGTCGCAGCTTCGAATCCGGCCTCAGGCATGGATGCGTGTGTTGTCCTTAGGTTAGTTAGGTTTAATTAGTTCTAAGTTCTAGGGGACTGACGATCTCAGAAGTTAAGTCCCATAGTGCTCAGTCCATTTGAACCATAAATATCCTCGGAGTAGTGAAGCAACTTAAATCACTTAATAAAAGCAAGTCTTCTGGTCAAGACTGTATATCAATTAGGTTCCTTTTGGAGTATGCTGATGCATTAGCTCCGTACTTAACAATCATATACAACCGTTGGCTCGACGAAAGATCCGTACCCAAAGACTGGAAAGTCGCATAAGTCACACCAATATTCAAGAAAGATAGTATGAGTAATCCACTAAATGACAGGCCAAAATCGTTAACGTCGATATGCAGCAGGGTTTTAGGACATATATTGTGTTCGAACACTACGAATTACATAGAAGAATACGGTCTATTGATACGCAGTCAACATGGGTTTAGAAAACATCGTTCCTGTGAAACACAACTAACTCTTTATTCACCTGAAGTGTTGAGTGCTATTGACAAGGGATTTCAGATCGATTCCGTATTTCTGGATTTCCGGAAGGCTTTTGACACTGTACCACACAAGCGTCTCGTATAGAAAATGCGTGCTTATGGAATATCGTCTCAGTTATGTGACTGGATTTGTTATTTCCTGTCAGAGAGGTCACAGTTCGTAGTAATTGACGGAAAGTCATCGTGTAAAACAGAAGTGATTTCTGGCGTTCCCCAAGGTAGCGTTATAGGCCCTTTGCTGTTCCTTATCTATATAAACGATTTGGGAGACAATCTGAGCAGCCGTCTTCGGTTGTCTGCAGATGACGCTGTCGTTTATCAGAAGATCAAAACAAACTGCAAAACGATTTAGAAAAAATACCTGAATGGTGCGAAAAGTGGCAGTTGATGCTGAATAACGAAAAGTGTGAGGTCACCCACATGAGTGCTAAAAGGAAGTCATTAAACTTCGGTTGCACGATAAATAAATATAAACTAAAACAAGTAAATTCAACTAAATACCTAGGTATTACAATTACGAACAACTTAAATTGGAAGGAACACACAGAAAATGTTGTGGGGAAGGCTAACCAAAGACTGCGTTTTATTGGCAGGACACTTAGAAAATGTAACAGATCTACTAAGGAGACTGCCTACACTACGCTTGTCCGTCCTGTTTTACAATAATGCTGCTCGGTGTTGGATCCTTACCAGATAGGACTGACAGAGTATATCGAAGAAGTTCAAAGAAAGGCAGCACGTTTTATATTATCGCGAAATATGGAAGAGAGTGTCACAGAGATGATGCAGGGTTTGGGCTGCAAATCGTTAAAAGAAAGGCGTTTGTCTTTGTGACGGAATCTTCTCACCATGTTTCTCCTCCGAATGTGAAAATATTTTGTTGACACCGACCTACATAGGGAGGAGTGATCATCACGATAAAATAAGGGAAATCAGAGCTCGTAATTGTGAAGGTGGTTCGATGAACCCTCTGCCAGGCATTTAAATGTGATTTGCAGAGTATCCATGTCGATGTAGATGTAGATGCTTTCCTGATGTTCATCTTACATACCGTCCATTCTGTTCAACTGCTCTAACAAGTGATTTGTTGTCTCTGATCGAAGTACAATGTCATCGGCAAACCTCTACATTTTTTTTATTTCTTCTCCTCGGATTTTAATTCCTACTCCAAATTTTTCTTTAGTTTCCTCTACTGCTTGCTCAATATACAGATTGAATAATGTCGGAGATAGGCTACAACCCTGTCTCACTCCATTCTAACCAACTGCTTCCCTTTCGTGCCCCTCGACTCTTGTAACTGCCATCTGGTTTCTGTACAAATTGTAAATAGCATTTCACTCCCTGTATTTTACCCCTGCCGCCTTCAGAATTTGAAAGAGAATATTCTAGTCAACACCGTCAAAAGTTTCCTCTAAGTCTACAATTGCTATAAACGTGTCTTAGTAGTACCGAATTAATATATTCATACTCACTCCATTATGTGACATTCTTTTATGTTTCTCTGTGTTTATGGTGTCATAGCCTCTGAACTATCTATCGTACGGTGATATATTTGTGTAGGCACCCACAGCAGCAAATTCGGACACTGTCTGCAAAGTGCGTTTCGAATGGAATTAGTAGAAAAGAAGTAATAAATTTCGACGTTATGCAAAATAGGCAGTATTTTATGTATTTCTGTGTTTATGTCATATTTCCTGAGCTATGTGTGGTACCATCGTATAGTTTTGTAGGTGCATTTATTGGCATTGTGGATACTGTCTGCGAAATTTATTCCGAATACAGATAGTAGTAAATGAGTAATACATTTAAACTCTGTGCATGATGTGGCATTTTTCACTCATGTCATTGTTTCTGGCTTCATTTCACGAGAGGTAGGTAGTTCTTATCTCCATGGTGATTCTTGTCTGACTGTAAGGGATACGCGTACAAGTTTGGTTGAAATCGGTCCACCGTTTTAGTTCACGATATAATCATGCAATCCGTCAACAGATATCTGCACGACCGTGTTCTTTGCGGAAGATGGCATCTGATCGACGGACAACAACACCAACTATGACGTCAGGTCACATGTCAAAGGGGCCAGTGTTTGCCGGGTCCTATATCCTCAGTCGTTGAGTACGCAGTCACAGACGGTGCAGTATAGCACGGAGGAGACGTCTATAGACTCTCGCTTATGAGCCATAGGAAGAATGGAAGCAGGACAGTCGCAAAGTGATGTGACCTGATGGCTTAATGCATCATTGTGTTGTTTCTCAGATGTGGCGACAGTTTATAGAGAGCGAAATTATATCCCAGAGGCCAGAGTAGGGCTTACCTCGTGTGACATCGGATTGAAAGTACCGTTATTTGGCTGTAAGGGCACGACGGTAACGCCTTAGCACTGCACGGCAACTGGAATCTGACCTGACAGATCCACTGAACGTATTGTATCGAGGCAAAAGGTGAACAAAAGGCCTCGGCAGAGTGACCTTTCCTGTCGAAGACCTGCTGTATGTGTACTTCTAATGTATTTTCACAGGAGTGAACATCTAGAGTGGAGTCGCCAACATTCCATCAGAACGGTCGAACAGTGGGCCAATGTCCTTTTCACAGATAAGTCCCGAAATGGTCTGGAGAATGATTCTCAACGGATTCGTATGTGGAGGGAACGCGGAACACGATTTCGCGACCCAAACATTGTGGAAAGAGAGTGATATCGAGGAGGATCCCTAATGGCATGGACAAGAATTATGCTGAGTACACGAACACCTCTTCATGAAATTGTACGGTAAATCGCCATGGTTTAACTGCTGTCAGGTATCGTGACGAGCTCTTGGGACCTCATGAGTGGTTGTTGCGAGGTGCTGTGGGCCCACTCTTCTTACTGATGGATGATAATGCTTGACCTCATAGAGCACGGATGGTTCATGTTTCCTTGGAAACGTAAGACATTGCACGCGTGGCTTGATCTGCTCGCTGTCCCGATTTGAATCCCATAGAGAATGTCTGGCGTACACTGGGGAGACGGGCTGCATCATGTCAGCAGCCACCAACCACTCTCCAACACTTGCGAGCAGATCTGCGGGAAGAATGGGCGTTATTGCCTCAAAATGAGACCGATGACGTCATTCGCGGCATGCGCCGTTGTTGTCAGGCCTGTATCACTGCCAGATGTGGTCGCACTCCGTACTGAGCGCATTAACCAGTTGTCGGAATGTGTGGGTAAATCCGTTAAGCCGGCCGGGGTGGCCGAGCGGTTCTAGGCCGTACAGTCTGGAACCGCGACACGCTGCGGTCGCAGGTTCGAATCCTGCCTCGGGCATGGATGTGTGATGTCCTTAGGTTAGTTAGGTGTAAGTAGTTCTAAGGTCTAGGGGACTGATGACCTCAGAAGTTAAGTCCCATAGTGCTCAGAACGATTTTTTGAAATCCGTTAAGTTGAAAAAAAAATAATATTTTTGTCTACCGTTATGCGTGTTGCAGTTGTTTACGTTCTGTATTCTTCACATTGTTTCTACTTCACTATCAACTGTGTATACTGTTTGGTGGCAAAATAAACACAAACTGCCGCGCGGAGTGGCCGCGCGGTTCCAGGCGCCACGCAGGAAGCGGGCGGCCACTCCCGCCGGATGCTACGAGTCCTTCCTGGGGCATGGGTGTGTGTGTTGTCCTTAGCGTAAGTTAGTTTAAGTAGTGTGGAAGTCTAGGGACCAATGATCTCAGCAGTTTGGTCCCACAGGAATTCACACACATCTAGACATTTGAAACACAACCTTGCTTTGGTCATACATTTTTATAAAATATATGGATTTGCACATCATATGCTTTCTATAATCTGGAGTAAGCAAAGACGGCGTTTTAGTACAGAAAAAAATGCGTAGATCATGCAAAATAAGATCCCTGGCAACAGCGGAAAATTTTTAATAAAACATTTAATTATTGTTATTAATGTTGTACTAACATGATTCTCTCTGTCTTTGTGTGTGTGTGTGTGAGAGAGAGTGAGAGAGAGGGAGGGGGACAGAGAGAGAGAGAGAGAGAGAGAGAGAGACAGACAGACAGACTGAGAGAGGGAGAGGGGGGGGGCGGGAGAATTTAGCGAACTGCAATGTATGGTAGAACTTTCACGACTGCTCGTAATAGGAACATGCTTCTGTAACGGCGATCACACTTCTTTTTGTACATACACCGTATGATCTCAAATAGTGAGAGATTAATTAAACTTTCACTGTTAAAGAAGCAACGAGAACACAGTCCTGTCAGTAGCTGAGAGTAAAAATAAATTTTTCTCAGACTGCAATTAAATGAGCTTCGACTTCTTGTAAATTGAAGGTCATTAAATTTTAGTCTGAGGCAAATTCAAGCTTACCCCCAAAGAGAGACTAAACTTATTTGAAAAGTCCTCTAGACAATGTAGCTAAGCAAAGTGTTCCTCCTCCTCATTGCCGTTTGACACAGCTTGGAGCTCATCTTCTGCTAATGCTGTAGGTGCGATGTGTAGTGAACGAACGTTGTAAGTAGGTTGTTTAGGTTCCTATGTTGGTAACACCACGTAGCGCTCTGTATGAAAATCGCTGACTGCGCTGTGTGCAGTCTGTGGCTGGTTGGAGTCATTGTTGGAATATTCTCTTGTGTAGTGTTGGGCAGTTGGATGTGAACAGCGCTTATAGTTGGGCAGTTGGAGGTGATCCGCAAGCAGTGGTGGATGTGGGGAGAGAGATGCCAGAGTTTTGAGAGCGGACGATCTGGACGTGTGTCCGTCAGAAAAAGGAAATTTCTAAGACTGGGTGTCATGAACTGATATATGTACGAGGGCAGTTCAATAAGTAATGCAACACAATTTTTTCTGAAACAGGGGTTGTTTTATTCAGCATTGAAATACACCAGGTTATTCCCCAATCTTTTAGCTACACAACACTATTTTTCAACGTAATCTCCATTCAATGCTACGGCCTTACGCCACCTTGAAATGAGGGCCTGTATGCCTGCACGGTACCATTCCACTGGTCGATGTCGGAGCCAACGTCGTGCTGCATCAATAACTTCTTCATCATCCGCGTAGTGCCTCCCACGGATTGCGTCCTTCATTGGGCCAAACATATGGAAATCCGACGGTGCGAGATCGGGGCTGTAGGGTGCATGAGGAAGAACGGTCCACTGAAGTTTTGTGAGGTCCTCTCGGGTGCAAAGACTTGTGTGAGGTCTTGCGTTGTCATGAAGAAGGAGAAGTTCGTTCAGATTTTTGTGCCTACGAACACGCTGAAGTCGTTTCTTCAATTTCTGAAGAGTAGCACAATACACTTCAGAGTTGATCGTTTGACCATGGGGAAGGACATCGAACAGAATAACCCCTTCAGCGTCCCAGAAGACTGTAACCATGACTTTACCGGCTGAGGGTATGGCTTTAAACTTTTTCTTGGTAGGGGAGTGGGTGTGGCGCCACTCCATTGATTGCCGTTTTGTTTCAGGTTCGAAGTGACTGTAACAATCTTTGACAAGAAATTGTCACCCTCAGCCACATGACGAGCAAACAATTCCGCACAGATGGTTCTCCTTTGCTCTTTATGGTGTTCGGTTAGACAACGAGGGATCCAGCGGGAACAAACCTTTGAATATCCCAACTGGTGAACAATTGTGACAGCACTACCAACAGAGATGTCAAGTTGAGCACTGAGTTGTTTGATGGTGATCCGTCGATCATCTCGAACGAGTGTGTTCGCACGCTCCGCCATTGCAGGAGTCACAGCTGTGCACGGCCGGCCCGCACGCGGGAGATCAGACAGTCTTGCTTGACCTTGCGGCGGTGATGACACACGCATTGCCCAACGACTCACCGTGCTTTTGTCCACTGCCAGATCACCGTAGACATTCTGCAAGCGCCTATGAATATCTGAGATGCCCTGGTTTTCCGCCAAAAGAAACTCGATCACTGCCCGTTGTTTGCAACGCACATCCGTTACAGACGCCATTTTAACAGCTCCGTACAGCGCTGCCACCTGTCGGAAGTCAATGAAACTATACGAGACGAAGCGGGAATGTTTGAAAATATTCCACAAGAAATTTCCGGTTTTTTCAACCAAAATTGGCCGAGAAAAAAAATCTGTTGCATTACTTACTGAACTGCCCTCGTATTATGACTTTTGAACACCATTAAGGTAAATACATTGTTTGTTCTCTATCAAAATCTTTCATTTGCTAAGTATGCCTATCAGTAGTTAGTGCCTTCAGTAGTTGAATCTTTTATTTAGCTGCCAGTATTGGCGCTTGTTGTATTGCAGTAGTCGAGTAACTAAGATTTTTGTGAGGTAAGTTATTCATGAAGCGTGTAGGTTATTGTTAGTCAGGGCCATTCTTTTGTAGGGATTATTGAAAGTCAGATTGTGTTACGCTAAAATATTGTGTGTCAGTTTAGAAAAGATCAGAATAAGTAAAGAGAAAACAGTCTCAGTACCTTTAGTTTTGCTCAGTTGTTTGAAAATCAAATAACGTAAGAAGCTTACCATGATAGTCATTCTTAATTTTCGAAGGGGAAGACTCAACGTCAGCTAAGTCCGGCTCTACCGTTTTAGACTCAGGTGATGGAAGTCACGGGATAGCAATATGCACATATACAGATGGCTTCAATACTGCGTACACAAGGTACAAAACGGCAGTGCACTGGTTGAGCTGTCATTTGTGCTCAGGTAAATCATGTAAAAAAGTTTCCGACGTGATTATGGTAGCACAACGAGACTTAACAGACTTTGAATGCGGAATGGTAGATGGAGCTAGACGCATTGAACATTCAGTTTCGGAAATCGTTAGGGAATTCTACATTCCGATATCCTCAGTGTCAACAGTTTGCCGAGAACACAAAATTTTAGGCATTACCTGTCACCACGGACAACGCAGTGGCCTCGAATATCACTTAACGACCGAGAGCAGTGGCATATGTGCAGAGTTGTCAATGCTAACAGGCCAGTCACACTTCCTTAATAATCACAGAAATCAATGTGCGAGGTATGACGACGTAATCGTAAGGACAGTGCTGTGAAATTTGGTATTAACTGCCTGTGACAGCTGACGACCGACGCGAGTGTCTTTGCTAATAGCATGACATCGCCTGCAACGCCTCTCCAAGACTCATGACCATGTCACTTGGACCCTAGACGACTGGAAAACCGTGGTCTGGTCATATGAGTCCTGATTTCAGTTCGTAAGAGCTGATGGTAAGGTAGTGTGTGGCGCAGACTCCACGACGCCATGGACCCAAGTTGTCAACAAGGCACTGTGCACGTTGATGATGGCCCAATAATGGTGTGGGCTGTGTTTGGGTGGAACACACTTGGTCCTCTGGTCTAACTGGACCGATCATTGCTGGAAACAGATATGTTCGGCTACTTGGAGACCATTTGCAGTCGTTCAAGCCATTCAGTGACTTCATGTTCCCAAACAACGATGGAATTTTTGTGAATGACAATGTGGCATATCACCTGCTCACAATTGTTAGCGATTGGTTTGATGAACATTTTAGAAAATTCTAGCGAATGATTCGACCATCCAGATCGACCGACATGAATATCATTGGACGCAATTGAGAGGTCAGTTCGTGCACAAAATCCTACACCAGCAACATTTTCGCATTTATGGACAACTATAGAGGCTGAATGTCTCAATATTTCTGCAGTGGACGTCCATCGACTTGTTGAGTCCATGGCACGTCGAGTTGCTGCACTACGCCGTGTAAAAGAAGGTCCGACAAGCTATTAGAAGATATTCCATGATTTTTGTCACCTCAGCATGTTGAAGTATGGAGAGTAATGTTCCACACTTCTCTCTGTGAACGGCTGTGTCTAATAATGTGTATGTACGACAGATGTAAGTTTCTATAAGAGTTCCATGTTGTATTTAAGTGCAGCAAAGAATTTGCCCATTTGACTTGTGACAGACATACACTCCTGGAAATGGAAAAAAGAACACATTGACACCGGTGTGTCAGACCCACCATACTTGCTCCGGACACTGCGAGAGGGCTGTACAAGCAATGATCACACGCACGGCACAGCGGACACACCAGGAACCGCGGTGTTGGCCGTCGAATGGCGCTAGCTGTGCAGCATTTGTGCACCGCCGCCGTCAGTGTCAGCCAGTTTGCCGTGGCATACGGAGCTCCATCGCAGTCTTTAACACTGGTAGCATGCCGCGACAGCGTGGACGTGAACCGTATGTGCAGTTGACGGACTTTGAGCGAGGGCGTATAGTGGGCATGCGGGAGGCCGGGTGGACGTACCGCCGAATTGCTCAACACGTGGGGCGTGAGGTCTCCACAGTACATCGATGTTGTCGCCAGTGGTCGGCGGAAGGTGCACGTGCCCGTCGACCTGGGACTGGACCACAGCGACGCACGGATGCACGCCAAGACCGTAGGATCCTACGCAGTGCCGTAGGGGACCGCAGTGCCACTTCCCAGCAAATTAGGGACACTGTTGCTCCTGGGGTATCGGCGAGGACCATTCGCAACCGTCTCCATGAAGCTGGACTACGGTCCCGCACACCGTTAGGCCGTCTTCCGCTCACGCCCCAACATCGTGCAGCCCGCCTCCAGTGGTGTCGCGACAGGCGTGAATGGAGAGACGAATGGGGACGTGTCGTCTTCAGCGATGAGAGTCGCTTCTGCCTTGGTGCCAATGATGGTCGTATGCGTGTTTGGCGCCGTGCAGGTGAGCGCCACAATCAGGACTGCATACGACCGAGGCACACAGGGCCAACACCCGGCATCATGGTGTGGGGAGCGATCTCCTACACTGGCCGTACACCACTGGTGATCGTCGAGGGGACACTGAATAGTGCACGGTACATCCAAACCGTCATCGAACCCATCGCTCTACCATTCCTAGACCGGCAAGGGAACTTGCTGTTCCAACAGGACAATGCACGTCCGCATGTATCCCGTGCCACCCAACGTGCTCTAGAAGGTGTAAGTCAACTACCCTGGCCAGCAAGATCTCCGGATCTGTCCCCCATTGAGCATGTTTGGGACTGGATGAAGCGTCGTCTCACGCGGTCTGCACGTCCAGCACGAACGCTGGTCCAACTGAGGCGCCAGGTGGAAATGGCATGGCGAGCCGTTCCACAGGACTACATCCAGCATCTCTACGATCGTCTCCATGGGAGAATAGCAGCCTGCATTGCTGCAAAGGTAGATATACACTGTACTAGTGCCGACATTGTGCATGCTCTGTTGCCTGTGTCTATGTGCCTGTGGTTCTGTCAGTGTGATCATGTGATGTATCTGACCCCAGGAATGTGTCAATAAAGTTTCCCCTTCCTGGGACAATGAATTCACGGTGTTCTTATTTCAATTTCCAGGAGTGTATCTTGAAATTCAGCAGACTTCATTCCCACAACAGGCTCTTCAGTGTTGAGGTCTCGAACTTTTCCCAGACTTCTTACTTGTGTTTCTTAATGAACATATCGGAACGCCTATTCCTTTTCTTATTTCGACACGAAAATCATCATACCACGTCTTGTAGCGAAAACATTTTTAGCAGGAGATCTCTGTGATTATCTGGCTGCCTCTATTTCTTAACTTTAGATGTATGCCTCGAAGTGACTGTTCCTTAGCACCACCCAGAAGACACGTGTGACTTACGGATGTAACGGACGCGGACAGATTGTTAGTAATTCTGATCTTCAAATATTGAAAACTATTCTCTGTGGGACGATAGGTTGATATCAAGACATTACACTTTTATCACAGGCGGTGTTAGAGTAATGATGAATTCAGTACTAATTACAAACTCTGTTCTAGGCGCTTCAGTCTGGAACCGCGCGACCTCTACGGTCGCAGGTTCGAATCCTGACCCGGGCATGGATGTGTATGATGTCCTTAGGTTAGTTAGGTTTAAGTAGTTCTAAGTTCTAGGGGACTGATGACCTCAGAACTTAAGTCCCATGGTGCTCAGAGCCATTTGAACCATTTTTGAACAAACTCTGCTGGGGAGAATGCTGTGCTCTTCTTCACAAAAAAGCCCCTGGGTTTGATCAGCCTCACGCAGTTTGAACTACTCTGAATCGCCTCCGAACGGGCCATGGAAGATATTAGGCACCCACTATAAGGACTGGAAAATGTTCGTCATCACTTTGTGACTGTGGTGCTGAATGACACGAACTTGCATAGTTTGTGTCAATATGTTCTGCACGTGCGTACTAGCGTCATGGTAGCAGAAATGGATTATCAAAAATTTTAATATTTCGCTGCAGCTATTGTCATCTGCTTTGTATTTTGCTGGAGACTATTTTGAAGTGTTCATAGGTGGCGGTTTAGTAATACTTAACAACTGAAACGCCAAAGAAACATGTACTCGTATTGGCGTGCGTATTCAAATACACAGATATGTAAACAGGCAGATACACGGCGATGCGGTCGGCAACGCCTATATTAAACGTGTTAGTCGCAGTTGTTAGATTGGTTACTGCTGCTACAGTGGCAGATTATCAAGATTTAAGTGAGTTTGAACTTGGTGTTATAGTCGGCGCACAATACCTGGGACACCGCATCTCCCGAATGCGAGTCCAGTGTGTTAATCACAGCGCCGCCTCGCTCGGTGTCTGAACTAATTTTCGTCCGAGAGTGTACTGGTGATTACTACTTCATTGGTTTTGTATTCTATACCGACCCTACAATACATCTAGCATTTGTGGATTCGTGGTTGACAAGATGCACTTGTCCAAAAGCAACTGCCACATCAAATTAATGAAGTCGTGACAGGAAAGAGAGTATGTCGTTCTTCTGTCTCCAACAAAAAGCCTATTCCAAAAATACCGGTCTGGTATGGCAACAGAAGACAGCAAAAGAAATCAGTCACGCAGGAGCATCTTAGAAACATACCGTGCTGTGACCTCACACGTGCCGTCGTATTCAGGGCGTATCAGCGGAGTAGAGAGGTAATCGAAAGAGTTTAAAGCAAATAATTCGCCACGTCCGAATGCAATCCCACTTTGGTTTTGCGGAGAGAACTCTGCAGCAAGAGTTAGCTGATTTTTATCGTGTATCTTTTCCCTGGAAGCGAGTGGAAAAAGCGCAGGCTGCTCCTGTGTGTAAGAACGGTGAAAGAAGGATACCAAAAATTACTGACCAATATCTTTAACACCGATTTGCTGATGAATTACTGAGTATATTCTAAGTTAGAAGAAAAAACGACATATCACCTTGGAGATATGCAAATGGGTCACAAACTGATAGTCATACAAGTATCGGCGGAAAATGCAAAATTGTAAACTTCGGCTGCCGATGGATGAACATGTGACGCTGCAGGGCAATTTCAACGCGCAGCTTGCAAGGATATTAAACTCGGACATGTCGGTGCCAGGTCGTAAATTCTTTGCGAATGTCATTCCGTGTACTCGCTTAGACAGTAACTATGCCTCGCAGGCAGGCGCGTTACCAATATACGCAGATAGCATTTGAGAGAGGACGAAGTGTAATTGGGCTCAAAGAAGCCGGTTGGAGTACTGGCGAATCTCTCGACAGTTGAGTAGGAGTGATGCCACTCTTCGACGCTGTTGGCAGGAATAGGTGAACCATGGCGAAACACGGCGTCTAGAAGGAAGCGGTCGATCTAGACAGGCGACAGGACATGAGGATCGATTAATCGTCAGAGAGGCAATCCTAGTCCCAGGTTGATTATCACTGATCCGACGTGCAACTGGTGCTTCAGTGACGGCAAGTACCAGTAGTAGGCGGCTCACAGAAAGAAGACTGAGCTCACAGGGCCCCTTGCGCTGTCTACGATTGACTTCCGTATACCTACAAGCCCGTATGCGGTAGTGTCAGGCACATTCGGCCAGGAATCTCAACGCCCGCCGTAGAATTTTCTTTCTAACTGAGCCCCGATGACCACCAAAACGTGTCCGCAGACGCCCTGGACAGCGGTGGGCTGCCACCCATACCGTCGCTCACCATATGGCCAGAAAACAGGAGTGATGCTCTGGGGTACCGTTTAATTTGGTTGACATCGGCGGCAACCTTACAGCACAGCGATACTTCGACAGTATTCTACGCTTCGTTTTGTTGCCCTTTATGGCAAGCCTTACTGGGCTTATATTTCAGCAAAATAATGCCCACCCGAACACGACGAGAGGTTCTACTGGTTGCCTTAGTGCTTGCCAAACCCTACCTTGGCCGGAAAGTTCACCAAATCTCTCACCAATAGACAACGTTTGGAGCATTATAGGCAGGGCCCTGCATCCAGCTCGGAATTTCGATGGTCTAACGCACCAACTGGGCAGAATTTGGAACATCCAGCGAGTGGAAAACCGACCAACTGCTTGCATAAAGGCCAGAGATGGATCAACGCATTAGTGACTTGATCAATATATCAAGCTCTTACTCTTCAATAAATCGTCCCATTTTTCAGCAATTGCAATCATTTGTTTGTCTATACTTGTGCCGTATACGTCGCATCTACCAATTTCCGTCCCATTCGGATAATCCCGTCGTGGGGCGTCGTCATTTCCTCCGTTTTTTCTTAGAATGTTAACAAATTCCCTAGAGACAGAAAAGCTTATGTCCACAAAAATGCATGAATTTAAAAAGCATCTCCTTTTCTGATATGATATTCTGCGCACCATGGATGAAGGGCAATAAACAGATATGTGATATCAGTGGTTGGTACAAGCTAAATAATTTTCTGCAGCCGCTAGACCCTAACACGGTCCGGAATTCAACTGCGCGAATTCGTTTGGCAGCTGCAGGGCACGATAATGTAACAGTGCAAATGATCAATCTTCTCGTCGATCGTCTGCTGTCCAAAATAATGGACCATTCTCTAACCTCCAGCAGCTTCCCGGCAGCGTGAAAGCAGAGACTCATAAACCATTACCCAAGAAGGAATCTTCCAAACAGCCTTCCGCCTACTGGCCGATTTGCATTTTAGCTGTATTATCCAAGGCTTTAGAATACATAGTTGACGAACTGCGTGCATATTATTCAAGAACCAATAACGTTTTAGATGAATACCAGTCCAGTTTCCGGCGAAATCGAACCGCTACACCTGCAGAAATCTATGGGTAAACAACAGACGACTATTATGTGCTTTTTAGATTTCAGCAAGCTTCCGTCGCTATCTATTTTGAAATAATATTTGCTAAAATCACAAGTTAAAATTTTTGCTCAAGTGCTGTACAGCGGTTCTACTCATACTTCACATATTGCCAACGTTGTTTAACATTTGGAACAGAAAGGTCGCAAAGCAGGGATGTAGAACCAGGGGTCCCATAATGATCAGTATTGGGCCCCTCACTCTTCTGATAATAGTTTAATGATGCGTCAGTTATTATCTCCCACTGAAAATATTGCCTATACTCTGATGACATTCAGTTGCATCTAAGTGTAAGTCCAACAAACCTGTTCACAGCCATCCAGCATGTAAATGCCGATTTACTTTCCCAAGCAGTTTGGGCTCAGAGCATAGGTCTGAATCTTAACACATGTACGAGTAAAACGCAAGCAATCTTGGTCACTCACAAACAACTTGTTACCTCTCATTCCAGAGAATATCTCCCACCATTAATCCGAAACGGCACAGGACTAACCATTTCTCTTTCTGCAAATAACTTGAGAATAATTCTCGACCACGAAAAATCAGTCCGTAAGATGACGTCAGAGCCACTTCAGTCATTACAGAAAAATAAAAAATTATTTCCTTTCGAGGGTAAAGAGAAGCTCTTAGAGACTACCCTCCACACTTGGCTATGGGGATGCCATTCTCCACGGACTTTCGTACGAAAGATCACGCAGGCTGGAACTGGATGAAGATTTATGTACGATACACTCGGTACGTACGCTATTTCGACCATATCACTCCTGCCTACGAACTATTATGACGACTACGTGCCAATGAGCATAGAGACTATCATCATCGTCTTCGCGATCATTCCGGTCACTATTATTCGTTTTCTGCTCTTACTTTATTACCTGAACAACACAGCAGAAATATTTGTTCTCAACGAAGTAAAATTGTCTCTGTAACATAGCATAGCCACGTTATTTACTGTATCAAGAACTCGACCTCGGAACTATCTTCCTCAAAATATGAGAGAAATTAAATTCCTTTCAGGCTTCAAAAGATAGCTAATGGTTCATCTTCTATCACAGCTGCCATATCTATATTCTGTGTAGCTCATTCTCATCAGTCCCCCTCCCCTACAAATTTTCCACACCTCTTGTTGGCAGATCTCTCTATTTCTGCTCTGAACAGCCACTGTCAGTCTCGTTTCAATCTTCTCCTCTTCCTTTATCCATCCGCTTCTCACAATACTAAACATCGTTTCAAATGTGCTAAGCTAATCTATGTCATTTTAAATACCCTTTACTGATATTATTATTATTAATATTATTATTGTTGTTTTTCTTGTTGTTGTTTATTTATTTATTTACCCGCCAAGTTCCTTAGGACCAAATTGAGGAGCAAATCTCCAAGGTCATGGAACGTGTCAGTTCATGAAATTACAAAATAAAAGTAATAACAGACAAAAATAAAATGTTTATGAACTCGAATAAAGTCAGCAATATGTTTAAGTAAACGCAATCAACAATACAGCAAGAATCAGCTTAATTTTTCAGGAAACTCCTCAACAGAATAGAAGGAGTGGCCCATGAGGAAATTCTTCAGTTTCGATTTCAAAGCGCGTGGATTACTGCTAGGATTTTTTAATTCTTGTGGTGGCTTTTTGAAAATGATTGCAGCAGTATATAGCACACCTTTCTGCAAAAGAATTAAGGAAGTCCGATCCAAATACAGGTTGGATTTCTGCCGAGTATTAACTTGGGAATAAGCTGATATTGTTAACAATAAACGACAGTAAAGAATATACATATTGACGGGTCAATGTCAAAACATTCAGGCTGGGCAACAGGGATCGACAAGAGGTTCGAGAACTTACACCACTTATTTCCAGTTTCTGAGCCAAAAATATCGCTTTAGAATGGGAAGAGTTACTGCAAAATATAATAACACACGACATAAGCGAATGAAAATAAGGAAGGTAGACTAATTTTGGTGTCGAACGATCACTTACTTCAGATACCGTTCAAATAGTAAAAATGGCAGCATTAAGTCTTTGAACAAGATCCTGAACATGGGCTTTCCACGACAATTTACTATCTATCTGAGCACCTAGAAATTTGAACTATTCAGCTCCACTAATCATATGCCAATTCAGTGAAATTAAAGCGTCGGGTTTTGTTAAATTGTGTGTTAGAAACTGTAAAAACTGAGTCTTATTGTGATTTAACTTTAGTTTATTTTCTACAAGCCATAAACTTATGTCATGAACTGCAGTATTTGAAACCGAGCCAATGTTGCACACAACATCCTTTACTACCAATCTAGTGTCATCAGCAAACAGAAATATTTTAGAACTACCCGTAATACTAGAGGGCATACCATTTATATAAATAAGAAACAGAGTGGCTCCAACACTGATCCCTGAGAACCCCCCCCCCCCTCCCCGCCCCTTTGTCTGTACCCCACTCAGACCCCACATCACAGCCGTCCTCAATATTGTGAATAATGACCTTTTGCTGTATGTTGCTAAAGTAAGAGGTGAACCAATTGTAAGCTACTCCCCGTATTCCGTAATGGTCCAACTTCTGCAGAAATATTTTGTGATAACGCAATCAAACGCCTAAGTGAAATCAAAAAATGTATCTAGCTTTCGAAACCTTTTGTTTAGCCCATCCACTACCTCACAGTGAAAAGAGAATAAAGCATTTTCCGTTGTTAAAGCCAAACTATACATTTGATAGCAAATGGTGTGATATAAAATGATCAATTATCCTTACTTACACAGCCTTTTCAATAACTTTAGCAAACACTGATGGCATATAAATAGGCCCAAAATTGTCTACATTAACGCTTTCTCCCTTTTTATAATGTGGCTTTACTACTGAGTACTTTAATCGCTCAGGAAACTGACCATTCCTAAGGGAAAAATTACAAATTTGGCTAAACGCAGTGCTAACATATGCATCACGGCACTTCAATGTTCTAGTAGGCACTCCATCATATCCATGAGAGTCCTTAGCCTTCACAGACTTAATTATTGACTTTATCTCCCCCTTTGCCTGTATAACAGAGGAGTATATCAGACATCAGTCTCGGAAAGGCATTGGTCAAGAGAGTTACATGATTCCCTGTAGAAACTAAATTTTTTTTAATTCACCAGCAATGCTCAGAAACTGATTGTTAAATACTGTACACATATCTGATTTATCAGTAACAGAAATATTTTTACTATCAACTGACTTTATATCGTCGACCTTGTGCTGCTGACCAGACACTTCCTTCACAACTGACCATATGGTTTTAATTTTATCCTGTGAATTAGCTATTCTATTTGCGTAATACATATTCTTTGCCTTCCTAATAACATTTTTAAGCACCTTGCAATTCTGTTTGTAATGGGCTGCTGTAGCTTGATTGTGACTACTTCTAACATTTTGATATAATTTCCGCTTTGTTCTATACGACATCCTTATCCCACTAGTCAGCCGCCTGGGCTGCCTTTCACTGCTAGTACTCCGTTTCGAAAGTTCTAATGGAAAGTAATTCTCAATGAGCATGAGAAATGTGTTAAAGAGAGCAATATATTTGTCATCTATGTTATCGGCACTGTAAACATCCTGCCACTATTGTTCCTTGTCAAGGTTTAAAAAACTCTCAATTGCCGTTGGATTAGCTTTCCTAAATATATGTGACACTTTATTTGAGTAGAAAAGTCTTTTAGTGTTAAAATTTGTGCATCATGGTCTGAAAGGTTATTCACCCTTTTACCAGCAGCATGCCCATCTAGTAATGAAGAATGAACAAAAATATTGTCTATGGCTGTGCTACTGTTCCCCTGCACCCTAGTTAGAAAAAAAACGCAGTCTGCATCAGATCATATCAATTTAGGAGATCTACCAACATCATTTTTCTTGCACCATCATATACAAAATTATATTGAAGTCACCACATATAACTAATTTCTGGTACTTACTATAAAGTCAATCAAGAACCCTCTCTAGCTTGAGCAGAAATGCTCTGAAGTCAGAGTTAGGGGACCTATAAACAACAAAAATTAGAAGTTTAGTTTCACTAAATTCACCTGCCCCTGCACAACATTCAAATGTCTGTTCAGTGTAGTACCGTGATACGTCCATGGACTCAAATAGACCCCTCCATACAGCTTCACTTCCGTCAGTACATCGTCTCTTACTTTCCAAACTTCACAGAACTTCTCCAGAGAAACTTGCAGAACTAGCACTCCTGGAAGAAAGGAATAGCTTAGCCACAGCCTGGGGGATGTGTCCAGAATAAACTTTTCACTCAGCAGCGGAGCGTGGGCTGATATGAAAGTTTCTGGCAGATGAAAACTGTGAGCCGGAGTGAGACTCGAACTCGGGACTTTGCCTTTCGCGGACAAGTGCTCTACCGACTGAGGTCCCGAGTTCCAGTCTCAGGCTGGCACATAGTTTTCATCTGCCAGAAACTTTCATATTAGCCCACGCTCCACTACTGAGAGAGATTTCATTCTGGAAACATCCCCCAGGCAGTGGCTAAGCCATTCCTTTCTTCCAGGAGTCCTACTTCTGCAAGTTTCGCAAGAGAGCTTCTGTGAAGTTTGGAAGGTAGGGGACGTGGTACTGCCGGAAGTGAAGCTGTGAGGACGGGGCGTGAGTGTACTTGGGTAGCTCAGTCGGTAGAGCAGTTGCCCGCGAAAGGCAGAGGTCCCAAGTTTGAGGCTCGGTCTGACACACAGTTTTAATCTTCCAGAAAGTTTCATATCAACGCACATTCCACTGCAGAGTGTAAATTTCATTCTGAAAGCATATCCTCTCTTGGATCTTTGAAACGAACACCAGCAGGTGCCCTTCCAACTGTCGATGAGAGCGATGTTTGAAAGTTGATGCGAATGGTAATAACAGAACCACTGCCCTTTTTACTAAATAGATATATTCATTTCGAGCCTGCGTCCAAAATATTTCAAGAGACTTCGATTTAAATTCATTGCGAAGTGTACTATTACTTGGGACTCTTATTAGCTCTTCCTGTTCTACTGTCTTAACGAACAGATTATGGACAGTATCATACTCAGGTAAAGGTTTTGGAAATTTATCCTCGAATTGTTGACTAATGTGTTCGAGATGTAGTACGCCAGTTCTACTAATTTTACCAGCATCCAACTCACGTTCCCCGACGAAACCATTCAGACAAGAAAACTCTTGCAGTTACCTGTGTCTGCGTTTTCCGAAGTCCAAGTTTTCTCTTAGAAAGATGATATTATTATTCCAGCCTTGAAGCGAAGTTCATCCAGTTTCTCAAAAACAGATAGCTTAATATTAGGAGCCACTTTTCATCTAGAAACTAAGCCGCGAGGGGAGCACTTCTGTTCAATCGGAAAAGACAAAGTTCATTCTTCAGCTCCACAATGCGACAAAGAACTTTACCACAACACACCAAATACATCCGTGTGCAATAGAAGCGAATCATGAGTAGAACTCATCTCCTCGCAATAAAGTCTACTGCTTAAAGCTCACGCATTCCCAAAATTTACGACACTGACAGCATCTTTCTTTTTTTTCGATTTTTCCGGATGAATCTGATATTTCCTTTTAATTATTGCTCATGGCACTTAGAAAATCCGATGGGTTTACTTACAAAGTGTCAATGTTTCGGCTGGAGAGGTAGGTGTCTTCAGTTTTATAAAGCTCAGGCTATCGTCGCCTAAAATCACTAAACAAAGAACACATTGCTGTCGTTCCTCATTTTTCAAAAGAATGTTGATAAAGCTTAGTGTCTGACAATGAACTAGATATTTATGCACTTTAATTTAGCGTTGCTGATCGGAACAGAGCAAGATGTGAAAGAAGAATTTATTTTGAGTAAATTCGAATCTATTTCCATATCAGAACTGCATCGCATATTTTTTTGAGGAGAAGAGACATTAGATGAATCACTTCCATGCGATCTCTTGTTACCAGTGCGAATCATCCACTTATCCATTGGAATGGTGGCACTTTTAACACTTTCTTTTAACTACTTCCAATAAACAAGCACTAAAATTCAATTTGTAGCTAACTCCCTACCCTTGAGCTGACTACAGAAGCCTGGTTCAAATCGAGTGGAAAGTCAAAACGGTTGTGATTTTACTCTATTCTAGCAATCATTGTTGCAAGGAAGTGGCTGTCACATTGTCAGGCGGCTTATTGTCATTAATGATTGTTAAATGTCAAGTAGTTAACCCAGCGGGTGATCGATGACAGGAGCTGTGTCATAAAATATTACTCGCGACTTTTCTCGGCGTTCCTACTACAGGATCTAGTGGTCAGTTCTTGTGAAACAAGACAACAAATTAACGATGAGGTGTCTTCATTGGTTCACGGAAATGAGAATCTGAGGCTAGAAATATTTGTTCACCAGAAGCCTTTCTCTTACATAACAGCCGGCCGCTGTGGTCGGGCGGTTCTAGGCGCTTCAGTCCGGAACCGCACGACTGCTACAGTCGCAGGTTCGAATCCTGCCTCGGGCATGGATGTGTGTGATGTCCTTAGGTTTAAGTAGTTCTACGTTCTAGGGGACTGATGACCTCAGATGTTAAGTCCTATAGTTCTCAGAGCCATTTGAACATCTTACATAATGTGAAATGTAGATATTTCAATGAAAGTTACCGGCCTCCACTGGCCGGCTGCAACCCGCAGAAGTTATTCGTGGGAGAGAGCGACGCGCTCGCTTTGAACTGCCCTAGTGACGCATTTTCAGATAATTACCGTTCTGTTGTTCGCATTTTTCCACTTTGTCTTCTGTTTAATACTGCCGGTATATGTTAAGTTCAGGCAGTTTAGACTGGATGGAGAAATGATGCCTTAATTTATTTAGTTTTACAAATACAAAATGGTTCAAATGGCTCTGAGCACTATGGAACTTAACATCTGAGATTTAGACTGGATGGAGAAACGATGGCTTAATTTATTTAGTGTTAGAGATACAAAATGGTTCAAATGGCTCTGAGCACTATGGAACTTAACATCTGAGATCATCAGTACCCTAGACTTAGAACTACTTAAACCTAAGTAACCTAGGGAGAACATACACATCCATGCCCGAGGCAGGATTCGAACCTGCGAACGTAGCAGCAGCGCGGGTCCGGACTGAAGCGCTTAGAACCCCTCGGTCACAGAGGTAGGCGTTACATATACAGCTCATGACAGTGCGATCAGGTATCAAAAATATTTTAGGACAATTACTTAAAAATGCCCCCCCCCCCCCCCCCAGAACCATGGACCTTGCCGTTGGTGGGGAGGCTTGCGTGCCTCAGCGATACAGATAGCCGTACCGTAGGTGCAACCACAACGGAGGGGTATCTTTTGAGAGGCCAGACAAACGTGTGGTTCCTGAAGAGGGGCAGCAGCCTTTTCAGTAGTTTCAGGGGCAACAGTCTGGATGATTGACTGATCTGGCCTTGTAACACTAACCAAAACGGCCTTGCTGTGCTGGTATTGCGAACGGCTGAAAGCAAGGGGAAACTACAGCCGTAATTTTTCCCGAGGGCATGCAGCTTTATTGTACGTTTAAACGATGATGACGCCCTCTTGGGTAAAATATTCGGGAGGTAAAATCGATCCCCCATTCGGATCTCCAGGCGGGGACTACTCAGGAGGACATCGATATCAGGAGAAAGAAAACTGGCGTTCTACGGATCGGAGCGTGGAATGTCAGATTCCTTAATCGCGCAGATAGGTTAGAAAATTAAAAAAGGGAAATGGATAGGTTAAAGTTAGATATAGGAGGAATTAGTGAAGTTCGGTGGCAGAGGAACAAGACTTTTGATCAGGCTAATACAGGGTTACAAATACAAAATCAAATAGGGGTAATGCAGGAGTCGGTTTAACAATGAACAAAAAAAATAGGAGTGCGGGTAAACTACTACAAACAGCATAGTGAACGCATTATTGTGGCCTAGATAGATACGAAGCCTACGCCTACTACAGTAGTACAAGTTTATATGCCAACTAGCTCTGCAGATGACGAAGAAATTGAAGAAATGTATGATGAGATAAAAGAAATTATTCAGATAGTGAAGGGAGACGAAAATTTAATAGTCATGGGTGACTGGAATTCGGTAGTAGGAAAAGGGAGAGAAGGAAACGTAGTAGGTGAATATGGATTGGGGCTAAGAAATGAAAGAGGAAGCCGCCTGATAGAATTTTGCACAGAGCACAACTTAATCATAGCTAACACTTGGTTCAAGAATCATAAAAGAAGGTTGTATACATGGAAGAAGCCTGGAGATACTGACAGGTTTCAGATAGATTATATAATGGTAAGACAGAGATTTAGGAACCAGGTTTTATATTGTAAGACATTTCCAGGGGCAGATGTGGACTCTGACCACTATCTATTGGTTATGAACTGTAGATTAAAACTGAAGAAACTGCAAAAAGGTGGGAATTTAAGGAGATGGGACCTGGATAAACTGAAAGAACCAGAGGTTGTACAGAGTTTCAGGGACAGCATACGGGAACAATTGACAGGAATGGGGGAAAGAAATACAGTAGAAGCAGAATGGGTAGCTCCTAGGGATGAAGTAGTGAAGGCAGCAGAGGATCAAGTAGGTAAAAAAACGAGGGCTAGTAGAAATCCTTGGGTAACAGAAGAAATATTGAATTTAATTGATGAAAGTAGAAAATACAAAAATGCAGTAAATGACGCAGGCAAAAAAGAATACAAACGTCTCAAAAATGAGATCGACAGGAAGTGCAAAATGGCTAAGCAGGGATGGCTAGAGGACAAATGTAAGAATGTAGAGGCTTATCTCACTAGGGGTAAGATCGATACTGCCTACAGGAAAATTAAATAGACCTTTGGAGAAAAGAGAACCACTTGTATGAATATCAAGAGCTCAGATGGAAACCCAGTTCTAAGCAAAGGACGGAAAGCAGAAAGGTGGAAGGAGTATATAGAGGGTCTATACAAGGGCGATGTACTTGAGGACTATATTATGGAAATGGAAGAGGATGTAGATGAAGATGAAATGGGAGATACGATACTGCGTGAAGAGTTTGACAGAGCACTGAAAGACCTGAGTCGAAACAAGGCCCCGGGAGTAGACAACATTCCATTAGAACTACTGACGGCCTTGGGATAGCCAGTCCTGACAAAACTGTACCATGTGGTTAGCAAGATGTATGAGACAGGCGAAATACCCTCAGACTTCAAGAAGAATATAATAATTCCAATCCCAAAGAAAGCAGGTGTTGACAGATGTGAAAATTACCAAACAATCAGTTTAATAAATCACGGATGCAAAATACTAACACGAATTCTTTACAGACGAATGGAAAAACTAGTAGAAGCCAACCCCGGGGAAGATCAGTTTGAATTCCATAGAAATGTTGCAAAACGTGAGGCAATACTGACCCTACGACTTATCTTAGAAGCTAGATTAAGGAAAGGCAAACCTACGTTTCTAGCATTTGTAGACTTAGAGAAAGCTTTTGACAATGTTGACTGGAATAATCTCTTTCAAATTCTGAAGCTGGCAGGGGTAAAATACAGGGAGCGAAAGGCTATTTACAATTTGTACAAAAACCAGATGGCAGTTATAAGAGTCAAGGGACAAGAAAGGGAAGCAGTGGTTGGGAAGGAAGTGAGACTGGGTTGTAGCCTATCCCCGATGTTATTCAATCTGTTTATTGAGCAAGCAGTAAAGAAAACAAAAGAAAAATTCGGAGTAGGTATTAAAATCCATGGAGAAGAAATAAAAACTTTGAGGTTCGCCGATGACATTGTAATTCTGTCAGAGACAGTAAAGGACTTGGAGGAGCAGTTAAACGGAATGGACAGTGTCATGAAAGGAGGGTATAAGATGAACATCAACAAAAGCAAAACGAGGATAATGGAATATAGTCGAATTAAGTCGGGTGATGCTGAGGGAATTAGATTAGGAAATGAGACACTTAAAGTAGTTAAAGAGTTTTGCTATTTGGGAGCAAAATAACTGATGATGGTCGACGTAGAGAGGATATAAAATGTAGACTGGTAATGGCAAGGAAAGCGTTTCTGATAAAGAGAAATTTGCTAACATCAAGTATAGATTTAAGTGTCAGGAAGTCGTTTCTGAAAGTATTTGTATGGAGTGTAGACATGTATGGAAGTGAAACATGGACGATAACTAATTTGGACAAGAACCGAATAGAAGCTTTCGAAATGTGGTGCTACAGAAGAATGCTGAAGATTAGATGGGTAGATCACATAACTAAAGAGGTGGTAGTGAATAAAATTCGGGAGGAGAGGAGTTTGTGGCACAACTTGACTAGAAGAAGGGATCGGTTGGTAGGACATGTTCTGAGGCATCAAGGGATCACCAATTTAGGATTGAAGGGCAGCGTGGAGGGTAAAAATCTTAGAGGGAGACCAAGAGATGAATAAACTAAGCAGATTCGGAAGGATGTTGGCTGCGGTACGTACTGGGAGATGAAGCAGCTTGCACAGGATAGAGTAGTATGGAGAGCTGCATCAAACCAGTCTCAGGACTGAAGACCACAACAACAACATTTAAAAATTCTTGCTAAAAGTGTTTGTCGATACTAACACACTAAATTCCAAACACGCTAAAGACCTTCCTATGACCAAAAATCGTTAAGTTACTCTTAATTGCTTGTCGACTGGGATTAACATCCTCACTGCCGTATTTTGTTTTTCTATTATTTTGCGTATTAGCATTAGTAAGTAATTCTAATCCAGTGTGGTGGTACAACAATGCAAGTGTTGAAACTGAAGGTAAATTGCAATGAATTAGATACAACAAGCTGCTTTTATAGGAGTTAATTTCACGATGACGCTTCAAGATACTTGGCACGCCATTAGCATATGTTTATACTTATTTGCAAGTCGTCAACAGCATTTCTTTACTAACGGCGTTGCAGAATTTTGGAGAGGATGTTTAAGACGTCTATTGTAAAACGTCGTAACTAAAAGAACAATGTTCACGACACGTAAATAAATGTAAACATGTGAGGATCCACTCTACATCAAATGAACGTGCTCTCAAAACGCGAGTTTTGCTAGCCTACTGTGTTGGGAAAGGGATGCCACGCCTATCGGTGCGTTGTCTCATAAACAGTAACGTCACAGGCGCTATAGTTTTAATTTAATGATCTAAAAGCGCTACCATCACATCACGTGACGACCCGGCCAGCGAGGTTAAGTACGCGTGTGAAGAATGCTCGCGGGTACCAATAGTTGCACATGGAGTGAAGACTGAGGCGCCGGAAGGCCGTAGCGAAATGCTCGAGGACCTCAAGAGAATGAACGATCGGTGGAGAGACAGGCAGTTAATCAAGAACTTAAATAAATACTACATATTTTGCATATATAGGTGAAGAGACGCACTACTCTTCGGTTACACTATTGGCGACAAACCACTGTAAACAGTAACTACTATAAAGTATGTAAAAGTAACCATCCAGAATGACCTAAAGTGTAGTGACGACATAAAACAAATAATAAAAAAGCATATACCAATCTGAGGTTCATTGGGAGCATCTTATAGAAATTCATATCCTCGGTCGACCTAGTCTTGAGTACTGTTCATTGGATTGGTATCCTTGCCAAGTAAGATTAATAGAAGAAAGACAAAAGTTGCAAGGAAGAGCGCTTCGTCCCGTCACACAATCGTTTACTCAAGTACAAAAGCATTACGAAGATGCTCAGCGACATCCAGTGGCAAATTGTAGAGCAGATGGCGTTATAGTACGCGAGGGGCACATCAAGTTTTCATGTCCCTAAAGCAGAAGTTCACCATTCTCGCACCAGGCAGTGCGTACGTCATCGTATCCTCAGATCTGTCATGGGACCTCTTGGCAGTCGGACACTTACAACTGGAGAAACTGCGATAAGTCACTTTTGTACGTTTTCGACGTAAAACTTTTATAGTTTTGATGAGTGTTAGGTGAACCTATATCTGCTTAAAAATTAGGCAAATTCTGTACCGGAACTGGCGGCTATAGGCTTCCTGCGTCCTCCTTGATCCCCACGACTTTAGTTGTTTTTTGTTATCCGCAAATTTACGAAAAAAACTAGGGGCGCGGGGTAAAAGTATGCACGTCTACTGGCGTAGAACTTCGCAGAGCGTACTCTTACCCGTCAAGAAACTATTTGCGAACTTTTACCCCATAATCTGTCTCTTGACTTCCGCAGATATTGAAGTGTTTTTTTTTTTTTTTTTTTTTTTTTGCATTTACCTTACATATCTCATTATTTACCTTAGAGACCTTGATCAGTCTTTCTTCTGTAAAGTTTTCTTTCATTGGGTAGTAGTTATTTCTACCTACCTCTCAAACACACTTCTAATATGATCACATGCTCCATAGTGACATATTTTTCCAGAAATCGAACGAAAACATCAACTCGACACCCATTAACAGAGTCGTTCTACCTTTATGTTCTTGGTCTTACGGAAAATAGGAGCTCAGTGGGGCAAGCATCCAAAGGTGCCGAGTTTTCAGGGACTGCCTTAAGGAAATGTCTTAAAACCGGCAAAGGTAGTGAGCACCTCTCCCGATTTACAAAACTTTTCCTTGGAGGAAGAACAAGCAATTGTGCACCATAGCACCCCCTTCGACTAATGTTTCTCAGGCTTTACCCCCAGATCATTAAGACATTTGCTTTTCGAATTCATCGAAAAAAAGAGAGATCCTAATTTATTTTACCATGTACTTATTTGTAATCATTTTTGTTTTCTTCAGAACGCACTGTGTAGTCGCCGGCTGGGGTGGCCGAGCGGTTCTAAGCCATACGGTCTGGAACCGTGCGACCGCTTCGGTCGCAGGTTCGAATCCTGCCTCGGGTATGGATGTGTGTCATGTCCTTAGGTTAGTTAGATTTAAGTAGTTCCAAGTTCTAGGGGATTGATGACCTCAGAAGTTAAGTCCCGTAGTGCTCAGAGCCATTTGAACCATTTTGAACTGTGTAGTCTTGCCCCAGGCCCACGTACTCATACAGGACGGTGTAAGAGTACGCAAAACGATTTTTAGGAAAACTTTCATTACTCTTATAATAATGATTGGATGACAACGAACCTTTTACATAATGTTACCATGTCGTCAAACAAGGCGCTGCATGCGTAATTTATACAACAGTGCTGCAAGTGTTTTTAAAACATTTATTACATGAGAATCGGTGTGCATCACAGGGCGATTTACTGTTGAAATTTCGAGAGCCAACGTTCGAAACAGAACCAGGCAACATATTACTTCCTCCAGCATAGGTCTCACTACATATCAGAGAAATTACAGCTAATACAAAGATTCGGCAACAAATTATTCCCCCGCTCCATTCGCAAATGGAGCTAGGAAGAGAGGAAAAGATAGTGGTACTGAAAGTCCACTCCGCCAAACACCATAATTTTGGTTACGGAGTATAGATGCAGATGCCTGTTGCCTTTAGTTTATCTTTATTGTTGTAGTCGTCATGAACGAATGTAAACTGAGATTTTTTTCTGAGCTGTAGTGATTTCTAAAATTGGATTCTGTGTTATACGTCGCGTAAATGTACTTATCGTAATGAACGCCATGTAATATATATATAGAACGGCTGGTTAGATGTAAGAAAAGGCTGATGGAGGTAATCTTTTCAGGGTGAATAAATAAGTGAAATAACTACACGCGCCCCATCCTTTCAGTTGGGAATTAGTCATTATTCTGGTTTTCAGCTTGAGACACCTATACGGACATATTTTCAATGGTTGTCATACAGTTCGGTAGCGCCCTATCAAGGGCCCGTAGCCTCTTCCCACTGGAGGGCCCCACCTGCGGCTTGACTCTGAAGAGTGTCCGGACTCTGGACTGGAGATCTCTTCTTTTTTGTGCAGCACCCCTCGGGGTGCGGCATTGCTGTGTCATTCCACACACGGGGTCAGCTGTCTCCGTGGTATCAGCCGCCCCCAAATTTTCCATACCACACGCTGCTCCGCCTCAGACGCACTGTACTTGGGTTCTAACTCCACCACTACTACCGCCACCATCACCACGACCACTACCATCATCACTATCACAATCATCATAATTATCCTCATCATCATCATCGCCGTTTTACCTGTTGCTTGATCCTTCGATCTTCTCTTTGGTGTACCCAACCTGCGTAAAACCCTAGGCTTATACCTCTCGACTCATTTTGTCAAATTATAATCGGTCATCCGTTCTATACGAAATCTGCAATTATGACGATTGTGAGGCTACAGAGTAAATTTTGCTTCTTGAATGGGTGTTTGAGCACGAGTGGGATATGATGTGCTCACAGGCAAATACCATGTGGTGTTTATTATAATGTTTCATAATAATATTGAGTCAGTGTAAACTAGAGCAGATATGGCGTTAGTGGCTGTAGTAAAGGACTCTGCGTGCGTGTTTTTTCGCTGCATCACTTCAACTGTGCCACAGTTTCTTACTGAAAACGGACGGTATTAAAGACGTAATATGGTTTTGTCTTTCAATAGATATAGACGCGTTCATATAAGAAACGATCAAAATTTTCCGTTTGATGGCGTTGCTACAGCGTACATGAGTACATGTAACGTAACGCAACTCCGATGCAGGTACATAAGCAAGGGAGATTAGTGTGGCTTTTGTGTATTTCTTACGTGCGTCCAACAAATGCATAAATGTGAATTACTGCATTATCACATGCGTCCAATAGGACCAGCGGGCTGTTTTCATTTATTGGCTGCCAAAGGAAAAACATCGGAAGACATTCGTCGAAAACTAACATTGAGGAAATATGCAACGAGTGGTGCTGCTCCTTCCTCATAACCCACGGCCCCATAACACAAATGTCACATTGTCAAAATTATGCCAAATAAAATGGGTGACACTCAAGCACCGGTCTTATAGTCCTGATCTCTCTCCATGCGGTTATCACGCCTTCGGTCCTTTATAAAAGACCTTCAAGAGTCGACGAGGATGTGCAGCAGTCAATTACGGACTTCGTCACGCAGCAGGCTTTCTGCAACCTAGTGCGTCGGTAGGATAATCTCCTCAATGCTCACAAATTTTCCTGATTGACAAACGGATTCTGGAGTGAAGGACCTTCAAACGGAAGCTGTTTGGTCGCCCTTTATAATTTGAGGCATATATCGCCATTTTGTTCAAAGGCATTCTGTGTATCTGACGCAGTTCATGTTGATATGCTTGTTGTTCATACAGTCGTATATATTCGTGGAATACAAAACTGTTAGACTCTAATTTACGTAGTTAACTACTTTTCCTGAGATTTTTAACCTAAACATCAATCCTATTTCTGTTGTATGAGATTGTCTGTGTACAAGAAATTTTTTTTGAGTCATAAGTCTTCTCAAAGGTGTGATGCGGTCCGCTACGAATTCTTCTCCTGTGCCAACCTCTTCACATTGGAGTAGCACTTGCAACCTCTGTTCTCGATTATTTGCTGGATGTATTCCAGTTTCTCTCACGGTCTACAACTTTTACATTCCACAGCTCCCTCCACTACCATGGAAGTTACTGCCTGATGTCCTACCATCCTGTCCCATCTTTTAGTCAGTGTTTTCCATATATTTTTTTTCTCTCCGACTTTTCGGAGAATCTCGTCATTCCTTACCTAATCAGTACACATAATTTTCAATATCCTTCTGTTGTACCTTATCCTATATGTTTCGAGTCTCTTCTTTCCCGGTTTTCCCACACTCCCGGTTTCACTACCATACAATACTGTGTTCCAGTTTTACAGTCTCAGGAACGTCTTCCTCAAATTAAAACCTACGTTTGCTGCTAGTAGAATTCTCTTGTCTAGGAATGCCGTTTTTGCCAGTGCTAGTCCGCTTTTTATGTCCTCCTAGCTCCGTTCGTCATGTGTTATTTTGCTACCTAAGTACCAGAATTCCTTAACTTCATCTACTTCTTGATCACCAACCCTGATGATTAATTCTCATCTCTGTTACTTCTTATTACTTCCATCTTTCTTCGATTTGCTCTTAATCCTTGTTTTGTACTCATTTGATTGTTCATTCAGTTCAACAGATCCTGTAATTCCTTTTCACTTTTTCTTGAACCTTTCTTTTATTTCCGTCATTGCTTCTTCGATATGCTGACTGGACAGTAAGGGTGTAAGACTACATCCCTGTCTTACACCCTTTTTAATCCGAGCACATCAACTTGGTCTTCCACTCTTACTATTTTCTCTTAGTTCTTGTACTTATTGTATATTACCAGTCTTTCCCTATAGCTTAACGCTACTTTGTCAAAATCTCAAACATCTGCACCATTTTGCCCTTTTTCCAGGTCGACAAATCCTATAAGCGTGTCTTGATTTTTCTGTAGTCTTACTTTGATTATTAACGCCCACGACAGAACTGGGTCTCTGGTGCCTTTACCGTTCCTAAAGCCAAACTGATAGTCGTCTGACACATCCTGAGTTCTCTTTTCCATTCTTCTGTATATAAGTCTTGTTAGCAACCTGGACATATGAGCTGTTAAGCTGACTGTGCGATAATTTTCGCACTTGACAGCTCTTGCAATCTTCGGAATTGTGTGGATGATATTCTTCCGAAAGTCAGATAGTACGTCGCCAGACTCATATATTCTACACACCAATGTGAGTGGTCGTTTTGTTGCCACTTCCCCCAATGATTTTAGAAATTCTGATGGAATGTTATCTATCCCTTCTGCCTTTTTTGATTTTAAGTCTTCCAGACCTCTTTTAAAATCTGATTCTAATACTGGATCCCCTATTTCTTCTATATCGGCTCCTGTTTCTTCTTCTGTGACGTCATCAGACAAGTACTATCCATCACAGAGGCCTTCAATGTATTCTTTCCACCTGTCCCCTCTCTCCTCTGCATTTGACAGTGGCACCCTTGCTTTTAGTTTCAGTGAAAATTATTCTGACTTTCCTATACATTGAGCCAGTCACTACATTTTCAATTTCTTCACATTTTCCATGCGGCCATTTCGTCTTAGCTTCCCTACACTTCCTATTTATTTCATTTCTAAGTGATTTGTGTTTCTGTATTTCTGAATTTCCTTGAACATTTTTGTTCTTCCTTCTTTCACCGATCAACTGAAGTATCTCTTCTGTTACCCACTGTTTCTTCACAGTTACCTTCTTTGTTGCAACGGTTTTCTTTCCAACTTCTGTGGCTGCCTTTTTAGAGACACCCATTCCTCTTCAACTAACTGCATACTGAGCTGTTGCTTATGGTTCAAATGGCTCTTAGCACTATGGGACTCAACTTCTGAGGTCATCAGTCCCCTAGAACTTAGAACCACTTAAACCTAACTAACCTAAGGACATCACACACATCCATGCCCGAGGCAGGATTCGAACTTGCGACCGTAGCGGTCACGCGGTTCCAGACTGAAGCGCCTAGAACCGCACGGCCATACCTGCCGGCACATTTGAATCATCTATTTCTTTCTCCAGGTAGTAATTTGACAAATACGGAGAAGGTATATTCTCGAATTACAATACATATCTAATTTTCTTCCTGTAAAATACTTTTTTATGGCTTTAACTATTAACGCTGCTCCTCCCTGCAATTCTTCTATGCGAGAGCATTTGGGGATTTTAGTTTTTCCCCCTATCTCTCTCAATTTCCCCCATTTTGGCGTATTATTCCTCAATTTATACTATTTTCCGTCATTTTTCGTAATCTTACCGATTTTATTTCACTGCTCATGCATTACGGCTCGGATAATTTTCGAAAGTGGATCCACCACATGTTCTGGCTGGGATATGATCTGGATGTGGATCAACCTTGCGTTACTGTCATGAAGGGGTTTGAAGGTTAATAATCCACACGCTATAAGTCTGGGGCAGCATCTGAAGGCAGATTCACTGGCGGTAGTTTTTGATTAGGGCCTGGGGAGAGGGGGCGGGGGTTGGGGCGAGGGGGGGCAGGATGTGAAACTGATACAGGCGCATACACACATATAAGAAAAATAGCGCAGTCGCACTAGGTGTTGACACATGTGCTACATTTACAATTATTTTTAAAACACGTGGCGAGAATTTATGTCATGATCACATGAAAGTGAAATAAAATCAGTTAAATCAGTTCGACGGAAAATACGTATAAATTAAGGGGCAATAAGCTAAAATGCGGGGAAATTTAGGGAGAATGTGGGAGTACTTACTTGTGTATCTGGTGCAAGAAAATTATTTTATATAGGAATGAGTATCTGACAGCAAGATAAGTACGAGAAAAGTCGACATGTAATCAAAAGGAACCAGGGTAATAGTCATTTTTTGTGGACAATGATAAGACACCTGGAACAGATTGTTTAGCTTGAATGACCACAGAATGTAGAGTAACAAAACTGTATATATCGGATCACAAGCCTAGGTGTGACCCCAAAATTATCGACAACCGCCTTATAGATTTTCATTATGTGTCCTTAGCTAAAGAGCATTGTATTACCAGCTTGGGGACTGCAATATACAGCTATAGAATGGACCACGCGTTTGACGCTGTGCAAGACTATTTACGTGTTTTGAACTCTAACAAGCAGTGTTTACAGTGTGCTTCTCTGTACTCTCGGCCAAACACAACCATGCGCTGTCAGCTAACAAGTACCTTATAAAACAGTTGCTGCTAGTTTTTTGGTAACATTCTGCTATATATCTATAGAGGTAATACGGATACATACAAACTGACTGCTCACTTTGACGCTTTCCTGGAAAAGAGAACCATCTGCCTCTAAACTGACATGGATCTGCGTTAAAGGATGACAGAAAGTAGATGGAGTAATCGACTGAGATGGATGATAACGAAGTATGATTTAATAGTAGACTGATGATGCATTTTGGGGAAAGGAAGATGTTATGGCCTGTCATTTATCACGCATTTAACCAGTTTTTTTTCCGTTGTTCTTTCAGGGTGTATCAGTTTTTTTGTATAACCTGCCTTCGACTTGTATACAATTGCATGATCCATGTGTGACTTAGAGCGCTTTCTGCCTGCGATCCTTAACAACATGGTCACCAGAGGGCTTCGAGCGCATGTATGATGAATCATGTCCACCAAAGCGATGGAAATCCTAATTCGGCACCCTCCTCTAGATCAGTGGTTCCCAGCCTGAGGGACAAAATGAAATTTTCTGAGGAGTAAAAACTAAATAATTCGATCCTGTTTCAGTCACGAAATTAAATTATTTTCAGAAAATCATTACTATTCACAAATTTGTAAGACTCTAATACTGATTACTTACGTAATTTGAGCCTTGGCTGGTTCGAGTCATGCTTGTCTTGGGTTAAACCTTGGTGGCAGTCCTGTAGTTTTATTTCTCCTGCGGTTATCGCGATAATGTTGCTGTCCTCTCCGTGAGTGGTAGCAGCAGTGTGTATCGATACTATTACTGCTGCACTATCTTTGGTGTGGCGGATATAGTTTCCGGCTGGGCGGTGTATGACCAGTCGGTCGGTTGGCGTGGAGCAGCAAGGAAGTCTCTATCGTGCGTGGTGTGGCCGGGGCCGCTGGCGGTGTGCACGCGTAGTTGGAGTGTGAGGTGCTGCTAGCGAGTACTACGAAGTTCGTCGCCCACCGATCTTGGACATAAAAGTTGAGTCCTCACTTCACCTACTATCGAGCTTCAACTGTTTACATTTCTTCGTTTGAGACTGGTTGTCGTTTTAGGGACATTCCCGCGAGCAACAACGTGTGTGTATTCAAGTCGGCTAAGATGACATCCGTTTCCCTGTGGAGTTTAACTTAACTTAATTTTGTTCCCTGTTACTGAAGTTAACCAGCGGTATCTTCTGCCTTGTGGCCGCTGACTTTCCGGTTGCCTGCCCTAGTCGTTGATATAATTTTCGGCAGTGTATTTTCCTCGTCGTGTTGTTGCTGTCCAGCGCGGCTTGTAGTTCGACAGCTGAGGCGTTGGTTGTTGTGGGCGCCAATATTCTGTGTGTCGTTGTATCGAAATCTTGTGGTCGTTTTGCTGGTTGCGTGGAGCGGAACTGATTTCGTTGATTGGTCGGTCGGCTGTCTGTCAGTTGGGTTGCCTTCAGATTAAGAAGTCGTTAGGCTGCCTGTCTCACCTAAACGAGCGTTAGTGTTACAATCCTAGGCTGACTCTTGGAAACTTCTGAGCGCCGTTCCTTGTATGTTACATAGTAATTTCCCTGTCTGGGTTTTAGTTATTAGGTTGATGTGTGGCCTTTAGCCGAGTATGAATGTCTCATAAATCAATGTTCTTGTCTTGCCCTTAAGGCATAAGATTGTTATGCTTTTGTATGGAGCCTTCAGCCGAATTTTGCATAAAATGTTTTAAGATATGGTCTTCAGGCCTTTGATTGAAACTCTTCTTATTGCTTAATATGCGGCCTCCAGCCAAGTTCCAATAAAATTAAGTTGCTAAGGCCTTCCACCTGTTTAGATTTAAGATTTTGAAACTATTTTTGGGTGAAACCTACAGAAGAACCTTGTATTTCAATTTCTTGCTTAGGCCTTGTCTTGGATTTTGAGTGTGGACTACAGCCGATCTAAAGTTAATCAAAGGAGGTCGATTAAAGTTTTGAGAGTTTTGCATCCTTGTTGTAATACTGTGTGTTGATAAATAAAGTTTGTATGTTGAGTGCAACTGACAGGAAATTATTTTGGCCCCTTTCCACAAACTAATCCGCTCTGTCATGTTAGCCCAGGCATTACATTGTCAATAATTACATTTTCTCAATTAGTAAAATTAATCAGGTGATTGTTACAGATTCCTCACATAGTCCCACCACTACATACATATGTTGTGCTCTGCCGTGTACCTTGTTGTTGATAAAAGTGAGACATATGCGTAATAAATGCAAAATATATCACGAAAACGGCTTATGTAAGTACTAGATAATATCTGCAGTTGTCCAGAAATTGCTTCATTGCTCGCTTCGAAAAAGATAAATGAAATAACCGACAACGGGACACAGTTGTAACTACATAAGGCTGTGTGGAGTATTAAACTGGTTAGGCACGAAGCATTAACAGCCTTAAGTCGTCCAGTTTGTGCTAGTTCAGAAGTGAGGAGTCTGGCAATAAAGTGATTACCAAACAGTGAGTATATTGCACACATCTGAACCTCTTTGATTTCAAATGGTGCCGCAGTGAGCAGGTCAAGCAAATGCTGCAATAATGCAGGGGAAGGATGTTTTGTAGCACGTGTCTACCTTCACTGTGGCTATTTACCTTTCTTACCTGAGAAGGAGTTGTGGGCAGCACTCGCAGTTCACTGCAAATTGCTTCATCTTTCATTCCTTTGTTGCACAAGGCGGTAGTTTGATCATCTTAAAGTTTCTCGTCATAGTGAGTGTAATAGAAAACTTGCAGGATGAATGTACATCAGCTGTTGCATATATATTTCCGCAATTGGGATGTTAACAGCATTGCATCCTACGCGACTAATATTGTACACAACACGGCATTAACGTTATAGCACATTTAAGCGCAGAACCGTATAGCCTTACGAGTGCTTGTTTATATTCTCTCTTTCTAGCATTTGCCTGGAATGAAATCCAAGCGCCACAACTATACTGTGGAACTGACAGCACAAGTGATTTAGTTAAAATCTTTCAAATTCATTTCGTCTGGAGCTCGATCATGCATAAACCATACATCTCTTCTTATTAATCGCCTATTATACCACCATATCACTCTAAAAAGCATCAGTCTCATATTTTCTATACACTAATAAAGGGTGCTAACGTCCTTAGCACGTATGCCTCTAGAGATCGTCAACTGGATGAGTGACATAATATTGGTGCAGAACAGTCTTTACAAGACGGTAGTTCAAAAAAATGTTCGAATGTGTGTGAATTCCTAAGGGACCAAACTGGTTAGGTCATCGATCCATAGACTTACACACTACGCAAACTAACTTATGCTAAGAACAACACACACACCCGCACAGTCCGTGACATGACACCTGAAACCACGCGGCCACTCTGCGCGGTGGACGGTAGTTAACACTATTGAAATAAGAATACCGGTCCACATCACAAGGTGTGAATGTAGCGGATATAGTGCGCTCCTACTTCTGGTCAGTTCCAAATTTAATCTGAGGCAATGTTGCAGGGGGGAGGGGTGGTTAAAGACACAGGAACAGTTACAAGATGCATAGAGAAACGATCTGAAGTTTTGCTCAGGATCCACAAGTGTGAGAATACTTTGTGACTCCCATTCACATAGGTAGAGGTAGCCAATTGCAATAAAATCTTAACGAATTTATAAAGTATTTCAGCTAAGCAATATTGTTGTTCAGCTCCTTTCTGCTGATGCTATTTCCTACATTAAGAAACAGTATTTGTGCCGTGTGGTGTAGACAGTGTAACAGGGTTCGCAATATGTCAACATATATATGACCCTGGCAGAGTAGTACAGCGATTGGTTTAGCAGTGATGCAGAAATTGAGAACTACGCTGCAATGTCATTGTTTTGTTTACGTAACATCTCGTCGAGAGTGGTGGTTTGGACCTGGAATAATTGAGTAAAATGTTCTGAAATTACGGAAAACCTGTAAAATTACGAAAATTGATGGAAAGTACGTAAAGTTGATGAAAATCAGACAAAAATGTTGGGGGATGAGGGTACTTACGTGCTGGCCTGGGTCTATGAAAGTCTTTCCATTACTCCAACACTAGGATTGACAACTGATGATGCCTACTATCTGTGCTCTATGGGCTTAAGTCCTGCAGAATACCCGCTTGTTTCACGTGAGGTTATGCATTGTAAGCCGTAAAAATGGAAGATGCAGTGACTAGAGATTTGGGTGTCGGGATGGCTACCACCTAGGACACCGAAATAGCTATCATACACTTGGATGCGATATGCCCCGCCAGTTAGAGCAATCAGTGGTCTTGGTCTCTTAGAAAATAGAACACAGAGACATCTGCTATCCCGTTACTGTGGAACAAGAGTTTAAATGTAGAGGAGAACTACTTGTAGGCGCTCCGCAATGTTGCAAACTCTTCCAATTTCCGTATACTGTTGTTGTTGTGGTCTTCAGTCCTGAGACTGGTTTGATGCAGCTCTCCATGCTACTCTATCCTGTGCAAGCTTCTTCATCTCCCAGTACCTACTGCAACCTACATCCTTCTGAATCTGCTTAGTGTATTCATCTCTTGGTCTCCCTCTACGATTTTTACTCTCCACGCTGCCCTCCAATGCTAAGTTTGTGATCCCTTGATGCCTCAAAACATGTCCTACCAACCGATCCCTTCTTCTAGTCAAGTTTTACCACAAACTTCTCTTCTCCCCAATCCTATTCAGTACCTCCTCATTAGTTACGTGATCTACCCACCTTATCTTCAGCATTCTTCTGTAGCACCATATTTCGAAAGCTTTTATTCTCTTCTTGTCCAAACTAGTTATCGTCCATGTTTCACTTCCATACATGGCTACACTCCATACAAATACTTTCATTAACGACTTCCTGACACATCTATACTCGACGTTAACAAATTTCTCTTCTTCAGAAACGATTTCCTTGCCATTACCAGTCTACATTTTATATCCTCTCTACTTCGACCATCATCAGTTATTTTACTCCCTAAATAGCAAAACTCCTTTACTACTTTAAGTGTCTCATTTCCTAATCTAATTCCCTCAGCATCACCCGATTTAATTTGACTACATTCCATTATCCTCGTTTTGCATTTGTTGGTGTTCATCTTATATCCTCCTTTCAAGACACTGTCCATTCCGTTCAACTGCTCTTCCAAGTCCTTTGCTGTCTCTGACAGAATTACAATGTCATCGGCGAACCTCAAAGTTTTTACTTCTTCTCCATGAATTTTAATACCTACTCCAAATTTTTCTTTTGTTTCCTTTACTGCTTGCTCAATATACAGATTGAATAACATCGGGGAGAGGCTACAACCCTGTCTCACTCCTTTCCCAACCACTGCTTCCCTTTCATGCCCCTCGACTCTTATAACTGCCACCTGGTTTCTGTACAAATTGTAAATAGCCTTTCGCTCCCTGTATTTTACCCCTGCCACCTTCAGAATTTGAATGAGAGTATTCCAGTTAACATTGTCAAAATCTTTCTCTAAGTCTACAAATGCTAGAAATGTAGGTTTGCCTTTCCTTAATCTTTTTTCTAACATAAGTCGTAAGGTTAGTATTGCCTCACGTGTTCCAACATTTCTACGGAATCCAAACTGATCTTCCCCGAGGTTCGCTTCTACCAGTTTTTCCATTCGTCTGTAAAGAATTCGCGTTAGTATTTTGCTGCCATGACTTATTAAACTGATAGTTCGGTAATTTTCACATCTGTCAACACCTGCTTTCTTTGGGATTGGAATTATTATATTCTTCTTGAAGTCTGAGGGTATTTCGCCTGTCTCATACATCTTGCTCACCAGATGGTAAAGCTTTATCATGACTGGCTTTATTTGCAGCGGATTGTCTCTACCCAGTCCCAACTTTCTCCGGAAGCCACACGTGACGTAAAAGAACTTAATTATAAAACGTTAACATGGTATTCTAAGATTTTGTCATTTACTCAGTAAAAGGTGAGTGTCTGCCTTCACTTTTCCTCATGACCTATATCCTTGTCTATATTCAGCAAACCACCTTGTGGCGTTTGGCGGAGTATACTTCAGATATCACTCGTCACGGTCATTTCACGACACATGAGTGGGAGGAAGTAATAAGTTGGCTGACTTTTTGGAACGCAGTACCTCGAAATTTCAATAGTGACGTACAACGATCTCTAGTGTCTGCCACTGCCGTCTATCGGTCTCGCGAGGAGTAAACGATCCCGTTCCGAAATATTCCGCTCTTCGTTGGATTTTATCTATCTCTTGTGTTCAACCTTCGCGGTAAGGGTTCCAGAAGAACCGGCGTAACGACTGTTGTGCAAGCCATCTCTTTCGTTAAGGAATTAAATTTCCTTAACATTCTCCCAATGCATCTTAATTTGGTGCCTACCTTTCCTACTATTTATTTTATGAGGTCATTACATTTTATGTCACTCCGGATCGTTACTCCTAGGTATTTTATAGTAGTTAGTGTTTCCAGTGATTTGTTGTCTACAGTGTAATCGAACAGAAGTGGATCTCGTGTGCTATTTGTGTACAATACGTCACATTTGTTTACGTTGAGGATCAGCTACCACCCCCGGAACCATAGGTCGGTCCTTTACAGATCTTTCTGCTTTTGTCAGTGTCTTGGCAGGCTAAAAATATTGTTGAGAGCAGAAATGTCCGCGAATAGTATAAAGGAGTTCCAAAATCAACACCGATATTATTAATATATAACCGGCAATGCGGAACTGTCTCGGAGACCTTTCGGATGTCAAGGAACACGATATCAAGCATCAACAGAGGCGCCTCTGTATACAGGGCCCTCGATCTTATGGATGAACAAAAGAAGCTGAGTGTCGCAAGGTAAGTTTGCAGAATTTATGTTGATTTTTATAGAGGAAATTTGTTTTTCGAAAACGTCTTATTGGTCCTGTCCCTCTTTGTCATCCCCGCATTCCGGAGACCTTGTACTACTTTTAGCCACGATTCAGTCGAATAATCTTGCTTTACAACCATCGCCTTGTGGAACATCAGCGTTGTTTCCGTCTTTCGTTAGTATCCTGTTTGTTAGTATCCTACTCATTGTACGACATATTGTGTTATAGCTTCAAACTTTATTTTATGCATCCAAATTTTCAAAACATAATACTGTGCAATCTAGGAAAATAAACAGGCTGCTTCTTTAGTATATTTATTATTAATAACCACCTTTAGTGGATCACAAAATGCCATGAATGTTGTTCTGTGCTGTGAATTTCTAAAGTGTGCTGTTCCACTCCTTTATTCAATTAAAAAAGAGATCACATTTGTATTTTTCTGAGTATGTAAAGTAAAAAATGCATTGCCTGATCGTCAACAAATGAAAGCATAAAGAGGAAGTTATTGCTATTTAAGTCGTTATCAAAGCCTAACTGAAGAAGTTTTCTTTTGCGTTCTCTAATGGCAACGTCGATGAATAAATTAAATTAAACCAGCGAGAAGGAACAGCCTTGTCTTACGCCATGTTAATATTTTTATTCACAAGATAAGCAAGGCCTGTTCTTAACACATTTATGTGACCTGTCACATCGATTGTTCAGCACTTCTGTGGCAAGACGATTAGGGATTCCCCTTCTGTGTATGATGTGCTAAAGCTTGTTCCCTTTCTGTGCATGATGTCCTATAGTTTTTTCTTTAGAAACCTTTCGTAGGTTTTGGAATAGTCGGTAACTACAATGAAGGTGCTGCTGCTCCACTGTATACTTTTTTTCAGTTCTCTGTTACTTTGCGAAAACCTTGGCAGCACAGAATTTAACCTTGCAAAATCCTCTGTGTTCTTCTCTACTAGTTGGTTAGTGGTACTGTCGCCTAATAATGTACCTCAATCATTTATCAGACAAGAAAAAGAATTAATATGCCTAAAGTTCCTTTTCGATTATTTTTTTATGTCATTCGCTTCACAGTACACACACACACACACACACACACACACACACACACACACACACCCGTGTACATGCACCTACGGAAAAGTGTTGCATGAAGCAATAATCCAAAATTCATCGAATTCTGTCAAGTCGTTTACCTCATGACGGAAAGTAAATGATTAAACTTTTATTTGACTCGTCAGGCCACAATAAACTATATAGAAACACTTTAATGAAAGAAAATAATAGATTACCTACTGTGAACAAACGTGTGAGTAAAAATGTAATTACCAAAACGCATTTATTCAATTTGAGTGAAGTGGATTCCAGTCCGGTAACGTCCTGCGATTATGAACACCATCCCAATCTTGGAAATGTGTTTAAATGATAGCAGACCCTTCCCCATTCTGCTATCGAAAAATCAATGGGCTGTTTGCGCTTAAGTTTACTAATCGTTTCGGTATTACTAGACCAACCCCATGAGCCAGGAACATACTTTTTCCACACAAACACAACGCATCTCATACAGAAAAAATATTTCTGCGCCTTTACGTTTCGTCAGTTGGATGTCTTCTCTCACTCGGTGCTGCGCTGTTCCTATTTCCTTGCCACCCTCAGACACCCTCACTTAGAGCAACAGGTCGTTCATGCATATAGGTGGGCGTCAGTCAGTAAACAATACGGGAAAGTGTTGGAATATATTACGCTGATCCACAGAAAGTTTCAAGACCTATCGACCGCGGTTTTCTCGCAGTGACAGGAAAATTCAGCTTTTACAGCCCCCATGCACATGTGGACTCGTCTGTCAACCCACTCGCCAAGCGGGTCAGTCTCGACATGCTTCCCTGCGTGAGGGCAAAAGGGCTCATGGTCTGTGTCTGTCGGTTCCACCAGCGAGCCTCTACCTGTTCAATGCAACTGTTAACTTACCAGCCACATTCCATCAGTACAGCCAGGTGGTCGCCAGCGTTCACACTGAGTCACCAGGTTTGTGTCTGTAGCTGGTGATCCGATCAGCAGACCAGTGGATCTGTGAATGGCCGTCTTTAAGGCCCTCGTACAGAGATAGACTAGTCCACCAACCCGCTCATCGAGCAAGTCAACCCCGACACAGGAGCTTGCGTGTGGGCGATGGGCTCACGGTGGGATCCTCAGTACGAGCTCTCCACCAGAGCGCCTCTGCCTGCCAACTGCTACCATACTCGTAGGGTCCGCCAAGTGGTCGCCTGTGCCAACACACAATCGGACAGGTCGCGGCATGGTTGGTGAATGGCTTGGCAGGCTGTTCAGGCAGTCAATGGGCGCTTTAACAGTGGGCAAGTTATATAGGTTACCTGTTACTGTCCAAGAGGTTCTATGATACGTTAAACCACCACTTCAAGTCGGCTTGTACACAATTTTGTGCTGTAATACCACTTATCTGTGAATTTCTGGGAACGTTCTCGCAATTAGAGTTATCTGCAAAAATACCTGCACCTCCTCTGTTCCACCTCTTACCGATAGTTACATTCTAGACTCCAGAGGTGCCAATTATTTCGTCTCGCATCTAGAAAAATAAATGAAGTTATTTCGTCAGCACCTTTATCATGGTCCATACTTTTTTTAGTGTGTAGTGAGGCATAAACGTGTCTACAGTGAGAGGACAGAAAGTACGTTACTGTTCCCCTCTAAAATGAATTATCTTAGGAATTTGACCTGCCTTGCTCACAGATAGAGGCATCAGTTTGCAAAAAGCTGTAAAATGTCATGGATATTGACTAGTAGCTAGTGTACCAATAGACAGTCCCTTCTGACATTATTTTGTCCATTATAAGCTCTAGCCTTCTTTCATAACTCGTTCGAAGCTAGGTCGTTAAATGAATTTTCGGGCGCAAATTGGTTTTAATTCAGATTTCCTGGTCCTTGGAACATTGAATTCTCCAGTAGCTTCCCATTTTCTTTTTGATTTCTTCATTGCTGATCAGATATCCAGAACACATTAACTCTGACATTATAGAAAAATTCTTCATGCGCAGGGTCATACCGAGTATTAGAAAACTTTGTAATTATTGTCATATCTCACAATGCTTTTCCCAACTTAAAGTAGCTACTAGAATGTCATCTACACCCACGGTCAATTTTGAACTTAGTTCTCTACCCAGTCATTTTATTAAAATAGAAACGGCTATGTTTAGCCTAAATGGAACAATGCGCTTTTAAAAGCACGTTCTGCCAAACGAAACTACTTGTGAGACGCTTTGCTTGTTGCAACTGCCGTCATCTTGCATTTAAATCTAAAATGGTCGTATGCTTCATGTAACTAAACCGTTATACTATTTAATCTAGATTTTCAGACTTATCATATCCTCTTTCCAATAATATTGGATTACACTAGATGTACTTTTCATTCCATAGATCCATAGTGAATAGGTTGTAGAGGACATAAAACATGTCTGACAACAAGAATATACAATATACATTTACAAAGAGAAAACGAAGCTATGCTAAAATACTTTCCGCAGATGTCAAGTTAAATGATCCTCATGGTTGTGGGGCTAGACAACAAATTTTAGATATATTTGCATTTGATAAATAATAACCTTAATCATGTTAGCAGAATCTTCCGTCGGTTCTTGGTAGAACAACATTATAATAAATGGAAACGCCCTAGTTTGCTTTGGTTCTACTATATTATTTTTATTGTGTTAACCGATTTTCGGCTTACAAGGCCATCTTCAGACACTTACTGAGTATTGTCACCAAAGAAGTTACAATGTTTGCAAACAATATCGGAAGAGAAGTAACACGTCTAGACTGAACATAAACATACAGAAAGTAATATCTTTCACAATGCGGTGGTAAACCAATGAAGAAGTACAAAACTGAACAGTAAATAAATACAAATGGAGTAGACAGGAAAAACTTTAACACAAAACAGGTGTTATGTAGGCATACTGTTCTTATTTTGTGTTAAATGTTTTCCTGTCTACTCCATTGGATGTTTATTAATATTCAGTAATGATAACTTCTGATGTTGATTACCTTTAGTTGTATGTTGGCGCTGGTGTTTACAGTGTGTGTGTGTGTGTGTGTGTGTGTGTGTGTGTGTGTGTGTGTGTGTGTGTTTTATCTGTTTCAGCATGTTCTTTGCATACCAAGGCTTTGAATTTCCTTGCACTGCACTCTCTCGTTGCATTCGTGCCTTGAAAATGACAGGGTGTGCACTTGTCGAATCATTCATGGTTGTTGAAGATGTCACCCAGTTGCAATCCTGTAATCTATATGTACCTTTCATATGCATGACAAAATTCAGGTTTCGCAAAGATATTGTTGTTACTGGTGCACAGCAATCTCAAATTACTTCACAAAAATAACAGGTTCTTTTTAACTGTGAAGTTAATGACTTTTATTATTACCAAGGGATGAATATCATTGGCACATACTCCAAGTTATAATTGTTACCTGATAAAGCCAACACACCATTTGAGGTTGACTTGATTCTGAATAAAAATGAAGTGGGTTGGCTGCACAAACTACAGTATGTTACTGTCATTCAGTGCATGTCCATTTTCGAAGTTTCACAATTGGAAGCACATCAAAAAGTAATTGGCATACCGATAGCTGCACCACTCACACTCTTTCAATATTGTAACAGCATTTCCAAAATTCTCCGTAGACTACTTCTCCACCAATTGAAGCATGTGCATTGTTAATACAGAGCGAGTCCATTATGAGTGACATAGCCAAACAGGTATGAGCACAATTTAAAATATCATATAGGTTTGAAAATTCCTCCATGTACAATGACTCATCAATGATGTCACAGAGGAGGAAAAAAAGGATAAGGAGGAAGGGTGGTAGGCCAATTACCAAATTATCCTGTTCGTCAAATGGTGGGAAAATTAAAAAGCATTTAGTGGACCTGTGAATGTGAGCACAGCCTCCATGATGTCACAAACCAAGATGGCTGACATGGAGATGTGAACACAGCCTCTACAACGTCACGAGCCAAGATGGCGATTCAGGATGGTTCCACTGATCGTACAAGCACAGTTTCGAGATTATCTGCATCAGTTTCACTTAATTACAGGACGGAGGACCTGGAGAAATGAGCACAGTATAAAGTGTCGTAAAGGTCCACCAAACCAAAACTTGGTTTTCCTTGACACCACAGTGGCCTAGACCACTAGTGTTCAGTTTAACGTGGCGGTAGTCCAGTTATCCTAAGTTTAAACTTTTATGGTAGGTATTTATTTAAGATCAAAGCAATTCACCCACACATTTCTGCCATCGCAGTCTCCCACATTAAATTTACAGCAAACGAGCTGACTTGCCTAGGCCTGCCATGTGAATCCCTCTTGGATGGGGTTTCATTGCAGCATTGACAGCTCTGCTGCTGCTGCTCCTGCTGCTGTTGGATGCATTCAATCCACAATCATGATCGCCTTAGGTCATGTTGCGAGCTCCTGATGCCCTACACACTAGCTTTCCTACTCTACTACATAAAGGAAGAAAACACTTTGGTGGTAGTATGTACTGTGATGGTCAATGTGTATGGTGTAGTGACCTTGCTATGTGGTTTGGCATGTGGGCAGCTGAGGGAGCAATGTTCGTTTGGAGAAATGAACATAGCTCTCCCATTCTGTCCCACAAAACACACCACACACACACACCACACACACACACCACACACACACACCACACACACACACCACACACACACACCACACACACACACCACACACACACACCACACACACACACCACACACACACACACACACACACACACACACACACACACACACAAACACACACAGGGGGAGAGAGAGAGAGAGAGAGAGAGAGAGAGAGAGAGAGAGACGTGCACATATGCATATGCTCATCGGTAACTGTTCAAACATTACTATAATCTACATGTTCTTTGCACGACTGTAGTGAAAAATTAGCTCATATTGGGTAGGTGGGTGACAATGGAAAGTAGATGAAACTGACGAATCCCAGCTCAAATTGTACATTCACAAATTGCCTCAGATAGTAAATGGAGGTGTCTAGGTTGATACTGCCACCAACGATCATACTGTTGGAATGAAAGAAGAATACCGCAATTGGTGAACTGTAGCTGGACGTGAATTTCTTAAATAATATATTCCGCTAACTACCAAAGTTATGTGTCACGCTGAATCGACGTTATATTGGACGTAAACGTATATCAAAATGCTGGTAAGCATATTTTCACTTTTGCTGCATGTACTTTGCTACTAGAACTCTGCCTGGATACAAACACTTACAAATTCATATCACACCAAAATGTACATTCAACACGAAAAATAGTTGCTTATTAAAGAATAATACTGTAATGCATCAAAATGTATGCGTCATTGCAGTCCCTATGCAGTTGTTCCACTGGAGTTTCATCCCCTTAATGTCTGTGGTTCTTCTGTGAGGGTGTGTGAAACTCTATACAGGGAAACCTCTCTAGCTGAATGTACACTCCTGGAAATTGAAATAAGAACACCGTGAATTCGTTTTCCCAGGAAGGGGAAACTTTATTGACACATTTCTGGGGTCAGATACATCACATGATCACACTGACAGAACCACAGGCACATAGACATAGGCAACAGAGCATGCACAATGTCGGCACTAGTACAGTGTATATCCACCTTTCGCAGCAATGCAGGCTGCTATTCTCCCATGGAGACGATCGTAGAGATGCTGGATGTAGTCCTGTGGAACGGCTTGCCATGCCATTTCCACCTGGCGCCTCAGTTGGACCAGCGTTCGTGCTGGACGTGCAGACCGCGTGAGACGACGCTTCATCCAGTCCCAAACATGCTCAATGGGGGACAGATCCGGAGATCTTGCTGGCCAGGGTAGTTGACTTACACCTTCTAGAGCACGTTGGGTGGCACGGGATACATGCGGACGTGCATTGTCCTGTTGGAACAGCAAGTTCCCTTGCCGGTCTAGGAATGGTAGAACGATGGGTTCGATGACGGTTTGGATGTACCGTGCACTATTCAGTGTCCCCTCGACGATCACCAGTGGTGTACGGCCAGTGTAGGAGATCGCTCCCCACACCATGATGCCGGGTGTTGGCCCTGTGTGCCTCGGTCGTATGCAGTCCTGATTGTGGCGCTCACCTGCACGGCGCCAAACACGCATACGACCATCATTGGCACCAAGGCAGAAGCGACTCTCATCGCTGAAGACGACACGTCTCCATTCGTCCCTCCATTCACGCCTGTCGCGACACCACTGGAGGCGGGCTGCACGATGTTGGGGCGTGAGCGGAAGACGGCCTAACGGTGTGCGGGACCGTAGCCCAGCTTCATGGAGACGGTTGCGAATGGTCCTCGCCGATACCCCAGGAGCAACAGTGTCCCTAATTTGCTGGGAAGTGGCGGTGCGGTCCCCTACGGCACTGCGTAGGATCCTACGGTCTTGTCGTGCATCCGTGCGTCGCTGCGGTCCGGTCCCAGGTCGACGGGCACGTGCACCTTCCGCCGACCACTGGCGACAACATCGATGTACTGTGGAGACCTCACGCCCCACGTGTTGAGCAATTCGGCGGTATGTCCACCCGGCCTCCCGCATGCCCACTATACGCCCTCGCTCAGTCCGTCAACTGCACATACGGTTCACGTCCACGCTGTCGCGGCATGCTACCAGTGTTAAAGACTGCGATGGAGCTCCGTATGCCACGGCAAACTGGCTGACACTGACTGCGGCGGTGCACAAATGCTGCGCAGCTAGCGCCATTCGACGGCCAACACCGCGGTTCCTGGTGTGTCCGCTGTGCCGTGCGTGTGATCATTGCTTGTACAGCCCTCTCGCAGTGTCCGGAGCAAGTATGGTGGGTCTGACACACCGGTGTCAATGTGTTCTTTTTTCCATTTCCAGGAGTGTATGTCAGACTCTGGAAATAGATTTATTGTGTTGGAATGTTGATAGCATCGCATTCCAGACTAGTAAGAGAACAGAAAACGTCCAGTTACAAAATTTGAGAATGTTTAAGTGTGAAGTTATGTTACTTACAGAGCATGCCTTCTGTGTTGAGACACACTGTCACTTGTAACTGTTCCAAACAACCGTCGTTTTAAGCCATATTCCAACAGGCAACTGACTTCTGTGTGTGTACTAACGACATAATGCGGAGCGCCGGCTGTGGCTACAGAGTTAGTCATTCGACAGAAGTCTTCCAGTGGGCAGGATGTGGTCCCATAGCGTGAAGTAGGCTTCTGACTTGCAGAGTCTCCACTCACAGGTCTGATGAGGCACAGTGTTTGCAAAGTGTTGATGACAGTCGCCTACCCTTCTAAAGTCTCTTGACATATGTCATGGCTGGCAGCTCAGTGTGGCAATGTGTGGTGCAGTCACTTGCCTGAGGAAGGTGGCAGCGCATTTGTTGGCAGAGGGGCCACAGAGTCGAGAAGCTCGTGCATTGGTCAAAATGCAGACAGAATTGTTTCTATCCCATTCCTCTCCAAAGGATTAAACCTAGGACAAGTCAGCTCATTTGCTGCACCGTGACACATCCTCACTAGATCTGCAGCGCCAAAATGTCATTCGCATAGATTCTCAGCTATTAACAGCTCACAGCCACAACAGTGCGAACAGTTCCATCAGATAACAATTCCAGCAGATAACAAGTGTGTTACGAAGGCCAGAGTATGGATCTGAATTTTAACTCCTGTGATATTTCTTTGTGTATGGTCAAACACTGCAGCTATAAATCCAAACAGAGATCGTCTGAGTTTCTATGTCGTTTATAGGAAAATAATTTAACATCTATATGGACAGAACACATATCTTCTGAGGTGTCTGTTACCCATATTGTTACATACAGAAACAAAATTTTTATCAGTTTAGGAAATAAATGGTTATTCCACACTTCATGCCACAATAAAAACATCTGACAGGGGGTATATTGTTAGTGCGAAAGTGTCTAACCACACCATGGAACTAGAGGTCGTACCTTAATATCATGTTCTGTAGTCACAATGCTTTATTAAATCAGTAAGATGGCTATGGAATCAAAACCTGTCTTTGAGTCTGTCTAATAAATTTTCACGTAGTTCACAGGTACATTAACCATTGCAGCAAATGAATGGTCGTTAAAAGTAGTTACGCCAGAGGTTTTAAAACTCAGCAAATTCCTTTTCAGCTTCTAGATTCAAAATGTGGTATTCTTGAAACCCAGTGAGTATAGTGCAGAATGCAGCGCAAAATACTGGTTGTCAGTAAGAAAAATGCCTCGTACCACCATGCAGCTTAATGTCATGTTCTTTAGTTAAGGAGATACTGTTCAAGGCATTTTATAAGATCGGTAAGACGGTACCCTAATTTTAAATGTCTGTGTCATGTCAGTTTTATGCAAGCATTTACAGCAGTACTGCTGCTGTGTGTCATAGGATGTGTATGAGACCTGAAGTTCTATTCCTGTATTTATGTAATTTGTTTATTTACTCGGATGTTTTATTTCAATAATACAACCATCTGCAGTAGCTTGTGCGATCGCAACACCAAGTGCTACATCACCAGGTGCACCACACCGAGCTGCGATATGGCGCCTGTTTGTCTGTCAATGGCAATCACTGCCTAAATAATCCACACCCTCGTCCCCTCCCCCTTCCCCCGAGAAAGCAGTCCTGTGCTGAGCAGCGAAGCTCACAGCAGAAGCAAGGAGCGGCAGGGTTGGAACACCTGCATGGAGTGACGTTTGCACGGAGTGACACTTGCCCGGAGCCAGGGGCTCTTGCCGGACTAACTGGCGTATTACAGATACAGGCATACTAAGAAGTCTAACAGTTCAGCACAGTTGCTTGTGCGAGCTCATGCCACTGCAGTATCGCATCGTGGTGGCTCATTAACTTGTGTCGTGTCAAATTTGTTTTTAAGACTGTTGTATTAATGAGAACTGACAATTAAATTTAACGTAATGAGAACTGGTAATGAAATTCATCATCTCTTTTAATACTGTGATGATGCAAAGAACGGGGGGCAGCTAAGTAAAAGAAAAAAGTGGTATATCGTATGATACTTGCAGCCTTATGACTGCCGTTTTAGAAGGAAATTTAAGTTGACGAATTTATGTTTCGTTTCCGTTTCATTTAAACGATAAACATAAAAACACAGTTTGTTAGTGCGCTGATATCAAACTTCCTGGCAGATTAAAACTGTGTGCCGGACCGAGAGTCGAACTCGGGACCTTTGCCTTTCGCGGGCAAGTGTTCTACAAACTTTTTTTTTTTTTTTTTTTTTTGTTGATCTCATTTTGTTCTATATTGTTCGTTGAATTTGTTCGAGGCGGACGTCCGATGACACCCATTTAGGTTCTTCGTTGATCCATTCACTCAGTTTTTTTTTTTTTTTTTTTTTTTTTTTTTTTTTTTTTTTTTTTTGTTACAGAGGTAGCTAACCCTCTGACCGAACACGCTGAGCTACCGTGCCGGCGTCAACTGAGCTACCCCAGCACAACTCACGCCCACGCCTCACAGCTTTACTTCTGCCAGTACCTCGCCTCCTACCTTCCAAAATTTACAGAAGCTCTCCTGCGAACTTGTTCTGCAAGGTACGCAGGATAGCTTCTGTAAAGTCTGGAAGGTAGGAGACGAGGTACTGGCAGAAGTAAAGCTGTGAGGACTGGGCGTGAATCGTGCTTGGGTAGCTCAGTTGGGAGAGCACTTGCCCGCGAAAGGCAAAGGTCCTGAGTTCGAGTCTCGGTCCGGCACACAGTTTTAATCTGCCAGGAAGTTTCAATAGTATTTAGCCGCGCCGAGTAGTCGTGCGGCCTGAAGCGCCTTGCCACGGTTCGTGCGGCTCCCCCTGTCGGAGCTTCGAATCCTCCCTCGGGCATGAGTTGTGTTTTGTCCTTAGCGTAAGTTAGTTTAAGTTAGTTTAATTAGTGTGTAAACCTAATGTGGTCAGACAGAGATTCCGAAATCAGATACTGGATTGTAAGGCGTACCCAAGAGCAGATATAGACTCAGATCACAATATAGTAGTGATGAAGAGTAGGCTGAAGTTCAAGACATTGGACATGAAGAATCAATACGCAAAGAAGTGGGATACGGAAGTACTAAGGAATGACGAGATACGTTTGAAGTTCTCTAACGCTATAGATACAGTAATAAGAAGTACAGTTGAAAAGGAATGAACATCTCTAAAAAGGGCCATCACAGTAGTTGGGAAGAAAACATAGGTACAAAGAAGGTAGCTGCGAAGAAACCATGGGTAACAGAAGAAATATTTCAGTTGATTGATGAAAGGAGGAAGTACGAACATGTTCCGGGAAAATCAGGAATACAGAAATACAAGTCGCTGAGGAATGAAATAAATAGGGAGTGCAGGGAAACTAAGACGAAATGGCTGCAGGAATAATGTGAAGACATCGAAAAAGATATGATTGTCGGAAGGACAGACTCAGCATACAAGAAAGTCAAAACAACCTTTTTTGGCATTAAAAGCAACGGTGGTAACATTAAGGGTGCAACGGGAATTCCACTGTTAAATGCAGAGGAGAGAGCAGACAGGTGGAAAGAACACATTGAAAGCCTCTATGAGGGTGAAGATTTGTCTGATGTGATAGAAGAAGAAACAGGAGTCGATTTAGAAGAGATAGGGGATCCAGTATTAGAATCGGAATTTAAAAGAGCTTCGGAGGACTTACGGTCAAATAAGGCAGAAGGGATAGATAACATTCCACCAGAATTTCTAAAATCGTTGGGGGAGGTGGCAACAAAACGACTATTCACGTTGGTGTGTAGAATATATGTCTGGCGATATACCATCTGACTTTCGGAAAAGGATCATCCACGCAATTCCGAAGACGGCAAGAGCTGACAAGTGCGAGAATTATCGCATAATCAGCTTAACAGCTCATGTATCGAAGCTGCTTTCAAGAATGATACACAGAAGAATAGAAAAGAAAATTGAGAATGCACTAGGTGACGATCAGTTTGGCTTTAGGAAAAGTAAAGGGACGAGAGAGGCAATTCTGACGTTACGGCTAATAATGGAAGCAAGGCTAAAGAAAAGTCCAGACACTTTCAGAGGATTTGTCGATCTGGAAAAAGCGTTCGACAACATAAAATGGTGCAAGCTGTTCGAGATTCTGAAAAAGTAGGTGTAAGCTATAGGGAGAGACGGGTCATATGCAATATGTACAACAACCAAGAGGGAATAATAAGAGTAGACGATCAAGAACGAAGCGCTCATATTAAGAAGGGTGTAAGACAAGGTTGTAGCCTTTCGCCCCTACTCTTCAATCTGTACATCGAAGAAGCAATGATGGAAATAAAAGAAAGGTTCAGGAGTGGAATTAAAATACAAGGTGAAAGGATATCAATGATACGATTCGCTGATGACATTGCTATCCTGAGTGAAAGTGAAGAAGAATTAAATGATCTGCTGAACGGAATGAACAGTCTAATGAGTACACAGTATGGTTTGAGAGTAAATCGGAGAAAGACGGTGGTAATGAGAAGTAGTAGAAATGAGAACAGCGAGAAACTTAACATCAGGATTGATGGTCACGAAGTCAATGAAGTTAAGGAACTCTGCTACCTAGGCAGTAAAATAACCAATGACGGACGGAGCAAGGAGGACATCAAAAGCAGACTCGCTATGGCAAAAAAGGCATTTCTGGCCAAGAGGAGTCTACTAATATCAAATACCGGCCTTAATTTGAGGAAGAAACTTCTGAAGATGTACGTCTGGAGTACAGCATTGTATGGTAGCGAAACATGGACTGTGGGAAAACCGGAACAAAAGAGAATCGAAGCATTTGAGATGTGGTACTATAGATGAATGTTGAAAACTAGGTGGACTGATAAGGTAAGGAATGAGGAGGTTCTACACAGAATCGGAGAGGATCGGAATATGTGGAAAACACTGATAAGGAGAAGGGACAGGATGATAGGACATCTGCTAAGACATGAGGGAATGACTTCCATGGTACTAGAGGGAGCTGTAGAGGGCAAAAACTGGAGAGGAAGACAGAGATTGGAATATTTCAAGCAAATAATTGAGGACGTAGGTTGCAAGTGCTACTCTGAGATGAAGAGGTTAGCACAGGAAAGGAATTCGTGGCGGGCCGCATCAAACCAGTCAGTAGACTGATGACCAAAAAAAAAAAGCCTAGGGACCGATGACCCATTGAACCCCGCCAAAATTTTTCTAAAAATATTATTTATTTTGCTTTTCAGTAAGTAATCAATGTCTGGTTTCACTTTTCGAGTAATGACAATTCGAAGACAAGCTCTTAGATTGAAGTGGATTTCATTCTCTTCATTGCGTAGAAAGCAGCATGTACTTGTAAGGCGTAGCTGCAGACTTGTACAGTTGTGAAAATTTGCATTGCGCATTGAGAAAAGAGAAGTCTACGACACTAATTTTGCTATGAAACTAATCACGCATACGTCATATTGTAGGTATATAAGTTTAAGGTGTAGCCGAGTTTCCACACAATCAACACAATCTGAAAATCAGTGAAACTGCGTAACCCTTTGCAAGCTGAACAAAAACGTGATAACATGATCTAACTGTAGATTCATTCGTTGAGTTATCGTCCTGTAAACAAAAATTTCATAGTGAAAATGTTGGGAAAGTTTCTGAGACGCTTATTTTTCTGTTCCCAAATGCTGCATAATTTCTTCAGTCATATCGCTTAAAAGCGATTTTTCTTTTTCTTGTCATATCGACTTAAGGGCTGTTCGCCTTCCAAGTGCTGGGTGTCCATAATCTTTTGCTTGGAGTCTATTGTATTGTTGTTGTAAACTGAATTTACTTGTTGTGTTCAAGGTATTGAAGCACGTCAATGAAACACTAAACGTATCAAGACATCGTCGTATAAAATAAACATATAGACCAGTCGTCCTTCCCTGATCTGTAGACGTTGACATGTCTGACCGCTTTGAAGTTCCTAACCCGACTATCATGTTACTTTCCATCCCCTGAAAAACAGCTAAGCTCTATTTTAAGGGGAGACCCCAACGTAAAACTTTTTTTCAAAATATTTGATGGTATTTGACATCTTATTGTGTTCACACTTAGACGCCAAAACGATTTGGCTGTATTCGAGTTACAAGTACGTATAAGAAATGCTTCAAATGATGACTACGTAAGTGGCTGTGGCACACCGAAAGAGGTCAAAGATAATTTTTGATGTATATCACTATCAAACAAAACTATCTTCACTGTGAACTTGGCAGAAACTCAAACTGGAAAAAACAACTTGCAAGATTTCCAAGGAAACTGATGTTAAGCAATTGGCATCCAGTAGCTGCAAATCAATTACTTTACCTATTGACTGTGTAAAAATAAACTGCAGTCGTGTTCAGCAAAATTAACAAGCTCGAAGGAAATAGGCATTGGCCTACAACTTAATCTCTTCAAGAAGACTTTGAGTAGATCTTTATTCATAAAATACAAGAAAAAGACTACAATGATTTTGAAATCACAAGAAGCAGCCTCAAATAAGCAGGAAGGAAAAAGTTATGTTGCCAGTGAACTTTATGGGTGTGTGTCTTGTAGTAAACTCCATTTTTTGACAAAATGTTAAAATCCATTTTACCATAATTTTGTTTTCTAAGCTCAGAGTCAAGCCTTTCAACGTAAATATAAACGAATGTGAATGAAATTTTTGCAAGAAGTAGTCTTGATGTGTTTTCATACTAATGTGCATTAATATTATGGAAAATGTAATTTGTTTATTCTATCATCACGTTAATATACCGATAATTAAAAAGATTAAGGCTGAAATATGAAATAAACACCGACAAAAATTATTCATATTTCTCACAAAATGAATGTACAAAACTTCTCAGCTATGTTTTGTGATGGTAGTTACAACATCTGGCATGTGAAAATTGTGTTGTGAGTAAGAAAAGTTAATATTCAAGAATATCATTAAAATCATTTCAAATATTTAAAACTCGAAAACCAATGAAGTTACTGACTCCAAAACTTGGTTTTTACTACATCTTTACTCGATTTTAAAATGTGGCTGCTATCGGCAAAGTAGAAGAGAAGTTAAATTTTTGTGTGTCGTGTATCTGTGTGTTCGTACCTGAGGCTACGCGAATCTAATTATGGCAATTCTTGTGAAGGCAGTACATCGCTTGCACCTCTCCTGCGCTACGTATTCGGTGTCTTTTTTTTGTCATCAGTCTACTGACTGATTTGATGCGGCCCGCCACGAATTCCTTTCCTGTGCTATCCTCTTCCTCTCAGAGTAGCATTGCAACCTACGTCCTCAATTATTTGCTTGACGTATTTGCCCTCTTCAGCTCCCTCTAGTACCATGGAAGTCATTCCCTCATGTCTTAGCAGATGTCCTATCATCCTGTCCCTTCTCCTTATCAGTGTTTTCCACATATTCCGATCCTCTCCGATTCTGTGTAGAACCTCCTCATTCCTTATCTTATCAGTCCACCTAATTTTCAACATTCGTCTATAGCACCACATCTCAAATGCTTCGATACTCTTCTGTTCCGGTTTTCCCACAGTCCATGTTTTACTACCATACAATGCTGTACTCCAGACGTACATCCTCAGAAATTTCTTCCTCAAATTAAGGCCGGTATTTGATATTAGTAGACTCCTCTTGGCCAGAAATGCCTTTTTTGCCATAGCGAGTCTGCTTTTGATGTCCTCCTTGCTCCGTCCGTCATTGGTTATTTTACTGCCTAGGTAGCAGAGTTCCTTAACTTCATTGACTTCGTGACCCTCAATTCTGATGTTAAGTTTCTCGCTGTTCTCATTTCTACTACTTCTCATTACCTTCGTCTTTCTCCGATTTACTCTCAAACCATACTGTGTACTCATTAGACTGTTCATTCCGTTCAGCAGATCATTTAATTCTTCTTCACTTTCACTCAGGATAGCAATGTCATCAGCGAATCGTATCATTGATATCCTTTCACCTTGTATTTTAATTCCACTCCTGAACCTTTCTTTTATTTCCATCACTGCTTCTTCGATGTACAGATTGAAGAGTAGGGGCGAAAGGCTACAACCTTGTCTTACACCCTTCTTAATATGAGCGCTTCGTTCTTGATCGTCTACTCTTATTATTCCCTCTTGGTTGTTGTACATATTGTATATGACCCATCTCTCCCTATAGCTTACCCCTACTTTTTCAGAATCTCGAACAGCTTGCACCATTTTATGTTGTCGAACGCTTTTTCCAGATCGACAAATCCTCTGAAAGTGTCTGGACTTTTCTTTAGCCTTGCTTCCATTATTAGCCGTAACGTCAGAATTGCCTCTCTCGTCCCTTTACTTTTCCTAAAGCCAAACTGATCGTCACCTAGTGCATTCTCAATTTTCTTTTCCATTCTTCTGTGTATTCTTGTAAGCAGCTTCGATACATGAGCTGTTAAGCTGATTATGCGATAATTCTCGCACTTGTCAGCTCTTGCCGTCTTCGGAATTGCGTGGATGATCCTTTTCCGAAAGTCAGATGGTATATCGCCAGACTGATATATTCTACACACCAACGTGAATAGTCGTTTTGTTGCCACCTCCCCCAATGGTTTTAGAAATTCTGGTGGAATGTTATCTATCCCTTCTGCCTTATTTGACCGTAAGTCCTCCAAAGCTCTTTTAAATTCCGATTCTAATACTGGATCCCCTATCTCTTCTAAATCGACTCCTGTTTCTTCTTCTATCACATCAGACAAATCTTCAATCTCATAGAGGCTTTCAATGTATTCTTTCCACCTATCTGCTCTCTCCTCTGCATTTAACAGTGGAATTCCCGTTGCAGTCTTAATGTTACCACCGTTGCTTTTAATGTCAAAAAAGGTTGTTTTGACTTTCTTGTATGCTGAGTCTGTCCTTCCGACAATCATATCTTTTTCGATGTCTTCACATTATTCCTGCAGCCATTTCGTCTTAGTTTCCCTGCACTCCCTATTTATTTCATTCCTCAGCGACTTGTATTTCTGTATTCCTGATTTTCCCGGAACATGTTCGTACTTCCTCCTTTCATCAATCAACTGAAATATTTCTTCTGTTACCCATGGTTTCTTCGCAGCTACCTTCTTTGTACCTATGTTTTCCTTCCCAACTACTGTGATGGCCCTTTTTAGAGATGTCCATTCCTTTTCAACTGTATTTCCTACTGCGCTATTCCTTATTACTGTATCTATAGCGTTAGAGAATTTCAAACGTATCTCGTCATTCCTTAGTACTTACGTATCCCACTTCTTTGCGTATTGATTCTTCGTGTCTAATGTCTTGAACTTAAGCCTACTCTTCATCACTACTATATTGTGATCTGAGTCTACATCTGCTCCTGGGTACGCCTTACAATCCAGTATCTGATTTCGGAATCTCTGTCTGACCATGATGTAATCTAATTTTAATCTTCCCGTATCTCCCGGCCTTTTCAAAGTATACCTCCTCCTCTTGTGGTTCTTGAACAGGGTATTCGCTATTACTAGCTGAAACTTGTTACAGAACTCAGTTAGTCTTTCTCCTCTTTCATTCCTTGTCCCAAGCCCATATTCTCCTGTAATCTTTTCTTCTACTCCTTCCCCTACAACTGCATTCCAGTCGCCCATGACTATTAGATTTTCGTCCCCCTTTACATACTGCATTACCCTTTCAATATCCTCATACACTTTCTCTATCTGTTCATCTTCAGCTTGCGACGTCGGCATGTATACCTGAACTATCGTTGTAGGTGTTGGTATGCTGTCGATTCTGATTGGAACAACCCGGTCACTGAACTGTTCACAGTAACACACCCTCTGCCCTACCTTCCTATTCATAACGAATCCTACACCTGTTATACCATTTTATGCTGCTGTTGATACTACCCGATACTCATCTGACCAGATATCCTTGTCTTCCTTCCACTTCACTTCACTGACCCCTACTATATCTAGATTGAGACTTTGCATTTCCCTTTTCAGATTTTCTAGTTTCCCTACCACGTTCAAGCTTCTGACAGTCCACGCCCCGACTCGTAGAACGTTATACTTTCGTTGATTATTCAATCTTTTTCTCATGGTAACCTCCCCCTTGGCAGTCCCCTCCCGGAGATCCGAATGGGGGACTATTCCGGAATCTTTTGCCAATGAAGAGATCATCATGACACTTCTTCAAATACAGGCCACATGTCCTGCGGATACACGTTACGTGTCTTTAATGCAGTGGTTTCCATTGCCTTCTGCATCCTCATGTCGTTGATCATTGCTGATTCTTCCGCCTTTAGGGGCAAGTTCCCTCCCCTAGAACAAGTGAGTGCCCTGAACCTCTATCCGCTCCTCCGCCCTCTTTGACAAGGCCGTTGGCAGAATGAGGCTGACTTCTTATGCCGGAAGTCTTCGGCCGCCAACGCTGATTATTTATCAAAATTTGGGCAGTGGCAGGGATCGAACCTGGGACCGAACACGTTTTGATTATGAATCAAAGACGCTACCCCTAGACGACGGTCTACCCATAGAAATTCTAAGAACTTCTCAAGGTGAATACTGATATTAATCTCTAGAAAAGGCTTGGCCTTGATATAATCTTATCACTGTTCCTTAGGAAATATCTTACAAATATCGATAGACATTTAGCAGGCTTTGTGTTGTTTCCAGGGAACAACACAAGTAGGTAGTCTCTTTTTGTCTCCCATTAATTTTTTTTGCAATTTTTACAAGGTTTCCAATAATTACATTAAACTGCTTTTCAATATTTACACATTTCTCAGCGATTCTGGCGTTTTCTTCGTGATTGTAACTTCTATTTGTAAGCCAAGTTACAAACGATTTCAAGTTGCAGTCAGTTTGGAGTTTCTTTGAAGACTTTGCAATTTGTGACCATAGTACTCTGCATCTGACCGAAAATTTTTGGCTAATGAGTAAATATTCAGATGAACTTTTGATATTAATGTACACTACTGGCCATTAAAATTGATACACCACGAAGATGACGTGTAACAGACGCGAAATTTAACCCATAGGAAGAAGATGCTGTGATATGCAAATGATTAGCTTTTCAGAGCAATCACACAAGGCTGGCGCCGGTGGCGACACCTACAACGTGCTGACGTGAGGAACGTTACCAACCGATTTCTCATACACAAACAGCAGTTGACCGGCGTTGCCTGGTGAAACGTTGTTGTGATGCCTCGTGTAAGGAGGAGAAATGCATACCATCACGTTTCCGACTTTGATAAAGGTCGTTTGCGGTTTATCGCATCGCGACATTGCTGTTCACCTTGGGTGAGATCCAATGACTGTTAGCAGAATATGTAATCGGTGGGTTCAGGAGGGTAATACGGAACGCCGTGCTGGATCCCAACGGCCTCGTATCACTAGCAGTCGACATGACAGGCATCTTATCCGCATGGCTGTAACGGATCGTGCTGCTACGTCTCGATCCCTGAGTCAACAGATGGGGACGTTTGCAAGACAACCATCTGCAGGGACAGTTCGACGACGTTTGCAGCAGCATGGACTATCAGCTCGGAGACCATGGCTGCAGTTATCCTTGACGCTGCATCAAAGTCAGGAGCGCCTGCGATGGTGTACTTGACGAAGAACCTGGGTGCACGAATGGCAAAACGTCATTTCTTCTGATGAATTCAGGTTCTGTTTACAGCATCATGATGGTCGCATCCGTGTTTGGCGACATCGCGGTGAACGCACATTGGAAGCGTGTTCTCTTCATCGCCATACTGGCGTATCACCAGGCGTGATGGTATGGGGTGCCACTGGTTACACGTCTCGGTCACCTCTTGTTCGCATTTACGGCACTTTGAACACTGGCCGTTACATTTCAGATATGTTACGACCCGTGAATCTACCCTTCATTCGATCCCTGCGAAACCCTACATTTCAGAAGGATAATGCACGACCGCATGTTGCAGGTACTGTACGGACATTTCTGGATACAGAAAACGTTAGAGTGCTGCCCTGGCCAGCACATTCTCCAGATCTCTGACCAACTGAAAACGTCTGGTAAATGGTGGCCGAATAACTGGCTCGTCACAATACGTCAGTCACTATTCTTGATGAACTGTGGTATCGTGTTGAAGCTGCATGGGCAGGTGTACCTGTACACGCCATCCAAGCTCTGTTTGACTCAATGCCCAGGCGTATCAAGGCCGTTATTGCGGCCAGAGGTGGTTGTTCTGGGTACTGATTTCTCAGGATCTATGCACCCAAATTGCGTGAAAATGTAATCACATGTCAGTTCTAGTATAATATATATGTCCAATGAATACCCGTTTATCATCTGCATTTCTTCTTGGTGTAGCAGTTTTAATGGCCAGTAGTGTATTTATTCCTCGGTTTCATCTTTCTGAGACTTTCTTAGTGCGACGGCGACTTCCACTGCAACTCCACATCTCCCTTGTCATACACTATCTGTTCAAAAGTATCCGGACACCTTGCTGAAAATGACTTACAAGTTCGTGATGCCCTCCATCGGTAATGATGGAATTCAATGTGGTGTTGGCCCACCTTTAGCCTTGGTGACAGCTTCCACTCTCGAAGACATCAGGTGTTGCTAGGTTTCTTGGGGAATGGCAACCCATTCTACACGGAGTGCTGCAATGAGGAGAGGTACCGATGTCGTTCGGTGAGCCCTGGCACGAAGTCGGCGCTCCAAAACATCCCAAAAGTGTTCTACACGATTCAGGTCAGGACTCTGTGCAGGCCAGTCCATTACAGGGACGTTACTGTCGTATAAACACTCCGCCACAGGCCGTGCATAATGAACAGGTGCTCGATCGTGTTGAAAGATGCAGTCGCCATCCCCGAACGGCATTTCAACAGTGGGAAGCAAGAAGGTGCTTAAAACATCGCTGTAGGCCTGCGCTGTGATAGTGCCACGCAAAACAACAACACGACCACACCATAACACCAATGCCTCCGAATTTTACTGGTGGCACTATACACGCTGGCAGTGACGTTCACCGGGCATTCGCCGTACCCACACCCTGCAATCAGGTCGCCACATTGTGTACCGTGATTCCTCATTCTACACATCGTTTTTCCACTTTTCAATCGTCCAATGATTATGCTCCCTACACCAAGCGGGGTGTGACGTGTGGCTTATGAGCAGCCGGTCGACCATGATATCAAAGTTTTCTCACCTCCCGCCTAACTGTCATAGTACTTGCAGTGGACCCTGATGCAGTTTGGAATTCCTGTGTGATGGTCTGGATAAATGCCTGCCAATAACACATTACGACCCTCTTCAACCGTCGGCGGTCTGTCTGTCAACAGACGAGGCCGGTCTGTACGCTTTTGTGTTGTACGTGTCGCTTCACGTTTCCACTTCACTATCACATTGGAAACAGTGGACCTAGGGATTTTTAGGAGTGTTGAAATCTCGCGTACAGAAGTATGACACAAGTAACACCGAATCACCTGACCTTGTTATAAGTCCGTGAGTTCCACGGAGCGCCCCATTCTGCTCTTCCACACGTCTAATGACTACTGAGGTCGCTGATATGAAGTACCTGGTAGTAGGTGGCAGCACAATGCACCTAATACGAAAAACGTATGTTTTTGGGGGCGTCCGGGTACTTTTGATCACATAGTATTTGTTCGTTACCGAGACACTGGACCACGTAATAGTCATAAATGTCCTGAAGCTTTTTGTTTTCAGGTGTGCTCACCTGAATACGCCGCTAACCATCATCCACCATGTCCAGGAAAAGCTGTGCTAGAGCAGAACACGTTCTTAGTGAAAGCTTATTTACTCGTTTTCCTTACAGGCTGGAAACAATGAAGTTGTTTCCACAGTCACTGATTAAGGCAACAACCAGTAACCTCTGTTCCAGGAAACAAACTGTTAGCTGCTTGGACGATGGCAATTTCGAAGTACAACATACGAAACGCAGGGTTCCATCCAAGCAAGCTAGTTTTTAATAGCTTTAAAAACAACCTTCATTTGTTCCTCGCTTTTTATTTGGCAGCAAAGCGTAACGTCATCACCTAGAAGTGCAGAAAAACCTTTACATCCCATTAAGCGAAAATATATGGCAACTACAGAAGATTCCACCATTTCTGGAGGAATATTCTTCACAGTCCTGACAAGAGATGCAGCAGACATCCGATAACTTAAACCTAACACGAAGCATACTTTCCTCATGTCTAACTTTTTGTCGGTCGTTCTTAGTAATACATAAGCTAGGTGTATGCCTATTCTGTCAGAAATATCTGCAAAGATGTTGTATTACTTTTTTCTAGTGGAAACCGTACTGTCTGTTGTGATAAGAGAGCAGACGATCTTCGATTGAGATGAAAATTGTACCACATTGCGTTTCATGTGTAGCCTTGGTACTATACCCCTGTTAATGTTACTTACAAAAACGTTGTCGTAATTATTCGTGGCTACTGTAAATTTTATTGTCAGAAACTCACTGCAATATAAGAGGGCGCTTCCGAACGCGAGTTTCAGACAATAAAATTTGTAGCAGCCTCGAATAGTTACAACAGCGTTTTTGTACGTAACATTGACAGGGCTACAGTACGAAGGCTAAATATGAATCGCGATATGGTACAATTTTCATCTCAACCAAGGACCGTTAGCTCTCTTATCGCTATAGACAATAAGGCTTCCGAGCCTTACAAAAACATCCACACAGAATTGAGACATAGAAATATTTTAGGAAAACTTGACTACCTAAGCAGATAGTCCATTGTTCTTATTTTTCGACAACGTATTTTCATGCATGCAAAAAACTTTTACTGTTTACTTGTTCGTTGCTTTTCAGTTGCGTGTAACAAATCCTTTGTAAATTTTTGTACTGTGCATCATATAGGAATTACCGTGTTTGCTCTGCATATATCGACCACGTTTTATATCACTTGCTGATTTAAACTGCAATTCATTTTTATGTACAGTACCTCTCTCTCTCTCTCTCTCTCTCTCTCTCTCTCTCTCTCTCTCTCTCTCTCTCCCCCCCCCCCCCCCTTCCCTCCCTCTCTCCCTCTCCCTCTCTTCCACGCTCTGCCGCTCGGTGCACGAACCCCACTTTCTCTATCGCCATCTCTCTGTGTTTTCGGATACCAGGGCCAATGCAGTTTTCGTCAAGCAGCAGTTACTTAGTATAAGTTCTTATTGAAACAAAACAAATATAACCATAAAGTGCATGTTAAAACAGTTCAAAAACAACTACCAAACACAGTATTGCCGTGGCTTTGCCACACTTCAAAAGCTTACTACTAACAGTACAGTTCCTATCAGAGTGGGCCAGCCATTTAATTGCATTTAAATACTACATGGCCCAAACAACACTTAAATCTCCCGTGGTTAACCACAATTCACTAGAACATAGATATGTAACAGAAGCAAGAAAGATTGCCAAGAAACAAACCGAGATTACACTTAGTTGCAGGTCTATGTTTATGCAACCCAAAAAATCATTTGTTTAAACACCAGAAAATCATAAGTTACAAAACGCGTTTTACCCGCCTTAGCAGAAGGAAAGGATATACTAATCTTTTTGTATGGGATCTTCGCCCAAAGCAATCCAGCCGTGGCAGGGTTCCGTAAACACAACAGGACCTAGGCTGCGGGTCACACCTCACTCCCCGCTAAGGCGTTGGCGCTAACAGCAGCTTTTGACAAACACAGGACAACTGCAACTCCCTGAAACACACACAATGTACAGGGCAGAATCTTTGCATCATGCATACGTGCATCAGTGTACAAAATGTTCCGTCCACAGCAATCACTGCCCTTTAAGCCACATACACTAACGGTCAACTTACTTGATGTTTGCACACAGCACAACTCAGCAGCTCAAACAGCTTAACCCTTTCCTTCAGGGATCTTTTCCTTGATAGAAATCACGAAACTTGGATCTCCGAGCTGCCCCAGAACACAGACTTGCCGAAAACTTGGATCTCCGAGCTGCCCTAAAACACAGACTTGCCGACCAATACAATTGCGCGGTGTATCACGCTGATAGGGCACAAACGGTCGCAGTCGACACTCGTTTCTCCGGAGGCGTCCCACGTCTCTTTGTTTTCCTTTTGAAAGCTAACGACCGACTCTGAAGCCCGCCAACCCAGAAAGAAAGCCACACGATATGCAAAGACCTCACATACCCCCCCAAAATCGATCGCAACGATGTAACGAGCGTACCCGGTGCTGGCGCCAGTCCGCCACGGCTCAATATATTGTCCCACGCTTTTTAGGGCTTATTTTACTCGTTTTATTTTGTTTTAGGGCAATAGTTAGGGAAAAGATCGGCTCCCCAATGATGATATCAGGCATAGGGACGGGATGACGGAATCCTGGCAGGAGACTGCCGAGGTCCTTCTCCGGTCCATGCTGCCTGATGACTATGTGGCTAGTGACGCCGAAGACCAGTCTCAACTACGAAACGAAGATCTTGACAGAATAGCAAACGATAGGGCAGTCTATCCCTTTTCTGAAGAGGAGGTGGCTGCCCAAACTAAAGCACTGAAGATACGGAAAGCCCCCGGCCCAGACGGCATTGTGGTGGAGGTAGTGCAGTTCCTAGCGCCCCTAGCTCCACTTACCCACCTATACAATGAATGTCTTAAACAGAAAAAATTTGTAAAGTAGCCAATGTAGTGATTATTAAAGAAGGACCCAGCTGAAGCCAAGTCTTACAGACCGATATGCCTATTAGACATCTTTGGGAAGTTATTCGAAAAATTGCTAGCTGACAGACTGACTGCACACCGAGTGCTGTGCGGGATGAGCGGCAGGCAGTTCGGCTTCAGGCCGGAGCGATCGGCAACTGACGCAATCGCTCTGGCGGCCGAGGTCTGTGGCTCTACCCCGTACAAGTACGTTGTCGGCATCATGGTTGACATCAGTGGCGCCTTTGACAACCTGTGGTGGCCTTCGCTTTTCTCCTGCCTGCGAGAGAAAGAATGTGAAGGTCGGGAGTTCTGAATATCATCCCCTAGGGGTAAAGTGGAAAAAACCTTAACTAATGGATGTCCCCAGGGTTCCGTCCTAGGTCCCCTGTTTTGGGATCACATGGAACCACTTCTAGACAGTTTGCAACAGAGTGAAGAGGTGCTAGAGGCGATAGCCTACGCAGATGACCTCCTCCTGCTGGTCGGCGGCCGGAACCGCGAAGACATAGAACCAAAAATAGAGCTATGGCAAAATTGCAACTATGGTGTACTAATACTAAAATGTCAATTTCACCAACCAAATCAACATTCCTATTGCTGAAAGGACAGCTAGTAAGAAACCCCACAGTGAGAATTGGGGGCTCACCAGTTCTCAGACAAGAGACTCGCTACTTGGGTGTCATCATCGATGAAAGGTGGAACTTCGGAAGGCACATTGAGTCTGTAACCCAAAGAGCATTGCAAGTACTCAATAACCTCATCTCCATAGGACACAAAAGATTTCACCTTCCACCACACCTAATGAAGTTGTATCATAACAGTATATTAACTTCAATAGTGGGTTACGGATCGGGAGTCTTGGCACACAGGCTCACAAGGGTGGTGCCTGCCATGACAGTGAGAAGAGTACAAAGTAACATGCTGTTAAGACCTACAGAACATCCCCAGGAAGTGCCCTGTTAGTGATAATGGGGATCTGTCCTCTAGATATCAAAATTCGAGAGCAAGCAGCATGATACTGGGTTAAGAAAGGGAACGACATGAAAACAGAGAATATACTGGGAGCTCTGGCTACGGACAAGGGAGAGATACGGAGATGGGGTGAGGACTTATGGCAGGAATCATGAGAAATGGATGAATCTGGCAGAAGAACCTTCGGACTCTTGCCAAATGTTAAAGAAAGGTTAGGCATGAGGTATTTCGAACCAACCCGGGGTCTAATACATTTTCTCACTAGTCATGGGCCCTACCAGACATACCTATGTCGGTTTGGGAAAAGGGCTACACCTGAGTGTGACTGGCGCTTCGGAGGGTACTCCCGACCATGTGGTTTACGAGTGCCCCCTTTTCGATGATGTAGCAGCTACATTAAGACAACAACTTCCAAACAACAACACATACGACTTATTAAGACAGAAGAGACTTTTGAAACCCTGAACAACTTGGCAAATGAGGTATCACGAAAAGTTCTGACCGCATACCTGAGGGACTTTCGCTATTAGAACCAACCACTGAACGTGTCCTAGTACCCTAATCCTGTGCCGCCTGTGCGTGTACAGATTGGAATCCAAGTGCAGGGCTAAGGGACTGGGGTACACCTATTCTCGACTAATACAGCACCGGATTTGACGTAGGTTAGTGAGTAGTTAGTAGGATTAGAAGTAGATACTAAATGAGGAACCTGCAGCGACAAGTAATTTGGGCCTGCCCAGTGTCAGGGGCACGCTCATCGGGATTAGCTCGATGAGCAAGGCCTTGAAGTAGGTTTATATCTAGGCTGAGACACCTGTAACGCTGCAGGCAGTTACGAATATTAACAAGTAGGTAAGAAAATTAGCAAGTACGTAGTAGTGTATAAATTAACAATCGTAATCTGCCTGTTAACATGTACTTTGTCACACTGTCTGTAGCTCACAAATTAACTGTAATATTGTAATGACTGTAATAGCTGCTAATAACATATAATATTGTATTAACATTAGGACCCACTAATCACTAAGGTGGTAGGTTAATTTGTATAACTATTATTTTTGTCATTGAAATAAATATTTTTTTTAAAAAAAAGCACCTTATTATCAATTTGACAAACGTTTCCAGCGGGTTTTAAGGTGGAGGAAGGGGAGAGGCTTCATGACAGCGTATAATAACGTTGTAAGCACCTAATGTACGGGACTATTCTACTCTATATAGCAGTATTTACTACGCCAGTGTAAAAATAAATGTTGTAAAATGCTTCCTTTTTAATCCATGTTTAGATCGTTTTAGGCTGAACTAAACTGGCGTGAACCCGATTATGGTTCTCATAAATGATTTTGCACAGCAAGAGCGGTGGTATTTCCTTTTTATATAAAATGTTCGTTTTTAACAAATTAAGGCATAAGTTTAAGAAAAGCCCTCCTCTCCGATATTCTATGTGTCCCCTAGAGCGGAGCCAAATGGAAAATATAAGAGGTAGTCAAATGAAGACGAGACAGACGGAAGAAAAGTAAGTAAACAGTTTTTTTTTCAAAAGTAATCGCCATAACTGTTAATACATCCATCCCACAGCGAGACAAGACGGTCGATGCCTTCATGGCGAAACGCTTACGATTGCCTACAGAATCATGATTGTAGCCAGGCTTGCACCTCTTCGTAGGAAGCAAATTGACGGCAACCAATATCTTTCTTCGGGGCTCCAAAAATGTGGAAATCACATGGGGAGATGTATGGAGGATGTGTAAGGGCATCCCAGTGAAACGTCTGCAGCATAGTCGCAACAAACTTGTAACATAAGGGCGAGGCCACATGCTGCAAAAATTGTTCCGACTGCGCTGCAGAAGTTTCGCTAGGAGGCCCTTACGCATACTCTATACACTCCCGGTCTCTTCCCATGCGATTTTCACATTTTTTGAGCCCTGAAGATAGACATTCGTTGACGTCGATTTGCTTCGGGTGGCGATATGCACGTCTGTGTACAATGATGATTCCGTAGGCAACCTCAAACATTTTTCTGTTGGGATATCGTCACTCTCCGAGTATTATGATGAAACACACGCTAACAGCGATAGATTGATATGAAATTAACCAACAGCTCTATTCACTTCCAAAAAAAAAAAAAAAAAAAAAAAAAAGCGTGCTTCAATACTGTCACAACGACGTAACGCATAATCAATATTAGCAACAGCATTGTGGTAAGGTCTTATGGGACCAAACTGCTGAGGTCATCGGTCCCGAAGCTTACGCACTACGTCATCTAACTTTAACTTATGCTAAGGACAACACACACACACCATTGCCCGAGGGAGGACTCGAACCTCCAACGGGAGGGAGCCGCGCGGACCGTGCAGGACGCCTCAGACCGCACGGCTACCCTGCACGGCAGCAACAGCATTAATTAATATTCTATTATCTAGCACCACCGAGCTTTAATATGCACCATTAACAAACTCATACTACTGATGATAACAAAAATCTAACTTACACTTTTGCTAGTTCCACCACAATGCTGTCGTCTACTTAAACTTACGTGTACTCGCACAAATAAAAAAACGACGGCCTTCTAGTACGGAAGCAGATTGACAGACACTAATAGAGTACTATCCCTGTCCAACGTGAGCATACACAACCTTGTTTAATAGTCCTACAGGCGTATTATACTTTCATGAAATATTCTGTATTTGTATGCCTTTAGTTTCTGATAAAGCAGCGATACTATTATTACGTCGTATTTACATTTCGTTGCGAGCCAGTGACTGTATTATTCGCAGCCTGAGAGCATTTTATGCCAAAGTTCCAAACCTATCGTGAACCCATTGTTTTCTAATGCTGCTTCCCTTTAAGTATTTGTACTATCTTTTTCTTTCCAAAGATACCTTATTTTGCCCAAGTCCGATTCAATACAGTTATTATTATATATTTCTCAAATAACGTATAGCTAAATCTTCGGTTTTCGACGTTTATGTAATATTTTTGGCCCTTATAAAGTCCAGTGAATGGGATTAACTCCATTTTAATTAACTTTTCTTAAAACATCTCTGAAAAAAATCATCTTTTCTCTCTCTTTCTTTATATTAGTATCTTTACTTCGTTCTTTCCCTTTACTAAGAGAATGAAAACTTTCTTTAGTACTTTCCCTGTACTACAAATGATGTACGCAGAACACAGTTTTAAATTTTCACATGATTAAGCAACTTTATTTTTGACAAACAGCCTATTGGCTTCTGTCTCGGATTCTTCTGCCGACATTCATCTAATGATTTTTCTGACGTTTCGCCAGCGCGAGTGGCTGCCATTGTCAAAGCTTCACCCTCCATTGCCGGTGGTGAACTGGAGCCGAGCTCGCGGCCGCAGACTATATGTACCTGGCGCGCCAACGTCCGAGGGCTACTCCGCGGTCATTTCCGGTGCGGTCCTCCTCTTGCTACCTGTAACGGTCGTTCGCTGCAGAACGGGGAGCCAAGATCCGTTTACCTTAAGGCTTTCCTCTTTCTTGTTGAAACTGTTCGCGTGTTTTTGTATTTCTACAGCTTCTCTGAAAAAGCTCGTGTGATAGTGCTTCTCTACAGCCAGAACTTCCGTGTCGGCGAATTTTATTACGTGGTCGGTCTCATTCAGTGCGTGGATCTTGGGTAATCCATACAGCCAAGGTGGTAGGGCTTCTGTGTTGCGCAGGTTTCTCTGTATGTCAGCCGGCAGAGAAGACGCCTTGATTAATCGATCCATAAGAACAACGTTCCACTGAAACCGATCGTTAGCGCTCCTGGCTCACCGACGTATAAACTAGCAAAACACTTGGCCTCTCTGCTCCAGCCACACGTAGGGAAGACCGACACATACATTAAGGACTCAGGACATTTCATTGAGAAGCTGAAGAAACTGAAACTTGCACCAATCGACATACTGGTCAGCTTTGATGTTGCTTCGTTATTTACGAAAGTGCCACTCAGTGACGCTCTGGAGCACATCGGATCCATTTTCCCGCAAGACATCAAAAATCTCTTCCATGCATGTCTCACCACGAGCTATTTCACGTGGAATGGCGATTTCTACGAACAGCTGGAAGGCGTCGCCATGGGCAGTTCTCTCAGTCCAGTGGTGGCCAACTTCTTCATGGAACAATTCGAAGCACAGGCACTGGACTCGGCGACTTGCAAACCTAAGGTGTGGTACAGGTACGTCGATGATACTTTCTGGAGCCATGGTGAAGAACAGCTTGGTGACTTCCTAAGACACTTGAACAGCCTCCATGCCAACATAACATTTACCGTGGAAGTAGAAAAGGACAAGAAACTGCCATTTCTAGATGTGCTGGTCAGAAGGGACAGCGAAAACTTGGGACACAGCATGTATCGAAAACAGACACATACGGACCGATACCTGCATAAACTGTCAAACCACCACCCGAGCCAGAAAAGAGGCATGATTAACACGCTCGTAACGAGAGCAGGACGAATATGTGAGCCGCAACACCTCAAACGAGAAGTTCAACGCCTGGAAACTGTTCTGAGGAGCAATGGGTACTCCACAAATTATATTAGAAGTGTAACAGAGCTAAACACTCGGCGAAGTAAGGAACCAGAAAAAGAAATGTCGGGTACGGCCTTTCTACCATACATTCCCAGAGTGACGGACAGAATCGGCCGTATATTGCGTAAACATGGCGTAAAGACGATTTTCAAACCGACAAGGAAAATCAAAGAGTGTCTTAGATCGGCGAAGGAGAAAAGAGACCCACTTGCTATGTCGGGAATATACCGTATACCTCGCACATGCGGAAAAGTTTATGTCGGAATGACTGGACGATCAATTAACACCAGGATCAAAGAGCATAAACAACATTGCAGGTTGGGGCAGGTGGAGAAATCGGCCGTGGCAGAGCACGCACTAAATGAGACCGACCACGTAATAAAATTCGCCGACACTGAAGTTCTGGCTGCAGAGAAGCACTATCACACGCGCTTGTTCAGAGAAGCTGTAGAAATACAAAAACACGCGAACAGTTTCAACAAGAAAGAGGAAAGCCTTCAGATAAACGGATCCTGGCTTCCCGTACTGCAGCGAACGACCGTCGCAGGTAGCAAGAGGAGAACCGCACCGGAAATGACCGCGGAGTAGCCCTCGGACGTTGGCGCGCTGGGTACATATAGTCTGCTGCCGCGAGCTCGGCTCCAGTTCACCACCGGCAATGGAGGGTGAAGCTTTGACAATGCCAGCCACTCGTGCTGGCGAAACGTCAGAAAAATCATTAGATGAACGTCGGCCGAAGAACCCGAGACAGAAGCCAGTAGGCAGTTTGTCAGCAAGTGGCCACGAAAGCCTTAACAATTTTGTAACTTTATTTTTACATTGAAAATCTCAAGGGTCACAGTTTATAGTGGTTAGTTCAAGTGCTGTTTATAAACTATTCCCCTTTGAATCGAAAAACAAACTAAAAAGCATAATCAAAAAATCTAAAAATTCAAACCTCCTCAGGCGTTGACATTCACGTACCCACTACACCTTGAAGTTTCTAAATCAATTACAGCACATGAATCGTAAGAGATAATCACCGTTCGTCCCTCCTTTAAATGGTTTTTGATTGGATCGTTTTCTGCCTTGATTCTATGAAAATATAGGAAGATTGTCTATTTCCAAAGACAATCACGATATTGCTACAGTATACACTCCTGGAAATGGAAAAAAGAACACATTGACACCGGTGTGTCAGACCCACCATACTTGCTCCGGACACTGCGAGAGGGCTGTACAAGCAATGATCACACGCACGGCACAGCGGACACACCAGGAACCGCGGTGTTGGCCGTCGAATGGCGCTAGCTGCGCAGCATTTGTGCACCGCCGCCGTCAGTGTCAGCCAGTTTGCCGTGGCATACGGAGCTCCATCGCAGTCTTCAACACTGGTAGCACGCCGCGACAGCGTGGACGTGAACCGTATGTGCAGTTGGCGGACTTTGAGCGAGGGCGTATAGTGGGCATGCGGGAGGCCGGGTGGACGTACCGCCGAATTGCTCAACACGTGGGGCGTGAGGTCTCCACAGTACATCGATGTTGTCGCCAGTGGTCGGCGGAAGGTGCACGAGCCCGTCGACCTGGGACCGGACCGCAGCGACGCACGGATGCACGCCAAGACCGTAGGATCCTACACAGTGCCGTAGGGGACCGCACCGCCACTTCCCAGCAAATTAGGGACACTGTTGCTCCTAGGGTATCGGCGAGGACCATTCGCAACCGTCTCCATGAAGCTGGGATACGGTCCCGCACACAGTTAGGCCGTCTTCCGCTCACGCCCCAACATCGTGCAGCCCGCCTCCAGTGGTGTCGCGACAGGCGTGAATGGAGGGACGAATGGAGACGTGTCGTCTTCAGCGATGAGAGTCGCTTCTGCCTTGGTGCCAATGATGGTCGTATGCGTGTTTGGCGCCGTGCAGGTGAGCGCCACAATCAGGACTGCATACGACCGAGGCACACAGGGCCAACACCCGGCATCATGGTGTGGGGAGCGATCTCCTACACTGGCCGTACACCACTGGTGATCGTCGAGGGGACACTGAATAGTGCACGGTACATCCAAACCGTCATCGAACCCATCGTTCTACCATTCCTAGACCGGCAAGGGAACTTGCTGTTCCAACAGGACAATGCACGTCCGCATGTATCCCGTGCCACCCAACGTGCTCTAGAAGGTGTAAGTCAACTACCCTGGCCAGCAAGATCTCCAGATCTGTCCCCCATTGAGCATGTTTGGGACTGGATGAAGCGTCGTCTCACGCGGTCTGCACGTCCAGCACGAACGCTGGTCCAACTGAGGCGCCAGGTGGAAATGGCATGGCAAGCCGTTCCACAGAACTACATCCAGCATCTCTACGATCGTCTCCATGGGAGAATAGCAGCCTGCATTGCTGCGAAAGGTGGATATACACTGTACTAGTGCCGACATTGTGCATGCTCTGTTGCCTGTGTCTATGTGCCTGTGGTTCTGTCAGTGTGATCATATGATGTATCTCAGCCCAGGAATGTGTCAATAAAGTTTCCCCTTCCTGGGACAACGAATTCACGGTGTTCTTGCTTCAATTTCCAGGAGCGTATTATTGTACAATAACGTAAACTTGCGCTGCCCGGACCTCAAAACTACAAATCTCCCCTCAGTAGGTGGTCGTGGGGTTCTGAACACGCAATAATAATAATTATAATCCTAATTGGCCGATACTCACTCCGTATTCGTGTACACACAATATTATATCAGCTGTGTTATCTTTTATGGTGCACGCGATCAATACTCCAAATTATCCAAAATACTGGATAGTTAACGGATGAGTTCTCCAACATTCACATGAATCCCTAACCAAAGAAAAGAAACCTACACAACATCTAATAGCCGGTACGACCAGCTATTCTTCAAAATTCATCAACAGAGTTGCCATATAATCGCGTACAGTATTTCCGTATTTATAATCCACAGCGCGTAGCGTTACGCGGACACCCACCTAGCTATCTTCCGAATCTAAATTATCGTGCGCTCATATAGCAATCACGTTGGGCTGCCACGTACTAATCCAACGGATTAAACTCCCTACCTCAAGACTGGCTGCCGAATCGTGAACAAATTAATTTCAGTTAACTTGTTGGAGTATATTATTATTGATGACGAACGAGAATTCAGAATCAAACTACGACACGTCAGTGTCCTGTTATACACCACTACGACCAACCGTTACCCATCTGCGTGATAACAAAGACTACTCACGCTTTCTTCCTCGAGGATCGAACTAAGAACTATTTTTCCAACAAACTTAGAACTGTATTATCCCTTGTACATGTTAAGTTCATTCTTCATGGTCTTCGGTAACGTTTCTTGCGGCCAGCTGCAAGAGTTGTAGCGTCGCTGACACGCCTTGCGTAACAAAAATTTTTTGGCGCAATACCAAGTTCTCCAAGATACTAAACGCCTGTCACTGTGCCTATGTACAGTCCAGAGCTGTTCTACGATGCCTACGGAGCCTAAGTCTCGTAGACGACGGACGAACACTGCAGCTTCGACGGTAACTGAAGACTGTACACGACTCGGCACAATGAAGGGAACTGGCCGGCCGCTGTGGCCGAGCGGTTGTAGGCGCTTCAGTCGGGAACCGCGCGACGGCTACGGTCGCAGGTTCGAGTCCTGCCTCGGGCATGGATGTGTATGATGTCCTTAGATTGCTTAGGTTTAAGTAATTCTAAGTTCAGGGAACTGATGACCTCAGCTGTTAAGTCCCATAGTGCTTAGAGCCATTTGAACCGTTTTGATTGTTGTGTGGTACTCTCTGGAATCGTGAGTACTGTAACCACATTTTCCATGAACGCACTGGCTGTCTTGTCTCGCGGTGGGATAAATATGTTAACAGTTTTTGTTTTGAAATACAGTTTACCTACTTTTCCTTTATTTGTCTCGTCTTCATTTGACAGCCCCTTATACTTAACATTATTCTTTCTGCAACGGAAAACTTCGGCCCAAGTTAATTTTTTGGCAACGCTTTTCAAAAGGTAATTTTTGGTGGTCACCAAGATGGCGATGAGCGTTAGAGAAGCTCCTTGGTTTGACGAAGGTCTCCAGGAGCGCATGGATAGATTCCTGGGAGTTAGTTGATGGTTAGCACCAGGCTGGTAATGACGGGCTGGCATATCTGAGGATATACCTCAGAATTCGCCGGTAGCTTATTTTAGAAATGGCAATTTAGGACGGCGACAGAAAATAGCACTTATCCTGGAAGTTTGTGTTTTCATGCTGGGACCGGACGTTTTAAATAGCCCGCGCCAAGAGCAGTCAGCCTCATTTCGGCCCTGGGACCACAGAGGATCTCGTGAAAAACTGGCAGCCACAGCCAGCACAACAGGGCGAGATTTACGGCGTACAGATTTGGTAATATGCAGTCATGCTCCACCTTTGTTCCTCCTTGGTAGGATTTCTCTCTCTCGCTCGTAGAAAGAATAGGGGCTTTATTGATTACTTTTGTACATTTCCTTTCAAAGGATGTTAGATAACACGTGAGCTAGATACTGAACACTAATGCCCTTTTTCTCACTGCTTAACATTCGTTTTCTATTTGCTTTGTAAATCATGGATGTAGAATGTATATCAGTCGCATTTGGGCTCTACCCTTACACTGCCTTTCATGTTCACCAACATAGACATGTTTAGCTTTCTCAATCAGTGTTCAGAGTGACTGCTTGATTTACAGGATCGCGTCACATGCTTTTCCAGCCCACACGGTATGGTATTATATTCCTTGGGTTTCATAGAGGAAGCGATGGGCAAGTGAGGGGTAACTCATGGTGTGCCCTCTCTTTATCTCGATCTGTCACCTTCTGATGAAATCGTCTTCTTCCTTCCATTTACAACTGGAAACTCTGCAGAAAAGTTTATTCGTTGATGCAGCGGCACCAGAACGGGAGGAGACTGTAGTCAACCGACATAGGCAGAATTGCCAACTTCGGGCGACGGCTGGGCGCTAGGTGGAGCTGCCCCATTCTCCGAGTGCGTCTTTGGCAGCCGCCGGCGAATACCTGCCGGATGCTCCCCAATGAGGAGGACGCGCATAAATTACTGCCACATGCTTAACATAACCGGTAGTGTCGACGCAACGCAGAGCACAAGCATCTTCCGGGCACCCACTGATCCTTCCACTGTTCAGCACTCGCCACAGACAACACGTCTGGAAGGCATCGTTTTTACTGTTTTCGCAGTACACTGATAATTACTACAGAAAAGTAATACTGAGCGAACAGACGAGCCCTTGCGACCGATGCCCTGTATTCCATATCGTCCCTTTCGTTTCCTTGCAGTAGGAGCGAGTGAACCCCAAATATCGGACGTTATTCAGGGACATTGAAAGGCATCAGCTTTCAGACGTTTGTCGCGTCGTACATTCTGCTGCACGCCGGTAAGCACTTCTGTCTCAAAGAAGCTGCAGTCAAGTAGCTGTTTGGTGGGCTAGTATATTTAGGGCGGGAACTGTTATTTTAGTCTCAACAAGTCGTCTGAATTCTGACACGATCCAACGAATAGAAAAGGTTGGCGGGTAGAATCGGTTAGCGAGGGCTGCGTAATGGACTGACAAACTGTCACTCTCGTCTGGACACACTGTCCTTCCGCAAAGGGGCATTGTCTTTGTGGTAATCTAATTATCACATTGAAGCGATGTTGTTCTGTATTATGGTGAGTTGGTTGCTGGTCCCTTGTTTGCGTTGTACTTACGTGACTGTACGTTTGGTGCCTATTCAGTCTGTGTAACACTAGATTTCCTTCCGCGAGATACTTTGCAAGTTGTTTAACGTGGATAACGTTAGTTCTCTGTTCGAGTTCTCGATTTCGTTAGAACACATGGGAATCGATACACAGTTTCAAGTCAGCCACCCGAGCCTTCAGGTTGTTTATCTCGTTGGTTTTCCACTCATCAAATAATACGTATTTTGGGTGTTAAGCTAATACATTATACTTTTATCTGTTACATATGGGTGGTCCGTTGAGTGGGATTTGCATATGAAACATCTGAATAGTATATTAACAGTGTACATATAATTTGGATTTTTATGAACTCATAGTTCAGTTCCTTAATCATTGTTCAAGTTATTCTGTGTGTTCCATACCTCACATTTGTTCACTGATACTTTCTCTAACATACTGCTTTCACTGCCTTCAATAGTGGTGAGATTTTTAATTAAATGGAATTTTCAACTACGCAGCTAAATTCATGTTACTGTGGAACTTCTATATACGTGCTTGCGAAGACGCAAACTTCGAGACATAATTCTGCTCTCATACTAGCTCAGTCCGCCTTCGTAACTGAGTGGTCAGCGTTGATGATGCTATACGAAGGACCTGGGTTCGATTCCCTGTACTGCCAAGGATGTCTCTTTGGTGGTGCGGATTCCACTGATCCTCGCGATGCCAATTGAGAAGCTACTTAATGTAACAGTCTTTTTTATTTATTTTTTGTGTATGAAAAGTGCCGTCCTGTTCCTTAACTATCGTGTATGTCTGTGTTGTAATGTTCAAATGGTTCAAATGGCTCTAAGCACAATGGAACTTAACATCTGAGGTCATCAGTCCACTAGAATTAGTACTACTTAAACCTAACTAACCTAAGGACAGCACACACATCCATGCCCGAGGCAGGATTCGAACCTGCTACCGTGTTGTAATGAGACTCTGAATAACGCAAATGGCGTGCTTACGTAAACGTCACCTGATGAAATGAGTCGGCAAATCCAACTGAAACTCTGGCTGTATTGCAATAAGCTTTTACCAAACATAGTCACAAAACGTAAATCTTTATATTAAAGCAGGAATCCTACGAAATTCTTTACCGCGCAATGCAGTGCACCATGTTACAATGCGTGGCGTCGCAGGGCTTGTCTTGCAGTACCAACGTACAAAACAAAGGAATAGTAATTCCAGATAAAATAAGAAGTCGAAATTCGAAAGAATAGTTGTCCAAAGTATTTCTATAAAAATGCCTTGTAAATTTACGTATGCAAACCGAATAAATAAAATTCCATACATTAAACAACAATACTGTCTGACAAAGAACTTAACCAGACAACAATTTTGAAACGTAAAGCTTCACTGTGAATGATTTTTACCGAGTCCTGACTGATGTTAAACTTGCCCTAACTAAGTTTCATGACTTACCTTATGCCAACAGCATCTCCGTACGGCTCATAGGTGATGAATGTTAAAATGCAGCTCCAAGGCAAACAAGCTAAAGAAAAACCTTGCCAAGTGCGATGCATTAAAGTGAAACTGTACTATGCTTTACTCCGAATGACTGCGTTTCACTAAATACAACGCGGCGCGACTACAATACAAATTTTCGAGAGAAAATGATGGAAGTAATTAAACTTGCTGAATGATGTCGAAGAGACTAGCATTCAAAATTTGTGTTGTGAAATCTGATTCCTGAACAATTACAACAATCTTTACACAAATTCATTTCTTACGAAACATTTTCCTCTGCCATCGTTACTGAAATGGTAAAGGAGTGATGAATCTATAACTCTGAGTGCAAGCCTCGTGAGCAGACAACTTTGTTTAATCTCGTCTCGACAATCAAACTAACCTACTGAAATCAATAAAGAAAAAACATGATAAATATCTGAATTTCTTAGACTCAAGATAAATAACACGCGTGCAAGGAATGCAGCGACAACATTACCGGAATACTTTCACATTTCTCAAATCAATCTTAACAAAATCATATCTCAAAATATCTACAACATCGGCATCTGCAGCTCTGTGGCTGCTAGTTATTTCCAGAACGTGTGACCAACACCCATCCCTCTAACTTAATTTTCACTCAATGCTGCACTTGCAGCGATAACACTGCTGACAACCAAGGAGCACACTGCTTGTACGCAGACCATCTGTGGCGTAACATTTCGACTCTTGCAATCTTCTCTTTGAAAAAAAAAATCCAGTGTACAAATAAGAAGTGCGATACAACGAATTAAAAGGGAGCTCACATGAGTTCCACTGAATACCAAAGTTATTAACCTGATATTGATTGAGAAATAGCGCCTCCTAGGTGTGGAAAGTCGGAAAAATGGCCGGGAGACTGGTCAGCTGACAATATGTCTGCCCCTTCAATACCGCATTCGGATGAAGCTTAAAGACAGAGCATGACACGGTGGCTGGTCGATATCTCTTGGGCCTTCACGGCATAGACTAGGAACTAATTAACACTAGCTCAGATATTTTCTGTTTACTGAGTGTTGTAGGATACAGGCTGCAAACACATTTGCATCGCACAAGTAGCTGTATTACATCTGTTGCAAAGATTGTGCTTTCAGTTGTCTTTTTTTCACTTCTGTTAAGGGGGGTAGAACGTCAAACGGGCCGACTTGGAGCAGAAGAGGCACCACAGGACATTTTACTTTCTACTGTCTGAACTTTTACAAATAAATTCATAAAAATTTGTCAGTATGGCCAGGAAGGATTCAGAATTCACACTCATAGCAGTGGAAGTGCAAAACATAAAAAAACAATTCTTTTTATATATGAAATACAAAATCAAATAGGGGTAATGCAGGAGTAGGTTTAATAATGAATAAAACAATAGGAATGGGGGTAAGCTACTACAAACAGCACAGCGAACGCATTGTTGTGGCCAAGATAGACACGAAGCCCACGCCTACGACAGTAGTACAAGTCTATATGTCAACTAGCTCTGCAGATGACGAAGAAATTGAAGAAATCTATGATGAAATAAAAGAAATTGTTCAGATAATGAAGGAAGACGAAAATTTAATAGTCATGGGTGACTGGAATTCGATAGTAGGAAAAGGGAGAGAAGGAAATGTAGTAGGTGAATATGGATTCTGAAATGAAAGAGGAAGCCGCCTGGTGGAATTTTGCACAGTGCACAACTTAATCATAGCTAACACTTGGTTCAAGAATCACGAAACAAGGTTGTATACATGGAAGAAGCCTGGAGATACTGACAGGTTTCAGATATATTATATAATGGTAATACAGAGATTTAGGAACCAGGTTTTAAATTGTAAGACATTTCCAGGGGCAGATGTTGACTCTGACCACAATCTATCGGTTATCAACTGTAGATTAAAATTGAATAAACTGCAAAAAGGTGGGAATTTAAGGAGATGGGACGTGGATAAACTACTAAACCAGAGGTTGTACAGAGTTTCAGGGAGAGCATAAGGGAACAATTCACAAGAATGGGGGAAAGAAATACAGTAGAATAAGAATGGGTAGGTTTGAGGGATGAAGTAGCGAAGGGAGCACAGGATCAAGTAGGTAAAAAGACGAGGGCTAGTAGAAATCCTTGGGTGACAGAAGAAATATTGAATTTAGTTCACGAAAGGAGAAAATATAAAAATGCAGTACATGAAGCAGGCAAAAAGGAATACAAACGTCTCAAAAATGAGATCAACAGGAAGTGCAAAATGGCTAAGTAGGCATGGCTACAGGACAAATGTAAGGATGTAGATCTCACTAGAGGTAAGGTAGATACTGCCTACAGGAAAATTAGAGACCTTTGGAGATAAGAGAACGACTAGTATGAATATCAAGAGCTCAGATGGAAACCCAGTTCTAAGCAAAGAGGGGAAAGCAGGAAGGTGGAAGCAGTATATAGAGGGTCTATACAAGGGCGATGTAATTTAGGGGGAATATTATGGAAATGAGAGGCAATACTGACCCCACGACTTATTTTAGAAGCTAGATTAAGAAAAGGCAAACCTACGTTTCTAGCATTTGTAGACTTAGAGAAAGCTTTTGACAATGTTGACTGGAATACTCTCTTTCAAATTCTGAAGGTGGCCGGAGTAAAATACAGGGAGCGAAAGGCTATATACAGTTTGAACAGAAACCAGATGGCAGTTATAAGAGTCGAGGGACATGAAAGGGAAGCAGTGGTTGGGAAGGGAGTGAGACAGGGTTCTAGCCTCTGCCTGATGTTGTTCAATCTGTATATTGAGCAAGCAGTAAAGGAAACAAATGATAAATTCGGAGTAGGTAATAAAATCCATGGAGAAGAAATAAAAACTTTAAGGTTTGCCGATGACATTGTAATTCTGTCAGAGACAGCAAAGGACTTGGAAGAGCAGTTGAACGGAATGGACAGTGTCACGAAAGGAGGATATAAAATGAACATCAACAAAAGCAAAACGTGGATAATGGAATGTAGTCGAATTAAGTCGGGTGTTGCTGAGGGAATTAGATTAGGAAATGAGACACTTAAAGTAGTTAAGGACTTTTGCTAGTTGTGGAGCAAAATAACTGATGATGGTCGAAGTAATTTTCCAAATCTCTTAAAAACTGTGGTAAAAATTGAGATAATTAACTACAAAATTTGTTTTCCTTCTAAACATAAAGTTTAAAACGTAACAGCTCATTCATTTTTTCATAAATTAAATAGATTCTAGAGTTTCAGACACCTGTAAGTATGGTTTGTATGCTGTGCAAAATTCATCGAACAGTCTCTCTGACTTATGAAGAAAAGTGTACCTATAGCAACAAATGCAGCCAATAGAAATTGAAAAAATGATGAAATTTCACATGTAAAAAAAATTATTTTCTTATGTTTTTGAACTTCCGCTGCTACGAGTGTGGATCCTGAATCCTTCCTGGTCATGCTGACAAAGTTTTATGAATTTACTTGTAAAAGTATAGACAGTGGAAATTAAAATGTCCTGTGGTGCCTCTCCTGCTCCAAGTCGGCCCGTTTGACGTCCTACCCCCCTTAAATCCTCCTATGAGAACATCCTCGCCACTAAGAAATTTAAAAACAAATTTCGTCACATTTCGATTTTTCATACATGGTGTACGTTGCTCCCTATATTTGGAAATGTACCCCCACTTTACATATCCTAATATGAACTGAATTGTAACTGATCTAAATGCAGCTTGACTTTGTATTAATTACACAACGGAAGTAAAACAATTATCAAGCCCTAATTAAAATTTCCACTTACCGCGCGCCTTGACAACATTGTTGCAGATTTCTCGAAAGCACAACAGCAAACAGCAAGCAGGCAGCGGCTAAGCTCTGTTTTCAATACATATTAAAACTGTTGCATCTGGTAGTGTGTAATGACAAACAGTGTAGTGGGGAGAATAACTGTTATGTATATTCAAAAAGACAAAGTAAAACTTCGCGTGATCTTCACTCATACCGTTGGTCTGAACAATACTATGCTTAAGAATATCAACAATGATTTTAAAAGGGTACAGTGTTAACAGAGAAATTTCTATACAAATCAAACAGCTTAATCAGTTAATATGTTGCTCCATGATTCTAGTAAGTGCGGTGGTCTCTTTCTCAGCTCTAAAAAAGTTTACTAGCTGACGATAATTATTCCTAGCTGCGCAAAGCTGCAGTCTCACCTCAAACTTCTTCTCTCCATAAATAAAGACGTTATTCAAAATATATATTCCTTTCTCCTTTCAATGTGTACACGATATTCATCCTTGCTGTCCTTTCTTCATCTAATAAATACAATTACAAGTCCACACAGCACTACTAAAAAAATACGTCCATCAGCTACCATACTTCAACTACGGATGTATCAGACTACGCAGAGGCAAAGATTGTGCCACGACAAGACAACAGATTGTTTAACAATAGCATAACTTATTCTCTCTCTCTCTGACGTGCTCATCGATGAGACACAAAAATCAAAATGACATGGCAACCTTACAATGCGTCAGATTTCATATAAAGGGGTACTGTTCAGAGCATTAAATACCGGTGTATTGAACTCAAAGGTTAAAGTATAAAAATGATCATTGTTTTCTCGGTATATGTGTATCTGCTGACTCATTATAAATTGCATTTTGTTTGATTTATCTTCCATACCTATCTTTATGTCTGTAAATCCCAGAGAATATATATGTATAATAGCGCAATTGACGGGAGTATGCGCTGTGCGACTAGCTTGGAAGTCGATCTGTTAATGTTCGTACACAGAGTAGGCTGACTGTCTTGGGGTAGCACAGTGACTCTCTTGAAACTTGATTTGAGACTATGTATGTCAGCCTCAGACCACATAAGTGGTAACAGTTACGGTTTCCACTTATTATCATGTCATAATCAGGTTATCTGTTTAAAAAGACAAGAAAAGGGTTATGCTACAAAACTAGGAAACTAAACTACAATCAAATTAACTTATGTACACAACCACACGAACATGAATATGTCACACAGTAAGTCGTCAGCTGGAGAGACCCCGAGAGGCGTTCACAGTATATATACATACATTAATCCTTGTTCCATAGATCAGGAACACAACATGTCACAATGATGTGGAATGTGTCACTTTAACATAAGTTTTCTTTACACAAAATAATTAATTTTTTTTCCAGTTACTACTTCATATCTAAGAACTCATCTAGTTTAAGTAGAAGGAGTTGCCATTCAGAAATTCTTTTAATTTGCTTTCAAATTTTGGTTGGCTATCTGTCAGACTTTTAATACTATTTGGCAAATGACCAAAGATTTTTGTGGCAGCCTAATTCACCCCTTTCTGTGCCAAAGTGAGATTTAATCCAGAATATTGAATATCATCCCTTCTTCTAGTGTTGTAGTTATGCGCTTCGCTGTTATTTTTGAATTGGGATGGGCTATTAATGACGAATTTCGTAAGGTACTGTGAATATCCCGAGTTCCTTAAATAAATGTCTTCAAGGTGATCTTGGGTGGACTCCAGCTATTATTCTGATTACACGCTTTTCTGCAATGAATACTTTCTCTCTTAATGACGAATTGCCCCAAAATATGATGCTATATGAAAGCAGTGAATGAAAATAGACATAGTACTCTAATTTACTGATATGTTTATCACCAAAATTTGCGATAACCCTAATAGCATAAGTAGCTGAACCTAACCATTTCAGCAGATCATAGATGTGTTTCTTCTGATTCAATTTCTCATCAATGCACACACCCAGAAATTTTGAGTATTCTACCTTAGCAACAGACTTCTGTTCATTATATTTATCAATGATGTTATGCCATTTACTGTACAGAATTGTACAAACTGTGTTTCCTCAAAATTTAGTGAGTATATTTGCAGAGAACCACTTAATAATTTTCTCAAAGGCACTATTTGCAATTTCCTCAGTTGAATCTTGCTTCTTGTGTGTGATTACTATACTTGTATCATCAGCAAAATGAACTAACTTTGCATCTTCATGAATACAGTGTGGTAAGTCGTTAATATATATTAAGAGCAATAATGGACCCAAGATTGAACCCTGTGGGACACCATTCTTGATTCCTCCCCAGTTAGAAGACACTGTTGGTTTTTTTTAGACTATCTGTACTGTTAATTTCAACCTTCCAATTAAGTATGATTTAAACCGTTTGTGCACTGTCCCACTCATACCACAATACTTAAGCTTATCCAGAAGAATTTCATTATTCATGCAATCAAAAGCATTTGAGAGATCACAAAATATCCCAATGTGCGATGTTCGGTTATTCATTGCATTTACCATTCGATCAGCGAAAGCATATACAGCATTTTCTGTTGAAAAGCCTTTCTGAAAACCAAACTGACATTTTGTTAGTACCTCATTTTTACAAATATGTGATACAACTCTTGAATACATTACTTTTTCAAGAATTTTGGATAAAGCTCTCAGAAGTGAGTGTGAACAGTATATCCGCGTATTGGCGATAAGGTTGTTGGAACTGAATGGTACAGTCGACCACATAACAGTGTAAAGTTGGCAGCTCTTAAATACCAAATGTAAGACTATTATGATGTTATCAACAATCAAAGCGCACGTCTGCTTCCACTATCTGATCAGAAGTATCCAGACAGTCCTATGTAATGCGAAATTACCCTCAAGATGCCACGAGAGGCGCAACCTCCGTTATAAAAGGAGGCAAGCCGTATTGTGTTCTCAGTTGAGAAGTAATGACAGCATAACGGTTCAGTCAGGAGACTTTACCGACTTGGAACGTGGACTAGCCACTGGGTGTCACCTGAGTAACAGCTCCAAGCGGGACATTTGAATCCTCCTTCAGCTGACAAAGTCGATTGCTGATGACAAGATTGTGAAGTGGAAGCGCGAAGAAACAACCGGAGCTAAACCAAGACCAAGCGACACTGTGTAGTGACGGACAAAGACCATACAGCGTTCCAAACGGTTCTTGTAAAAAAATGTCGCATATAATCATCGGAAGGATTCATTCGTGAGTTCCAGAGCCTTACAAGATATCCGGCTAGCACAAAGACTACACGTAGCTAGTTAAAAACAGTGGTGTTCAATGGTCGTGCAGCTCCTCATACGCCACACATTTCTGTAGTGAATGCTATGCGACGTTTCAAATGGTGTACAGAGCGACACAACTGGACACACTGATTTAGAATGATGAGTCACGCTGACGCCTGTGTCAATCTGGTGGAACAGCTTGGGTTTGCCGAATGCCTGCAGAACGTTGTCTGCTATCATGTGTAGTGGTGAAGAACGGAGAAGCCGTTCTTACAGTACGGAGGCGTTTGTCGTGATTAGAATGTGGTCACGTTATAACGCTTAAGAAAACGCTAAATGTGATTAGATTAGATTAATATTGTTCCATAGATCATGAATACGACACTTCGTAATGATGTGGAACGTGTCAGGTTAATAAATGTGTCTATAAAAGATATTAAAGTACATAAAATATTACATGACACTTAATATTTTTAATTTTTTTGTGGGGGTGGGGAAATTACCCCCTTACTATATCCAAAATATCATCTACTGAGTAGAAGTAGTTGCCATTCAGAAATTCATTTAATTTCCTTTTAAATTCTGTATGGCTATCTGTCAGACTTTTGATGCTATTAGGTAAGTGACGAATGACTTTTGTGGCCGCATAATTTACCCCCTTCTGAGCCAAAGTTAGATTTAACCTTGAGTGGTGAAGATCATCCTTTCTCCTAGTGCTGTAGCCATGTACACTGTTATTGTCGTATCAATAGCAACGATGTCACGGCGTAAATACAAGTTCTAAAGTTGGCACTACGACAGACACCGACGACAGCGCACTCTAGCCGGATTGGGAGAGATCTACGAGCTCCGCTCCTGATTCTACCCATATGATCAAGAGCAGACGGCCGGGACACTTCGCTTCAGCTTCGCACCTCAGGGCAAAGTTATGTATTACTGTAGTTGCTACAGTAAAGCTGATTGTAATTCTCACTGCAGTACCGAGAAATTTTCACCTTTGCCTGCTCCTATCAACGCGCCGCCTTCCAGGCGGGATACAAAAGTTGGCGACGAGGACTCCTCTTTACCTTCCTATCATTTTCTTTTTTGCTAGGTACTGCTTTAGTTCTTTCGAGATAACCCGTGTGATTGAGTGACTGTACCGGTCTTGTACGTTTTCAGGCTCAGCTATTGACGAAGCTGCTTGCTGCCATAAATGGACTGGTCACGCTACAAACTGCTGCTACTTCGGCGCCTCCGACGCCACCGCCTGCACCGACGCCGTCGCCGACGGCGCCGCCAATCCGTGCCTTCAATGCAGACGTTGAACGCTGGCCGGAATACATCGCCCAGCTCGAGGCACCCTTCGCAGCCTACAGCATACCAGGAACAGAGCGGCTTGCATTTTTCACTGCCAACCCGGGTGTTGTGTTGTACCGTGTGCTCGTGAAATTCTCACTACACGCCCAGAAACTGAAACTTACGACGAAGTGATTGATGCTTTGAACTCCCACTTCCGTGTTAGTGTAAATGTTAAGCTCCACGCTACAAATTATTTCGCGTCCGGCGTGGCCCTGCTCAGTCCAATAAATCTTGGTTAGCGGACCTTCAGCCGGCCGGTGTGGCCGAGCGGTTCTAGGCGCTTCAGTCTGGAATCGCGTGACCGCTACGGTCGCAGGTTCGAATCCTGCCTCGGGCATGGATGTGTGTGATGTCCTCAGGTTAGTTAGGTTTAAGTAGTTCTAAGTTCTAGGGTACTGATGCCCTCAGATGTTAAGTACCATAGTGCTCAGAGCCTTTTGAACCATTTTTAGCGGACCTTCAGAGATTAACATCTGATTGTGACTTTAATTGCTCATGTGCACGCTCATATGCGGATATAATTACAGACGCTATTGCGCAGAATGTGGCGGATCCCCGCATCCGCGAACAAATCCTCAGATTTAAAAATCCGTCTTCGCAGGAAGTAGTGGACTTGCTCGACAAACAAGATACATTAGACATCACTACTTCCGCATACGACGTGACCCCGGGTGTGTAATGTTAGCGCGACACAACACTTGCCCTACCGTCCGGCCCCAGCCCAGCCAGCCAAGCCAAGCTGTTCGCGCGCAAGTAAACACGTTTCAAACCAGGCACCCACTAAGAAACTGAAATCATGTCCGAACTGCTTTCACGTTCACCCACAGGACAGTTGCCCATCCCGTCAAGCACAGTGTTACTCTTGTGATGAGAAAGGACACCTGCAAGCTGTGTGCAGTAAGAGAAACTCTAATTCACAACTTGTCTCCCATTCGCGTGGGCGTCAACGCAACATCAACCGCCATGATATGGATTCACATCAGCCTATGGACGTATGGACGTTAATGCCATTTATTCAAAGGCTTCTGCTTCACATGCTTCTACAACTCGTTGTGTGAATCAAGTTTTGCCAGACACTTCCTCTCGCATTCAGCGCGATGCAAGGAAACTTTTTGTGACTTTGAACATTTGTGGGCGTTCTGTTAACATGGAGCTGGACACTGGTGCGTCAGTTTCTTTACTGAACAAATCTACGTATGACTTGCTTGCTTCGTCCCCGTTTCGTCGTTCGTATTCCACACTGACTGCATTTACTGGACAGGAAATCTGTGCTCGGCGCGTGTAGTTTGCAAGCCACATATGGTATAACGACCCGTATTGTCTTTCCATGTGCACCGCTCTAGTGGTGCTACGGACATTTTAGGCATGGACGCATTTGAACTTTTTGGCCTCGCAATTCAGGACAATGTACTTAGCATCAGCGCTAGTGACCACGCAGACAGTGTGTAAGTAGGCTGTTTACTTTTTTATGTTGGTAACGCCATGTAGCGTTCTAGATGAAAATCACTGACTGTGCTGTGTGCAGTCTGTGGCTGGTTTGCATTGTTGGAATTTGCTATTGTAGTGTTGGGCAGTTGGGTGTGAACAGCGCGTAGCGTTGCGCAGTTCGAGGTGAGCCGCCAGCAGTGGTGGATGTGGGGAGAGATGCCAGAATTTTAAGGGCGGATATCTGGACGTGTGCCCATCAGAGAGAGTAAATTTGTAGGGCTGGATGTCATGAACTGAGAGATTTATTTATTTAATTATTTATTTAATTAATTAATTATATAATTAATGAGTTTTGAACACTATTAAGGTAAATACATTGTTTGTTCTTTATCAAAATCTTTCATTCGCTAACTCTGCCTATCAGTAGTTAGTGCCTTCAATAGTTAGAATCTTTTATATAGCTGGCAGTAATGGCGCTCGTTGTATTGCAGTAGTTAGAGTAATGAAGATTTTTGAGAGGTAATTGATTCATGAAAGGTATAGGTTGTTAGTCAGGGCCGTTCTTTTGTAGGGATTTTTGAAAGTCAGATTGCGTTTCGCTAAAAATATTGTCAGTTTACGCAGTCATTTATAATTTTTCTAAGGGCACGTTTCAAATGTTGCTGCACTATGCGATGATTTTGCTGAACTCTTTTCTGATGGTTGTGCCACGGACTTTGCAGCGCATGTTGTAGTTAGACAATGCCATGCCTATTTTCCGGCGCGCACGCCCGGTACCGCATGCACTCTGCGACGCCGTAGCTGCTGAACTTAAGCATTTGCAAGGCATTGGTGTCATTGAACCTGTTTCTGCTTCACAATGGGCTTCGTCTATAGTGTGTGAAGAAACCAAACGGTAGTCTCCGTGTTTGTGCTGACTTTAAGTCTACAGTAAATCCCCAGACAGTGGGGACCGCGTCCTGAAGACATTTTTGATAAACTTGATGCGGGAAAATTCTTTTCCACGATTGACTTGCGGGACGCATATTTTCAGTTTCCGCTCGACGCACAGTCGCAGTTATTTTGTGATCAACATCCACCTTGGATTGTTAAAGTTTTGCCGTCTTCCGTTAGGTTGTGCTTCGGCACCTGGTATTTTTCAGTCTTATTTGCAGCAGTTGTGCGCCACTGTCCCTGATTGTTCAAATTATCTGCACGATATAGTTGTAGCAAGTCGCACCCCTGATGAACATTTGCAGAATTTACGTGCCTTATTTACTGTACTTTTGCAGGTAGGACTAAAGTGTAACAGACAAGCGCAAATTTTTTTTCAAACTGAGATTCAGTATTTAGGACATACGATCAACGGACAGGGTATCCACCCCTCACCGTCACATATCACTCCGATCAGAGACTTGCCAGCGCCCAGGAACTTGAAAGAACTTCAGTCTGTGTTGGGCACAATCACATTACATTCGGTTTATACCAAATGCAGCGCAGATTGCAGCGCCTTTGCATCTCCTTCGGCATAAGAACGTTCCTTTTGTTTGGTCTCGCCGGCTGCAGTGGCAGAGCGGTTCTAGGCGCTTCAGTCCGGAACCACGAAACTGCTATGGTCGCAGGTTCGAATCCTGCCTCGGGCATGGATGTGTGATGTCCTTAGGTTAGTTAGGTTAAAGTAGTTCTAAGTTCTAAGGTACTGATGACCTCAGAAGTTAAGTCCCAAAGTGCTCAGCCATTTGTTTGATCTTCGGAATGTGACGCTGCTTTCCACATGTTACAATTTGCTTTGTTGAATGATCGCTGACTCCTTTCGATCCCTCCAAACCCGTTTTGGCTGTCGACGCATCATCTCCCAGCATCAGTGCGGTTGTCTGGTACCGCATTAATTCTGTCGATCGCCTGATCGCTTTTGCGCCTAAGTTGCTCAATTCTGCCCAGCAGAACTATTCTCAAATTGAGAAGGAAACTTTAGCTATTGTCTATGGAGTGACTAAGTTTGTAAGGTCGAAAGTTCTATTTGGTCACCTATCATAAGCCTTTGACGTCGTTGTTCCACCCGTCAATCAGTTCCAGCCCGTACTGCACGAACATTTCAACATTGGTCTTTGTCTAACTACATTTACGAAATCTTGTTTCGGCCTACGGCCCAACGTGGCAATGCTGATGCTTTGTCTCGTCTACCTATCGGTCCTGACGAAGTGTTTGATTCTTCCGAACTTCTTGCGTGTTTACTGATTAGCAATATCAGGACTTAGCAGATGGTTTTCCGGTGGATTTTCGTCGCAATGCTTCCGCGACAGCTGCCGACACTTCTTTGCAGGTTCTTTTGCAGTATATTCGTACACAATGGCCTCCATCTGCTATGCAGATTCGTGATCAACTTGTTCGAGGTTACTTTACACGTCACAACTTGTCTGTTCACGAGGGTGTTACCCCAATATGGGAAAAACGCAAATATGGGAAAAACGCAAATATGGGAAAAACGCAAATATGGGAAAAACGCAAATATGGGAAAAACGCAAATATGGGAAAAACGCAAATATGGGAAAAACGCAAATATGGGAAAAACGCAAATATGGGAAAAACGCAAATATGGGGGAAAACGCAAATATGGGGGAAAACGCAAATATGGGGGAAAACGCAAATATGGGGGAAAACGCAAATATGGGGGAAAACGCAAATATGGGGGAAAACGCAAATATGGGGGAAAACGCAAATATGGGGGAAAACGCAAATATGGGGGAAAACGCAAATATGGGGGAAAACGCAAATATGGGGGAAAACGCAAATATGGGGGAAAACGCAAATATGGGGGAAAACGCAAATATGGGGGAAAACGCAAATATGGGGGAAAACGCAAATATGGGGGAAAACGCAAATATGGGGGAAAACGCAAAAATGGGGGAAAACGCAAAAATGGGGGAAAACGCAAAAATGGGGGAAAACGCAAAAATGGGGGAAAACGCAAAAATGGGGGAAAACGCAAAAATGGGGGAAAACGCAAAAATGGAAAAACGCAAAAATGGAAAAAACGCAAAAATGGAAAAAAACACGAATATGGCAGAAGAGAATTTTGTGACACAACTTGACTAGAAGAAGGAATCGGTTGACAGGATGGGTTCATGAGTAATGTGAATAACGCAAATATCGGAAAGACTCAAATTTGGCAGAGGCGCAAATTTGGCAGAGGCGCAAATTTGGCAGAGGCGCAAATTTGGCAGAGGCGCAAATTTGGCAGAGGCGCAAATTTGGCAGAGGCGCAAATTTGGCAGAGGCGCAAATTTGGCAGAGGCGCAAATTTGGCAGAGGCGCAAATTTGGCAGAGGCGCAAATTTGGCAGAGGCGCAAATTTGGCAGAGGCGCAAATTTGGCAGAGGCGCAAATTTGGCAGAGGCGCAAATTTGGCAGAGGCGCAAATTTGGCAGAGGCGCAAATTTGGCAGAGGCGCAAATTTGGCAGAGGCGCAAATTTGGCAGAGGCGCAAATTTGGCAGAGGCGCAAATTTGGCAGAGGCGCAAATTTGGCAGAGGCGCAAATTTGGCAGAGGCGCAAATTTGGCAGAACTTGACTAGGAAAATGAATCGGTTGGTAGGATGGGTTCACGAGTGATGAGAAAAACGCAAAAATGGGAAAGGCGCAAGTGTGGGGGGGACGGCGGCGCAATTGTGGGGGGGCGGCGGCGCAAGTGTGGGGGGGACGGCGACGCAAGTGTGGGGGGGACGCAAACATCGGAAAATCCCAAATATGGCAGGAGAGAATTTTGTGGCACAACTTGATTAGAATGAATCGGTTGGTAGGGTGGGTTCATGAGTGATGCGAAAAACGCAAATATGGGAAAAATGCAATTATGGGAAGGACGCGAGTATGGGAAGGACGCGAGTGTGGGAAGGACGCGAGTGTGGGAAGGACGCGAGTGTGGGAAGGACGCGAGTGTGGGAAGGACGCGAGTGTGGGAAGGACGCGAGTGTGGGAAGGACGCGAGTGTGGGAAGGACGCGAGTGTGGGAAGGACGCGAGTGTGGGAAGGACGCGAGTGTGGGAAGGACGCGAGTGTGGGAAGGACGCGAGTGTGGGAAGGACGCGAGTGTGGGAAGGACGCGAGTGTGGGAAGGACGCGAGTGTGGGAAGGACGCGAGTGTGGGAAGGACGCGAGTGTGGGAAGGACGCGAGTGTGGGAAGGACGCGAGTGTGGGAAGGACGCGAGTGTGGGAAGGACGCGAGTGTGGGAAGGACGCGAGTGTGGGAAGGACGCGAGTGTGGGAAGGACGCGAGTGTGGGAAGGACGCGAGTGTGGGAAGGACGCGAGTGTGGGAAGGACGCGAGTGTGGGAAGGACGCGAGTGTGGGAAGGACGCGAGTGTGGGAAGGACGCGAGTGTGGGAAGGACGCGAGTGTGGGAAGGACGCGAGTGTGGGAAGGACGCGAGTGTGGGAAGGACGCGAGTGTGGGAAGGACGCGAGTGTGGGAAGGACGCGAGTGTGGGAAGGACGCGAGTGTGGGAAGGACGCGAGTGTGGGAAGGACGCGAGTGTGGGAAGGACGCGAGTGTGGGAAGGACGCGAGTGTGGGAAGGACGCGAGTGTGGGAAGGACGCGAGTGTGGGAAGGACGCGAGTGTGGGAAGGACGCGAGTGTGGGAAGGACGCGAGTGTGGGAAGGACGCGAGTGTGGGAAGGACGCGAGTGTGGGAAGGACGCGAGTGTGGGAAGGACGCGAGTGTGGGAAGGACGCGAGTGTGGGAAGGACGCGAGTGTGGGAAGGACGCGAGTGTGGGAAGGACGCGAGTGTGGGAAGGACGCGAGTGTGGGAAGGACGCGAGTGTGGGAAGGACGCGAGTGTGGGAAGGACGCGAGTGTGGGAAGGACGCGAGTGTGGGAAGGACGCGAGTGTGGGAAGGACGCGAGTGTGGGAAGGACGCGAGTGTGGGAAGGACGCGAGTGTGGGAAGGACGCGAGTGTGGGAAGGACGCGAGTGTGGGAAGGACGCGAGTGTGGGGAAATCGCACATATAGCAGAAACGCGAGTATGGGGAAATCGCACATATAGCGGAAGAGAATTTTGTGTTACAACTTGACTAGAAGAAGGAATCGGTTGGTAGGATGGGTTCATGGTTAATGTGAAAAACGCAAAAATGGGAGAACTGCAAGGGAAAATCGCCAAAATCGGAAAATCGCAAATATGGCAGAAGGGAATTTTGTCGCACAATTTGACTAGAAGAAGGAATCGGTTGGAAGGATGGGTTCATGAGTAATGGGAAAAACGCAAATAAGGGAGGAACGCAGACGTGGGAAGAACGCAAATATGAGAGGAACTTGTTGCACAACTTAACAAGAGGAAAGAATCGGTTGGTAGAATACGGTCTGAAGCATCAAGGGTTCGCGAAACATGGGGAAAAACGCGAATATGGGGAGAAACGCGTATATGGGGAGACACGCGAATATTGGAAAACAACGTGAATATGGGGAAAAACGCGAATATGGCGAAAAACGCAAATATGAAAAAACGCAATATTCCCATATTTGCGTTTTCCCCCCACATTTGCGTTTTTCCCCCCACATTTGCGTTTTTCCCCCCAACATTTGCGTTTTTCCCCCCACATTTGCGTTTTTCCCCCCACATTTGCGTTTTTCCCCCCACATTTGCGTTTTTTCCCCCCACATTTGCGTTTTTTCCCCCCATCTTTTGCGAACCCTTGATGCTTCAGACCATATTCTACCAAACGATTCTTTCCTCTTGTCAAGTTGTGCAACAAGTTTACCTTCTCTCATATTTGCGTTTTCTCCCGTACTTGTGTTTTCCCCATACTTGCGTTTTTCCCCGTATTTGCGTTTTTCCCCGTATATGCGTTTTTCCCCGTATATGCGTTTTTCCCCGTATTTGCGTTTTTCCCCGTATTTGCGTTTTTCCCCGTATTTGCGTTTTTCCCCGTATTTGCGTTTTTCCCCGTATTTGCGTTTTTCCCCGTATTTGCGTTTTTCCCCGTATTTGCGTTTTTCCCCGTATTTGCGTTTTTCCCCGTATTTGCGTTTTTCCCCGTATTTGCGTTTTTCCCCGTATTTGCGTTTTTCCCCGTATTTGCGTTTTTCCCCGTATTTGCGTTTTTCCCCGTATTTGCGTTTTTCCCCGTATTTGCGTTTTTCCCCGTATTTGCGTTTTTCCCCGTATTTGCGTTTTTCCCCGTATTTGCGTTTTTCCCCGTATTTGCGTTTTTCCCCGTATTTGCGTTTTTCCCCGTATTTGCGTTTTTCCCCGTATTTGCGTTTTTGCCCGTATTTGCGTTTTTGCCCGTATTTGCGTTTTTGCCCGTATTTGCGTTTTTGCCCGTATTTGCGTTTTTGCCCGTATTTGCGTTTTTGCCCGTATTTGCGTTTTTGCCCGTATTTGCGTTTTTGCCCGTATTTGCGTTTTTGCCCGTATTTGCGTTTTTGCCCGTATTTGCGTTTTTGCCCGTATTTGCGTTTTTGCCCGTATTTGCGTTTTTGCCCGTATTTGCGTTTTTGCCCGTATTTGCGTTTTTGCCCGTATTTGCGTTTTTGCCCGTATTTGCGTTTTTGCCCGTATTTGCGTTTTTGCCCGTATTTGCGTTTTTGCCCGTATTTGCGTTTTTGCCCGTATTTGCGTTTTTGCCCGTATTTGCGTTTTTGCCCGTATTTGCGTTTTTGCCCGTATTTGCGTTTTTGCCCGTATTTGCGTTTTTGCCCGTATTTGCGTTTTTGCCCGTATTTGCGTTTTTGCCCGTATTTGCGTTTTTGCCCGTATTTGCGTTTTTGCCCGTATTTCCGCTTCTCCCGTATTTCCGCTTCTCCCGTATTTCCGCTTCTCCCGTATTTCCGCTTCTCCCGTATTTCCGCTTCTCCCGTGTTTCCGCTTCTCCCGTGTTTCCGCTTCTCCCGTGTTTCCGCTTCTCCCGTGTTTCCGCTTCTCCCGTGTTTCCGCTTCTCCCGTGTTTCCGCTTCTCCCGTGTTTCCGCTTCTCCCGTGTTTCCGCTTCTCCCGTGTTTCCGCTTCTCCCGTGTTTCCGCTTCTCCCGTGTTTCCGCTTCTCCCGTGTTTCCGCTTCTCCCGTGTTTCCGCTTCTCCCGTGTTTCCGCTTCTCCCGTGTTTCCGCTTCTCCCGTGTTTCCGCTTCTCCCGTGTTTCCGCTTCTCCCGTGTTTCCGCTTCTCCCGTGTTTCCGCTTCTCCCGTGTTTCCGCTTCTCCCGTGTTTCCGCTTCTCCCGTGTTTCCGCTTCTCCCGTGTTTCCGCTTCTCCCGTGTTTCCGCTTCTCCCGTGTTTCCGCTTCTCCCGTGTTTCCGCTTCTCCCGTGTTTCCGCTTCTCCCGTGTTTCCGCTTCTCCCGTGTTTCCGCTTCTCCCGTGTTTCCGCTTCTCCCGTGTTTCCGCTTCTCCCGTGTTTCCGCTTCTCCCGTGTTTCCGCTTCTCCCGTGTTTCCGCTTCTCCCGTGTTTCCGCTTCTCCCGTGTTTCCGCTTCTCCCGTGTTTCCGCTTCTCCCGTGTTTCCGCTTCTCCCGTGTTTCCGCTTCTCCCGTGTTTCCGCTTCTCCCGTGTTTCCGCTTCTCCCGTGTTTCCGCTTCTCCCGTGTTTCCGCTTCTCCCGTGTTTCCGCTTCTCCCGTGTTTCCGCTTCTCCCGTGTTTCCGCTTCTCCCGTGTTTCCGCTTCTCCCGTGTTTCCGCTTCTCCCGTGTTTCCGCTTCTCCCGTGTTTCCGCTTCTCCCGTGTTTCCGCTTCTCCCGTGTTTCCGCTTCTCCCGTGTTTCCGCTTCTCCCGTGTTTCCGCTTCTCCCGTGTTTCCGCTTCTCCCGTGTTTCCGCTTCTCCCGTGTTTCCGCTTCTCCCGTGTTTCCGCTTCTCCCGTGTTTCCGCTTCTCCCGTGTTTCCGCTTCTCCCGTGTTTCCGCTTCTCCCGTGTTTCCGCTTCTCCCGTGTTTCCGCTTCTCCCGTGTTTCCGCTTCTCCCGTGTTTCCGCTTCTCCCGTGTTTCCGCTTCTCCCGTGTTTCCGCTTCTCCCGTGTTTCCGCTTCTCCCGTGTTTCCGCTTCTCCCGTGTTTCCGCTTCTCCCGTGTTTCCGCTTCTCCCGTGTTTCCGCTTCTCCCGTGTTTCCGCTTCTCCCGCGTTTGCGCTTCTCCCGCGTTTGCGCTTCTCCCGCGTTTGCGCTTCTCCCGCGTTTGCGCTTCTCCCGCGTTTGCGCTTCTCCCGCGTTTGCGCTTCTCCCGCGTTTGCGCTTCTCCCGCGTTTGCGCTTCTCCCGCGTTTGCGCTTCTCCCGCGTTTGCGCTTCTCCCGCGTTTGCGCTTCTCCCGCGTTTGCGCTTCTCCCGCGTTTGCGCTTCTCCCGCGTTTGCGCTTCTCCCGCGTTTGCGCTTCTCCCGCGTTTGCGCTTCTCCCGCGTTTGCGCTTCTCCCGCGTTTGAGTTTCTCCCGCGTTTGAGTTTCTCCCGCGTTTGAGTTTCTCCCGCGTTTGAGTTTCTCCCGCGTTTGAGTTTCTCCCGCGTTTGAGTTTCTCCCGCGTTTGAGTTTCTCCCGCGTTTGAGTTTCTCCCGCGTTTGAGTTTCTCCCGCGTTTGAGTTTCTCCCGCGTTTGAGTTTCTCCCGCGTTTGAGTTTCTCCCGCGTTTGAGTTTCTCCCGCGTTTGCGTTTCTCCCGCGTTTGCGTTTCTCCCGCGTTTGCGTTTCTCCCGCGTTTGCGTTTCTCCCGCGTTTGCGTTTCTCCCGCGTTTGCGTTTCTCCCGCGTTTGCGTTTCTCCCGCGTTTGCGTTTCTCCCGCGTTTGCGTTTCTCCCGCGTTTGCGTTTCTCCCGCGTTTGCGTTTCTCCCGCGTTTGCGTTTCTCCCGCGTTTGCGTTTCTCCCGCGTTTGCGTTTCTCCCGCGTTTGCGTTTCTCCCGCGTTTGCGTTTCTCCCGCGTTTGCGTTTCTCCCGCGTTTGCGTTTCTCCCGCGTTTGCGTTTTTCCCGCGTTTGCGTTTTTCCCGCGTTTGCGCCTTCCCCGCGTTTGCGCCTTCCCCGCGTTTGCGCCTTCCCCGCGTTTGCGCCTTTCCCGTATAGGCGCCTTTCCCGTATTTCTGTATTTCCCATATATACGTTTTTCCCATATATACGTTTTTCCCATATATACGTTTTTCCCATATTTCGTGAATCATTGATGGTTCGGACAATGTCTTAAAACTGAGTCTTTCCTCTTGTCAAGTTGTGGCACAAGTTTATCTTCTCTCACATTTGCATTTTTCCCATATTTGTGTTTTTCCCATATTTGTGTCGTTTCCATATTTGTGTTGTTTCCATATTTGTGTTGTTTCCATATTTGTGTCGTTTCCATATTTGTGTCGTTTCCATATTTGTGTCGTTTCCATATTTGTGTCGTTTCCATATTTGTGTCGTTTCCATATTTGTGTCGTTTCCATATTTGTGTCGTTTCCATATTTGTGTCGTTTCCATATTTGTGTCGTTTCCATATTTGTGTCGTTTCCATATTTGTGTCGTTTCCATATTTGTGTCGTTTCCATATTTGTGTCGTTTCCATATTTGTGTCGTTTCCATATTTGTGTCGTTTCCATATTTGTGTCGTTTCCATATTTGTGTCGTTTCCATATTTGTGTCGTTTCCATATTTGTGTCGTTTCCATATTTGTGTCGTTTCCATATTTGTGTCGTTTCCATATTTGTGTCGTTTCCATATTTGTGTCGTTTCCATATTTGTGTCGTTTCCATATTTGTGTCGTTTCCATATTTGTGTCGTTTCCATATTTGTGTCGTTTCCATATTTGTGTCGTTTCCATATTTGTGTCGTTTCCATATTTGTGTCGTTTCCATATTTGTGTCGTTTCCATATTTGTGTCGTTTCCATATTTGTGTCGTTTCCATATTTGTGTCGTTTCCATATTTGTGTCGTTTCCATATTTGTGTCGTTTCCATATTTGTGTCGTTCCATATTTGTGTCGTTTCCATATTTGTGTCGTTTCCATATTTGTGTCGTTTCCATATTTGTGTCGTTTCCATATTTGGTGTCGTTTCCATATTTGTGTCGTTTCCATATTTGTGTCCGTTTCCATATTTGTGTCGTTTCCATATTTGTGTCGTTTCCATATTTGTGTCGTTTCCATATTTGTGTCGTTTCCATATTTGTGTCGTTTCCATATTTGTGTCGTTTCCATATTTGTGTCGTTTCATATTTGTGTCGTTTCCATATTTGTGTCGTTTCCATATTTGTGTCGTTTCCATATTTGTGTCGTTTCCATATTTGTGTCGTTTCCATATTTGTGTCGTTTCCATATTTGTGTCGTTTCCATATTTGTGTCGTTTCCATATTTGTGTCGTTTCCATATTTGTGTCGTTTCCATATTTGTGTCGTTTCCATATTTGTGTCGTTTCCATATTTGTGTCGTTTCATATTTGTGTCGTTTCCATATTTGTGTCGTTTCCATATTTGTGTCGTTTCCATATTTGTGTCGTTTCCATATTTGCGCCGTTTCCATATTTGCGCCGTTTCCATATTTGCGCCGTTTCCATATTTGCGCCGTTTCCATATTTGCGCCGTTTCCATATTTGCGCCGTTTCCATATTTGCGCCGTTTCCATATTTGCGCCGTTTCCATATTTGCGCCGTTTCCCATATTTGCGCCTTTCCCATATTTGCGCCTTTCCCATATTTGCGCCTTTCCCATATTTGCGCCTTTCCCATATTTGCGCCTTTCCCATATTTGCGCCTTTCCCATATTTGCGCCTTTCCCATATTTGCGCCTTTCCCATATTTGCGCCTTTCCATATTTGCGCCTTTCCCATATTTGCGCCTTTTCCCATATTTGCGTCTTTCCCATATTTCGTGAATCCTTGATGCTTCAGACAATGTATTACCAACCGAGACTTTCCTCTTGTCCACGTTGTGCCACAAGTTTTTCTTCTCTCATTTTTGCTTTTTTTTTACATATTTGCGTTTTTCCCATATTTGCGCTTTTATCATATTAGCGTTTTTCCCAAATTAGCGTTTTTCCCATATTTATGTATTTCCCATATATACGTTTTTCCCATATTTGCGTTTTTTTCCAAAAAAAATGGCTCTGAGCACTATGGGACTCAACTGCTGAGGTCATTAGTCCCCTAGAACTTAGAACTAGTTAAACCTAACTAACCTAAGGACATCACAAACATCTATGCCCGAGGCAGGATTCGAACCTGCGACCGTAGCGGTCTTGCGGTTCCATACTGCAGCGCTTTTAACCACACGGCCACTTTGGCCGGCCGCGTTTTTTCCATATTTGGGGTTTTTCCCATATTTGCGCTTTTCCCAAATTTGCGCTTTTCCCCAAATTTGCGCTTTTCCCAAATTTGCGCTTTTCCCAAATTTGCGCTTTTCCCACATTTGCGCTTTCCCACATTGCGCTTTCCACATTTGCGCTTTTCCCACATTTGCGCTTTTCCCACATTTTGCGCTTTTCCCACATTTGCGCTTTTCCCACATTTGCGCTTTTCCCACATTTGCGCTTTTCCCACATTTGCGCTTTTCCCACATTTGCGCTTTTCCCACATTTGCGCTTTTCCCACATTTGCGCTTTTCCCACATTTGCGCTTTTCCCACATTTGCGCTTTTCCCACATTTGCGCTTTTCCCACATTTGCGCTTTTCCCACATTTGCGCTTTTCCCACATTTGCGCTTTTCCCACATTTGCGCTTTTCCCACATTTTGCGCTTTTCCCACATTTGCGCTTTTCCCACATTTGCGCTTTTCCCACATTTTGCGCTTTTCCCACATTTGCGCTTTTCCCACATTTGCGCTTTTCCCACATTTGCGCTTTTCCCACATTTGCGCTTTTCCCACATTTGCGCTTTTCCCACATTTGCGCTTTTCCCCACATTTGCGCTTTTCCCACATTTGCGCTTTTCCCACATTTGCGCTTTTCCCACATTTGCGCTCTTTCCCACATTTGCGCTTTTCCCACATTTGCGCTTTTCCCACATTTGCGCTTTTCCACATTTGCGCTTTTCCCACATTTGCGCTTTTCCACATTTGCGCCTTCCCACATTTGCGCCCTTCCCACATTTGCGCCCTTCCCACATTTGCGCCCTTCCCACATTTTGCGCCCTTCCCACATTTGCGCCCTTCCCACATTTGCGCCCTTCCCACATTTGCGCCCTTCCACATTTGCGCCCTTCCCACATTTGCGCCCTTCCCACATTTGCGCCCTTCCCACATTTGCGCCCTTCCCACATTTGCGCCCTTCCCCACATTTGCGCCCTTCCCACATTTGCGCCCTTCCCACATTTGCGCCCTTCCCACATTTGCGCCCTCCCCACATTTGCGCCCTCCCCACATTTGCGCCCTCCCCACATTTGCGCCCTCCCCACATTTGCGCCCTCCCCACATTTGCGCCCTCCCCACATTTGCGCCCTCCCCACATTTGCGCCCTCCCCACATTTGCGCCCTCCCCACATTTGCGCCCTCCCCACATTTGCGCCCTCCCCACATTTGCGCCCTCCCCACATTTGCGCCCTCCCCACATTTGCGCCCCTCCCCACATTTGCGCCCTCCCCACATTTGCGCCCTCCCACATTTGCGCCCTCCCCACATTTGCGCCCTCCCCCACATTTGCGCCCTCCCCACATTTGCGCCCTCCCCCAGCATTTGCGCCCTCCCCACATTTGCGCCCTTCCCACTTTTGCGCCTTTCCCACACTCTCGTATTTTCAAATATTTCGTGAATCCTTGATGCTTCAGACAATGTCCTACCAACCGAGTCCATCCCCTTGTCAAGTTGTGCCACAAGTTTCTCTTCTCTCATATTTGCATTTTTTCCATATTTGCATTTTTTCCATATTTGCGTTTTTCCCATATTTGCGTTTTTCCCATATTTGCGTTTTTCCCATATTTGCGTTTTTCCCATATTTGCGTTTTTCCCATATTTGCGTTTTTTCCCATATTTGCGTTTTTCCCATATTTGCCTTTTTCCCATATTTGCCTTTTTCCCATATTTGCCTTTTTCCCATATTTGCCTTTTTCCCATATTTGCCTTTTTCCCATATTTGCCTTTTTCCCATATTTGCCTTTTTCCCATATTTGCCTTTTTCCCATATTTGCCTTTTTCCCATATTTGCCTTTTTCCCATATTTGCCTTTTTCCCATATTTGCCTTTTTCCCATATTTGCCTTTTTCCCATATTTGCCTTTTTCCCATATTTGCCTTTTTCCCATATTTGCCTTTTTCCCATATTTGCCTTTTTCCCATATTTGCCTTTTTCCCATATTTGCCTTTTTCCCATATTTGCCTTTTTCCCATATTTGCCTTTTTCCCATATTTGCCTATTTTTCCCATATTTGCCTTTTTCCCATATTTGCCTTTTTCCCATATTTGCCTTTTTCCCATATTTGCCTTTTTTCCCATATTTGCCTTTTTTCCCATATTTGCCTTTTTTCCCATATTTGCCTTTTTTCCCATATTTGCCTTTTTTCCCATATTTGCCTTTTTTCCCATATTTGCCTTTTTTCCCATATTTGCCTTTTTTCCCATATTTGCCTTTTGCCCATATTTGCCTTTTTTCCCCATATTTGCCTTTTTTCCCATATTTGCCTTTTGCCCATATTTGCCTTTTGCCCACATTTGCCTTTTTGCCCACATTTGCCTTTTTGCCCACATTTGCCTTTTTGCCCACATTTGCCTTTTTGCCCACATTTGCCTTTTTGCCCACATTTGCCTTTTTGCCCACATTTGCCTTTTTGCCCACATTTGCCTTTTTGCCCACATTTGCCTTTTTGCCCACATTTGCCTTTTTGCCCACATTTGCCTTTTTGCCCACATTTGCCTTTTTGCCCACATTTGCCTTTTTGCCCACATTTGCCTTTTTGCCCACATTTGCCTTTTTGCCCACATTTGCCTTTTTGCCCACATTTGCCTTTTTGCCCACATTTGCCTTTTTGCCCACATTTGCCTTTTTGCCCACATTTGCCTTTTTGCCCACATTTGCCTTTTTGCCCACATTTGCCTTTTTGCCCACATTTGCCTTTTTGCCCACATTTGCCTTTTTGCCCACATTTGCCTTTTTGCCCACATTTGCCTTTTTGCCCACATTTGCCTTTTTGCCCACATTTGCCTTTTTGCCCACATTTGCCTTTTTGCCCACATTTGCCTTTTTGCCCACATTTGCCTTTTTGCCCACATTTGCCTTTTTGCCCACATTTGCCTTTTTGCCCACATTTGCCTTTTTGCCCACATTTGCCTTTTTGCCCACATTTGCCTTTTTGCCCACATTTGCCTTTTTGCCCACATTTGCCTTTTTGCCCACATTTGCCTTTTTGCCCACATTTGCCTTTTTGCCCACATTTGCCTTTTTGCCCACATTTGCCTTTTTGCCCACATTTGCCTTTTTGCCCACATTTGCCTTTTTGCCCACATTTGCCTTTTTGCCCACATTTGCCTTTTTGCCCACATTTGCCTTTTTGCCCACATTTGCCTTTTTGCCCACATTTGCCTTTTTGCCCACATTTGCCTTTTTGCCCACATTTGCCTTTTTGCCCACATTTGCCTTTTTGCCCACATTTGCCTTTTTGCCCACATTTGCCTTTTTGCCCACATTTGCCTTTTTGCCCACATTTGCCTTTTTGCCCACATTTGCCTTTTTGCCCACATTTGCCTTTTTGCCCACATTTGCCTTTTTGCCCACATTTGCCTTTTTGCCCACATTTGCCTTTTTGCCCACATTTGCCTTTTTGCCCACATTTGCCTTTTTGCCCACATTTGCCTTTTTGCCCACATTTGCCTTTTTGCCCACATTTGCCTTTTTGCCCACATTTGCCTTTTTGCCCACATTTGCCTTTTTGCCCACATTTGCCTTTTTGCCCACATTTGCCTTTTTGCCCACATTTGCCTTTTTGCCCACATTTGCCTTTTTGCCCACATTTGCCTTTTTGCCCACATTTGCCTTTTTGCCCACATTTGCCTTTTTGCCCACATTTGCCTTTTTGCCCACATTTGCCTTTTTGCCCACATTTGCCTTTTTGCCCACATTTGCCTTTTTGCCCACATTTGCCTTTTTGCCCACATTTGCCTTTTTGCCCACATTTGCCTTTTTGCCCACATTTGCCTTTTTGCCCACATTTGCCTTTTTGCCCACATTTGCCTTTTTGCCCACATTTGCCTTTTTGCCCACATTTGCCTTTTTGCCCACATTTGCCTTTTTGCCCACATTTGCCTTTTTGCCCACATTTGCCTTTTTGCCCACATTTGCCTTTTTGCCCACATTTGCCTTTTTGCCCACATTTGCCTTTTTGCCCACATTTGCCTTTTTGCCCACATTTGCCTTTTTGCCCACATTTGCCTTTTTGCCCACATTTGCCTTTTTGCCCACATTTGCCTTTTTGCCCACATTTGCCTTTTTGCCCACATTTGCCTTTTTGCCCACATTTGCCTTTTTGCCCACATTTGCCTTTTTGCCCACATTTGCCTTTTTGCCCACATTTGCCTTTTTGCCCACATTTGCCTTTTTGCCCACATTTGCCTTTTTGCCCACATTTGCCTTTTTGCCCACATTTGCCTTTTTGCCCACATTTGCCTTTTTGCCCACATTTGCCTTTTTGCCCACATTTGCCTTTTTGCCCACATTTGCCTTTTTGCCCACATTTGCCTTTTTGCCCACATTTGCCTTTTTGCCCACATTTGCCTTTTTGCCCACATTTGCCTTTTTGCCCACATTTGCCTTTTTGCCCATATTTGCCTTTTTGCCCATATTTGCCTTTTTGCCCATATTTGCCTTTTTGCCCATATTTGCCTTTTTGCCCATATTTGCCTTTTTGCCCATATTTGCCTTTTTGCCCATATTTGCCTTTTTGCCCATATTTGCCTTTTTGCCCATATTTGCCTTTTTGCCCATATTTGCCTTTTTGCCCATATTTGCCTTTTTGCCCATATTTGCCTTTTTGCCCATATTTGCCTGTTTTGCCCATATTTGCCTTTTTGCCCATATTTGCCTTTTTGCCCATATTTGCCTTTTTGCCCATATTTGCCTTTTTGCCCATATTTGCCTTTTTGCCCATATTTGCCTTTTTGCCCATATTTGCCTTTTTGCCCATATTTGCCTTTTTGCCCATATTTGCCTTTTTGCCCATATTTGCCTTTTTGCCCATATTTGCCTTTTTGCCCATATTTGCCTTTTTGCCCATGTATGCATTTTTCCCATATTGTGGTATTTCCCATACTTCGTGAATCCTTGATGCTTCAGACAATGTCCTACCAACCGAGACTTTCCTCTTGTCACGTTGTGCCATAAGTTTTTCTTCTCTCATTTTTGATTTTTTTTACATATTAGCGTTTTTCCCATATTTAAGCTTTTCCCATATTAGCGTTTTTCCCAATTTAGCGTTTTTCCCAATTTAGCGTTTTTCCCATATTTATGTTTTTCCCATATTTATGTTTTTCCCATATTTATGTTTTTCCCATATTTATGTTTTTCCCATATTTATGTTTTTCCCATATTTATGTTTTTCCCATATTTATGTTTTTCCCATATTTATGTTTTTCCCATATTTATGTTTTTCCCATATTTATGTTTTTCCCATATTTATGTTTTTTCCATATTTATGTTTTTCCCATATTTATGTTTTTCCCATATTTATGTTTTTCCCATATTTATGTTTTTCCCATATTTATGTTTTTCCCATATTTATGTTTTTCCCATATTTATGTTTTTCCCATATTTACGTTTTTCCCATATTTACGTTTTTCCCATATATACGTTTTTCCCATATATACGTTTTTCCCATATATACGTTTTTCCCATATATACGTTTTTCCCATATATACGTTTTTCCCATATATACGTTTTTCCCATATTTACGTTTTTCCCATATTAGCATATTTCCCATATTTCGTGAATCTTTGATGGTTCGGACAATGTCTTACCAACTGAGTCTTTCCTCTTGTCAAGTTGTGGCACAAGTTTCTCTTCTCTCACATTTGCATTTTTCCCATATTTGTATTGTTTCCATATTTGTGTTTTTTCCATATTTGTGTCTTTCCCATATTTGTGATTTTTCCCATATTAGCGTTTTTCCCATATTTGTGGTTTTCCCATATTTGCGTTTTTCCCAATTATTGCGTTTTTCCCAATTATTGCGTTTTTCCCAATTATTGCGTTTTTCCCAATTATTGCGTTTTTCCCAATTATTGCGTTTTTCCCAATTATTGCGTCTTTCCCAATTATTGCGTCTTTCCCAATTATTGCGTCTTTCCCAATTATTGCGTCTTTCCCAATTATTGCGTCTTTCCCAATTATTGCGTCTTTCCCAATTATTGCGTCTTTCCCAATTATTGCGTCTTTCCCAATTATTGCGTCTTTCCCAATTATTGCGTCTTTCCCAATTATTGCGTCTTTCCCAATTATTGCGTCTTTCCCAATTATTGCGTCTTTCCCAATTATTGCGTCTTTCCCAATTATTGCGTCTTTCCCAATTATTGCGTCTTTCCCAATTATTGCGTCTTTCCCAATTATTGCGTCTTTCCCAATTATTGCGTCTTTCCCAATTATTGCGTCTTTCCCAATTATTGCGTCTTTCCCAATTACTGCGTCTTTCCCAATTACTGCGTCTTTCCCAATTACTGCGTCTTTCCCAATTACTGCGTCTTTCCCAATTACTGCGTCTTTCCCAATTACTGCGTCTTTCCCAATTACTGCGTCTTTCCCAATTACTGCGTCTTTCCCAATTACTGCGTCTTTCCCAATTACTGCGTCTTTCCCAATTACTGCGTCTTTCCCAATTACTGCGTCTTTCCCAATTACTGCGTCTTTCCCAATTACTGCGTCTTTCCCAATTACTGCGTCTTTCCCAATTACTGCGTCTTTCCCAATTACTGCGTCTTTCCCAATTACTGCGTCTTTCCCAATTACTGCGTCTTTCCCAATTACTGCGTCTTTCGCAATTACTGCGTCTTTCGCAATTACTGCGTCTTTCGCAATTACTGCGTCTTTCGCAATTACTGCGTCTTTCGCAATTACTGCGTCTTTCGCAATTACTGCGTCTTTCGCAATTACTGCGTCTTTCGCAATTACTGCGTCTTTCGCAATTACTGCGTCTTTCGCAATTACTGCGTCTTTCGCAATTACTGCGTCTTTCGCAATTACTGCGTCTTTCGCAATTACTGCGTCTTTCGCAATTACTGCGTCTTTCGCAATTACTGCGTCTTTCGCAATTATTGCGTCTTTCCCAATTATTGCGTCTTTCCCAATTATTGCGTCTTTCCCAATTATTGCGTCTTTCCCAATTATTGCGTCTTTCCCAATTATTGCGTCTTTCCCAATTATTGCGTCTTTCCCAATTATTGCGTCTTTCCCAATTATTGCGTCTTTCCCAATTATTGCGTCTTTCCCAATTATTGCGTCTTTCCCAATTATTGCGTCTTTCCCAATTATTGCGTCTTTCCCAATTATTGCGTCTTTCCCAATTATTGCGTCTTTCCCAATTATTGCGTCTTTCCCAATTATTGCGTCTTTCCCAATTATTGCGTCTTTCCCAATTATTGCGTCTGTCCCAATTATTGCGTCTTTCCCAATTATTGCGTCTGTCCCAATTATTGCGTCTGTCCCAATTATTGCGTCTGTCCCAATTATTGCGTCTGTCCCAATTATTGCGTCTGTCCCAATTATTGCGTCTGTCCCAATTATTGCGTCTGTCCCAATTATTGCGTCTGTCCCATATCTGCGTCTGTCCCATATCTGCGTCTGTCCCATATCTGCGTCTGTCCCATATCTGCGTCTGTCCCATATCTGCGTCTGTCCCATATCTGCGTCTGTCCCATATCTGCGTCTGTCCCATATCTGCGTCTGTCCCATATCTGCGTCTGTCCCATATCTGCGTCTGTCCCATATCTGCGTCTGTCCCATATCTGCGTCTGTCCCATATCTGCGTCTGTCCCATATCTGCGTCTGTCCCATATTTCGCGAATCTTTGATGGTTCGGACAATGTCTTACCAACTGAAACATCCCCTTAGAACAATTATACAGGACTGTGCTTAACCTGACACACAATATTTTGTTAGCGCAACGCAATCTGACTTTCAAAATTCCCTACAAAAGAATGGCCCTGACTAACATTAAACTATACCTTTCACAAATCACTAAATCACTTACCTCACAATAATCTTCGTTTCTCCCACTACTGCAATACATCAAGCGCCACTACTGCCAGCTAAATAAAAGATTCAAACTACTGAAGGCACTAACTACTGATAGGGGTAGTTAGCAAATGAAAGATATTAATAGAGAGCAAACAATGTATTTACCTTAATATCATCACAAATCATAATATATATATATCAGTTCATGACAAACTGCAAACCTCCGCCATCTCTCTCCCCACATCCACCACTGCTGGCGGCTCACCTCCAACTGCGCAACGCTACGCGCTGTTCACAGCCAGCTGCCTAACACTACAATGGCGAGTATTACAACAATGCAAAGCAGCCACAGACTGCACACAGCACAGCCAGTGATTTTCATATTGAGCGCTACGTAACGTTGCCAATAAGAAAACATAAACAGCCTACTTACATAGAGAAAACATAAACAGCCTACTTACATAGAGAAAACATAAACAGCCTACTTACATAGAGAAAACATAAACAGCCTACTTACATAGAGAAAACATAAACAGCCTACTTACATAGAGAAAACATAAACAGCCTACTTACATAGAGAAAACATAAACAGCCTACTTACATAGAGAAAACATAAACAGCCTACTTACATAGAGAAAACATAAACAGCCTACTTACATAGAGAAAACATAAACAGCCTACTTACATAGAGAAAACATAAACAGCCTACTTACATAGAGAAAACATAAACAGCCTACTTACATAGAGAAAACATAAACAGCCTACTTACATAGAGAAAACATAAACAGCCTACTTACATAGAGAAAACATAAACAGCCTACTTACATAGAGAAAACATAAACAGCCTACTTACATAGAGAAAACATAAACAGCCTACTTACATAGAGAAAACATAAACAGCCTACTTACATAGAGAAAACATAAACAGCCTACTTACATAGAGAAAACATAAACAGCCTACTTACATACAGAAAACATAAACAGCCTACTTACATAGCCCCCCATGCTCCCCACAAAAAATTTTTACAAATGGTGTTGGGCACTGGCCAATACAGATTTGACAAAAATTTTTCACAATTACAGTAACAAAGATATAAAATGCACACACTTATTAATATTATGTTGGTCAAAAGCTCAAATTTTCTCACAGTCCATAAAGATAGTCCTGATCATTCATCATAACAGTAATTACAGGTTTTTTTTCACAAAGTCTCATTAGTAAAAGAAATTGCACACAGAAGTAGTGGATTTCCATGCAGTCTTGAAGAAGTAGTGTTGTCCTTCCAACGGAAAGACAGTGCTGGCTCTTGACATGCTGACAGGTAATGGGCCACAATGGAGCAAACCCACAGCAGAGTCATTCGAAGTTTTGAAGAGTATTGGTAGGTAAGTCATCACAGAGTGGACCCACTGTAGTCCTGGTAGAGAGTATGGTATTGGTGGGCCACCTGAGGTGCAGACCCACTGTAGTCCTGGTATAGACGGCCAGCAGCCATCCGTTGCGACTGTGCAGGTGCACATTCACCATCGAAGAGTCTTGCGGAGAATATAGCAAGTCCATAAACCACCACTTGTGCACTCAGAAAGTTTTTCTTTTAATTGTCCTTAGAACCAGCAATGCTGTTATCCAGTCCCTTGCTGAATTACCAACACACGTGCAAACACTAACAGTCCCTACTTCTCATATATTGTCCACATACTATGACCAACAGAAACGTGTGCAGTGAAATGTAACTAACAAGTTAATAATGTCATGAACTGGTGACAATTACAATTTTATAACATAAGAATACAATTACAAAGGTACAAAATACATCATTAAAAACATAATAATACAGATAACATTTGTAGTACAGGCTTTACAAAAGAATAGAAATAAACATATACATGAGTGTTATAAAAATAGTGACATAAGTACATACATAAAATAATGAGAATAGTTTTCGAAACATTAATTTCACACATGAACATTGAAACAGAACAGAATTGTAAACAACTTTACAAAGAAAATAACATATTATTAATGCAACTTATATTTGAGGATAACAGTATTCCTCCTCATAGTGAATATAGCTTAGTATTAGAAGAGAAAAAAATTCTATGAAACAGTACACAGAGACAGGATGAAAACAAATACTCAAGGGTACACAAACACATAGTGGGATAACACCAATAGGAAAGGACAGGGTTCGTTTTCAGTGTAACATTTGGTACTGCAGTCCAACCCAAAACTTCATATATCTTTCCTCTTATTTCATCCTTTGTTTCCACCAAAAAAATTCTATCTAAGCATGCTTTCTGTATTTATATGTTCACACATTTCTTACCTCAACATTTATTTCCAAGAAAATCCTACCTAAACCTGTTTTCTCAATGCATTTCTTCCAACTCATCGCAACTCATTCTCTTAGAGGCTACCCCCTCTTAAGCTAACTTAAATCTACTGAGCTCAGATGCTAAACTAAGGGACGAGGCAATGCAGCAGCACAAAACATGTAACACAAACAGCAATGACCAAAAAAAATGCAGAGTGCAAAGCAAGCAGCAGTAAATCTAATTTACAGATAAAATGCAAAATTACAACTAATATGAGCCAATGTGCAGCAACATGAAAAATCAATGAGTAGTAAAATTGGCTTAGCAGAGTAATGTAATGTGAAATTTAGTAGCACTATGCCTGGCAAACAGCAACAGCAAATGCAATAACTTATATCTAAACATGACATAGCTCAAGCAGAAAAAATATTACAGTAAAAACAACAATGGAGATAAGGGAAGTGTATATTCATATCTTAATGTCTATGTAATTAAAGTGGTGCACCACAAGAAGTTATTCTACCAAAAAGTTACCAATTATGAATGCAGTTACTAGTTCCTTCTTATTGTTCTCTCCATTCGAAGAGCTCCTTTTTCGAAGAATGTGGATCAGAAAATAATTATTTAATAAATCTGTTGACAGAAAGTGTTCACATAAGCAAATGCATTTAATTTTATTTTATAAAAGCAATGCTGCAACACAGCTGGAAACCAGATATCAAGTGAAATAAGCAATTACGCAAACCAAAGCATAAAAACATCATTCAATAGTCATGTGGCATTTCGTAAGTCAGTAGCTCTCAACTCTCATAGAAAGACACTTGTCATAATCAGGTGTGCAGATGTACGAATATTTCCCATCAATTCATAAGCATTTCAGCAATTAGCACAAAGTGCGAGTAATCATATGTTTTCAAGTAACGAGGGTGTCGCATTAGCGATGAAAGGCACACCCTAATGGCTTGTTCTCCAGGTGTTTTCCTGTGCTCTGAAAGGAACGCGCTAATGGCTTTTTCTCCAGGCGTCTGACACAGCTGGGTGCCCACGACGCATTATGTGTAGGTGGTCCGTTAACTTTCTTACGGAAATATTTACGACAGCAGTTTCCACTACAGAGACAGTCGCACATAAAAATATTTCACAGGTCAAGAATTAGCGTTGCAAATCTGTAGAAACAAAATCCTATAAATATAAGTGTCCAAAAAAAATATTGGTCAGCATTGTGATACAGTCACACATTTCATAACTCTTAAAGTACGTTTCTTGGTTTCCAACATCCTTTTCATAAATCAGAGTCCCTAAACACTACTCATTATTCCTTACCTCATTATACATATACATATTCGTTGACACTTCTTCAATATTTCATCATGAGAAATACGTAGCATAATAAACATTCCTCAACAACATAATACACATCGTCGTCGTGATAATAACATCATAACACTTCAGTCAAATCTCAAAATCGTCGTAACTTCCTCCAATAATTTCCAAGCCTAAAATAATTCTCTGCTCATGTCAAAAGTGTCAGCTGCCTCAAACGTACTTTAAAAATCATGATCTCATACCAAATACATCATTCAAAGCTCTCATAGTATCACAATGGTTCCAAAAAAATATGAACAGTTTACAAAGTACAGACAAAATACAGTTTCTTAAGTGTGAAGTTATCCAACTGTGTAATTACGTAAACATCTGTCACTGATATAGTAAAATAAATGTTTGTCTCTCTCAGTTAAATGATCAGATAGCTGTGTAATTTGTGTGTTAGAGAAATATGGTACCGATGTGTAAAGTTGTATAAGCAAATACCATATTAGCTAGGGTTCCTTGTGGTTGCCACACACATGGTACACAAAGTAGGCATGTACCCCCCTGAGGATAAATGTAATTATACCCTCAGGTGTTACAAATTACAGCAATGGAATGAAATGTATCACGGAAAACTTTCTTTGTAATTAAAAAATCTTTGAAAATAAGTGTTTTAAGTATAAGATTAATCACTCAAATGCGTGTCCTGTAGCGCTAACTGCGCGTCTTGCTGTAAGATAATTCTGTGGAACTGTCGTAGTTATCGTCCTCTGTAAGCAAAGTTCTGCTAAAGTCAATGTACTTACCTCATGATACACAAAAGTGAAATGCTTTGCGTAGAGATATCTTAGTTATTACGCTTATAGTTGTGATGATGAAAGTACTGTGCTGTAACGTATTGTTGTGCTATGGAAAAGGCTGTCTCCTTGTAGCTATACCACAAAAGTTACTAATAAAACATGTTTTGATTTCCAGAAGAATTCAGAAAACTGTGCAGATATAAAACAGATACACCGCAAAAGCAACATTGTAAATTGTCACTCATTAGTAGCGTCGTGATAAAAATCGTGTAGCTGTCACATAAACTAACCTCTGTGTCATCTGGTATCTCTCAGAAAGCACTTTAAATTCAGAATGTATTTTCAAATAAACCAAAATGTTGCATTAAAGTCTCATTAGCAGTACTGGTATATGTTCTAAGTATGTGAGCCTTATAGTCGTTACGTAATCGTGCAACAAACAAGCGAGAATGTACACACACAATAACACTGTGACGTCTGTTTACTATAACAATGCATTCGTCATTTCTGTTTAAAAATGTTCCCTAGGTTCTAGACTGGATATTTAACTTCAAACATTGTTACATGTTAACAGATTCTAAATCTGACAAAGCATACTAAAAATGTGAAGTGAAAAGTTTGATGGCAAAGACAAAGTTAAAAAGCAGATTATCTTTCAATAATCGGTTTTACATGTGAAATGTGGTGTAAACCTTTACTCTTCCTACTATGCAAGCTCGAGCTTCAACGGAATTATCATGTCGTATACGTCGGTAAAGAATACTGGAATTTTTCTCAAGGTTAGCGTCTATGTTATTTTTCTCTGAGCCAGCCGGCGCACGCAGCTGCCTGCGGTGCGAGTCATTGTCTGTCTCTTTGTTGGCGCGCGTTGTTATTGGGATTAGGAGACCTAACTTCCACAAATTCGCCTTGCCGAGAGGGCCCAGCTCTGTTAGAATCCCGCCAGTTCTGATGAAATTCAGGTCTGTCGGTATGTCGGTAGATTTCATAATTTCTTCCTTGTTCGTCACGTGGTGGAGAATTTCTCCCTGAATCGTAACTGTGCGCCGAACTGTTGTGTCGGAAGTTATTCTGCCTCCCTTGATAATAATTGTTTTGGTTCCCATATTGTCTGTTTCTCTGATTGTCTCTGTGATAGTCATTACTACGGAAATGCGATCTTTCTCTGTAACTATTGTTACCTTGCCAGTGGTTGTCATATGGGTGGTGTCTGTTTTGGTCACGATTTGCGTTGTAAGAATAGACTTGTCGTGTCCAGTTATTGTTTCTGTCGTCACGGAATTGTGACGGATGTGACCTGTAGTGACTGTTTTCCTGTTTTCGCATTCCGCGACTGTCGTGTCGATTTCTAATTCTTGTAGCAGTCCCTGAAAAGCTTCAATGTCGTCTTTGCAACGTCCTGCTAAAATAATATGTCGTAAATGTTTGGGCAATTTGAGTAAGCAAATGCGGATGAGTTCTGAGGGGCTGTATGGGTTTGACAGGTATTGATTCTTGTGCAACATGTCTTCAAAATATTTGACAAGACTGGAAAATTCAGATTGTTCAAAGTGTTTCATCATCATGATGCTATGTTTTACACGGTCTTGTGTAGCTTGAGACCAATATGCTGAGAGGAAGGCATGGTAAAACTCTCCTTCACTGTGGCAATCGTGAATTACCGATCGCATTCTTACAGCTGGTTCATTCTCGAAGTAGCCACACATAAATTCTAATCTGTGCTCTAATGACCAGTTGGGAGGAAAACAATGAGAGAATTGATGGAGCCATGCTTGTGGATGAATGTCGTTGCCAGAATTCTTAAACGTTTTGAATTTACGTGTAGTAATGAACAGCTTATAGTCAAAATCATCGTGTCGGCGAGTAGCATCTCGGTCATAGTTACGTCGTTTCGGCGGTTCCATCTCAAAATTCGGCGTACCTTGCCAACTTCTTTCACAATTTCCGAAGTGCCCTGTGTTGTTATTTTGTGTCTGTTCCGTATTTGTATGTCCCTCTTCCCGTATTGGGGCGCGAGTGTCCTCTGAAATACGTAATTCTTGTACTACTTGTGCCAACTGATCTTGCACTTCCCGGATTTCTCTTTTGTACTGTGTATTGATTTGATTTTGATTTTGTTTGAATTTTCTAATTTGTTCATACTCTTCTGTGTCAGTGAAGGCTATAGGTGTTGTGTCATTCAGATCATCATCTACCTTTGTAGATAAGTTAGTGAACTGATCTGAAAGTTCGGCTACTTTATCCGATAGTGAAATCATTTCCTCTCTATGTTTTTCTGAACCAAGTTTCAGAGTGTCCATTTGTGTTGCAATCGTGTCTACTGTGACCTTTAAGTTTTCCTGAGTTTTTGCAAGTTGCGTAACCGAATCGGTAGATGCAACTGAGTCAATTTTAGCTTGCAAGGTGTTGTGATTTTCATGAAAAATAGTTTGCAGTTCTTTTATGGCTGCTTCATGATTCTGTAATGCATTTTCATGCCGCGAAAAAATAGGTTGGAAATGCTCACAAATTTGTGATTTTACGTCATTACAGACTTTTTGACATTTCGATTCAATGTTATGTAACTCACTAGTTAAATCTTCACGTGTTTGTTCAAGTGTGGTGTCTAACTTTTGAAGATTTTGTTCCATTGTGTCTAACTTTTTGAGATTTTGTTCCACTGTGTCTAACTTTTTGAGATTTTGTTCCACTGTGTCTAACTTTTTGAGATTTTGTTCCACTGTGTCTAACTTTTTGAGATTTTGTTCCACTGTGTCTAACTGTTGCTGTGTTTGTCTCTGATTTTGTTCCATTTGTTGCATTAATTGCAATAATAATGTATTAGTGTCTGCAATCTGTTTCTCTACGGTTTTCGGCAGTGCATTTGCACCGACAACATTCACATTTTGACAAGCAGAAAATGTGTCTTGACTTATTTGAGAAAACGGTGATGACCCAAAACCTGAATCTACAGTATTTGCGAGATCGTGTCGTGTCATTTCGGCTTCCTGAGGCGAGCTATTGCCGACCGGTCGATCGATAATGCTTCCCTCTTCACTAATTGTTTCACTGTCCACGCCATTGTTTGACGCCCGCTCCATTTCCCTATGCACAATTACCAAATTACTACTTTGAACATCAGTTAATTCATTGCTCGGTGGCGCTAACACACTGCTTTCATTTTCACTGTCATTTCTCAGTTTACTTTGGAGCCTAGTATTACGTTTTTCACACGCCATTATTGTCACAGTATTTCACACGACAACACAGAAAAACACAATTTGAAGAGCAAAAATAAGAGAACACATTAACATAACACTGAAAATAATATCTAGTTAATTGCAAGCGCAGCTGCGAAATACTTGGTGCAAATCTACATGCATGCCACAACTGTTTTACTATACAACAATGAAAGACTGCAACTACAAAGGAAATTTGCGTTTTTCCCATATTTGCGTTTTTCCCATATTTGCGTTTTTCCCATATTTGCGTTTTTCCCATATTTGCGTTTTTCCCATATTTGCGTTTTTCCCATATTTGCGTTTTTCCCATATTTGCGTTTTTCCCATATTTGCGTTTTTCCCATAATCGCATTTTTCCCATATATGTGTCTTTTTTTATTTGTGTCTTTTTCCATATTTGTGTTTTTCCCATTGTTGCGTTTTTCCCATATTTCCCTTTTTCCCATATTTCCCTTTTTCCCATATTTCCCTTTTTCCCATATTTCCCTTTTTCCCATATTTCCCTTTTTCCCATATTTCCCTTTTTCCCATATTTCCGTTTTTCCCATATTTCCGTTTTTCCCATATTTCCGTTTTTCCCATATTTCCGTTTTTCCCATATTTCCGTTTTTCCCATATTTGCAACATTCCCATTATTGCGTTTTTCCCATATTAGCGATTTTCCCATATTAACGTTTTTCTCATATTAGCGTTTTTCCCATATTTGCGTTTTTCCAAAATTGGCGTTTTTCCCAAATTTGCGTTTTTCCCAAATTTGCGTTTTTCCCAAATTTGCGTTTTTCCCAAATTTGCGTTTTTCCAAAATCTGCGTTTTTCCCAAATTTGCGTTTTTCCCAAATTTGCGTTTTTCCCAAATTTGCGTTTTTTCCCAAATTTGCGTTTTTTCCCAAATTTGCGTTTTTTCCCAAATTTGCGTTTTTTCCCAAATTTGCGTTTTTTCCCAAATTTGCGTTTTTCCCAAATTTGCGTTTTTCCCAAATTTGCGTTTTTCCCAAATTTGCGTTTTTCCCAAATTTGCGTTTTTCCCAAATTTGCGTTTTTTCCCAAATTTGCGTTTTTCCCAAATTTGCGTTTTTCCCATATTTGTGTTTTTCCCATATTTGTGTTTTTCCCATATTTGTGTTTTTCCCATATTTGCGTTTTTCCCGTATTTGCGTTTTTCCCGTATTTGCGTTTTTCCCATATTTGCGTTTTTCGTTTTTCCCCGTATTTGCGTTTTTCCCGTATTTGCGTTTTTCCCGTATTTGCGTTTTTCCCGTATTTGCGTTTTTCCCGTATTTGCGTTTTTCCCGTATTTGCGTTTTTCCCGTATTTGCGTTTCTCCCGTATTTGCGTTTCTCCCGTATTTGCGTTTCTCCCGTATTTGCGTTTCTCCCGTATTTGCGTTTCTCCCGTATTTGCGTTTCTCCCGTATTTGCGTTTCTCCCGTATTTGCGTTTCTCCCGTATTTGCGTTTCTCCCGTATTTGCGTTTCTCCCATATTTGCGTTTCTCCCATATTTGCGTTTCTCCCATATTTGCGTTTCTCCCATATTTGCGTTTCTCCCATATTTGCGTTTCTCCCATATTTGCGTTTCTCCCATATTTGCGTTTCTCCCATATTTGCGTTTCTCCCATATTTGCGTTTCTCCCATATTTGCGTTTCTCCCATATTTGCGTTTCTCCCATATTTGCGTTTCTCCCATATTTGCGTTTCTCCCATATTTGCGTTTCTCCCATATTTGCGTTTCTCCCATATTTGCGTTTCTCCCATATTTGCGTTTCTCCCATATTTGCGTTTCTCCCATATTTGCGTTTCTCCCATATTTGCGTTTCTCCCATATTTGCGTTTCTCCCATATTTGCGTTTCTCCCATATTTGCGTTTCTCCCATATTTGCGTTTCTCCCATATTTGCGTTTCTCCCATATTTGCGTTTCTCCCATATTTGCGTTTCTCCCATATTTGCGTTTCTCCCATATTTGCGTTTCTCCCATATTTGCGTTTCTCCCATATTTGCGTTTCTCCCATATTTGCGTTTCTCCCATATTTGCGTTTCTCCCATATTTGCGTTTCTCCCATATTTGCGTTTCTCCCATATTTGCGTTTCTCCCATATTTGCGTTTCTCCCATATTTGCGTTTCTCCCATATTTGCGTTTCTCCCATATTTGCGTTTCTCCCATATTTGCGTTTCTCCCATATTTGCGTTTTTCCCATATTTGCGTTTTTCCCATATTTGCGTTTTTCCCATATTTGCGTTTTTCCCATATTTGCGTTTTTCCCATATTTGCGTTTTTCCCATATTTGCGTTTTTCCCATATTTGCGTTTTTCCCATATTTGCGTTTTTCCCATATTAGCATGTTTCTCATATTTCGCGAATCTTTGATGGTTCGGACAATGTCTTACCAACTGAGTCTTTCCTCTTGTCAAGTTGTGCCACAAGTTTCTCTTCTCTCATATTTGCATTTTTCCATATTTACATTTTTCCATATTTGCATTTTTCCCATAATCGCATTTTTCCCATATATGTGTCTTTTTTTATTTGTGTCTTTTTCCATATTTGTGTTTTTCCCATTGTTGCGTTTTTCCCATATTTCCCTTTTTCCCATATTTCCCTTTTTCCCATATTTCCCTTTTTCCCATATTTCCCTTTTTCCCATATTTCCCTTTTTCCCATATTTCCGTTTTTCCCATATTTCCGTTTTCCCCATATTTCCGTTTTTCCCATATTTCCGTTTTTCCCATATTTCCGTTTTTCCCATATTTGCAACATTCCCATTATTGCGCTTTTCCCATATTAGCGATTTTCCCATATTAACGTTTTTCCCATATTTGCGTTTTTCCAAAATTGGCGTTTTTCCCAAATTTGCGTTTTTCCCAAATTTGCGTTTTTCCCAAATTTGCGTTTTTCCCAAATTTGCGTTTTTCCCAAATTTGCGTTTTTCCAAAATTTGCGTTTTTCCCAAATTTGCGTTTTTCCCAAATTTGCGTTTTTCCCAAATTTGCGTTTTTCCCAAATTTGCGTTTTTCCCAAATTTGCGTTTTTCCCAAATTTGCGTTTTTCCCAAATTTGCGTTTTTTCCCAAATTTGCGTTTTTTCCCAAATTTGCGTTTTTCCCAAATTTGCGTTTTTCCCAAATTTGCGTTTTTCCCAAATTTGCGTTTTTCCCATATTTGCGTTTTTCCCATATTTGTGTTTTTCCCATATTTGCGTTTTTCCCGTATTTGCGTTTTTCCCATATTTGCGTTTTTCGTTTTTCCCGTATTTGCGTTTTTCCCGTATTTGCGTTTTTCCCGTATTTGCGTTTTTCCCGTATTTGCGTTTTTCCCGTATTTGCGTTTTTCCCGTATTTGCGTTTTTCCCGTATTTGCGTTTTTCCCGTATTTGCGTTTCTCCCATATTTGCGTTTCTCCCATATTTGCGTTTCTCCCATATTTGCGTTTCTCCCATATTTGCGTTTCTCCCATATTTGCGTTTCTCCCATATTTGCGTTTCTCCCATATTTGCGTTTTTCCCATATTTGCGTTTTTTCCCATATTTGCGTTTTTCCCATATTTGCGTTTTTCCCATATTTGCGTTTTTCCCATATTTGCGTTTTTCCCATAGTTGCGTTTTTCCCATACTTGCGTTTTTCCCCATATTTGCGTTTTTCCCCATATTTGCGTTTTTCCCCATATTTGCGTTTTTCCCCATATTTGCGTTTTTCCCCATATTTGCGTTTTTCCCCATATTTGCGTTTTTCCCCATATTTGCGTTTTTCCCCATATTTGCGTTTTTTCCCATAATTGCGTTTTTTCCCATAATTGCGTTTTTCCCATAATTGCGTTTTTCCCATAATTGCGTTTTTCCCATAATTGCGTTTTTCCCATAATTGCGTTTTTCCCATAATTGCGTTTTTCCCATAATTGCGTTTTTCCCATAATTGCGTTTTTCCCATAATTGCGTTTTTCCCATAATTGCGTTTTTCCCATAATTGCGTTTTTCCCATAATTGCGTTTTTCCCATAATTGCGTTTTTCCCATAATTGCGATTTTCCCATAATTGCGTTTTTCCCATAATTGCGTTTTTCCCATAATTGCGTTTTTCCCATAATTGCGTTTTTCCCATAATTGCGTTTTTCCCATAATTGCGTTTTTCCCATAATTGCGTTTTTCCCATAATTGCGTTTTTCCCATATTTGCGTTTTTCCCATATTTGCGTTTTTCCCATATTTGCGTTTTTCCCATATTTGCGTTTTTCCCATATTTGCGTTTTTCCCATATTTGCTATTTTCCCATATTTGCTATTTTCCCATATTTGCTATTTTCCCATATTTGCTATTTTCCCATATTTGCTATTTTCCCATATTTGCTATTTTCCCATATTTGCTATTTTCCCATATTTGCTATTTTCCCATATTTGCTATTTTCCCATATTTGCTATTTTCCCATATTTGCTATTTTCCCATATTTGCTATTTTCCCATATTTGCTATTTTCCCATATTTGCTATTTTCCCATATTTGCTATTTTCCCATATTTGCTATTTTCCCATATTTGCTATTTTCCCATATTTGCTATTTTCCCATATTTGCTATTTTCCCATATTTGCTATTTTCCCACATCTGCGCTTTTCCCAGATCTGCGTTTTTCCCATATTTCGTGAATCTTTAATGCTTCGGACAATGTCTTACCAACTGAGTCTTTCCTCTTGTCAAGTTGAGGCACAAGTTTCTCTTCTCTCACATTTGCTATTTTCCCATATTTGTGTTTCTTTCCATATTTGTGTCTTTCCCATATTTGCATTTTTCCCATACATATGTGTTATTTTATATTTGTGTTTTTTTCCATATTTGTGTTTTTCCCATTGTTGCGTTTTTCCGATATTTCCGTTTTTCCCATATTTGCAATATTCCCATATTTGCGTTTTTGTCATATTTACGCTTTTCCCATATTCGCGGTTTTCCCATATTCGCGGTTTTCCCATATTCGCGGTTTTCCCATATTCGCGGTTTTCCCATATTCGCGGTTTTCCCATATTCGCGGTTTTCCCATATTCGCGGTTTTCCCATATTCGCGGTTTTCCCATATTCGCGGTTTTCCCATATTCGCGGTTTTCCCATATTCGCGGTTTTTCCCATATTCGCGGTTTTCCCATATTCGCGGTTTTCCCATATTCGCGGTTTTCCCATATTCGCGGTTTTCCCATATTCGCGGTTTTCCCATATTCGCGGTTTTCCCACATTCGCGGTTTTCCCACATTCGCGGTTTTCCCACATTCGCGGTTTTCCCACATTCGCGGTTTTCCCACATTCGCGGTTTTCCCACATTCGCGGTTTTCCCACATTCGCGGTTTTCCCACATTCGCGGTTTTCCCACATTCGCGGTTTTCCCACATTCGCGGTTTTCCCACATTCGCGGTTTTCCCACATTCGCGGTTTTCCCACATTCGCGGTTTTCCCACATTCGCGGTTTTCCCACATTCGCGGTTTTCCCACATTCGCGGTTTTCCCACATTCGCGGTTTTCCCACATTCGCGGTTTTCCCACATTCGCGGTTTTCCCACATTCGCGGTTTTCCCACATTCGCGGTTTTCCCACATTCGCGGTTTTCCCACAATCGCGGTTTTCCCGTGTTTTCGTATTTCCCATATTTGCGTTTTTCCAATGTTTTCGTATTTCCCATACTCTCGTATATCCCATATTTCGTGAATCCTTGATGCTTCAGACAATGTCCTACCAACTGAGTCTATCCTCTTGTCAAGTTGTGCCACAAGTTTCTCTTCTCTCATATTTGCATTTTTCCATATTTGCATTTTTCCCATAATTGCCATTTTTCCCATATATGTGTCTTTTTTTATTTGTTTTTTTCCATATTTGTATTTTTCCCTATTTGTATTTTTCCTATTGTTGCGTTTTTCCCATATTTCCGTTCTTCCCATATTTGCTATATTCCCATATTTGCGTTTTTCCCATATTTGCGTTTTTCCCATATTTGCGTTTTTCCCATATTTGCGTTTTTCCCATATTTGCGTTTTTCCCATATTTGCGTTTTTCCCATATTTGCGTTTTTCCCATATTTGCGTTTTTACCATATTTGCGTTTTTACCATATTTGCGTTTTTACCATATTTGCGTTTTTACCATATTTGCGTTTTTACCATATTTGCGTTTTTACCATATTTGCGTTTTTACCATATTTGCATTTTTCCCATATTTGTGTTTTTTCCATATTTGTGTTTTTTCCATATTTGTGTCTTTCCCATATTTGTGTCTTTCCCATATTTGTGTCTTCCCCTTATTTGTGTTTTTCCCATATTTGCGTTTTTCCCATATTTGCGTTTTTCCCATATTTGCGTTTTTCCCATATTTGCGTTTTTCCCATATTTGCGTTTTTCCCATATTTGCGTTTTTCCCATATTTGCGTTTTTCCCATATTTGCGTTTTTCCCATATTTGCGTTTTTCCCATATTTGCGTTTTTCCCATATTTGCGTTTTTCCCATATTTGCGTTTTTCCCATATTTGCGTTTTTCCCATATTTGCGTTTTTCCCATATTTGCGTTTTTCCCATATTTGCGTTTTTCCCATATTTGCGTTTTTCCCATATTTGCGTTTTTCCCATATTTGCGTTTTTACCATATTTGCGTTTTTACCATATTTGCGTTTTTACCATATTTGCGTTTTTCCCATATTTGCGTTTTTACCATATTTGCGTTTTTACCATATTTGCGTTTTTACCATATTTGCGTTTTTACCATATTTGCGTTTTTACCATTTTTGCATTTTTCCCATATTTGCGTTTTTTCCCATATTTGTGTTTTTCCCATATTTGTGTTTTTTCCATATTTGTGTCTTTCCCATATTTGTGTCTTTCCCATATTTGTGTCTTTCCCATATTTGTGTCTTTCCCATATTTGTGTCTTCCCCTTATTTGTGTTTTTCCCATATATGCGCTTTTCCCATATATGCGCTTTTCCCCATATATGCGCTTTTCCCATATATGCGGTTTTCCCATATATGCGGTTTTCCCATATATGCTGTTTTCCCATATATGCTGTTTTCCCATATATGCTGTTTTCCCATATATGCTGTTTTCCCATATATGCTGTTTTCCCATATATGCCGTTTTCCCATATATGCCAACTGTCTTTCCTCTTGTCAAGTTTTTCCCCGTATATGCGTTTTTTTCCCCGTATATGCGGTTTTCCCCGTATATGCGGTTTTCCCCGTATATGCGGTTTTCCCCGTATATGCGGTTTTCCCCGTATATGCGGTTTTCCCCGTATATGCGGTTTTCCCCGTATATGCGGTTTTCCCCGTATATGCGGTTTTCCCCGTATATGCGGTTTTCCCCGTATATGCGGTTTTCCCCGTATATGCGGTTTTCCCCGTATATGCGGTTTTCCCCGTATATGCGGTTTTCCCCCGTATATGCGGTTTTCCCCGTATATGCCGTTTTCCCCATATATGCGGTTTTCCCCATATATGCCGTTTTCCCCATATATGCCGTTTTCCCCATATATGCCGTTTTCCCCATATATGCCGTTTTCCCCATATATGCCGTTTTCCCCATATATGCCGTTTTCCCCATATATGCCGTTTTCCCCATATATGCGGTTTTCCCCATATATGCGGTTTTCCCCATATATGCCGTTTTCCCCATATATGCCGTTTTCCCCATATATGCCGTTTTCCCCATATATGCCGTTTTCCCCATATATGCCGTTTTCCCCATATATGCGGTTTTCCCCATATATGCGGTTTTCCCCATATATGCGGTTTTCCCCATATATGCGGTTTTCCCCATATATGCGGTTTTCCCCATATATGCGGTTTTCCCCATATATGCGGTTTTCCCCATATATGCGGTTTTCCCCATATATGCGGTTTTCCCCATATATGCGGTTTTCCCCATATATGCGGTTTTCCCCATATATGCGTTTTTCCCCATATATGCGTTTTTCCCCATATATGCGTTTTTCCCCATATATGCGTTTTTCCCCATATATGCGTTTTTCCCCATATATGCGTTTTTCCCCATATATGCGTTTTTCCCCATATATGCGTTTTTCCCCATATATGCGTTTTTCCCCATATATGCGTTTTTCCCCATATATGCGTTTTTCCCCATATATGCGTTTTTCCCCATATATGCGTTTTTCCCCATATATGCGTTTTTCCCCATATATGCGTTTTTACCCATATATGCGTTTTTACCCATATATGCGTTTTTACCCATATATGCGTTTTTCCCCATATATGCGTTTTTACCCATATATGCGTTTTTACCCATATATGCGTTTTTACCCATTTTTGCGTTTTTACCCATTTTTGCGTTTTTACCCATGTTCTCGTATTTCCCATATTTTGTGATTCCTTGATGCTTCAGGCAATGTCCTACCAACCAAGCCTTTCCTCTTGTCAAGTTGTGCCACAAGTTTCTTTTCTCTCATATTTGCATTTTTCCCATATTTGCATTTTTCCCATATTTGTGTTTTTTTCAATATTTGTGTTTTTCCGATATTTTCGTTTTTCCCATATTTGCGATTTTCCCATATTTGCGTTTTCTCATATTTGTGTCTTTCCCATATTTGTGCCATTCCCATACTTGGGTTTTTCCCATACTTGGGTTTTTCCCATACTTGGGTTTTTCCCATATTTGGGTTTTTCCCATATTTGGGTTTTTCCCATAATTGCGTCTTTCCCATAATTGCGTCTTTCACATAATTGCGTCTTTCACATAATTGCGTCTTTCCCATAATTGCGTCTTTCCCATAATTGCGTCTTTCCCATAATTGCGTCTTTCCCATAATTGCGTCTTTCCCATAATTGCGTCTTTCCCATAATTGCGTCTTTCCCATAATTGCGTCTTTCCCATAATTGCGTCTTTCCCATAATTGCGTCTTTCCCATATTTGCGCCTTTCCCATATTTGCGCCTTTCCCATATTTGCGCCTTTCCCATATTTGCGCCTTTCCCAGTATTTGCGCCTTTCCCAGTATTTGCGCCTTTCCCAGTATTTGCGCCTTTCCCAATATTTGCGCCTTTCCCAATATTTGCGCCTTTCCCAATATTTGCGCCTTTCCCAATATTTGCGCCTTTCCCAATATTTGCGCCTTTCCCAACATTTGCGCCTTTCCCAACATTTGCGCCTTTCCCAACATTTGCGCCTTTCCCAACATTTGCGCCTTTCCCAACATTTGCGCCTTTCCCAACATTTGCGCCTTTCCCAACATTTGCGCCTTTCCCAACATTTGCGCCTTTCCCAACATTTGCGCCTTTCCCAACATTTGCCGTTTTCCCAACATTTGCCGTTTTCCCAACATTTGCCGTTTTCCCAACATTTGCCGTTTTCCCAACATTTGCCGTTTTCCCAACATTTGCCGTTTTCCCAACATTTGCCGTTTTCCCAACATTTGCCGTTTTCCCAACATTTGCCGTTTTCCCAACATTTGCGCCTTTCCCAACATTTGCCGTTTTCCCAACATTTGCCGTTTTCCCAACATTTGCCGTTTTCCCAACATTTGCCGTTTTCCCAACATTTGCCGTTTTCCCAACATTTGCCGTTTTCCCAACATTTGCCGTTTTCCCAACAGTTGCCGTTTTCCCAACAGTTGCCGTTTTCCCAACAGTTGCCGTTTTCCCAACAGTTGCCGTTTTCCCAACAGTTGCCGTTTTCCCAACAGTTGCCGTTTTCCCAACAGTTGCCGTTTTCCCAACAGTTGCCGTTTTCCCAACAGTTGCCGTTTTCCCAACAGTTGCCGTTTTCCCAACAGTTGCCGTTTTCCCAACAGTTGCCGTTTTCCCAACAGTTGCCGTTTTCCCAACAGTTGCCGTTTTCCCAACAGTTGCCGTTTTCCCAACAGTTGCCGTTTTCCCAACAGTTGCCGTTTTCCCAACAGTTGCCGTTTTCCCAACAGTTGCCGTTTTCCCAACAGTTGCCGTTTTCCCAACAGTTGCCGTTTTCCCAACAGTTGCCGTTTTCCCAACAGTTGCCGTTTTCCCAACAGTTGCCGTTTTCCCAACAGTTGCCGTTTTCCCAACAGTTGCCGTTTTCCCAACAGTTGCCGTTTTCCCAACAGTTGCCGTTTTCCCAACAGTTGCCGTTTTCCCAACAGTTGCCGTTTTCCCAACAGTTGCCGTTTTCCCAACAGTTGCCGTTTTCCCAACAGTTGCCGTTTTCCCAACAGTTGCCGTTTTCCCAACAGTTGCCGTTTTCCCAACAGTTGCCGTTTTCCCAACAGTTGCCGTTTTCCCAACAGTTGCCGTTTTCCCAACAGTTGCCGTTTTCCCAACAGTTGCCGTTTTCCCAACAGTTGCCGTTTTCCCAACAGTTGCCGTTTTCCCAACAGTTGCCGTTTTCCCAACAGTTGCCGTTTTCCCAACAGTTGCCGTTTTCCCAACATTTGCCGTTTTCCCAACATTTGCCGTTTTCCCAACATTTGCCGTTTTCCCAACATTTGCCGTTTTCCCCGTGTTTGCCGTTTTCCCCGTGTTTGCCGTTTTCCCCGTGTTTGCCGTTTTCCCCGTGTTTGGCGTTTTCCCCGTGTTTGGCGTTTTCCCCGTGTTTGGCGTTTTCCCCGTGTTTGGCGTTTTCCCCGTGTTTGGCGTTTTCCCCGTGTTTGGCGTTTTCCCCGTGTTTGGCGTTTTCCCCGTGTTTGGCGTTCTCCCCGTGTTTGGCGTTCTCCCCGTGTTTGGCGTTCTCCCCGTGTTTGGCGTTTTCCCCGTGTTTGGCGTTTTCCCCGTGTTTGGCGTTTTTCCCTTATTTGCGTTTTTCCCATATTTCGTGAATCCTTGATGCTTCAGACAATGTATTACCAACCAAGACTTTCCTCTTGTCACGTTGTGCCACAAGTTTTTCTTCTCTAATTTTTGCTTTTTTTACATATTTGCGTTTTTCCTATATTTGCGCTTTTCCCATATGAGCGTTTTTCCCAAATTAGCGTTTTTCCCAAATTAGCGTTTTTCCCAAATTAGCGTTTTTCCCATATATACGTTTTTCCCATATTTACTTTTTTCCCATATTTATTTACGTTTTTCCCATATTTACGTTTTTCCCATATTAGCGTATATCCCATATTTCGTGAATCTTTGATGGTTCGGACAATGTCTTGCCAACTGTCTTTCCTCTTGTCATGTTGTGGCACAAGTTTCTCTTCTCTCACATTTGCATTTTTCCCATATTTGTGTTGTTTCCATATTTGTGTTGTTTCCATATTTGTGTTGTTTCCATATTTGTGTTGTTTCCATATTTGTGTCTTTCCCATATTTGTGTCTTTCCCATATTTGTGTCTTTCCCATATTTGTGTTTTTCCCATATATGCGGTTTTCCCATATATGCGGTTTTCCCATATATGCGGTTTTCCCATATATGCGGTTTTCCCATATATGCGGTTTTCCCATATATGCGGTTTTCCCATATATGCGGTTTTCCCGTATATGCGGTTTTCCCGTATATGCGGTTTTCCCGTATATGCGGTTTTCCCGTATATGCGGTTTTCCCGTATATGCGGTTTTCCCGTATATGCGGTTTTCCCGTATATGCGGTTTTCCCGTATATGCGGTTTTCCCGTATATGCGGTTTTCCCGTATATGCGGTTTTCCCGTATATGCGGTTTTCCCGTATATGCGGTTTTCCCGTATATGCGGTTTTCCCGTATATGCGGTTTTCCCGTATATGCGGTTTTCCCGTATTTGCGTTTTTCCCGTATTTGCGTTTTTCCCGTATTTGCGTTTTTCGCGTATTTGCGTTTTTCCCGTATTTGCTTTTTTCAGATAATTGCGATTTTCCCATAATTGCGATTTTCCCATAATTGCGATTTTCCCATAATTGCGATTTTCCCATAATTGCGATTTTCCCATAATTGCGATTTTCCCATAATTGCGATTTTCCCATAATTGCGATTTTCCCATAATTGCGATTTTCCCATAATTGTGATTTTCCCATAATTGTGATTTTCCCATAATTGCGATTTTCCCATAATTGCGATTTTCCCATAATTGCGATTTTCCCATAATTGCGATTTTCCCATAATTGCGATTTTCCCATAATTGCGATTTTCCCATAATTGCGATTTTCCCATAATTGCGATTTTCCCATAATTGCGATTTTCCCATATTTGCGATTTTCCCATATTTGCGATTTTCCCATATTTGCGATTTTCCCATTTTTGCGATTTTCCCATTTTTGCGATTTTCCCATTTTTGCGATTTTCCCATATTTGCGATTTTCCCATTTTTGCGTTTTTCCCATTTTTGCGTTTTTCCCATTTTTGCGTTTTTCCCATTTTTGCGTTTTTCCCATTTTTGCGTTTTTCCCATTTTTGCGTTTTTCCCATTTTTGCGTTTTTCCCATTTTTGCGTTTTTCCCATTTTTGCGTTTTTCCCATTTTTGCGTTTTTCCCATTTTTGCGTTTTTCCCATTTTTGCGTTTTTCCCATTTTTGCGTTTTTCCCATTTTTGCGTTTTTCCCATTTTTGCGTTTTTCCCATTTTTGCGATTTTCCCATATTTGCGATTTTCCGATATTTGCGTCTTTCCCGTATTTGCGTCTTTCCCGTATTTGCGTCTTTCCCGTATTTGCGTCTTTCCCGTATTTGCGTCTTTCCCGTATTTGCGTCTTTCCCGTATTTGCGTCTTTCCCGTATTTGCGTCTTTCCCGTATTTGCGTCTTTCCCGTATTTGCGTCTTTCCCGTATTTGCGTCTTTCCCGTATTTGCGTCTTTCCCGTATTTGCGTCTTTCCCGTATTTGCGTCTTTCCCGTATTTGCGTCTTTCCCGTATTTGCGTCTTTCCCGTATTTGCGTCTTTCCCGTATTTGCGTCTTTCCCGTATTTGCGTCTTTCCCGTATTTGCGTCTTTCCCGTATTTGCGTCTTTCCCGTATTTGCGTCTTTCCCGTATTTGTGTCTTTCCCGTATTTGTGTCTTTCCCGTATTTGTGTCTTTCCCGTATTTGTGTCTTTCCCGTATTTGTGTCTTTCCCGTATTTGTGTCTTTCCCGTATTTGTGCCATTCCCGTATTTGTGTCATTCCCGTATTTGTGCCATTCCCGTATTTGTGCCATTCCCGTATTTGTGCCATTGCCGTATTTGTGCCATTGCCGTATTTGTGCCATTGCCGTATTTGTGCCATTGCCGTATTTGTGCCATTGCCGTATTTGTGCCATTGCCGTATTTGTGCCATTCCCGTATTTGTGCCATTCCCGTATTTGTGCCATTCCCGTATTTGTGCCATTCCCGTATTTGTGCCATTCCCGTATTTGTGCCATTCCCGTATTTGTGCCATTCCCGTATTTGTGCCATTCCCGTATTTGTGCCATTCCCGTATCTGTGCCATTCCCGTATCTGTGCCATTCCCGTATCTGTGCCATTCCCGTATCTGTGCCATTCCCGTATCTGTGCCATTCCCGTATCTGTGCCATTCCCGTATCTGTGCCATTCCCGTATCTGTGCCATTCCCGTATCTGTGCCATTCCCGTATCTGTGCCATTCCCGTATCTGTGCCATTCCCGTATCTGTGCCATTCCCGTATCTGTGCCATTCCCGTATCTGTGCCATTCCCGTATCTGTGCCATTCCCGTATTTGTGCCATTCCCGTATCTGTGCCATTCCCGTATCTGTGCCATTCCCGTATCTGTGCCATTCCCGTATCTGTGCCATTCCCGTATCTGTGCCATTCCCGTATTCGCGTTTTTCCCGTATTCGCGTCTTTCCCGTATTCGCGTCTTTCCCGTATTCGCGTCTTTCCCGTATTCGCGTCTTTCCCGTATTCGCGTCTTTCCCGTATTCGCGTCTTTCCCGTATTCGCGTCTTTCCCGTATTCGCGTCTTTCCCGTATTCGCGTCTTTCCCGTATTCGCGTCGTTCCCCACGTTCGCGTCGTTCCCCACGTTCGCGTCGTTCCCCACGTTCGCGTCGTTCCCCACGTTCGCGTCGTTCCCCACGTTCGCGTCGTTCCCCACGTTCGCGTCGTTCCCCACGTTCGCGTCGTTCCCCACGTTCGCGTCGTTCCCCACGTTCGCGTCGTTCCCCACGTTCGCGTCGTTCCCCACGTTCGCGTCGTTCCCCACGTTCGCGTCGTTCCCCACGTTCGCGTCGTTCCCCACGTTCGCGTCGTTCCCCACGTTCGCGTCGTTCCCCACGTTCGCGTCGTTCCCCACGTTCGCGTCGTTCCCCACGTTCGCGTCGTTCCCCACGTTCGCGTCGTTCCCCACGTTCGCGTCGTTCCCCACGTTCGCGTCGTTCCCCACGTTCGCGTCGTTCCCCACGTTCGCGTCGTTCCCCACGTTCGCGTCGTTCCCCACGTTCGCGTCGTTCCCCACATTTGCGGTATTCCCATATGAGTGTATTTTTTATATTAGCGTTTTCCCCATATTTACGTTTTTACCATTTTCGTGTTTTTCCCATGTTCTCGTATTTCCCATATTTCGTGAATCCTTGATCCTTCAGACAATGTCCTACCAAACGAGTCTTTCCTCTTGTCAAGTTGTGCCACAAGTTTTGCAAGTAGGCTGTTTATGTTTCCTCTATGTAAGTAGGCTGTTTATGTTTTCTTATTGGCAACGTTACGTAGCGCTCAATATGAAAATCACTGGCTGTGCTGTGTGCAGTCTGTGGCTGCTTTGCATTGTTGTAATACTCGCCATTGTAGTGTTAGCCAGCTGGCTGTGAACAGCGCCTAGCGTTGCGCAGTTGGAGGTGAGCCGCCAGCAGTGGTGGATGTGGGGAGAGAGATGGCGGAGTTTTGAAATTTGTCATGAACTGCTATATTTATATATGATGATATCAAGGTAAATACATTGTTTCTTCTCTATTAATATCTTTCATTTGCTAACTATCCCTATCAGTAGTTAGTGCCTTCCATAGTTTGAATCTTTTATTTAGCTGGCAGTAGTGGCGCTCGCTGTATTGCAGTAGCTTGAGCAGCGAAGATTTTTGTAAGGTAAGTGATTTGTGAAAGGTATAGTTTAATGTTAGTCAGGGCCATTCTTTTGTAGGGAATTTTGAAAGTCAGATTGCGTTGCGCTAACAAAATATTGTGTGTCAGTTTAAGGACAGTCTTGTATAATTGTTCAAAGTGGACGTTTCATATGTCGACCTTTAGCCGAGGATACCTCACTGGAATCTTCTGATTTTTTCCTTGTATTTTGTGTAATTAGTGTAGATTTTGTTTATTGATAGCGCATAATCATAGAGAGAATTTCCTTTGTAGTTGTAGTTTTTCATTGTTGTACAGTAAAACAGTTCTGGCATGCATGTAGATTTGCACCAAGTATTTCGCAGCTGCGCTGGCAATTAAGTAGACATTATTTCCATTGCTATGTTATTTTATTTTGCTCTTCAAATTGTGCTTTTCTGTGTTATCGTGTGAAATATTGTGACAATTATGGCGTGTGAAAAACGTAATACTAGGCTCCAAAGTAAACTGAGAAATGACAGTGAAGACGAAAGCAGTGTGTTAGCGCCGCAGAGTAATGAATTAACTAATGTTCAAAGTAATAATTTGGTAACTGCGCATAGGGAAATGGAGCGGGCGGCAAACAATAGTGTAGACAGTGAAACAGGTAGTGAACAGGGAAGCGTTATCGATCGATTGGTCGGCAGCAGCTCGCCTCAGGAATCGGGAATGACGGAACACAATATTGCAAATACTGCAGACTCAGGTTTTGGGTTCTCACCGTTTTCTCTAATGAGTCAAGACACATTTTCCGCTTGTCAAAATGTGAATGTTGCCGGTGCAACTTCACTGCCGAAAAGCACTGAGGAACATGTTTCAGACACCAGTGCATTGTTATTACAATTAATGCAACAAATGGGACAAAAGCTTGAAAAGTTAGACACAATGGAACAAAAACAGAGACAAACACAGCAACAGTTAGACACACTGGAACAAAATCAGAGACAAACACAGCAACAGCTTCAAAAGTTAGACTCATTGGAACAAACTTTAACTACTGAGTTACATAACATTGAATCGAAATGTCAAAAAGTCTGTAATGACGTAAAAACTCAAATTTGTGAGCATTTTCAACCTATTTTTTCGCGGCATGAAAAGGCATTACAGAGTCACGAAGCAGCCATAAAAGACCTGCAAATTATTGTTCATGAAAATCATGAGACCTTGCAAGCTAAATTTGACTCAGTTGCATCTACTGATTCGGTTACGCAACTTGCAAAAACTCAGGAAAACTTAAAGAACACAGTAGATTCGATTTCAACACAAATGGACACTCTGAAACTTGGTTCAGAAAAACACATTGAGGAAATGTGTTCACTATCGGAGAAAGTAGCCGAACTTTCGGATCAGTTCACTAACTTATCTACGAAGGTAGATGATAATCTGAACGACACAAAACCGGTAGTCTTTAATGACACAGAAGAGTGCGAACAAATTAGGAAATTCAAGCAAAATCAGAATCAAATTAATATGCAATACAAAAGAGAAATCCGGGAAGTACAAGATCAGCTGACTCAGGTAATACAAGAATTACGTATTTCAGAGGCCACTCGCGCTCCAATACGGGAAGAGGGAATTAGAAATACGGAACAACCACAAAATAATAACACATGACACTTCGGAAGTTATGAAAGAAATTGGCAAGGTGCACCGAATTTTGAAATGGAACCGCCGAAACGACGTAACAATGACCGATATGCGACTCGCCGACATGATGATTTTGACTATAAGCTGTTCATTACTACACGTAAATTCAAAACATTTAAGAATTCTGGCAACGACATTCATCCACAAGCATGGCTCCATCAATTCTCTCATTGTTTTCCTCCCAACTGGTCATTAGAGCACAGATTAGAATTTATGTGTGGCTACTTCGAGAATGAACCAGCTGTAAGAATGCGATCGGTCATTCACGATTGCCACAGTGAAGGAGAGTTTTACCATGCCTTCCTCTCAGCATATTGGTCTCAGGCCACACAAGACCGAGTAAAACAAAGCATCATAATGATGAAACGTTTCGAACAATCTGAATTTTCCAGTCTTATGAAATATTTTGAAGACATGTTGCACAAGAATCAGTACCTGTCAAACCCATACAGCCCCTCAGAACTCATCCGCATTTGCTTAATCAAATTGCCTGAACATTTACGACACATTATTTTGGCAGGACGTTGCAAAGACGACATTGAAGCTTTTCAGGGACTGTTACAAGAATTGGAAATTGACACTGACAATCGCGGAATGCGGAAACAGGAACACAACAATTACAGGTCACATCCGTCACAATTCCTCGATAATAACTGGACATGACAAGGCTATTCTCACAACACAAATCGTGACCAAAACAGACACCACCCATATGACAACCATTGGCAGAGTAGTAATAACTACAGGGAAAGATCACCTCTCCGTGGTAATGACTATCACAGAGACAATCAGAGAAACAGACAATATGGGAACCAAAACAATTATTATTACGGGAGACAGAATAACTTGAGACGCAACGGTACAGCGCGCAGTTACGATTCAGGGAGAAATTCTCCACCACTTAACCGACAAAAAAGAAACTACAGGAACTACCGACATGACGACAGACGATGTGATCGTAACGACAGACCTGAATTGCATCAGAACTAGCGGGATTCAAACAGAGCAGGGCCCTCTCGTCACGGTGAATTTGTAGAAGTTAGGTCTCCAAACCCCAATAACGACGCGCGCCAACAAAGAGACAATAGGCAATGACTCACACCGCTGGCAGCCACAAAACATACTTATGAAACTGACGACGCAGCTGCCGTAGCTAGTAATTACGTAAAAATGGAAGACATTAGGGACATCTTACTCCAGGAACACGACATAAAACATAACAACATTGCATATCCTGTGATTCACATTACAGTAAATGATGTAAAATTTACGGCAGTACTTGACTCTGGCAGTCCCATTTCAGTAATTAGTGAAACAGCCGTTAGCAAATGCAACAAATCGAACGATTGTCCCACACTTCCGTTACGTAAGATTAAATTACAAGGTGCAATCTTTGGAAAAAGTGTAGATGTATGCCAACAAACCAACTTAGAATTCTTTTGTCAAAGCCACAGCTTCTCTATGAGCTTTCTTATTGTTCCATTATTGTCGACGGAAATTATACTGGGAGTAGACTTTTTGAATGAATACAAAGCAATCTTAAGCTTTCACGATGCTGAAATAAGTTTAGAAAAAGAAGGTAAGTCAGCAGCTTTGAAATTTGAAGATTGGCTCTCAAACCATGACGAAGAAATTAATCGGCTTTACCTCCTGTTAGACAACAGTTCGGAATTTTCAACGGAACTTGACACTAACAATCACTCTGCAAGTACTGACAGGGATGATGTTGACGGCATATTTGAAACTAATAAGTTAATTCAGAATAAAATTCAAACAATTGAGAATTGTAATGACACTGATAGGCAGGACCTCTTTGAGATTTTACAAGCACATTCCACAGTTTTTACTCACAAAACAGGAACAATCAAGGGATTTCAATACCAATTTCGTGTTCGTGAGCATACTAAATTTTGTGTTAGACCATACGTAATTCCGGCGCATTATAGGGACCGTGTTAGAACAGAAGTACAATCTATGCTTGATGAGGGCATTATTGAGCCTGCAGTAAGCTCATACAACAATCCATTACATGTTGTTGAGAAGAAAAATGGATCGATCAGACTTGTCTTAGATTCGAGACAAATCAATACTATCATTATTCCTGAAACAGACAGGCCGCAAACGTTGGAAGAACTTCTTCAAAATTTTAATGGTGTAAAAGTGTTGTCTTCCATTGATCTCAGATCCAGCTTTTATCAGATCGAACTTCATCCAGAATGTAGAAAATACACAGCTTTCCTCTGTTTCGGCGTTTGTTATCAGTTTCGGAAACTTCCCTTTGGTTTGAACATTTCTTCAGCAGCATTCATTCGCGGGCTAAATTCCATATTGCCTGAGTTCTTAAAACGTCACATCACCTTATATGTGGACGATATTCTAATAGCAGAAGCTTCATGGGAACAACATAATCGCATCCTCAACAGTTTGTTACGTATTTTTGCAGAATCTGGAATTACAGTTAACTTGGAAAAGTCTGAATTCGGTCGGACAAAGGTGAAGTTTTTGGGACATATTATTTCTTCTAAAGGCATTCAGCCGGATCCTGAAAAGTTAGAAGCAATCAGAGCCATTCCACTTCCATCCACAAAAAGACAAGTCCGCAGTTTTCTAGGTCTCGTAAATTTTTACCGTCGTTTTCTGAATTTGCAAATTCTTGTTACACCAAAACTTTGTTCTCTCACTGGAAAAAATACTATTTGGAACTGGGACGAAAAAGCACAGTTGGAATTCGATTCTTTAAAAGAAGCGTTACTTCATGCGCCAATATTAGCTCATCCAGATCTATCACAAGATTTCTGCCTTAGCACGGATTCTTCTAAAGTCGGTCTTGGTGCCCATTTATTTCAAGAAGCCATAGAAAATGACATTACTGTTCAGAAAACCATTGCTTTTGCTAGCCGAGTGCTAACAAAATCTGAAAAAAATTATTCCGTTACTGAATTAGAAGCTTTAGCAATCGTTTGGGCATTTAACAATTTTCGTTTCTTTCTTTCTGGTAAGCACGTAAAAGTATACAGTGATCATCGTGCATTACAATTTCTTATGTCTTCAAAATTAAATCATGACAGGTTAAAACGTTGGGCATTGTTTCTGCAAGAATTCCGCTTCACAATAGTCTACATTCCCGGCAAGGAGAACATTGTTGCGGACACACTGTCACGCGCACCGGCTGGGCTTGAGAAAAGTAACACAGAAGGCAACATTGAGAAAAATTTCAGTATTCTTTACATTCAGAAAGTCGCCTTTGAAAACTTCATCACCACATCTTTAAAGGACATTGCTCATGAACAAGATAAAGATCCGATTTGGAAAGACATCAAGAGCAAATGGCATGAAAAGACACACACACAGATTCGGCATTTTTACCTGGTTAGAAACAACATACTCTTCAAACGCTGCACTGCTGATGACAAGCTATGGGTACTTTGCATTCCAGACGATTTTGTTAATAAGCTCATTTGGTACATTCATTTCAGCTACGCACATTTTGGTCCACGAAAATGTTATCATATTCTTCGAACGACTTGTTATTTTAACAATATGGAAAAGCGAATTCGAAGAGTCTTGTCTATTTGTGAACTTTGTCAAAAGGCGAAACCATCTACTGTCTCACATCGTGCTCCGTTGTTTCCTATCATTCCTTCTAAATTAAAAGAATTTGCTGCTGTTGATCTCTTGGGACCGCTTGTCAGAACATCTAATGGATTTTCGTACGTTCTAGTTGCTGTTGAACTTCAAAATTTGTTTCTTTCACTCCGTTACGTAAAGCCACAGGACGATCTGTATCCAACGCCTTTGTTAAAAATTTCTTATGTGAAGTTGGACACGTTAGTAAAGTCATTACAGATAACGGACCGCAATTCAGATCTGCTGTTTGGTCACGCATGCTTCGCAACCATAAAATCAAACCCGTTTTTATTTCATTGTACTCACCACATTGCAACCCGTCTGAACGGATTATGAAAGAAATCAATAAGCTTTGCAGACTTTATTGTCATAGAAAGCATCAGCATTGGGACAGATATTTACACTTATTTCAAAACGTGCTGAATGAAATGCCTCACAACTCCACTGCCTTACCACCTACTCTTGTACTGAAGATTGAAGAACCACCGAACAGAATCAGAGAGCTTGTACCTTTCCCGAATACACGTAAACTTCGACACAAAGACATAATTGATTTGGCTCTTAAAAATATAAAATCTGCAGCAGACAAAAGGAGAAAACTAGACGGTAAAGCAAATGCAAAGAAGTTGTATATTGGTCAGAAAGTTCTCATTAAAGCTCATTCATTGTCACATAAGAAGAAACACTTGAGTCACAAATTCTTTCTAGTTTACAATGGACCTTACAGAATCCGACGTATACCACATGATAATTGCGTTGAAGTTGAAACTCTGTGCACTAGGAAGAGTAAAGGTTTACACCACATTTCACATGTAAAACCATTTATTGAAAGATAATCTGCTTTTTAACTTTGTCTTTGCCATAAAACTTTTCACTTTACATTACTAGAATGCTTTGTCAGACTTAAGAAACTGTTAACATGCAACAATGTTTGAAGTTAAATATCCAGTCTAGAACCTAGGGAACATTTTTAAACAGAAATGACGAATGCATTGTTATAGTGAACAGACGCCGCAGTGTTATTGTGTGTGTACATTCTTGCTTGTTAGTTGCACGATTATGGAACGACTATAAGGCTTACATACTTAGGACACATACTGGTACTGCTAATGAGATTTTAATGCAACATTTTGGTTTACTTGAAAATATATTCTGGATTTAAAGTACTTTCAGTGAAATACCAGATGACATAGTGGTTAGTTTATGTTTCTACACGATTTTATCACGACGCTACTAATGAGTGACAATTTACAATGTTGCTTTTGCGGTGTATCTGTTATATATCCGCACAGTTTTTCTGAATTCTTCCGGAAAGCAAAACATGTTTAGTAGTAACTTTTGTGGTATAGCTACAATGAGATTGCCTTTTCCGTAGCACAACAATACGTTACAGCACAGTACTTTCTTCATCATGGCAATAAGCGTAATAACTAAGATATCTATACATAAAGCATTTCACTTTTGTTTATCATGAGGTAAGTACATTGACTTCTGCAGAACTTAGCTTTCGGAGGACGATAACTACGACACTTCCACACAGATTATGTTGCAACAAGACGCACATTTAGCGCTACAGCACACGTATTTGAGTGATTAATTTTGTACTTAAACCATTTATTTTTCAAGATTTTTGAATTACAAAGAAAGTTTTCCGTGATACATTTCATTCCATTGCTGTAATCTGTAACACCTGAGGGTATAATTACATTAATCCTCAGGGGGGTACACGCTTACTTTGTGTACCATGTGTGTGGCAACCACAAGGAACCCTAGCTAATATGGTATTTGCTTATACAACTTTACACATCGGTACCATATTTCTCTAACACACAAATTACACAGCTATCTGATCATTTAACTGAGAGATAAACATTTTTTTTTACATCAGTGACATATGTTTACGCAATTACAGAGTTGGATTACTTCACACTTACGTAATTGTATTTTGTCTGTACTTTGTGAAATGCTCATATTTTTTTGGAACCATTGTGATACTATGAGAGCTTTGAATGATGTATTTGGTATGGATTCATGATTTTTAAAGTACGTTTGAGGCAGATGACACTTTTGACATGAGCAGAGAATTTTTTTAATTATTGGAGGAAGCTACGACGATTTTGAGATTTGACTGAGGTGTTATGATGTTATTTTTACGACGACGATGTGTATTATGCTGCTGAGGTATGTTTATGATTAATAGGCTGAGGCTATATGAGTTATTTGATTATGCTTCATATTTATAATGACGAAATATTGACGAGTGTCGATGGATACGTATATGTGTAATAAGGTAAGGAGTAATGAATAGTGGGTAGGGACTCTTGACTTGTGAAACAGGATGTTGGAAACCAAGAATCGTACTTTAAGAGTTATGAAATGTGTGTAAATGCGTGAATGTATCACAATGCCGGCGAAAATTTTTTGGACAACGTTATATTCATGGGATTTTCTTTCTACAGATTTGCAACGCTAATTCTTGACCTGTGAAATATTTTTATGTGAGACTGTCACTGTAGTGGAAACTGGTGTCGTAAATATTTCCGTAAGAAAGTTAAGTGACCACCTGCACGTAATGCGTCGTGGGCACGCAGCTGTGTCAAACACCTGGAGAACAAGCCATTAGGGTGTGCCTTTCCGGAAGCACAGGTAGAAAAAAAAAAGAAAAAAGTCAGGCCTTTATCCTCGCCATTGGCATTCCTTTAGAGAAAATATTGCAAATGCGACACCCTCATTACTTCCATTAACCTTGCTATTGACATTCATTTGTAGAAAGCATCGCAAATATTACACGCTCATTACCTGAAAATATATGATTACTCGTACTTTGTGCTAATTACTGCAATGCTTATGAATTGATGGGAAATATTCGTACTTCTGCACACCTGATTATGACAAGTGTCTTTCTATGAGAGTTGAGAGCTACTGACTTACGAAATGCCACATGACTATTGAATGATATTTTTATGCTTTGCTTTTTGTAGTTGCTTATTTCACTTGATATCTGGTTTCCAGCTGTGTTGCAGCATTGCTTTTATAAAATAAAATGCATTTGCTAATGTGAACACTTTCTGTCAACAGATCTATTAAATAATTATTTTATGATCCACATTCTTTAAAAAAGGAGCACTTGGAAAGGAAAGAACAATAAGAAGGAACTAGTAACAGTAACACATAATTTTCTTTTCAAGCACATGGTAATATTTTTTTTTACAATAAGTTGTTGTGGTGCACCACTTTAATTACTTAGACATTAAGATGTGATTATACATTTCCCTTATCTGCACTGTTATCTTTAGTGTACTATTTTTTCTGCTTGCGCTATGTCATGTTTAGGTATAAGTTGCTGCTGTTTGCCAGGCATAGTGTTATTGAATTTGACTTTTGCTAATTTATGCTGCTTGCTTTGGCATTTGTATTTTTTTTATCATTATTGTTTGTGTTAATTGTTTTGTGCTGCTGCATTGCCTCGTCCCTTAGTTTAGCATCTGAGCTCAGTAGATTTAAGTTAGCTTAAGAGGGGGTAGACTATATAAGAAACTAACTATGCTGAACTGGAAGAAATGCATTTAGAAGCTATAAGAAAATGATTTGGCCAAAAAAAGAAGTATTTTGAAAGAGGATATGAACCAAAAAAGTAGGGTTTAGTGACAACAGGTTTAGGTAGGATTTTCTTGGAAATAAATGATGACGTAAGATAATGGAAAATAAATAATGAGGTAAGAAATGTGTGAACATATAAATACAGAAAGCATGCTTAGATAGAATTTTTTTGGTGGAAACAAAGGATGAAATAAGAGGAAAGATATATGAAGTTTTGGGTTGGACTGCAGTACCAAATGTTACACTGAAAACGAACCCTATCCTTTCCTATTGGTGTTATCCCACTGTGTGTTTGTGTACCCTTGTGTCGTTGTTTTCTTCCTGTCTCTGTGTATTTTCATAGAATTTTTTCCTCTTTTAATATTAAGCTACATTCACTATGATGAGGAATACTGTTATCCTCAAATATAATTGGCATTAATAATGTTATTTACTTTGTAAAGATGTTAGACATTATTCATTCTGTTTAAATGCTCATGTGTGAAGTTGATGTTTCGAAAGTGATTCTGATCTTTTATTTTTGTACTCATGTCATAATTCCTGTAACACTGATGTATATGTTCATTTCTATTCTTTTGTAAAGCCTGTACAACAAATGTTATCTGTATTATTATGTTCTTTAATGATGTATTTTGTACCTTTGTTATTGTATTTTTATGTTACCAAATTGTAATTGTTACCAGTTCTTCAAATTAAGTAACATTTCACTGCACACGTTTCTGTTGGTCATAGTACATGGACAATATGTGAGAAGTAGGGACTGATAGTGTTTGCACGTGTGTTGATGATTCAGCAAGGGACTGGATAACAGCATTGCTGGATCTAAGGACAATTCCAGAAACTTTGTGAGTGCACAAGTGGTGGTTTATGGACTTGCTATATTGTCCGCAAGACTCTTCGATGGTGATTGTGCACCTGCACATTTGCAACAGATGGCTGCTGGCTGTCTCTACCAGCATCCTTGATGGCCCACCAATTGCTACAAGGACTGCAGTGGATCTGCACCTCTGGTGGCCCACCAGTACCGTAATTTCTACCAGGACTACAGTGGGTCTGCTCTGTGATGACCTAACTACCAATATTCTTCAAAACGTCGACTGACTCTGCTGTGGGTTTACTCTGTTGTGGCCCATTACCTGTCTGCATGTCGAGTCAGCACTGTCTTTCCGTTGGAAGGACAACTCTACTTCTTCAAGACTGCATGGAAATCCACTAGTTCTGTGTGCATTTTCTTTTACTGCTCAGACTTTGAGAAAAACTCTGCATTTTTACTGTGATGAACAATCTGGACTGTGAGAAATTTTTAGCTTTTGACCAACATTGTATCAATAAGTGTGTGCATTTGGTATCTTTGTTATTGCAATTATGAAAAATTTTTTCAAATCTGTATTGGCCACTGCCCAACCCAATTTGTAAAATTTTTTGTGGGGAGCATGGGGGCTATGTAAGTAGGCTGTTTGTTTTCTTATTGGCAACGTTACGTAGCGCTCAATATGAAAATCACTGGCTGTGCTGTGTGCAGTCTGTGGCTGCTTTGCATTGTTGTAATACTCGCCATTGTAGTGTTAGACAGCTGGCTGTGAACAGCGCAGTTGAGGTGAGCCGCCAGCAGTGGTGGATGTGGGGAGAGAGATGGCGGAGTTTTGAAATTTGTCATGAACTGCTATATTTATATATGATGATATCAAGGTAAATACATTGTTTCTTCTCTATTAATATCTTTCATTTGCTAACTATCCCTATCAGTAGTTAGTGCCTTCCATAGTTTGAATCTTTTATTTAGCTGGCAGTAGTGGCGCTCGCTGTATTGCAGTAGCTTGAGCAGCGAAGATTTTTGTAAGGTAAGTGATTTGTGAAAGGTATAGTTTAATGTTAGTCAGGGCCATTCTTTTGTAGGGAATTTTGAAAGTCAGATTGCGTTGCGCTAACAAAATACTGTGTGTCAGTTTAAGGACAGTCTTGTATAATTGATCAAAGGGGACGTTTCAGTTTCTCTTCTCTCATATTTGCATTTTTCCCATATTTGCATTTTTCCCATATTTGCATTTTTCCCATATTTGCATTTTTCCCATATTTGCATTTTTCCCATATTTGTATTTTTCCATATTTGTATTTTTCCATATTTGTATTTTTCCATATTTGTATTTTTCCATATTTGTATTTTTCCATATTTGTATATTTCCATATTTGTGTTTTTCCCATATTTGTGTTTTTCCCATATTTGTGTTTTTCCCATATTTGCGTTTTTCCCATTATTTGCGTTTTTCCCATTATTTGCGTTTTTCCCATTATTTGCGTTTTTCCCATTATTTGCGTTTTTCCCATTATTTGCGTTTTTCCCATTATTTGCGTTTTTCCCATTATTTGCGTTTTTCCCATTTTAGCGTTTTTCCCATTTTAGCGTTTTTCCCATTTTAGCGTTTTTCCCATTTTAGCGTTTTTCCCATTTTAGCGTTTTTCCCATTTTAGCGTTTTTCCCATTTTAGCGTTTTTCCCATTTTAGCGTTTTTCCCATTTTAGCGTTTTTCCCATTTTAGCGTTTTTCCCATTTTAGCGTTTTTCCCATTTTAGCGTTTTTCCCATTTTAGCGTTTTTCCCATTTTAGCGTTTTTCCCATTTTAGCGTTTTTCCCATTTTAGCGTTTTTCCCATATTAGCGTTTTTCCCATATTAGCGTTTTTCCCATATTAGTGTCTTCCCTATATTAGCGTTTTTCCCCTATTAGCGTTTTTCCCCTATTAGCGTTTTTCCCCTATTAGCGTTTTTCCCCTATTAGCGTTTTTCCCCTATTAGCGTTTTTCCCATATTAGCGTTTTTACCATATTAGCGTCTTCCCTATATTAGCGTTTTTCCCATACTAGCGTTTTTCCCATACTAGCGTTTTTACCTTATTAGCGTTTTTCCCATACTAGCGTTTTTCCCGTATTTGCGTTTTTCCCGTATTTGCGTTTTTCCCGTATTTGCGTTTTTCCCGTATTTGCGTTTTTCCCGTATTTGCGTTTTTCCCGTATTTGCGTTTTTCCCGTATTTGCGTTTTTCCCGTATTTGCGTTTTTCCCGTATTTGCGTTTTTCCCGTATTTGCGTTTTTCCCGTATTTGCGTTTTTCCCGTATTTGCGTTTTTCCCGTATTTGCGTTTTTCCCGTATTTGCGTTTTTCCCGTATTTGCGTTTTTCCCATTTTTGCGTTTTTCCCATTTTTGCGTTTTTCCCATTTTTGCGTCTTTCCCATGTTAGCGTCTTTCCCATGTTAGCGTCTTTCCCATGTTAGCGTCTTTCCCATGTTAGCGTCTTTCCCATGTTAGCGTCTTTCCCATGTTAGCGTCTTTCCCATGTTAGCGTCTTTCCCATGTTAGCGTCTTTCCCATGTTAGCGTCTTTCCCATGTTAGCGTCTTTCCCATGTTAGCGTCTTTCCCATGTTAGCGTCTTTCCCATGTTAGCGTCTTTCCCATGTTAGCGTCTTTCCCATGTTAGCGTCTTTCCCATGTTAGCGTCTTTCCCATGTTAGCGTCTTTCCCATGTTAGCGTCTTTCCCATGTTAGCGTCTTTCCCATGTTAGCGTCTTTCCCATGTTAGCGTCTTTCCCATGTTAGCGTCTTTCCCATGTTCTCGTATTTCCCATATTTCCTGAATCCTTGATGCTTCAGACAATGTCCTACCAAATGAGTCTTTCCTCTGGTCATCTTGTGCCACAAGTTTCTCTTCTCTCATATTTGCATTTTCTCCATATTTGCAGTTTTCTCATATTTGCATTTTTCCCATATTGGTATTTTTCCATATTTGCGTTTTTCCCATATTCGCGTTTTTCCCATATTTGCGTCTTTCCCATATTTGCGTCTTTCCCATATTTGCGTCTTTCCCATATTTGCGTCTTTCCCATATTTGCGTCTTTCCCATATTTGCGTCTTTCCCATATTTGCGTCTTTCCCATATTTGCGTCTTTCCCATATTTGCGTCTTTCCCATATTTGCGTTTTTCCCATATACGCGATTTTCTCATGTTCTCGTATTTCCCATATTCTCGTATTTCTCATATTTCGTGTATCCTTGATGCTTCAGACAATGTCCTACCAACCGAGTGTTTCCTCTTGTCAAGTAGGCCACAAGTTTCTCTCCTCTCATATTTTCATTTTTGCCATTTTTGCATTTTTCCTATATTTGTGTTTTTCTCCATATTTGCGTTTTTCCAATACTTGCGTTTTTCCCATACTTGTGTTGTTCCCTATTTGTGTTGTTCCCTATTTGTGTTGTTCCCTATTTGTGTTGTTCCCTATTGATGTTGTTCCCTACTTGTGTTCCCATATTTGTGTTGTTCCCATATTTGTGTTGTTCCCATATTTGTGTTGTTCCCATATTTGTGTTGTTCCCATATTTGCGTTGTTCCCATATTTGCGTTGTTCCCATATTTGCGTTGTTCCCATATTTGCGTTGTTCCCATATTTGCGTTGTTCCCATATTTGCGTTGTTCCCATATTTGCGTTGTTCCCATATTTGCGTTGTTCCCATATTTGCGTTGTTCCCATATTTGCGTTGTTCCCATATTTGCGTTTTTCCCATGTTTGAGTTTTTCCCATGTTTGAGTTTTTCCCATGTTTGAGTTTTTCCCATGTTTGAGTTTTTCCCATGTTTGAGTTTTTCCCATGTTTGGGTTTTTTCCCATGTTTGAGTTTTTTCCCATGTTCTCGTATTTCCCATGTTCTCGTATTTCCCATACTCTCGTATTTCCCATATTTCCTGAATCCTTGATGCTTCAGACAATGTCCTACCAAATGAGTCTTTCCTCTGGTCATCTTGTGCCACAAGTTTCTCTTCTCTCATATTTGCATTTTCTCCATATTTGCAGTTTTCTCATATTTGCATTTTTCCCATATTGGTATTTTTCCATATTTGCGTTTTTCCCATATTCGCGTTTTTCCCATATTTGCGTTTTTCCCATATTCGCGTTTTTCCCATATTTGCGTTTTTCCCATATTTGCGTTTTTCCCATATTTGCGTTTTTCCCATATTTGCGTTTTTCCCATATTTGCGTTTTTCCCATATTTGCGTTTTTCCCATATTTGCGTTTTTCCCATATTCGCGTTTTTCCCATATTCGCGTTTTTCCCATATTCGCGTTTTTCCCCATGTTCGCGTTTTTCCCCATGTTCGCGTTTTTCCCCATGTTCGCGTTTTTCCCCATGTTCGCGTTTTTCCCCATGTTCGCGTTTTTCCCCATGTTCGCGTTTTTCCCCATGTTCGCGTTTTTCCCCATGTTCGCGTTTTTCCCCATGTTCGCGTTTTTCCCCATGTTCGCGTTTTTCCCCATGTTCGCGTTTTTCCCCATGTTCGCGTTTTTCCCCATGTTCGCGTTTTTCCCCATGTTCGCGTTTTTCCCCATGTTCGCGTTTTTCCCCATGTTCGCGTTTTTCCCCATGTTCGCGTTTTTCCCCATGTTCGCGTTTTTCCCCATGTTCGCGTTTTTCCCCATGTTCGCGTTTTTCCCCATGTTCGCGTTTTTCCCCATGTTCGCGTTTTTCCCCATGTTCGCGTTTTTCCCCATGTTCGCGTTTTTCCCCATGTTCGCGTTTTCCCCATGTTCGCGTTTTCCCCATGTTCGCGTTTTCCCCATGTTCGCGTTTTCCCCATGTTCGCGTTTTCCCCATGTTCGCGTTTTCCCCATGTTCGCGTTTTCCCCATGTTCGCGTTTTCCCCATGTTCGCGTTTTCCCCATGTTCGCGTTTTCCCCATGTTCGCGTTTTCCCCATGTTCGCGTTTTCCCCATGTTCGCGTTTTCCCCATGTTCGCGTTTTCCCCATGTTCGCGTTTTCCCCATGTTCGCGTTTTCCCCATGTTCGCGTTTTCCCCATGTTCGCGTTTTCCCCATGTTCGCGTTTTCCCCATGTTCGCGTTTTCCCCATGTTCGCGTTCTCCCCATGTTCGCGTTCTCCCCATGTTCGCGTTCTCCCCATATTCTCATATTTCCCATATTCTCGTATTTCCCATATTTCGTGAATCCTTGATGCTTCAGGCAATGACCTACCAAACGAGTCTTTCCTCTTGTCAAGTTGTGCCACAAGTTTCTCTTCTCTCATATTTGCATTTTTCCGATATTTGCATTTTTCCCATATTTGTATTTTTCCATATTTGTGTTTTTCCCATATTTGCGTTTTTCCCATATTTGCGTTTTTCCCGTATTTGCGTTTTTCCCATGTTTGTGTTTCTCTCATATCTGCGTTTTTCCATATTTGCAATTTTCCCATATCTGCGTTTTTCCCATATTTTTGTTTTTCCCGTATTCGCTTTTTTCCCTTTATTTGCGTTTTTCCCATATTTGCGTTTTTGCCATATTTGCGTTTTTCCCATATTTGCATTTTTCCCATAGTTCGTTTGTCCCATACTTGCGTTTGTCCCATACTTGCGTTTTTCCCATACTTGCGTTTTTCCCATACTTGCGTTTTTCCCATATTTGCGTTTTTCCCATATTTGCGTTTTTCCCATATTTGCGTTTTTCCCATATTTGCGTTTTTCCCATATTTGCGTTTTTCCCATATTTGCGTTTTTCCCATATTTGCGTTTTTCCCATATTTGCGTTTTTCCCATATTTGCGTTTTTCCCATATTTGCGTTTTTCCCATATTTGCGTTTTTCCCATATTTGCGTTTTTCTCATATTTGCGTTTTTCCCATATTTGCGTTTTTCCCATATTTGCGTTTTTCCCATATTTGCGTTTTTCCCATATTTGCGTTTTTCCCATATTTGCGTTTTTCCCATATTTGCGTTTTTCCCATATTTGCGTTTTTCCCATATTTGCGTTTTTCCCATATTTGCGTTTTTCCCATATTTGCGTTTTTCCCATATTTGCGTTTTTCCCATATTTGCGTTTTTCCCATATTTGCGTTACTCACATATTTGCGTTTTTCTCATATTTGCAATTTTCCCATATTTGCAATTTTCCCATATTTGCAATTTTCCCATATTTGCGTTTTTCCCATATTTTTGTTTTTCCCATATTTTTGTTTTTCCCATATTTTTGTTTTTCCCATATTTTTGTTTTTCCCATATTTTTGTTTTTCCCATATTCGCTTTTTTCCTTTATTTGCGTTTTTCCCATATTTGCATTTTTCCCATATTTGCATTTTTCCCATATCTCGTTTGTCCTATATTTGCGTTTTTCCCATATTTGCGTTTTTCCCATATTTGCGTTTTTCCCATATTTGCGTTTTTCCCCTATTTGCGTTTTTCCAATATTTGCGTTTTTCCCATATTTGCGTTTTTCCCATATTTGCGTGTTTCCCGAATTTGCGTGTTTCCCGAATTTGCGTGTTTCCCGAATTTGCGTGTTTCCCGAATTTGCGTGTTTCCCGAATTTGCGTGTTTCCCGAATTTGCGTGTTTCCCATATTCGCGTTATTCCCATATTCGGGATTTTCGCATATTCGCGTTTTTCCCGTATTAGGGTTTTTATCATATTTCGTGAATCGTTCATGCTTCAGACAATGTCCTACCAACCGAGTCTTTCCTCTTGTTAAGTTGTGCCACAAGTTTTTCTTCTCTCAAATTTGCGGTTTTCCCATATTTGCTTTTTTCCCATATTTGCTTTATTCCCATATTTGCTTTTTTCCCATATTTGCTTTTTTCCCATATTTGCTTTTTTCCCATATTTGCTTTTTTCCCATATTTGCTTTTTTCCCATATTTGCTTTTTTCCCATATTTGCTTTTTTCCCATATTTGCATTTTTCCCATATTTGCGTTTTTCCCATTTTTGCGTTTTTCCCATTTTTGCGTTTTTTCCCATTTTTGCGTTTTTCCCATATTTGCGGTTTTCCCATATTTGCGGTTTTCCCATATTTGCGGTTTTCCCATATTTGCGGTTTTCCCATATTTGCGGTTTTCCCATATTTGCGGTTTTCCCATATTTGCGGTTTTCCCATATTTGCGGTTTTCCCATATTTGCGGTTTTCCCATATTTGCGGTTTTCCCATATTTGCGGTTTTCCCATATTTGCGGTTTTCCCATATTTGCGGTTTTCCCATATTTGCGTTTTTCCCATATCTGCGTTTTTCCCTTATTCGCGTTTTTCCCTTATTCGCGTTTTTCCCATATTCGCGTTTTTCCCATATTCGCGTTCTTCCCATATTCGCGTTCTTCCCATATTTGCGTTTTTCCTATATTCGCGTTTTTCAATGTTCTCGTATTTCCCATATTCTCGTATTTCCCATATTTCGTGAATCCTTGATGCTTCAGACAATGACCTACCAAACGAGTCTTTCCTCTTGTCAAGTTGTGCCACAAGTTTCTCTTCTCTCATATTTGCATTTTTCCCATATTTGCATTTGTCCCATATTTGTATTTTGCCATTTTTGCGTTTTTCCCATATTTGCGTTTTTCCCATATTTGCGTTTTTCCCATATTTGCGTTTTTCCCATATTTGCGTTTTTCCCATATTTGCGTTTTTCCCATATTTGCGTTTTTCCCATATTTGCGTTTTTCCCATAGTTATGTTTTTCCCATATCTGTGTTTTTCCCATATCTGTGTTTTTCCCATATTTGCGTTTTTCCCATATATGCGTTTTTCCTATATTTGCCTTCTTCCCATTGTTGCGTTTTTCCCATTGTTGCGTTTTTCCCATATTTGCGTTTTTCCCATATTTGCGTTTTTCCCATATTTGCGTTTTTCCCATATTTGCGTTTTTCCCATATTTGCGTTTTTCCCATATTTGCGTTTTTCCCATATTTGCGTTTTTCCCATATTTGCGTTTTTCCCATATTCGCGTTTTTCCCATATTCGCGTTTTTCCCATTTTCGCGTTTTTCCCATTTTCGCGTTTTTCCCATTTTCGCGTTTTTCCCATTTTCGCGTTTTTCCCATATTCGCGTTTTTCCCGTATTAGGGTTTTTATCATATTTCGTGAATCGTTCATGCTTCAGACAATGTCCTACCAACCGAGTCTTTCCTCTTGTTAAGTTGTGTCACAAGTTTTTCTTCTCTCAGATTTGCGTTTTTCCCATACTTGCTTTTTTCCCATACTTGCTTTTTTCCCATACTTGCTTTTTTCCCATATTTGCTTTTTTCCCATATTTGCATTTTTCCCATATCTGCGTGTTTCCCATATCTGCGTTTTTCCCATATCTGCGTTTTTCCCATGTCTGCGTTTTTCCCATATCTGCGTTTTTCCCATATCTGCGTTTTTCCCATATCTGCGTTTTTCCCATATCTGGGTTTGTCCCATATCTGCGTTTTTCCCATATCTGGGTTTGTCCCATATCTGGGTTTGTCCCATATCTGGGTTTGTCCCATATCTGGGTTTGTCCCATATCTGGGTTTGTCCCATATTTGCGTTTGTCCCATATTTGCGTTTGTCCCATATTTGCGTTTTTCCCATGTTTGCGTTTTTCCCCATATTCGCGTTTTTCAATGTTCTCATATTTCCCGTGTTCTCTTATTTCCCATATTCTCGTATTTCCCATATTTCGTGAATCCTTGATGCTTCAGACAATGACCTACCAAACGAGTCTTTCCTCTTTTTAAGTTGTGTCACAAGTTTTTCTTCTCTCAAATTTGCGTTTTTCCCATATTTGCTTTTTTCCCATATTTGCTTTTTTCCCATATTTGCTTTTTTCCCATATTTGCTTTTTTCCCATATTTGCTTTTTTCCCATATTTGCTTTTTTCCCATATTTGCTTTTTTCCCATATTTGCTTTTTTCCCATATTTGCTTTTTTCCCATATTTGCGGTTTTCCCATATTTGCGGTTTTCCCATATTTGCGGTTTTCCCATATTTGCGGTTTTCCCATTTTTGCGTTTTTCCCATTTTTGCGTTTTTCCCATTTTTGCGTTTTTCCCATTTTTGCGTTTTTCCCATTTTTGCGTTTTTCCCATTTTTGCGTTTTTCCCATTTTTGCGTTTTTCCCATTTTTGCGTTTTTCCCATTTTTGCGTTTTTCCCATTTTTGCGTTTTTCCCATTTTTGCGTTTTTCCCATTTTTGCGTTTTTCCCATTTTTGCGTTTTTCCCATTTTTGCGTTTTTCCCATTTTTGCGTTTTTCCCATTTTTGCGTTTTTCCCATTTTTGCGTTTTTCCCATTTTTGCGTTTTTCCCATTTTTGCGTTTTTCCCATATTTGCGTTTTTTCCCATATTTGCGTTTTTTCCCATATTTGCGTTTTTTCCCATATTTGCGTTTTTTCCCATAATTGCGTTTTTCCCATAATATCGTTTTTCCCATGTTTGAGTTTTTCGCATATTTGATTTTTTCCCATATTTGCGTTTTTCCCATATTTGCGTTTTTCCCATATTTGCGTTTTTCCCATATTTGCGTTTTTCCCATATTTGCGTTTTTTCCATATTTGTGTATTTTCCATATTTGCGTTTTGCCCATATTTGCGTTTTGCCCATATTTGCGTTTTGCCCATATTTGCGTTTTGCCCATATTTGCGATTTTCCCTTATCTGCGTTTCTCCCATATCTGCGTTTCTCCCATATCTGCGTTTCTCCCATATCTGCGTTTCTCCCATATCTGCGTTTCTCCCATATCTGCATTTCTCCCATATCTGCGTTTCTCCCATATCTGCGTTTCTCCCATATCTGCGTTTCTCCCATATCTGCGTTTCTCCCATATCTGCGTTTCTCCCATATCTGCGTTTCTCCCATATCTGCGTTTCTCCCATGTCTGCGTTTTTCCCATGTCTGCGTTTTTCCCATGTCTGCGTTTTTCCCATGTCTGCGTTTTTCCCATGTCTGCGTTTTTCCCATGTCTGCGTTTTTCCCATGTCTGCGTTTTTCCCATGTCTGCGTTTTTCCCATGTCTGCATTTTTCCCATGTCTGCATTTTTCCCATGTCTGCATTTTTCCCATGTCTGCATTTTTCCCATATTTGCGGTTTTCCCATTATTGCGTTTTTCCCATATCTGCGTTTTTCCCATATCTGCGTTTTTCCCATATCTGCGTTTTTCCCATATCTGCGTTTTTCCCATATCTGCGTTTTTCCCATATCTGCGTTTTTCCCATATCTGCGTTTTTCCCATATCTGCGTTTTTCCCATATCTGCGTTTTTCCCACATCTGCGTTTTTCCCACATCTGCGTTTTTCCCACATCTGCGTTTTTCCCACATCTGCGTTTTTCCCACATCTGCGTTTTTCCCACATCTGCGTTTTTCCCACATCTGCGTTTTTCCCACATCTGCGTTTTTCCCACATCTGCGTTTTTCCCACATCTGCGTTTTTCCCACATCTGCGTTTTTCCCACATCTGCGTTTTTCCCACATCTGCGTTTTTCCCACATCTGCGTTTTTCCCACATCTGCGTTTTTCCCACATCTGCGTTTTTCCCACATTTGCGTTTTTCCCACATTTGCGTTTTTCCCATATTTGCGTTTTTCCCATATTTCGTTTTTCCCATATTTGTGCGCTTCCCATATTTGTGTGCTTCCCATTTTTGCGTGCTACCCGTATTTGCGTTATTCCCGTATTTGCGTTATTCCCGTATTTGCGTAATTCCCGTATTTGCGTAATTCCCGTATTTGCGTTATTCCCGTATTTGCGTAATTCCCGTATTTGCGTAATTCCCGTATTTGCGTTATTCCCGTATTTGCGTTATTCCCGTATTTTTTTTTTTTTTTGTAAACTTTATTTTCTATATCATATTAGTTATACAGTATAACCCACTGCCTTAATTGATTAGTGGGCCGAAGATCTCATACATTTATACAATACAATTGCAGCTTTTCTAAATATAAGTTAGTAACTAGTTAGTAGCAAATAGCAAAGTACATGGAAACTACAATGGGCAATTAGTATGTTAATTAAGGACTAAATGGTGACCTAACTAAACTAACTATATACTAGTCAGTAAGCCTGCAGCGTTACAAATGTGTCAGCTAATAGTATAAACCTACTATTAGGCCTTGCTCATTGGGCTAACCCCAATGGGCGTGCCCCTGACACTGGGCAGGCCATGGAGTTGGTCGCCGCAGGTTCCTAAAAAGTATCTATAAACTAGGTCCTACAACTACACTTAACCTAATGTCACAGTTGGGTGCGTTGTCTGAATCGGTGGGGTTGCTCCCCATTCCCCCTAATCCCGGGGCTCGGCGGATTCTTTAGTCTAGAAGGTCGACCTTTCTGTGCCCGGGCGGATTGGGAATAGGGTGCTGTCTTGAACAGTGATTTAATAAGTCTCTAATCATGTGCTAATGTGGTTCATTCAGGTTGTCCCTTAAGACTTTTTGTGAAACCGCGTTAGCCAGTTTGTTAATGGTCCGAAAGGTGGCTTGATGTCTTAGCAGTCTATAAGTGTTATTATGAGGTAGTTGTTCGCGTAACTCTGAGGCCACATCATTGAAGAGTGGGCACTCGTAGGCCACATGGTCAGGAGTGCCTTCCGGAGCACCACAGTCACACGTAGGTGTCGCCTTTTTCCCAAATCGACATAGATATGTCGAATAGGGTCCATGTCCAGTGTGAAAATGGATGAGTCCCCTGGTTGGTTCGAAATATGTCATTTTTATTCTTTCCCCGACATCTGGTAGTAATTCAAAGGTCCTGCGCCCTGTTTCTTCGCTTTCCCATGAAAGTTGCCATAGCTGTTCCCCTCTTAATCCGATCTCAACTTTGTTGTCAGTCCTACTCCCTAGAATTTCCTGTATTTTGTCCAAGTTCCCCTTTTTTGCCCAGTACCAGGCGGCCTGCTCCCGAATTTTGATATCTAGTGGGCAGAGTCCCATTATGACTAACAGGTCTCCTCCCGGTGTAGTCCTGTAAGCCCTCATTGATCTCATAATCATATTCCTCTGCACTCTTCTCACTGTCATGGCAGGCACCACCCTCGTGAGCCTGTGTGCCCAGACTCCTGAACCGTAACCCACTATGGAGGTGAGTATGCTGTTGTGATATAGTTTGATAAGATGTGGTGGGAGGTGGAAGCGTTTGTGTCCAATGGAGATGAGGTTGTTGAGTACTTGTAAAGCTCTTTGTGTTACGGTTTCAATGTGTCTACCAAATGACCACCTCTCATCAATGACGATACCCAGGTATCGAGTCTCACGTCGCCTAAGAACAGGTGAGCCCTCTATCCTGACTGTTGGATTTCTTACTAGCTGTCCCTTTAGAAGGAGGTATGTTGATTTAGTCGGTGAAATTGTCATCTTAGTATTCCGGCACCAATGTTGTAATGTTTGTATTACTCGTTCTATTTTAGGCTCAATGTCTTCTCGGCTTCGGCCGCCAACCAGTAGGAGGAGGTCATCTGCGTAGGCTATCACCTCCAGCACTTCATTAGTTTGCTGTAATTTATCCAATAAAGGTTCCATGTGGATTTCCCAGAACAGGGGACCTAGCACGGAGCCCTGGGGACATCCCTTCGTGATTATTTTTCTTTCCCTTGTGCTAGGGGATGATAACCAGACCTCCCGGTCCTCACAATAGCTCCTCAGACACCCATATAGCGGCCCTGGACACTCCTTCTCCCGTAAACAGGAGAAGAGCGAAGGCCACCACAGGTTGTCGAAGGCGCCACTTATGTCCACCATGATGCCGACAACGTACTTGTACGGGGTAGAGCCACAGACCTCAGCCGCCAGGGCGATTGCATCAGATGCCGAACGCCCCGGCCTAAAGCCAAATTGCCTGCTGCTCATCCCGCAAAGCACTCGGTGCGCAGCCAGTCTGTCAGCCAGCAGTCTCTCCAGAACCTTCCCAAGCAGATCAAGCAGGCAGATTGGCCGGTACGATTTTGTTTCTGCTGGGTCTTTATCGGCTCCTTTTTTTATGATAACTACATTTGCCCTTTTCCAAATTTGAGGGAACTTTCGCTGCCTCAGACATTCATTATATAGGTAAGTTAGAGGGGCGACTATCTGGGGAGCCAGGAATTGCACCACCTCCGCCACAATGCCATCTGGCCCGGGAGCTTTCCCTATCTTCAGGGTTTTTATGTGGACAGCTACCTCCTCTTCAGAGAATGGGTAGACTGCCGTATCATTTCCATATACATTGCTTCTGTAGTGCTCTCGCAGCTGCCGTTGTTCATTTGTCTCTCCATCCGCTGTATCATCAGGCAGCAGGGTCTGGAGAAGAACCTCGGCAGTTTCCTGCCAGGACTCTGTCATCCCGTCCCCACGCCTGACGGATGAGAGCTCCATCAGAGAGCGGATTTTTTCTCGGACAAGCTTGTAGGGAATTCACCAAGGATCGAGAGCAAGTTGGTTTAGAACAAAGTGTTCCAAACTTTCGGATCGTACTTCTCGTAAGTGTTTGTGGAAATTTTCTTTTGCTTCTCGGTACAGTTGCAGCCATCTTTGTCTCTCAAGCCAGACGACACTGCGCTGGTAGTGCCTCCTGAGCCTTCTGACAGTCCGACGCATCTCCTCCAATTCGGCTGACCATGGTGACGGAGAGGCCGCTATGGCCTTCCTCCTAGTAGGTATGGCAGCCTTCACTGCTCGAGTTATTGCTGTAGTCAGTTCTTCAGCTCTTTGTCAATGTCGATGACCAAAAGTCCGTTACCTTCTGGTAGTGCAGGAATGTCGCACTCCCTGGCAAGTTTCTCCCAGTCGGCTCTTTTATAGTTATATTGCACAGTTATATTGCACCTCCCACCCCATGGCCCAGCGACTCTCCCTGTTTCCCACACTGAAAGAGATAAGATTATGGTCACTGGTCGTAGCATTCTCTATCACTTCCCACTGCTGAATTAGGTGCACCGTGTTGGCGTAGCCAAGGTCACGTCAATGTTTGTGCCCTGGCCACCTCCCGCCACATAAGTCGGAGGATTTCCAGGTTTATTTACTACCACCAGCTGCAAGGCCATGATGGCCTCTTCTGCCTTCTCTCCATTTCAGTCCCTGGTGCCGCTGTACCATAGGGGGGATTTAGCATTTATATCGGCAGTTATAATTACTTTTCGCCCCCGCAACGCCGTGATGACTGTGGTAAGATGTGCCAAATGTCTTTCGATGTCATCAGCGTACTGAAAGTACATATTGATGAGGACGATGGTGCCAGATGGAGATTGCAGCTCCACGACGTTGCAGTGGCTGGATGTGAATTGTGTGAGAACTATGGCTCTCAGAATTCCATTGGTTATAATAATTGCCGATTTTGGGTTTTCTCCACTGCTTATAACTTGCCATGTCACGGCTGTGAATACAAGTTTCCCATTTAGGGAGTACGGCTCTTGCAGACAGATCAGATCCAGTCTCCTCTCCTCCACTTCCTTGCGTAGCTCCTGCATCACAAGTCTACTGTTGTGGGCGTTTAGTTGTCCAATGGTGATTTTTGTCATTTAGTTATTATGGAGAATATGTATGTATTCTGTCATTTGGCCAGGTCTTATTCCAGTCAAACGTGATACCTCCATTTGCTAGAACAGCTTGTACGTAAATGTCGTCCAAGTCAAATTTTTCCCCGCGTCTTTCAAAAAGTTTCTTGAGTAAGTCCCGCAGGGCTCCAAAGTCGGTGGGGAGATTCACTGACTTTAGCTGGATTCTGTCTACGGCCTCCATTACCGAGAAGGTGACTCTCCTACCATTTTCATGTCCCACCCGGACCACGTGTCTTAAGGCAGTGGTCAGGGTAGTCGGCTGCTCTAGTCTCGCTAGTTGCATGGTAAATTCAAGGTTTGGATAGACCCTGACTGGGTCGATGGGTGGCAATCTCACGACAGGATCTTTCGTGGCTAGTTCACTGGAGCTAGTTATTGTGTTCTCCTGTAGTGGTTGTTTTGTGATACTGTTCTCTTTCGTTGAGATTGCCACCGTCTCTGTTACAGGATGCCATTGCCGTTGATCTTTAGTCGGCGTTGTCCTCCGGCTTTGGGAGGAGAGAGGCTTGACTATAAGAGGCTCAGTTTGAGTTCCTCTATCAGTTGTGGTGGATTCCGTTTGAGTGCTCTCATCCTTTGTGGTGACTGAGGCGTCAGTGAGCGACCTCAAAAACATCTTAAAGGCACTTGCCCTCATGGCATCCCTCCTCCTTTTGCTCGGGGATTTTCTTTTGGTCATCCTGTGTACTTTGGCTTGTTCAGCCATAGTCTATCCTTGAGATTAACCTTTGCTCTAAGAGTCTGTAGGTGGGGCAATTCCGCCCAGTGGCGCCACAAGGTTTTTTGCCCCTTCTTTTACAAGGAATGCAGACTGTTGTAGCCCTACAATCTTTACGGACATGTCCGTCCTCGCCACATTTTGAGCAGGCCGACCCCCTGGTACAGTGCCTCAGAACGTGGTCGAGATCTCCACAGTTGTGGCAACGCGGTACCACAAGATAGTCACGTGTGTTTATGGCGTGAAAGCCGATATAGAGTCTGCCCATTGTAGTTACCTTTTTCCACATTTGAGCAGAGACCTCTGCGACGTGGTGAACCACGTCACGGTCCCGAGGTCCTGTTTTAAATGTCAATTTGAAGTTTTCTTTAAATTCATCCTCTGTCATTTCTTCGAAATTTTGTGCCCTTACGGTTTCGTGTATCTCCTCATTTGACATAATTGTCAGTACATCACATAAGATGACCAAAGGGTTTCTTTTCCTCGGTGGCTCGCATTTCACCACGGAGTTTAGTTTAGCATTATTTAGTAATTTAATCTTGTCCTCTTCAGAGGCCACATCTACTATTACAGAATTCCTGCTTGGTTTGACCTTATTTATTTTGATTTTATCTTTTATCGGATTTATTGTAGTGGTGAGTAGCTCCTGTATTTTTCTTACACTAGTGTCCTTGCCGGGTAAGGTCCTTAGAAAGACCGTTGTGTCAGCTCTTTTAGTTACCTTTGCAATTCTATCCCTGGTTGTTTGTGGTTTTGGTGGCGCTTCTGCGACCACCCCTGCCCAGGTCTTGGCCGGTTGTTTTCTCAATCTTTCATTTTCCTTTTCTAACTCTTCAACACGGCCCTCGAGCTTGGCGTTTGCTATGGCCCACGCCGCCAATTCATTTTTAATAGTTGTTAGTGCCGCCTGGCTGATTTTCCCATTTTTAATATTTTGCTCAAGGAGCAAGGTAAATCTATTGTGTCTTTGCAAGACGTTTTCCTCTATTACCTGTCCTGACTCGTCCTGGGGAGCAGGTACAGGCATCACAGAAGCTCGCGATAGCGCACTCGACTCACTCGTTTCTGGCGTCTCCATATTGAACGAGTATTTGCGTTATTCCCGTATTTGCGTAATTCCCGTATTTGCGTCATTCCCGTATTTGCGTCATTCCCGTATTTGCGTCATTCCCGTATCTGCGTCATTCCCGTATCTGCGTCATTCCCGTATCTGCGTCATTCCCGTATCTGCGTCATTCCCGTATCTGCGTCATTCCCGTATCTGCGTCATTCCCGTATCTGCGTCATTCCCGTATCTGCGTCATTCCCGTATCTGCGTCATTCCCGTATCTGCGTCATTCCCGTATCTGCGTCATTCCCGTATCTGCGTCATTCCCGTATCTGCGTCATTCCCGTATCTGCGTCATTCCCGTATCTGCGTCATTCCCGTATCTGCGTCATTCCCGTATCTGCGTCATTCCCGTATCTGCGTCATTCCCGTATCTGCGTCATTCCCGTATCTGCGTCATTCCCGTATCTGCGTCATTCCCGTATCTGCGTCATTCCCGTATCTGCGTCATTCCCGTATCTGCGTCATTCCCGTATCTGCGTCATTCCCGTATCTGCGTCATTCCCGTATCTGCGTCATCCCCGTATCTGCGTCATCCCCGTATCTGCGTCATCCCCGTATCTGCGTCATCCCCGTATCTGCGTCATCCCCGTATCTGCGTCATCCCCGTATCTGCGTCATCCCCGTATCTGCGTCATCCCCGTATCTGCGTCATCCCCGTATCTGCGTCATCCCCGTATCTGCGTCATCCCCGTATCTGCGTCATCCCCGTATCTGCGTCATCCCCGTATCTGCGTCATCCCCGTATCTGCGTCATCCCCGTATCTGCGTCATCCCCGTATCTGCGTCATCCCCGTATCTGCGTCATCCCCGTATCTGCGTCATCCCCGTATCTGCGTCATCCCCGTATCTGCGTCATCCCCGTATCTGCGTCATCCCCGTATCTGCGTCATCCCCGTATCTGCGTCATCCCCGTATCTGCGTCATCCCCGTATCTGCGTCATCCCCGTATCTGCGTCATCCCCGTATCTGCGTCATCCCCGTATCTGCGTCATCCCCGTATCTGCGTCATCCCCGTATCTGCGTCATCCCCGTATCTGCGTCATCCCCGTATCTGCGTCATCCCCGTATCTGCGTCATCCCCGTATCTGCGTCATCCCCGTATTCGCGTCATCCCCGTATTCGCGTCATCCCCGTATTCGCGTCATCCCCGTATTCGCGTCATCCCCGTATTCGCGTCATCCCCGTATTCGCGCCTTTCCCGTATTCGCGCCTTTCCCGTATTCGCGCCTTTCCCGTATTCGCGCCTTTCCCGTATTCGCGCCTTTCCCGTATTCGCGCCTTTCCCGTATTCGCGCCTTTCCCGTATTCGCGCCTTTCCCGTATTCGCGCCTTTCCCGTATTCGCGCCTTTCCCGTATTCGCGCCTTTCCCGTATTCGCGTTTTTCCCATTTTTCTTGAATCGTTGATGCTTCAGACAATGTCCTACCAACCGAGTCTTTCCTCTTGTCAAGTTGTGCCACAAGTTTCTCTTCTCTCATATTTGCGTTTTTCCCATACTTCCGTTTTTCCCATACTTCCGTTTTTCCCATACTTCCGTTTTTCCCATACTTCCGTTTTTCCCATACTTCCGTTTTTCCCATACTTCCGTTTTTCCCATACTTCCGTTTTTCCCATACTTTCGTTTTTCCCATATTTGCGTTTTTCCCATATTTGCGTTTTTCCCATATTTGCGTTTTTCCCATATTTGCGTTTTTCCCATATTTGCGTTTTTCCCATATTTGCGTTTTTCCCATATTTGCGTTTTTCCCATATTTGCGTTTTTCCCATATTTGCGTTTTTCCCATATTTGCGTTTTTCCCATATTTGCGTTTTTCCCATATTTGCGTTTTTCCCATATTTGCGTTTTTCCCATATTTGCGTTTTTCCCATATTTGCGTTTTTCCCATATTTGCGTTTTTCCCATATACGCGTTTTTCCCATATACGCGTTTTTCCCATATACGCGTTTTTCCCATATACGCGTTTTTCCCATATACGCGTTTTTCCCATATACGCGTTTTTCCCATATACGCGTTTTTCCCATATACGCGTTTTTCCCATATACGCGTTTTTCCCATATTCTCGTATTTCCCAAATTTCGTGAATCCTTGAGGCTTCAGACTATGTCGTACCAACCGAGTATTTCCTCTTGTCAAGTTGTGCCCCAAGTTTCTCTTCTCTCATACTTGCATTTTTCCCATATTTGCATTTTTCCCATATTTGCGTTTTTCCCATTTTTGCGTTTTTCCCATTTTTGCGTTTTTCCCATTTTTGCGTTTTTCCCATTTTTGCGTTTTTCCCATATTTGCGTTTTTCCCATATTTGCGTTTTTCCCATATTTGCGTTTTTCCCATATTTGCGTTTTTCCCATATTTGCGTTTTTCCCATATTTGCGTTTTTCCCATATTTGCGTTTTTCCCATATTTGCGTTTTTCCCATATTTCGTGAATCCTTGATACTTCAGACTATGTCCTACCAACTGAATCTTTCCTCTTGTCAATTTGTGCCACAAGTTTCTCTTCTCTCATAATTGCAATTTTCCCATATTTGCATTTTTCCCATATTTGCATTTTTCCCATATTTGCATTTATCCCATATTACCGTTTTTCCCATATTAGCGTCTTTTCATATTTGATATTTTCCCATATTTGAGTTTCTCCCATGTTTGAGTTTCTCCCATGTTTGAGTTTTCCCATATTTGCGATTTTCCCGCATTTGCGATTTTCCCGCATTTGCGTTTTTCCCATACTTGCGTTTTTCCCATACTTGCGTTTTTCCCATACTTGCGTTTTTCCCATACTTGCGTTTTTCCCATACTTGGGTTTTTCCCATACTTGCGTTTTTCCCATACTTGCGTTTTTCCCATATTGCGTTTTTCCCATATTCGCATTTGTTCCATATTCGCGTTCTTCCCATATTCGCGTTCTTTCCATATTCGCGTTTTTCCCATATTCGCGTTTTTCCCATATTCGCGTTTTTCCCATATTCGCGTTTTTCCCATATTCGCGTTTTTCCCATATTCGCGTTTTTCCCATATTCGCGTTTTTCCCATATTCGCGATTTTCCCATATTCGCGATTTTCCCATATTCGCGTTTTTCCCATATTCGCGTTTTTCCCATATTCGCGTTTTTCCCATATTCGCGTTTTTCCCATATTCGCGTTTTTCCCATATTCGCGTTTTTCCCATATTCGCGTTTTTCCCATATTCGCGTTTTTCCCATATTCGCGTTTTTCACATTTTCGCGTTTTTCCCATGTTCTCGAATTTCCCATGTTCTCGAATTTCCCATGTTCTCGAATTTCCCATGTTCTCGAATTTCCCATGTTCTCGAATTTCCCATATTGTCGTATTTCCCATATTTCGTGAATCCTTGATGCTTCAGACAATGTCCTACCAAACGAGTCTTTCCTTTTGTCAAGTTGTGCCGGAAGTTTCTGTTCTCTCATATTTGCATTTTTCCCATATTTGCATTTTTCCCTTATTTGCATTTTTCCCATATTGCGTTTATCCAATATTACCGTTTTTCCCGTATTAGCGTTTTTCCCATGTTAGCATTTTTCCCATGTTACCGTTTTTCCCATTTCTGCGTTTTTCCCATTTCTGCGTTTTTCCCATTTCTGCGTTTTTCCCATTTCTGCGTTTTTCCCATTTCTGCGTTTTTCCCATTTCTGCATTTTTCCCATTTCTACGTTTTTCCCATATTGGCACTTTTCCCATATTGGCACTTTTCCCATATTCGCGTTTTTCCCATATTTCGTGAATCCTTGATGCTTCAGACAATGTTCTACCAACTGAGTCTTTCCTCTTGTCAAGTTGTGCCACAAGCTTCCCTTCTCTCATATTTATGTTTTTCCCATATTTGCGTTTTTCCCATATTTGCGTTTTTCCCATATTTGCGTTTTTCCCATATTTGTGTTTTTCCCATATTTGCATTTTTCCCATATTTGCATTTTTCCCATATTTGCATTTTTCCCATATTTGCGTTTTTCCCATATTTGCGTTTTTCCCAGATTCGCATTTGTTCCATATTCGCGTTTTTCCCATATTTGCGTTTTTCCCATATTTGCGTTTTTCCCATATTTGCGTTTTTCTCATATTTGCGTTTTTCCCATTTTTGCGTTTTTCCCATTTTTGCGTTTTTCCCATTATTGTGGTTTTCCCATATTTGCGTTTTCCCCATATTTGCGTTTTTCCCATATTTGCGTTTTTTCCCGTATAATTGCATTTTTCCCATAATATCGTCTTTCCCATATTTGACTTTTTCGCATATTTGTGTTATTCGCATATTTGTGTTTTTCCTATATTTGCGTTTTTCCATATTTGTGTCTTTCCCATATTTGCGTTTTTCCCATATTTGCGTTTTTCCCGTATTTGCATTTTTCCCGTATTTGCGTTTTTCCCGTATTTGCGTTTTTCCCGTATTTCCGTTTTTCCCGTATTTGCGTTTTTCCCGTATTTGCGTTTTTCCCGTATTTGCGTTTTTCCCGTATTTGCGTGCTTCCTATATTTGCGTGCTTCCTATATTTGCGTGCTTCCTATATTTGCGTGCTTCCTATGTTTCCGTGCTTCCTATGTTTGCGTGCTTCCTATGTTTGCGTGCTTCCTATATTTGCGTGCTTCCTATATTTGCGTGCTTCCTATATTTGCGTGCTTCCTATATTTGCGTGCTTCCTATGTTTGCGTGCTTCCTATGTTTGCGTGCTTCCTATATTTGCGTGCTTCCTATATTTGCGTGCTTCCTATGTTTGCGTGCTTCCCATATTTGCGTCATTCCCGTATTTGCGTCATTCCCGTATTTGCGTCATTCACATATTTGCGTCATTCACATATTCGCGTTATTCACATATTCGCATCTTTCCCCTATTTGCGTTATTCCCATATTCGTGTTATTCCCATATTTCGTGAATCCTTGATGCTTCAGACAATGTCCTACCAACTGAGTCTTTCCTCTTATCAAGTTGTGCCACAAGTTTCCCTTCTCTCATATTTGCGTTTTTCCCATATTTGCGTTTTTCCCATATTTGCGTTTTTCCCATATTTGCGTTTTTCCCATATTTGCGTTTTCCCCATATTTGTGTCTTTTCTCATAATTCTGTCTTTCCCATATTTTTGTATTTTTCATATTTGCGTTTTCCCCATATTTGTGTTTTCCCCATATTTGTGTTTTCCCCATATTTGTGTTTTCCCCATATTTGTGTTTTCCCCATATTTGTGTTTTCCCCATATTTGTGTTTTCCCCATATTTGCGTTTTTCCATATTTGTGTCTTTCCCATATTTGTGTCTTTCCCATATTTGCGTTTTTCCCATATTTGCGTTTTTCCCATATTTGCGTTTTTCCCATATTTGCGTTTTTCCCATATTTGCGTTTTTCCCATATTTGCGTTTTTCCCATATTTGCGTTTTTCCCATATCTGCGTTTTTCCCATATCTGCGTTTTTCCCATATCTGCGTTTTTCCCATATCTGCGTTTTTCCCATATCTGCGTTTTTCCCATATCTGCGTTTTTCCCATATCTGCGTTATTCCCATATTTGCGATATTCCCATATTTGCGATATTCCCATATTTGCGTTTTTCCCATATTTGCGTTTTTCCCATATTTGCGTTTTTCCCATATTTGCGTTTTTCCCATATTTGCGTTTTTCCCATATTTGCGTTATTCCCATATTTGCGTTATTCCCATATTTGCGTTTTTCCCCATATTTGCGTTTTTCCCCATATTTGCGTTTTTCCCCTTATTTGCGTTTTTCCCCTTATTTGCGTTTTTCCCCTTATTTGCGTTTTTCCCATGTGCTCGTATTTCCCTTATTCTCGTATTTCCCATATTTCGTGAATCCTTGATGCTTCAGACAATGTCCTACCAACTGAGGTTCCTCTTGTCAAGTTGTGCCACAAGTTTATCTTCTGTCATATTTGCATTTTTCCCATATTTGTGTTTTTTTCCATACTTGCGTTGTTCCCATACTTGCGTTGTTCCCATATTTGCGTTGTTCCCATATTTGCGTTGTTCCCATATTTGCGTTGTTCCCATATTTGCGTTGTTCCCGTATTTGCGTTGTTCCCGTATTTGTGTTGTTCCCATATTTGCGTTTTTCCCATATTTGCGTTTTTCCCATATTTGCGTTTTTCACATATTTGCGTTTTTCCCATATTTGCGTTTTTCACATATTTGCGTTTTTCCCATATTTGCGTTTTTCCCATGTTTGCGAATCTCCCATATTTGCGAATCTCCCATATTTGCGAATCTCCCATATTTGCGAATCTCCCATATTTGCGAATCTCCCATATTTGCGAATCTCCCATATTTGCGAATCTCCGATATTTGGGTTTCTCCCATATTTGCGTGTTTCCCGTATTTGCGTGTTTCCCGTATTTGCGTGTTTCCCGTATTTGCGTGTTTCCCGTATTTGCGTGTTTCCCGTATTTGCGTGTTTCCCGTATTTGCGTGTTTCCCGTATTTGCGTGTTTCCCGTATTTGCGTGTTTCCCGTATTTGCGTGTTTCCCGTATTTGCGTGTTTCCCGTATTTGCGTGTTTCCCGTATTTGCGTGTTTCCCGTATTTGCGTGTTTCCCGTATTTGCGTGTTTCCCGTATTTGCGTGTTTCCCGTATTTGCGTGTTTCCCGTATTTGCGTGTTTCCCGTTTTTGCGTGTTTCCCGTTTTTGCGTGTTTCCCGTTTTTGCGTGTTTCCCGTTTTTGCGTGTTTCCCGTATTTGCGTGTTTCCCGTATTTGCGTGTTTCCCGTATTTGCGTGTTTCCCGTATTTGCGTGTTTCCCGTATTTGCGTGTTTCCCGTATTGGCGTGTTTCCCGTATTGGCGTGTTTCCCGTATTGGCGTGTTTCCCGTATTGGCGTGTTTCCCGTATTGGCGTGTTCCCCGTATTGGCGTGTTTCCCGTATTGGCGTGTTTCCCGTATTGGCGTGTTTCCCGTATTGGCGTGTTTCCCGTATTGGCGTGTTTCCCGTATTGGCGTGTTTCCCGTATTGGCGTGTTTCCCGTATTGGCGTGTTTCCCGTATTGGCGTGTTTCCCGTATTGGCGTGTTTCCCGTATTGGCGTGTTTCCCGTATTGGCGTGTTTCCCGTATTGGCGTGTTTCCCGTATTGGCGTGTTTCCCGTATTGGCGTGTTTCCCGTATTGGCGTGTTTCCCGTATTGGCGTGTTTCCCGTATTGGCGTGTTTCCCGTATTGGCGTGTTTCCCGTATTGGCGTGTTTCCCGTATTGGCGTGTTTCCCGTATTGGCGTGTTTCCCGTATTGGCGTGTTTCCCGTATTGGCGTGTTTCCCGTATTGGCGTGTTTCCCGTATTGGCGTGTTTCCCGTATTGGCGTGTTTCCCGTATTGGCGTGTTTCCCGTATTGGCGTGTTTCCCGTATTGGCGTGTTTCCCGTATTGGCGTGTTTCCCGTATTGGCGTGTTTCCCGTATTGGCGTGTTTCCCGTATTGGCGTGTTTCCCGTATTGGCGTGTTTCCCGTATTGGCGTGTTTCCCGTATTGGCGTGTTTCCCGTATTGGCGTGTTTCCCGTATTGGCGTGTTTCCCGTATTGGCGTGTTTCCCGTATTGGCGTGTTTCCCGTATTGGCGTGTTTCCCGTATTGGCGTGTTTCCCGTATTGGCGTGTTTCCCGTATTGGCGTGTTTCCCGTCTTGGCGTTTTTACCACATTTGCGTGTTTCCCACATTTGCGTGTTTCCCACATTTGCGTGTTTCCCACATTTGCGTGTTTCCCACATTTGCGTGTTTCCCACATTTGCGTGTTTCCCACATTTGCGTGTTTCCCACATTTGCGTTTCTACCACTTTTGCGTTTCTACCACATTTGCGTTTCTACCACTTTTGCGTTTCTACCACTTTTGCGTTTCTACCACTTTTGCGTTTCTACCACTTTTGCGTTTCTACCACTTTTGCGTTTCTACCACTTTTGCGTTTCTACCACTTTTGCGTTTCTACCACTTTTGCGTTTCTACCACTTTTGCGTTTCTACCACTTTTGCGTTTCTACCACTTTTGCGTTTTTACCACTTTTGCGTTTTTACCACTTTTGCGTTTTTACCACTTTTGCGTTTTTCCCACTTTTGCGTTTTTCCCACTTTTGCGTTTTTCCCACTTTTGCGTTTTTCCCACTTTTGCGTTTTTCCCACTTTTGCGTTTTTCCCACTTTTGCGTTTTTCCCACTTTTGCGTTTTTCCCACTTTTGCGTTTTTCCCACTTTTGCGTTTTTCCCACTTTTGCGTTTTTCCCATTGATGCGTTTTTCCCATTGATGCGTTTTTCCCATTGATGCGTTTTTCCTATTGATGCGTTTTTCCCATTGATGCGTTTTTCCCATTGATGCGTTTTTCCCATTGATGCGTTTTTCCCATTGATGCGTTTTTCCCATTGATGCGTTTTTCCCATCGATGCGTTTTTCCCATCGATGCGTTTTTCCCATCGATGCGTTTTTCCCATCGATGCGTTTTTCCCATCGATGCGTTTTTCCCATCGATGCGTTTTTCCCATCGATGCGTTTTTCCCATCGATGCGTTTTTCCCATCGATGCGTTTTTCCCATCGATGCGTTTTTCCCATCGATGCGTTTTTCCCATTGATGCGTTTTTCCCATTGATGCGTTTTTCCCATTGATGCGTTTTTCCCATTGATGCGTTTTTCCCATTGATGCGTTTTTCCCATTGATGCGTTTTTCCCATTGATGCGTTTTTCCCATTGATGCGTTTTTCCCATTGATGCGTTTTTCCCATTGATGCGTTTTTCCCATTGATGCGTTTTTCCCATTGATGCGTTTTTCCCATTGATGCGTTTTTCCCATTGATGCGTTTTTCCCATTGATGCGTTTTTCCCATTGATGCGTTTTTCCCATTGATGCGTTTTTCCCATTGATGCGTTTTTCCCATTGATGCGTTTTTCCCATTTTTGCGTTTTTCCCATTTTTGCGTTTTTCCCATTTTTGCGTTTTTCCCATTTTTGCGTTTTTCCCATTTTTGCGTTTTTCCCATTTTTGCGTTTTTCCCATTTTTGCGTTTTTCCCATTTTTGCGTTTTTCCCATTTTTGCGTTTTTCCCATTTTTGCGTTTTTCCCATTTTTGCGTTTTTCCCATATTCTCGTTTTTCCCATATTCTCGTTTTTCCCATATTCTCGTTTTTCCCATATCCGCATTTTACCCATCCTCGTGTTTTTCCCATATTCTCGTATCTCCCATATTTCGTGAATCCTTGATGCTTCAGCCAATGTCCTAACAACCGAGTCTTTCCTCTTGTCAAGTTGTGCCACAAGTTTCTCTTCTCTCATAATTGCATTTTTCCCATGTTTACGTTTTTCCCATATTTGCGTTTTTCCCATATTTGCGTTTTTCCCATATTTGTTTTTTTAAAATGGCTCTGAGCACTATGGGACTTAACTGCTGTGGTCAGCAGTCCCCTAGAACTTAGAACTACTTAAGCCTAACTAATCTAAGGACATCACACACATCCATGCCCGAGGCAGGATTCGAACCTGCGACCGTAGCAGTCGCACGGTTCCGGACTGAGCGCCTTAACCGCGTGACCACCGCGGCCGGCGTTTGTTTTTTTTTCTTTTTTTTTCCCATATTGGCGTTTTCCCGATATTAGTGTCTTTCCCATATTAGCGTCTTTCCGATATTATCGTCTTTCCGATATTAGCGTCTTTCCGATATTAGCGTCTTTCCGATATTAGCGTCTTTCCGATATTAGCGTCTTTCCGATATTAGCGTCTTTCCGATATTAGCGTCTTTCCGATATTAGCGTCTTTCCGATATTAGCGTCTTTCCGATATTAGCGTCTTTCCGATATTAGCGTCTTTCCGATATTAGCGTCTTTCCGATATTAGCGTCTTTCCGATATTAGCGTCTTTCCGATATTAGCGTCTTTCCGATATTAGCGTCTTTCTGATATTAGCGTCTTTCCGATATTAGCGTCTTTCCGATATTAGCGTCTTTCCGATATTAGCGTCTTTCCGATATTAGCGTCTTTCCGATATTAGCGTCTTTCCGATATTAGCGTCTTTCCGATATTAGCGTCGTTCCCGTATTTGCGACTTTCCCGTATTTGCGTCTCTCCCGTATTTGCGTCTCTCCCGTATTTGCGTCTTTCCCGTATTTGCGTCTTTCCCGTATTTGCGTCTTTCCCGTATTTGCGTCTTTCCCGTTTTTGCGTCTTTCCCGTATCGGCGTCTTTCCCGTATCGGCGTCTTTCCCGTATCGGCGTCTTTCCCGTATCGGCGTCTTTCCCGTATCGGCGTCTTTCCCGTATCGGCGTCTTTCCCGTATCGGCGTCTTTCCCGTATCGGCGTCTTTCCCGTATCGGCGTCTTTCCCGTATCGGCGTCTTTCCCGTATCGGCGTCTTTCCCGTATCGGCGTCTTTCCCGTATCGGCGTCTTTCCCGTATCGGCGTCTTTCCCGTATCGGCGTCTTTCCCGTATCGGCGTCTTTCCCGTATCGGCGTCTTTCCCGTATCGGCGTCTTTCCCGTATCGGCGTCTTTCCCGTATCGGCGTCTTTCCCGTATCGGCGTCTTTCCCGTATCGGCGTCTTTCCCGTATCGGCGTCTTTCCCGTATCGGCGTCTTTCCCGTATCGGCGTCTTTCCCGTATCGGCGTCTTTCCCGTATCGGCGTCTTTCCCGTATCGGCGTCTTTCCCGTATCGGCGTCTTTCCCGTATCGGCGTCTTTCCCGTATCGGCGTCTTTCCCGTATCGGCGTCTTTCCCGTATCGGCGTCTTTCCCGTATCGGCGTCTTTCCCGTATCGGCGTCTTTCCCGTATCGGCGTCTTTCCCGTATCGGCGTCTTTCCCGTATCGGCGTCTTTCCCGTATCGGCGTCTTTCCCGTATCGGCGTCTTTCCCGTATCGGCGTCTTTCCCGTATCGGCGTCTTTCCCGTATCGGCGTCTTTCCCGTATCGGCGTCTTTCCCGTATCGGCGTCTTTCCCGTATCGGCGTCTTTACCGTATCGGCGTCTTTACCGTATCGGCGTCTTTCCCGTATCGGCGTCTTTACCGTATCGGCGTCTTTACCGTCTCGGCGTCTTTACCGTCTCGGCGTCTTTACCGTCTCGGCGTCTTTACCGTCTCGGCGTCTTTACCGTCTCGGCGTCTTTACCGTCTCGGCGTCTTTACCGTCTCGGCGTCTTTACCGTCTCGGCGTCTTTACCGTCTCGGCGTCTTTACCGTCTCGGCGTCTTTACCGTCTCGGCGTCTTTACCGTCTCGGCGTCTTTACCGTCTCGGCGTCTTTACCGTCTCGGCGTCTTTACCGTCTCGGCGTCTTTACCGTCTCGGCGTCTTTACCGTATCGGCGTCTTTACCGTATTACCGTTTTTCCCATATTTCGTGGACCCTTGGACCTTCAATGTCCTGCCAAGCGAGTCTTTCCTCTTCTCAAGTTGTGCAACAAGTTTCTCTTCTCTCATATTTGCATTTTTCCCATATTTGTGTTTTTCCCATATTTGTGTTTTTCCCATATTTGTGTTTTTCCCATATTTGTGTTTTTCCCATATTTGTGTTTTTCCCATATTTGTGTTTTTCCCATATTTGTGTTTTTCCCATATTTGTGTTTTTCCCATATTTGTGTTTTTCCCATATTTGTGTTTTTCCCATATTTGTGTTTTTCCCATATTTGTGTTTTTCCCATATTTGTGTTTTTCCCATATTTGTGTTTTTCCCATATTTGTGTTTTTCCCATATTTCTGTTTTTCCCATATTTCTGTTTTTCCCATATTTCTGTTTTTCCCATATTTGAGTTTGTCCCATATTTGCGTTTGTCCCTTATTTGCGTTTTTTTCGCATATTTGTGTTTTCGCATATTTGCGTTTTTCCCATATTTGCGTTTTTCTCATATTTGCGTTTTTCCCATATTTGCGTTTTTCCCATATTTGCGTTTTTACAACATTTGCGTTTTTCCCATATTTGCGTTTTTCCCATATTTGCGTTTTTACCACATTTGTGTTTTTGCCACATTTGCGTTTTTACCACATTTGTGTTTTTGCCACATTTGCGTTTTTACCACTTTTGCGTTTTTACCACTTTTGCGTTTTTACCACTTTTGCGTTTTTACCACTTTTGCCCTTTTACCACTTTTGCCTTTTTACCACTTTTGCGTTTTTACCACTTTTGCGTTTTTACCACTTTTGCGTTTTTACCACTTTTGCGTTTTTCCCACTTTTGCGTTTTTCCCATTTTTGCGTTTTTCCCATTTTTGCGTTTTTCCCATTTTTGCGTTTTTCCCATGTTCTCGTTTTTCCCATATCCGCATTTTACCTATCCTCGTGTTTTTCCCATATTCTCGTATTTCCCATATTTCGTGAATCCTTGATGCTTCAGCCAATGTCCTAGCAACCGAGTCTTTCCTCTTGTCAAGTTGTGCCACAAGTTTCTCTTCTCTCATAATTGCATTTTTCCCATGTTTACGTTTTTCCCATATTTGAGTTTTTCCCATATTTGCGTTTTTCCCATATTTGTTTTTTTAAAATGGCTCTGAGCACTATGGGACTTAACTGCTGTGGTCAGCAGTCCCCTAGAACTTAGAACTACTTAAGCCTAACTAACCTAAGGACATGACACACATCCATGCCCGAGGCAGGATTCGAACCTGCGACCGTAGCAGTCGCACGGTTCCGGACTGAGCGCCTTAACCGCGAGACCACCGCGGCCGGCGTTTGTTTTTTTTTCTTTTTTTTCCCATATTGGCGTTTCCCCGATATTAGTGTCTTTCCCATATTAGCGTCTTTCCTATATTAGCGTCTTTCTCATATTAGCGTCTTTCTCATATTAGCGTCTTTCCGATATTAGCGTCTTTCCGATATTAGCGTCTTTCCGATATTAGCGTCTTTCCGATATTAGCGTCTTTCCGATATTAGCGTCTTTCCGATATTAGCGTCTTTCCGATATTAGCGTCTTTCCGATATTAGCGTCTTTCCCGTATTAGCGTCTTTCCCGTATTAGCGTCTTTCCCGTATTAGCGTCTTTCCCGTATTAGCGTCTTTCCCGTATTAGCGTCTTTCCCGTATTAGCGTCTTTCCCGTATTTGCGTCTTTCCCGTATCGGCGTCTTTCCCGTATTTGCGTCTTTCCCGTATCGGCGTCTTTCCCGTATCGGCGTCTTTCCCGTATCGGCGTCTTTCCCGTATCGGCGTCTTTCCCGTATCGGCGTCTTTCCCGTATCGGCGTCTTTCCCGTATCGGCGTCTTTCCCGTATCGGCGTCTTTCCCGTATCGGCGTCTTTCCCGTATCGGCGTCTTTCCCGTATCGGCGTCTTTCCCGTATCGGCGTCTTTCCCGTATCGGCGTCTTTCCCGTATCGGCGTCTTTCCCGTATCGGCGTCTTTCCCGTATCGGCGTCTTTCCCGTATCGGCGTCTTTCCCGTATCGGCGTCTTTCCCGTATCGGCGTCTTTCCCGTATCGGCGTCTTTCCCGTATCGGCGTCTTTCCCGTATCGGCGTCTTTCCCGTATCGGCGTCTTTCCCGTATCGGCGTCTTTCCCGTATCGGCGTCTTTCCCGTATCGGCGTCTTTCCCGTATCGGCGTCTTTCCCGTATCGGCGTCTTTCCCGTATCGGCGTCTTTCCCGTATCGGCGTCTTTCCCGTATCGGCGTCTTTCCCGTATCGGCGTCTTTCCCGTATCGGCGTCTTTCCCGTATCGGCGTCTTTCCCGTATCGGCGTCTTTCCCGTATCGGCGTCTTTCCCGTATCGGCGTCTTTCCCGTATCGGCGTCTTTCCCGTATCGGCGTCTTTCCCGTATCGGCGTCTTTCCCGTATCGGCGTCTTTCCCGTATCGGCGTCTTTCCCGTATCGGCGTCTTTCCCGTATCGGCGTCTTTCCCGTATCGGCGTCTTTCCCGTATCGGCGTCTTTCCCGTATCGGCGTCTTTCCCGTATCGGCGTCTTTCCCGTATCGGCGTCTTTCCCGTATCGGCGTCTTTCCCGTATCGGCGTCTTTCCCGTATCGGCGTCTTTCCCGTATCGGCGTCTTTCCCGTATCGGCGTCTTTCCCGTATCGGCGTCTTTCCCGTATCGGCGTCTTTCCCGTATCGGCGTCTTTCCCGTATCGGCGTCTTTCCCGTATCGGCGTCTTTCCCGTATCGGCGTCTTTCCCGTATCGGCGTCTTTCCCGTATCGGCGTCTTTCCCGTATCGGCGTCTTTCCCGTATCGGCGTCTTTCCCGTATCGGCGTCTTTCCCGTATCGGCGTCTTTCCCGTATCGGCGTCTTTCCCGTATCGGCGTCTTTCCCGTATCGGCGTCTTTCCCGTATCGGCGTCTTTCCCGTATCGGCGTCTTTCCCGTATCGGCGTCTTTCCCGTATCGGCGTCTTTACCGTATCGGCGTCTTTACCGTATCGGCGTCTTTACCGTATCGGCGTCTTTACCGTATCGGCGTCTTTACCGTATCGGCGTCTTTACCGTATCGGCGTCTTTACCGTATCGGCGTCTTTACCGTATCGGCGTCTTTACCGTATCGGCGTCTTTACCGTATCGGCGTCTTTACCGTATCGGCGTCTTTACCGTATCGGCGTCTTTACCATATCGGCGTCTTTACCATATTGGCGTCTTTCCCATATTTCGTGGACCCTTGGACCTTCAATGTCCTGCCAACCGAGTCTTTCCTCTTCTCAAGTTGTGCAACAAGTTTCTCTTCTCTCATATTTGCATTTTTCCCATATTTGAATTTTCCCATATTTGTGTTTTTCCCATATTTGTGTTTTTCCCATATTTGCGTTTTTCCCATATTTGCGTTTTTCCTATATTTGCGTTTTTCCCATATTTGCGTTTTTCCCATATTTGAGTTTTTCCCATATTTGCGTTTTTCCCATATTTGCGTCTTTCCCATATTTGCGTCTTTCCCATATTTGCGTCTTTCCCATATTTGCGTCTTTCCCATATTTGCGTCTTTCCCATATTTGCGTCTTTCCCATATTTGCGTCTTTCCCATATTTGCGTCTTTCCCATATTTGCGTCTTTCCCATATTTGCGTCTTTCCCATATTTGCGTCTTTCCCATATTTGCGTCTTTCCCATATTTGCGTCTTTCCCATATCTGCGTCTTTCCCATATCTGCGTCTTTCCCATATCTGCGTCTTTCCCATATCTGCGTCTTTCCCATATCTGCGTCTTTCCCATATCTGCGTCTTTCCCATATCTGCGTCTTTCCCATATCTGCGTCTTTCCCATATCTGCGTCATTCCCATATCTGCGTCATTCCCATATCTGCGTCATTCCCATATCTGCGTCATTCCCATATCTGCGTCATTCCCATATCTGCGTCATTCCCGTATTTGCGTCATTCCCGTATTTGCGTCATTCCCGTATTTGCGTCATTCCCGTATTTGCGTCATTCCCGTATTTGCGTCATTCCCGTATTTGCGTCATTCCCGTATTTGCGTCTTTCCCGTATTTGCTTATTCCCCATATTTGCGTTTTTCCCATATTTGCGTTTTTCCCATATTTGCGTTTTTCCCATATTTGCAATTTTCCCATATTTGCTTTGAAAAGGTACAGTACCACCTGACATTGAAAATAGGTACAACATACTTCATTATTTTTGTCAGGACAACACATTTTTTTTTGTAAAATAACTCAATTTCATTTAATACAGCGAAGCCGGATACCAGTGTGGGAAAGAATGACAATTTATTTGTTTAATTGATCACATGTGCACTCCCACAAAGTTAATCCCTACATCCAGTTTGGTGAGATCTGTGAAATGAATGAATGTATGGTCGTCTTCTAACCGCAGATAGTGAATGTGAATATATGATTATCTTTGAGACGATCCTTTGGCCACCTTTGGTGGGACCAAAGAGATGAAATTTACCTGAGCTTTGAGCGCCTGAAATGTGGCTGACCAATACGGTAGCAAGGTGCGAGAGGACCTCTAAAATGGCCATGTTTCAGCACTCTGCCGCTGGATCTTGTGCTGTTAAGACCTGTCTTAGTTGTGCTCCGTAAAGACAAAAGAGTGGAGACATGTTATGCATGTGGAATATTTAAGAGTAGTTTGAAATAATAATTTCTCTATTTCAGGAACTTTTGTGGGGAGAATTACATGTCAGGCAGGTAATATTAATGGGATCGTAGTAATCTCGGAAGTGACCAACTGTCACAATGAAACCACGTGTAGCAGTAAGTTGAAATACTTCCGTGTGCTTAAGTTAAGCTGAATTACTAGCGTGTGTACAATAAGTTGAAATATTTAAGAAATAGCATGTGTACCATAAGTTGAAATATTTAAGGAATGGCGTGTGCAGGACTTGAAATTAGAGACGAGTACTTCCACGTGGTGAGTACTGTGTGAGTCTCAATCTGTGTATGAGACAAAAGATAAAGAGAAGTACTCGTCCATGGTATCAGTTGAGGACTCGCGTGTGTGATGAATACGTTCTTAATATTACTCTCTGAGAGAGAAGCAAGGTGAGTCGGCCGTCTATCCAGCAACGCCACTTGGCTTGCATTGCGCGGAAGACGTGCATATATCTCCAGAGTTCATAGTAGGATAGTAGAATTACGAAGTGGGCAGTGTCGTGTGAAACTGGGATAAATATTAATTGAAGCGGGAAAGCTGAAAGTGATAATGTTGTGACTATTCCCTGTGTAGTATTTCATATTGTAGTGTGGTGTATGTCATGTAATTTGGGTATGTGTGGTTTGCATGGGAGAGTAGCGAGGTAGTTTCAAAAGATTAGTGGGTTATGCGTGTTCCTTTTGTACTGCTCGGTCTGGAGGAGAGTTTCGTGATGATGATTGTGAGAGTCGTAGTGTGAGAAATAATAAAAGATCCACTATCCTATCCAGAAAGTGCACTGTAGCGTTAAATAATTACGAGACCATAAGGTAGAGAATCACCAATGTTACGCCATGCCCACTGGGCGGAATTTATCATATGTTATTATTGTAGGTTATAGAATTTGTGTGTTTAGGTTATAGAATTTATCGGAATAAATAAGATAGTGAAAAGAAAAAGATTGGTGGACTTTTCCTTCGAATTGTATGTTGTCATGATGTCCCGAATTTATAATGTGTGCGCCATTCATATTCAGTGCGGTGGCCACGAGTTGATAAAAGCCGTTAAATAAAAGACAAAAAGAAAATGTGGTATTGCCAGTGCATAGTGAACAGTAAGAGTTCTGTAAATCACTGATAGTCAGTTATGCGTTTCTGTTGCGTGTTACTCATACAGGAGGATAATTTGCAACTTAATTGTGAGTACAAGAGTTCATGTTACTCGATAAATAAGAATGAATCCACTCGCTTGGCAGACCACTCATCTTGCAGGGCTGACTGCCACAGTATGAGCAAGGCACGTGGGTGCCTCTTATAATTTCGACCCTGCCAGGATATTTTGCCAGGATTTTGCTGTTAGGGTTTGCTGTTAAAAATTTTTTTTTGAATGTATTGTGATAGTGCTAAGGAGTAAAATTTTTTTTGTTTGCAATTTCTTTCTGGATTAGTGAGGATCTTTTATATTTTTTATGTAATTAATTGCTATATCGTCCAAGGCTGGAAGATCGTTGCATAATTTTTTTCGCGTAATGTCCGTAGTAACTAGGTCGCAGTCGAAAAATGTAGTCACCATGGAGAATAGTGATTCTGGGGTGAACGTAGCAGTGCAGCAGGAAGTACGTGTCGACCATGGGCTAATGAGCAGGAACAGCAAAGACTCGGAAGGGGCTGAATTGTTCAGTGGACTGCGGCTAGGTGATCCTTTATGTGGCGGGCTTTGTCCACAAACGGGGGCTTTTTCCGACGACGCGGGCGAGCCGGGACTAGGTCAGGTATGCAGTGAAAGTGCAGCTACCCTTAGCGAAGCTACGGTTTCTCAGGCGAACGAGGTGAGCGCACCGAAAGTAGCAAATGACAATGTGCTACTGCAGTTTTTACAGAGGCTGGATAGAGATAAAAGGGTGAGAGATAGGGTGATTAAGGAAATATTGGAAGCCATGGATAAAGGTAATAAGGAAAGATGGGAAGCGATAGATAAAGATAGTAAGGAAAGTATGGAGGCATTGGATAAGGGAAATAAAGAGGCAATGAGGAAGGTACACTCAGTTATCGATGAGCGTCTGCCCGCAGTTAATAATCGGTTAGATGAGGGGGAGAAGAATCTGGGTGCGTTGAAGCTAGTATGTGACGCCGTGAAAGAAAAAGTCAATAATTTGGAGGTACGAATAATTGCAATAGAGAGTGATATTACAGAACGTAGGGACATGTTGCCAGATGAGCGAATCAAAGAGGTACTGGAGGACTTACTTGCAGATAAACAAGGGGCATTAGACACCGTGGAAGCTCAAGTCACCCGGCAGGAAGTGGCGCTAAATAAACACAGGGATGAAGTTGTGGAGGTAGTGGTCAGAATGAATACGATTAGCGCAGATGTAGAAAAGATCAGTATGAGAGGCGAAACAGGCTCTGACAGTACGCAGCGAGAGGTTTATGCCGACCAGGAGGAGATACAATCACTATTACAGTTTAAAGAGGCACAATTAGAAACAAATAGGAAACATAGGGAAGATCTTGCACAGTTGCAATTAGCGTGCAGTAGCGAAGGTGACACACCACCAGGTAGATTGCAGAGGGAGAGTGAGATAAATTCAAAAAACGAAAATAGGCAGAAAGCGGAAGACGAACTCAGAGAGTTAGAAGAACGGTTGTGTCGGATAAAACAGGTGGCAAACCCAACTGGGTGTAGTCCAAGGCTGTCTCAATTTCAAGATTCATTACCTTCATCGTGGGGACAGCTCCTCAAAATGAAGATTGTGTGTAACCATTTGAGGGATGAGGCTAAGGCAAAAATGCAGGAAGTTATTAAAGACTGTAGTAGCTACAAGATATTCTGTGACAAGTTTTTAAATGAATTTTGGTCGGAAAGTCAGCAGGACCAGATTAAGGAAAGCATATTGATGATGCCAAATTGTAACGGAGGTGGTATTAGAGATGCAGTGTCGTGCTATCAGGAAATGCTGAGACGAAATAGGTATTTGGATGTGCCATACGAACCTGGGGAGTTCATTAGGATCTGTATAACGAAGTTGCCAGTGAAAATGCGCAGAGATATAGCGATAGCAGGCAGAGGCTTAGACGATTCTGCGTCATTTCAGCACTTGTTACAAGAATTGGGTAATGAGAGCAATATCGTGAACGGAGACACGACTCATAGGTCAGATAGTGTCGAGGATAGTTACGGCAGAAACTATCAGAATGACAGGAGAGCATGGAATCCTGGCATTTCTTTCTTGTCGTAATAGATTGATGGATAAGAGAATCAAATCCAACATATCAGCCCTTAACATCTTGCTTTAAAACACATGCTGCTGGCACTGAAAATTGTCTATGTAGCAGACATACTCTACTAATATGTAGGAATGCAAATACCATACTTCTGATCAGAGAATAAGACACCAGTGATGGCATCTGTTAGGCTGGTCTCTCAGAGCAAAATTTGCAAATTTTTATATCGAACACTAAAGTAAAAGGACTGTTTCCCCAAAAGAATCAGTTGCTAAAAATGTTAGATTAATGCCAATGAGTCCTGTTTAATTAGTGTGATTTGACTATTGCAGGTACTTAACACGTAATGTAAAAAGTAAACATTGTGATCCGTATGGAATAGGGTACGTTTATACTGCTGTTACAGGTAACATCAGTAATGTGATCGAAGTTTTTAAATTAGATGCCATTTGATCTATAGTATGTCATAGTCGTGGTGACAGTTATAATGAGGTGCTGTGTATGGTTGTTCGGAATCTGGTGTTAGTGAAAGAGGCCACTAGCACCAAAGTTTCTAACACTTGGGCTGTCCCATCTCTCCCAGCTTGTATATTCTCTGCACACATTTAATTTTCATGTAAGCTTAGATTCCTAACTAGCAAATTCTTTACTGTGTATAGTGGACCATTCAGAGTGAGGCGGATTGTCCATGAAAATGCTGTACTGATTGAAACGATCAAGGGAAAACAATCTCGTGGGCTTCATCACATTTCTAACATCAAATTATGGAAAAGTGAAGGATAGATCGAAAGTAGGCAAGTTATGGTAGATAGTCAGTGTACTTATTTGTGGTGTGTAACGTTGTGCGGGGTCAAATCAAACATAAGAATTTTCAGGTGGGATGTCAGGAAGTATGAAGGAATAGACTGGTCGAATGAGTCATAAACAGGAGTCGACAGAGTGGTGTATGTACGTATTTTTTGTCATATGTATAAGGATCAAGCAGGAACGACGTGATGATTAATGAGTGGATAAAGATGGTAGATAGTGAGAGAAGCGACGTGATAAATAGTAGTTGATAAAGGTGATATTATGCGAGGTGCCGGGGCTAGCAGTGTATTTAACACTAAATTCTAGAATCTACATATGTAAATGATGCTCTAACCCCCCCCTATTCTAACTCCAACTTTTACTGTTGCACAAGGATAAAAAAATATACGCGAACTGACTGTAATCAACCCTGCAAGTGGAGTAGAAAAGAGTTTGGCACCTGCAATAATTTAATTTGATAAATAAGTTAAATAAACGAAGGTTTCATTAACATAGTGAGGAATGATCGGTTTGCTCTACCGATTAACAGAATGAAAGTTCTGTCCAAAATAACAATATGATTTATTAAGACTGAACACAAAATACTAAACCAAAACACATGAAACTTTTACAATACATCAAATTGGCTCAAATTGGATACTCATACAAACACTGTAAAGGTGAAGTTGTCCCTAAACTAGATTGTGAGGTTTAAGACGAAGTGGTATGTGGAGCCATTTCCTTGCTACTCAAATCATAAGAGAGACACACAACTAACCCACCATTAATTGCTGGTACTCAAGACAGAACAAAGTTAGAAAAAGACGAACAGGCGCGCTCTGCTGAGCTCTGATTATCAAATAGGAAAATCCCTATCTGCCGGTGCTGCAGACATACATTACCAAACTGTCTTCTTAACTGCCAGAACACGATCTGGCGTACCGTAGGCGATGGCTGGTTGCTTCGACATCCTCGACCGAAAGGCGAGAACCGACTACCCACAAGAGGCCGAACACAGAACATTTCCGCCCCCACGACAGTGGCCGTGGTTAAACGTTCCAATCAGCAACTCGAAAACCGGCGGAAAATTCCACCCCATTGCCAGGGCACTACCATTCCAGCAATGGAGATTCTTGGCGCCAATTTCTGCGCTGATTTTGCTACGTCACGGAGCTATGCCCTGAGCAAGCCAATCACAGTTACTATTTTGCAGAAAGCGCGGGAATTTTCCCGCCACAACTGCCTGGGTACACAAGTCATTCCCACGCCTCGCTGGTAGCCCGCCAGAAAGCGTTTTCGCTAAGTTTCTGCGAAGTAACGGAACCTCTAGCCCAGCCGCTACTTCAGGCCCCAGCGGGCGTGTCTCTTGACAATGTGGGCGTCTGGAAAGCATTCACTCGACTGCCTCACACACGTCGGCTTAACCCTCTCGAGATCATTGGAGCCCGCCTGTCACCGGACCACCTGGGTGACGAGAGACGCTGCGTGGGAAGTCCGCGTGTGAAGGAATAGCAACTTTCCACCGCATGCAATTAGAGAGGAGAATCGTAAGATAGAAATATGAGAGGGGGCTCATGCCACCTCTCAATTTAAGGAGAGAAGCGACGTGAAGCAGTGTGATTAATAAAGAGAGATTCGACGTGATGAAACAGTGGTAAATAAAGGTGAGTAGAACTAATAATGTGGAGATGTCTTAGAGGTATGTTACAGAGAGGCCTGTGTATGCTGCAATCGAGATTGATGCGAATGGTGAAGGAAGACCAGGAAATCATGGAGTAATCGATGGACGGAGAGCCGAAATACGAATGAAGAGATGAGGACAACTGTACAACGTGAAAGGACATAAAGGGAGTATGAGATCCAGATGGTGAACGTTGTGGAATACTGACGTAAGATGTAATATAAGTGTAAATCTAATTCTTACCATAACATTTGCTATATGAAAAAAATAATTTTTGTTGTTGTTGTTGAAGCCTGGTACGAGTATAACTAATCAATACGGTACCAAGAATGTGTACAGTTATTTTGCAGGATGAGTAATTTGTGTATTTTTTGTTCTTAGATGAAATGTCGCAATTCTAAGTTGATATTTAGCGGGATGAATAATCGGTAAAGTGAATGCAGAGGTAAGCCGATGGAGAGAGGTGCCAGAGTGAAAGGACGAATTCGGAGACTGGAAAGCTATCTCCGAAACAGCTTCATGTGTTATGTGGTTGAGTATAAGGGAGCAAAGGTACGGTATGTTGTCGTGAGTGTGGTGGTGTTAAGGTTAGCTGACTTCTAGACCTATTCTGTTAGTGTATTAATGGATTGAATGAGAAGGAAAATGTGATGTCTGGTGAGTGAGAGTCGTAGAGTAGTGTGATCAATGCGCACACTCCTGTAAAGGGGATGCTACCGATCCATAACTAAAACACTATTGTGTTATTGTTTGATTTGGATGAACCTCGATAACAGGTCAGGATCTGGCATCGCGTGGATGGTACATACATGTCCTAGAAATGTTGTTATATATAATAAAAAGGTAAAATATATAAAGAGATACTAATTTCAGTCTGTCACAAGCACAAAGGTGCAATGTATGTTGTAGATTTAGAGTCATCAGTTTCTAAAATGTTTATTGTTTTAGGATGTTAAAGTAGTTTAATATTTAATAACATGTGGTAGGTAATTGTGAGCTGTGTAGATTATTTCTTATTTTTTTGTTAGAACACTTTCATAGGGTATTAATTTCAGTCTGTCACAAGCACAAAGGTTCATTGTATATTGTAGTTTTAGAATCAACAGTTTCTAATATTTTCACTGTGATAGGATGTTAGAGTAGTCTACTATTTTATATTGTAATTATGAGCTGTATAGATTGTGTCTTATTCCTTTTTCTTTAACACTTTCATGTTTTGTATGAGGGACGACAGGTACAATCAATAGCACAAGTGTGGGCTGTATATAGAAAAGGGATAAGTGTTGATGTTGTGTGTGTAGAAGACTAGGGTGTATGATTTTATGTTTTTTTTAGAACAAAGATTCTCTTATTACCAATGTATTTAATAGATCATACATGTAATCAATGAGTATTTAAATACTGTAAGAATATCTTTTTGTCTGTAATGTTGCGAGATGCACGGAAGGGTCTGACTGATTGGGTGTCGTAACGCCCATACCGCTAGTGGGGCGAAGCTGACGTCGCCATGGGAGAGGTGACAAAGCCGCGACACTCCCCACTCCACTGCCGGTCGGGGTACACTCCACGTGCCCGCTACAGCAGGTCAACGGCCTGGGGCGACACGCACGTACCACTGGCCATTCATAAGTTCCGGCACCTTTACGACTGGGGAAAGTATCCTGCGGAGGCAACAGCGGGTGGTTTCTTCTGCTCAACGGCGGATCGACAGCAGAATGAACGACGCGCGGCAGAGTCCGGCGGGCATTTGTTACCAGCAACTATTAACTAGTACTGGACTGTGGAGCTGTGAAGCAAGATGACTGCTCGTATGTCTCCATAAGGTGGAAAGTGAAGGAGTGGTGTTTCCACGTTGTGAGTGGTGGAAAAGATTTGTCATTAGCAGACAGGACGATCGTTTTGTTTTGTCTTGACCACTGAACGGTGGGATCCATAAACTTTTGGCAGTGACTTGCTAAGTGTGCTTTGTGAATTGCATGTGGGACGCTTGGTTTACTTAAAGAGGACAGTTGTCGTTTGGTGACTAATTATTGTCTGAATGCAAGAAACTAAAGTGGGACATTGACATTTGCATTTGTAGTGGGAGACATTTCTTTAATTGGTGCGGGAATAAGTGCTGTTTGTTGGAACTGACGACTTTTAATTACACTATGAACTGAAAGGACAGAACCGTGGGTAATAGCAGTTGTAGCCGCGCGGGATTAGCCGAGCGGTCTGGGGCGTTGCAGTCATGGACTGTGCGGCTGATCCCGGCGGAGGTTCGAGTCCTCCCTCGGGCATGGGTGTGTGTGTTTGTCCTTAGGATAATTTAGGTTAAGTAGTGTGTAAGCTTTGGGACTGATGACCTTAGCAGTTAAGTCCCGTAAGATTTCACACACATTTAAAAAAAAAAAAAGCAGTTGTAGGGCCATTTTTGGACGACCAGATTCGTGTGGATGGTACTCTGAGAGTGACTATGACATTTGTGTTTAATGTGAGATACAGTTTACTGTTCAGTGCGTGTTCAAAATGCCGATTTGAGTGACTTAAACACTTTCGTCCGGGTAACCATGGGAGAGCTTTGACACCGAGACAGTGTTTCAAGGACAACTATCAGCAACTTTTTGACCCCAAGAAAATCACAGAATGAAATGTTTCCGTGTGACTCGCAAGGTAGGGAATAATGTATTTGTAATTGTGTAAATGTTTTTTTATATGTTTCATTCCTGAAGGGACAGCAAGTGTAATTGTATTTCATTAACATTTGTGTTTAGAATAGTTAGTGTTTTTGTTTTTGTTTGTTCTGGGTTACCAGTTCACGTATCATGTTTATTAGAATATTTGGTACAATGATGCTTTAATTATTAGCCAGTGGCGTAATAGTAACATAGCGGCTCTTGTTGCATTGGTCAGTAAGGTTGTCACAGGGGACAAGAGTTTGCATTGCACAACAAATATCGGAATTAACTGATGTATTTTGATGTCGTGGACAGTAATAATCTTATTGGTGTGTTGACTGAAGCCACTTATTTGCATTATCACAGTGGTGATATTTCACATTAAAGTGTAACAAAGGCTAGTCGAAATGCAAGTTCTTGTCGTCCAAATGTGTAACAACAGAGAAATCAGCAGTAGAGTAACATACGAGAGCTACTGATGGATTCAAGCACTTATTGCTAAACTATTTACTGCGTATATTGATCAAAGTTGATGGACTGACTGGCTCAGCAGTAGGTATTTGTACTGGTGGAAAAGGATAAGGTTAAACTCACAGTCGAGTAGTGGTGGCAATTGCTTAGGTGATGACAGTTAATGAGGTATGACATGATGTCTTAGACGAACTATATTACGTAACCAGTATGTAACTTGTGGTATATTTCACTGTTTTTCTTCTCAGTTTTATTTCTCTGTAGGTTTGATGTATACTTTACAGTAATGGTGTGGAGCCTGACATTCTACATGTAACTAGTGTACGCAATGTTTCTCTTTTGTTGATTTTGTTTTGTATTTAGACTTTGCTGTGTGAAGGTTTTTACCCCGCAATTTATGAATGTCAGATTACTTGTTCTGTGTTTGGACGGTGACCCATTTAAAATTTCATGAGTACAATTAGTATTTTTTTTATTTGTCATAGAATTAGTGAAGTTTGGATTACACATAAAAATAACGAAGATCCCAGTAACTAAGCAAATTTTTATCTCAACATTATTTTTTATTTGTGTGATGTAATGTTTTATTTGTCATGTGGATTGTTGTAAACTTGTATGTGTACATTACTACGGATTGTGGAGAGTACAATAGTGCAACAACTGTGTCAATAATTTGGTAAAGTAACAGCATTTGGTCGTCTATTTGAGGTCACCAGGAGCTAAGGTCTCCTCCTGGTAATTTTGATGACTTGCTACGTTTGTTCTAATACAGTTTTCTTAAAAAAATGTTCGGAACCACCCTCGCATTGCAAGGATAGCATCGTGCCATTTTTTTCTGCATGGGTAGCCAGTGGTGAAAGGGTACAGTACCACCCGACATTGAAAATAGGTACAACATACTTCATTATTTTTGTCAGACCAACACATTTTTTTTGTAAAATAACTCAATTTCAATTAATACAGTGAAGCCGGATACCAGTGTGGGAAAGAATGACAATTTATTTATTTAATTGATCACATGTGCACTCCCACAAAGTTAATCCCTACATCCAGTTTGGTGAGATCTGTGAAATGAATGAGTGTATGGTCGTCTCCTAACCGCAGATAGTGAATGTGAATATATGATCATCTTTGAGACGATCCTTTGGCCACCTTTGGTGGGACCAAAGAGATGAAATTTACCTGAGCTTTGAGTGCCTGATATGTGGCTGACCAATACGGTAGCAAGGTGCTCCCCCACTTCAGCAGAGGTGCGAGAGGACCTCGAGAACGGCCATGTTTCAGCACTCTGCCGCTGGATCTTGTGCTGTTAAGACCTGTCTTAGCTGTGCTCCGTAAAGACAAAAGAGTGGAGACGTGGTATGCATGTGGAATATTTAAGAGTAGTTTGAAATAATAATTTCTCTATTTCAGGAACTTTTGTGGGGAGAATTACATGTCAGGCAGGTAATATTAATGGGATCGTAGTAATCTCGGAAGTGACCAACGGTCACAATGAAACCACGTGTAGCAAAGAGTTGAAATACTTCCGTGTGCTTAAGTTAAGCTGAATTACTAGCGTGTGTACAATAAGTTGAAATATTTAAGGAATAGCATGTTACCATAAGCTGAAATATTTAAGAAATGGCGTGTGCAGGACTTGAAATTAGAGACGAGTACTTCCACGTGGTGAGTACTGTGTGAGTCTCAATCTGTGTATGAGACAAAAGATAAAGAGAAGTACTCGTCCATGGTATCAGTTGAGGACTCGCGTGTGTGATGAATACGTTCTTAATATTACTCTCTGAGAGAGAAGCAAGGTGAGTCGGCCGTCTATCCAGCAACGCCACTTGGCTTGCATTGCACAGGAAGACGTGCATATATCACCAGAGTTCATAGTAGGAAAGTAGAATTACGAAGTGGGTCCGAGTCGTGTGAAACTGGGATAAATATTAATTGAAGCGGGAAAGCTGAAAGTGATAATGTTGTGACTATTCCCTGTGTAGTATTTCATATTGTAGTGTGGTGTATGTCATGTAATTTGGGTATGTGTGGTTTGCATGAGAGAGTAGCGAGGTATTTTCAAAAGATTAGTGGGTTATGCGTGTGCCTTTTGTACTGCTCGGTCTGGAGGAAAGTTTCGTGATGATGATTGTGAGAGTCGTAGTGTGAGAAATAATAAAAGATCCACCATCCTATCCAGAAAATGCACTGTAGCGTTAAACAATTACGAGGCCATAAGGTAGAGAATCACCAATGTTAAGCCATGCCCACTGGGCGAAATATCTCATGTGTTATTGTTGTAGGTTATACAATTTGTGTGTTTAGGTTACAGAATTTATCGGAATAAATAAGATAGTGAAAAGAAAAAGATTGGTGGACTTTTCCTTCGAACTGTATGTTGTCATGATGTCCCGAATTTATAATATGGGAAAAACGCAAATAAGGGAAAAACGTAAAAATTGGGAAAACCGCAAATATGGGAAAATCGCAAATATGGGAAAATCGCAAATATGGGAAAATCGCAAATATAGGAAAATCGCAAATATGGGAAAAACGAAAAATGGGAAAAACGAAAAATGGGAAAAACGAAAAATGGGAAAAACGAAAAAATGGGAAAACCGCAAAAATCGGAATATCGCAAAAATCGGAAAATCGCAAATATGGCAGATGAGAATTTTGTGTTACAACTTGACTAGAAGAAGGTAGGATGGATTCACGAGTAATGTGAAAAACGCAAATATTGCAAGAACGCAAATATGGGAAAAACGCAAATATGTGGAAAACGCAAATATGTGGAAAACGCAAATATGGGACAAACGTAAAATATGGGACAAACGTAAAATATGGGACAAACGTAAAATATGGGACAAACGTAAAATATGGGACAAACGTAAAATATGGGACAAACGTAAAATATGGGACAAACGTAAAATATGGGACAAACGCAAAATATGGGACAAACGCAAAATATGGGACAAACGCAAAATATGGTAAAACCGCAAAATATGGTAAAACCGCAAAATAGCGAAAATCGCAAAATAGGGAAAACCGCAAAATAGGGAAAACCGCAAAATAGGGAAAACCGCAAAATAGGGAAAACCGCCAGATAGGGAAAACCGCAAAAATGGGAAAACCGCAAAAATGGGAAAACCGCAAAAATGGGAAAACCGCAAAAATGGGAAAACCGCAAAAATGGGAAAAATGCAAATATGTGAAAAACGCAAATATGGGAGAAATGGAGATATGGGAAAAACGCAAATATCGAAAAACGCAAATACAGGAAAACGCAAATATCAAAAAACGCAAATATCGAAAAACGCAAATATGGGAAAAACGCAAATATGGGAAAATCGCACATGTGAGGGAATCACAAATATGGGAAAAAGGTAAATATGGGAAAAATGCCAGTATGGGAAAATTGCAGTTATGGAAAATCGCAACTATGGGAAAAACGCGAACTGTGGGGAAAACGCGAACTGTGGGGAAAACGCGAACTGTGGGGAAAACGCGAACTGTGGGGAAAACGCGAACTGTGGGGAAAACGCGAACTGTGGGGGAAACGCGAACTGTGGGGGAAACGCGAACTGTGGGGGAAACGCGAACTGTGGGGGAAACGCGAACTGTGGGGGAAACGCGAACTGTGGGGGAAACGCGAACTGTGGGGAAAACGCGAACTGTGGGGAAAACGGGAACTGTGGGGGAAAACGCGAACTGTGGGGGAAAACGCGAACTGTGGGGAAAACGCGAACTGTGGGGAAAACGCGAACTGTGGGGAAGACGCCGATGTGGGTGGGGAAGACGCCGATGTGGGTGGGGAAGACGCCGATGTGGGTGGGGAAGACGCCGATGTGGGTGGGGAAAACGCAAATATGGGAAAATGACACTTATAAAGGAAACGCAAATATGGAAAAAACGCAAATATGGGAAAATGGCACTTATAAAGGAAACGCAAATATGGGAAAAACATAAAACTAGGAAAAAGGCAAATATGGGAAAAACATAAAACTAGGAAAAAGGCAAATATGGGAAAAACATAAAACTAGGAAAAAGGCAAATATGGGAAAAACATAAAACTAGGAAAAAGGCAAATATGGGAAAAACATAAAACTAGGAAAAAGGCAAATATGGGAAAAACATAAAACTAGGAAAAAGGCAAATATGGGAAAAACATAAAACTAGGAAAAAGGCAAATATGGGAAAAACATAAAACTAGGAAAAAGGCAAATATGGGAATATCGCAAATATGGGATAAACGAAAGAATGCGAAAACACCGAATATCGGAAAACCACAGAAATCGGAAAATGGCAAAAATCGAAGAAACGCAAATTTGGCAGAAGAGAATTTTCTGGCACGACTCGAAGAACGTGTCGATTGGTAGGATGGGTTCATGAGTAATGTGAAAAACCCAAATACGGGAAAAGCGCAAATATGGGAAAAATGCAAATATGGGGGAAACATAACTTTGGCAGAAATGCAAATATGGGAGAAATGCAAATATGGGAGAAACGCAAATATGGGAAAAATGCAAATATGGGAAAAATGCAAATATGGGAAAATCGAAAATATGGGAAAATCGCAAATATGGGAAAATCACAGATATGGTAAAATCGCAAATATGGGAAAATCTCAAATAAGGGAAACGCAAATAAGGGAAAAGCGCAAATGTGGGAAGAACGCAAATATAGGAAACACTCAAAAATTAGAAAACCGCAAAAATGGGACAGCCACAAAAATCAGATAATCGCAAATATCGGAAAATCGCGAATATGGCAGAATAGAATTTTGTGGCACAACTTGACTAGAAGAAGAAATCGGTTGGTAAGATGAATTCATGAGTAATGCTAAAAACGCAAATATGGGATGCACGCAAATATGGGAAAAACGAAAATATGGGAAAAGTGGACATATGGGGGAAACGCAAATATGGGAAAAATGTAAATACGGGAAAATCGCAATTAAGAGATAATCGCAAATATGGAAAAAACGCATATATGGGAAAAACGCAAATACTGGAAAATCGCACATATAAGGGGAAACGAAAATATGGACAAAACGCAAATATGAATAAATGCAAATATGGAAAAAAGGCATATATGGATAAAAAGCAAAAATGGGAAAATCGCAAATATGGGAAAAACGCAAATATGGGAAAAACGCAAATATGGGAAAAACGCATATATGGGAAAATCGCACATATAAGGGAAACACAAATACCGGAAAAACGCAAATATGGGAAATATGGCAAAAACACAAATATGGGCAAACGCCAATATGGGAAAAACGCAAATATGGGGAAATCGCACATATAAGGGAAACGCAAATATGGGAAAAAAGCAAATAAGGGAAAAACGCATATATAGGAAAAACGGAAATAAAGGGAAACGCAAATATGGGAAAAATGTATATATGGGAAAATCGCACATATAAGGGAAACGCAAATATGTGAACACGCAAATATAGGTAAATCTCTAGTATGGGAAAATCTCATGTATGGGAAAAACACAAATATGTGAAAAACGCAAATAAGGAAAGAATGCAAGTATGGGAAAAACACAAATATGGGAAAATCGCACATATAAGGGACACGCAAGTATAGGAAATACGGAAATATAGGAAATACGCAAATATGCGAAAAATGCAAATATGCAGAAATGCAAATATGGGAAAAACGCAAAAATGGAAAAAACGTAAATATGGGAAAATCGCACATATAAGGGAAACACAAATATGGGAAAATCGTACTTATAAGGGAAACACAAATATGGGAAAATCGCAAATATGGGAAAACGCAAATATAAAAAAACACAAATATGGGAAAACGCAAATATAAAAAACACAAAAATAGGAGAAACGCAGATAAGATTAAGTCGCACATGTAAGGGAATCGCAGATATGGGAAAACGCAAATATGGGAAAACGCAAATGTGGGAAAAATGCAAATAAGAGAAAAACGCAAATATGGGAAAACGAAAAAATGCGAAAACAACAGAAAAAGAAAAACCGCAATAATGGGAAAACAGCAAATACTGGAAAACCGCAGAAATCGGAAAATCGCAAAAATCGAAAAAACGCAAATATCGCAGAAGGGAATTTTGAGGCACAACTTGACTAGACGAAGGCATCAGTTAATTGGATGGGTTCATGAGTAATGCGAAAAACGCAAATATGGGAAAAATGCAAATTTGGGAAAAACGCCAATATGGGAAAAACGACAATATGGGAAAAACGCAAGTATGGCAAAAACGCAAGTATGGCAAAAACGCAAGTATGGCAAAAACGCAAGTATGGCAAAAACGCAAGTATGGCAAAAACGCAAGTATGGCAAAAACGCAAGTATGGCGAAAACGCAAGTATGGCGAAAACGCAAGTATGGCGAAAACGCAAGTATGGCGAAAACGCAAGTATGGCGAAAACGCAAGTATGGCGAAAACGCAAGTATGGCGAAAACGCAAGTATGGCGAAAACGCAAGTATGGCGAAAACGCAAGTATGGCGAAAACGCAAGTATGGCGAAAACGCAAGTATGGCGAAAACGCAAAAACGCAGGTATGGCGAAAACGCAGGTATGGCGAAAACGCAGGTATGGCGAAAACGCAGGTATGGCGAAAACGCAGGTATGGCGAAAACGCAGGTATGGCGAAAACGCAGGTATGGCGAAATCGCAGGTATGGCGAAATCGCAGGTATGGCGAAATCGCAGGTATGGCGAAATCGCAGGTATGGCGAAATCGCAGGTATGGCGAAATCGCAGGTATGGCGAAATCGCAGGTATGGCGAAATCGCAGGTATGGCGAAATCGCAGGTATGGCGAAATCGCAGGTATGGCGAAATCGCAGGTATGGCGAAATCGCAGGTATGGCGAAATCGCAGGTATGGCGAAATCGCAGGTATGGCGAAATCGCAGGTATGGCGAAATCGCAGGTATGGCGAAATCGCAGGTATGGCGAAATCGCAGGTATGGCGAAATCGCAGGTATGGCGAAATCGCAGGTATGGCGAAATCGCAGGTATGGCGAAATCGCAGGTATGGCGAAATCGCAGGTATGGCGAAATCGCAGGTATGGCGAAATCGCAGGTATGGCGAAATCGCAGGTATGGCGAAATCGCAGGTATGGCGAAATCGCAGGTATGGCGAAATCGCAGGTATGGCGAAATCGCAGGTATGGCGAAATCGCAGGTATGGCGAAATCGCAGGTATGGCGAAATCGCAGGTATGGCGAAATCGCAGGTATGGCGAAATCGCAGGTATGGCGAAATCGCAGGTATGGCGAAATCGCAGGTATGGCGAAATCGCAGGTATGGCGAAATCGCAGGTATGGCGAAATCGCAGGTATGGCGAAATCGCAGGTATGGCGAAATCGCAGGTATGGCGAAATCGCAGGTATGGCGAAATCGCAGGTATGGCGAAATCGCAGGTATGGCGAAATCGCAGGTATGGCGAAATCGCAGGTATGGCGAAATCGCAGGTATGGCGAAATCGCAGGTATGGCGAAATCGCAGGTATGGCGAAATCGCAGGTATGGCGAAATCGCAGGTATGGCGAAATCGCAGGTATGGCGAAATCGCAGGTATGGCGAAATCGCAGGTATGGCGAAATCGCAGGTATGGCGAAATCGCAGGTATGGCGAAATCGCAGGTATGGCGAAATCGCAGGTATGGCGAAATCGCAGGTATGGCGAAATCGCAGGTATGGCGAAATCGCAGGTATGGCGAAATCGCAGGTATGGCGAAATCGCAGGTATGGCGAAATCGCAGGTATGGCGAAATCGCAGGTATGGCGAAATCGCAGGTATGGCGAAATCGCAGGTATGGCGAAATCGCAGGTATGGGGAAAACGCAGGTATGGGATAATTGCAAATGTAGTTAAATTGCAAATGTGGGAAAATCGCAAATGTGGGAAAATCGCAAATGTGGGAAAATCGCAAATGTGGGAAAATCGCAAATGTGGGAAAATCGCAAATGTGGGAAAATCGCAAATGTGGGAAAATCGCAAATGTGGGAAAATCGCAAATGTGGGAAAATCGCAAATGTGGGAAAATCGCAAATGTGGGAAAATCGCAAATGTAGTTAAATTGCAAATGTGGGAAAATCGCAAATGTGGGAAAATCGCAAATGTGGGAAAATCGCAAATGTGGGAATAACGCAAATGTGGGACAAATGCAAATATGGGACAAATGCAAATATGGGAAAATCGCAGAAATAAGGGAAACGCAAATATGGGAAAAACGCAAATATGGGGAAAAACCTATATTTGGGAAAAACGCAAATATGGTAAAAATGCAAATATGCGCAAATCGCAGATGTGGGTAAAACGCAAATGTGTGAAAAATGCAAATGTGTGAAAAATGCAAATGTGTGAAAAATGCAAATGTGTGATAATAGCAAATGTGTGATAATAGCAAATGTGTGATAATAGCAAATGTGTGATAATAGCAAATGTGTGATAATAGCAAATGTGTGATAATAGCAAATATGGGAAAAACGCAAATATGGGAAAATCGCACATATAAGGTAAATGCAAATATGGGAAAATCGCAATTATGGGGAAAACGCAAGAATTGGAAAATAGCAAATATTGGAAAATAGCAAATATTGGAAAATCGCAAATATGGGATAATCCCAAATATTGGATAATCGCAAATATGGGAAAAACGCAAACATGGGAAAATCGCAAATATGCGAAAATCGTAAATACAGGAAAAATGCTAATATGGTAAAATCTCAAATATGGTAAAATCTCAAATATGGGAAACGCAGATAAGGGAAAAGAGCAAATATGGGAAAGCGTAAATATGGGACCTACCCAAAAATGGGAAAAACTCAAAAATGGGAAAACCGCAAAAATGGGACAGCCGCAAAAATCGGATAATTGCAAAAATCGGAAAATCCCAAATATCGCAGATCAGAATTTTGTGGCCCAACTTGACTGGATGAAGTAATCTGTTAGTAGGATGGGTTCATGAGTAATGGGAAAAATGCAAATATGGGAAAAACGCAAATATGGCAAAAACGCAAATACGGGAAAATCGCAATAATGGGAAAATCGCAGATATGGGAAAAACGCAGATATGGGAAAAACGCAAATATGGGGAAAACGGAAATATGGGGAAAACGGAAATATGGGGAAAACGGAAATATGGGAAAAACGCAAGTATGGGAAAATCGGAAATATGGGATAATCGCAAATATTGGAAAATCGCAAATGTAGTTAAATTACAAATATGAGAATATAGCAAATATGAGAAAATCGCAAATGTGGGAAAAGCTCAAATTTGGAAAAACGCAAATATGGGGATAACGCAAATATGGGAAAATCGCAAATATCGGAAAAACGCAAATATGGGACAACCGCAAAAATCGTAAAACCGGACATATCGGAAAATCGCAAATTTGGAAAATAGCAAATGTGGCAGAAGAGAAATTTGTGGCACAACTTGAAGAAGGAATCGGTTGGTACGATGGGTTCATGAGTAATGCGAAAAACGCAAATATGGGGAAAACGCAAATATGGGGAAAACGCAAATATGGGGAAAACGCAAATATGGGGAAAACGCAAATATGGGGAAAACCCAAGTATGGGAAAAACCCAAGTATGGGAAAAACCCAAGTATGGGAAAAACCCAAGTATGGGAAAAACCCAAGTATGGGAAAAACCCAAGTATGGGAAAAACCCAAGTATGGGAAAAACCCAAGTATGGGAAAAACCCAAGTATGGGAAAAACCCAAGTATGGGAAAAACCCAAGTATGGGAAAAACCCAAGTATGGGAAAAACCCAAGTATGGGAAAAACCCAAGTATGGGAAAAACCCAAGTATGGGAAAAACCCAAGTATGGGAAAAACGCAAGTATGGGAAAAACGCAATTATGGGAAAAACGCAATTATGGGAAAAACGCAATTATGGGAAAAACGCAATTATGGGAAAAACGCAATTAGTATGGGGAAATCGCAAGTATGGGGAAATCGCAAGTATGGGGAAATCGCAAGTATGGGGAAATCGCAAGTATGGGGAAATCGCAAGTATGGGGAAATCGCAAGTATGGGGAAATCGCAAGTATGGGGAAATCGCAAGTATGGGGAAATCGCAAGTATGGGGAAATCGCAAGTATGGGGAAATCGCAAGTATGGGGAAATCGCAAGTATGGGGAAATCGCAAGTATGGGGAAATCGCAAGTATGGGGAAATCGCAAGTATGGGGAAATCGCAAGTATGGGGAAATCGCAAGTATGGGGAAATCGCAAGTATGGGGAAATCGCAAGTATGGGGAAATCGCAAGTATGGGGAAATCGCAAGTATGGGGAAATCGCAAGTATGGGGAAATCGCAAGTATGGGGAAATCGCAAGTATGGGGAAATCGCAAGTATGGGGAAATCGCAAGTATGGGGAAATCGCAAGTATGGGGAAATCGCAAGTATGGGGAAATCGCAAGTATGGGGAAATCGCAAGTATGGGGAAATCGCAAGTATGGGGAAATCGCAAGTATGGGGAAATCGCAAGTATGGGGAAATCGCAAGTATGGGGAAATCGCAAGTATGGGGAAATCGCAAGTATGGGGAAATCGCAAGTATGGGGAAATCGCAAGTATGGGGAAATCGCAAGTATGGGGAAATCGCAAGTATGGGGAAATCGCAAGTATGGGGAAATCGCAAGTATGGGGAAATCGCAAGTATGGGGAAATCGCAAGTATGGGGAAATCGCAAGTATGGGGAAATCGCAAGTATGGGGAAATCGCAAGTATGGGGAAATCGCAAGTATGGGGAAATCGCAAGTATGGGGAAATCGCAAGTATGGGGAAATCGCAAGTATGGGGAAAACGCAAATTAAGGAAAAACACAAATATGGGAAAAACGCAAATTAAGGAAAAACACAAATATGGGAAAAACGCAAATTAAGGAAAAACACAAATACGGGAGAAACGCAAATATGGGATAATCACAAATATTGAAACATCGCAAATATGGGAAAAATGCTAATATGGGAAAAATGCTAATATGGGAAAAACGCAAATAAGGGAAAATCGAAAATATGGGACAAACGCAAATATGGGAAAATCGAAAATATGGGACAAACGCAAATATGGGAAAGTGGAAAATATAGGAAAAGCGCAAATATGGGAAAAGCGCAAATATGTGGAAAACGCAATAATGGGAAAAACTAAACTATGGGAAAAACACAGATAAGAGGAAAAACGCAAATATGGCAAAACGCAAATATGGCAAAAACACAAATATTGGTAAAAAGCAATAATCGGAGAATCGCAGATATGGCAGAAGAGATTTTTATGGCACAACTAGAATGAGGAATCGGTTATTAGGATGGGTTCATGAGTAATGCGAAAAACGCAAATATGGGAAATCTCAAATATGGGAAAAACGCAAATATGGGAGAAACGCAAATATTGGGCAAACGCAAATATGGGAGAAACGCAAATATGGGAAAAACGAAAATGATCGCAAAACCCAAATATGGGAAAATCACAAATAAATGGAAAATCGCAAATAAGGTAAAATCGTAATAATGGCAAAAACGTAAATAGGGGAAAAACGAAAAAATGGGAGAAACGCAAATTTGGGAGAAATGCAAATATGAGAAAAACGCAAAAATGGGAGAAACGCAAATATGGGAAAATGGGAGAACCGCAAATATGGGAGAAACCCATATCAGGGAAAAACGCAAATATGGGAAAAACGCAAGTATGGCAAAAACCAAATATGAGAAAATCGCAAACATGGGTAAATCGAAAATAAGGGAAAATCGAAATTATGGGAAAGTCATAACTATGGCAAAAACGGAAATATGGGAAAAATGCATATATTGGAAAAACGCAAATATGGGAAAATCGCACATATACGAGAAATGCAATGTGGGAAAATCGTAAATAAGAGGAAAATCGCAATTGTGGGAGAAACACAAATATGGGAAAAACGCAAATATGGGAGAACAAAAACATTTGAAAAACGCAAATATAGGTAAAACGCAAATATGGGAAAATCGCAAATAAGGGGAAAATATCGATTATGGGAAAATCTCAATTATGGGAAAATCTCAATTATGGGAAAAACGCAAATAAGGGGAAAATCGCAATTATGGGAAAATCACAATTATGGGAAAATCACAATTATGGGATAAACGCAAATATGGGAAAAACGCAAATATGGGAAAAAAGCAAATATGGAAAAAACGCAAATATGGGAAAATCGCAAATATGGGAAAATCGCAAATAGTGGGAATACGCAAAAATGGGAAAAACGCAAGTATGAGAAAAACACAAGTATGAGAAAAACGCAAATATGGGAAAATCGCACTTATAAGGGAAACGCAGATATGGGAAAAACGCAAATATGGGAAAACCGCATATATGGGAAAATCGCGAATATGGGAAAAACGCAAATATGGGAAAAACGCAAATATGGGAAAAACGCAAATATGGGAAAAACGCGAATATGGGAAAAACGCAAATATGGGAAATTCGCAATAATGGGAAAATCGCAAATAAGGGAAAAACGAAAATATGGGGAAAACGCATGTATGGGAAATACGCAAATATGGGAAAAACGCAAATTTGGGAAAAACACAAATATATAAAAAATATGGGAAAATCGCACATATAGGGGAATTAAAAATATGGGAAAAACGCAAATATAGAAAAAACACGAATATGGAAAAAACGCAAATATGGGAAAATCTCACATATAAGGGAAACAAAAATATGGGAAATACGCGAATACTGGAAGAACGCAAATGTGGGAAAAACGCAAATATGGGTGAAACGCTAATATGAGGAAAACGCAAATTTGGGAAAATCGCAGATAAGAGGAAAATCGGAATTATGGGAAAAACGCAAATATGGGACAAATGCAAATGTGGAAAAAACCAAATATGGGAAAATCGCAAATATTGGAAAATCGCAGTTATGGGAAAATCGCTAATATGGAAAAAACCCAAATATATGAGGAATGCAAATATGGGAAAAATGCAAATATGAGAGAAATGGAAAAATGGGAGAAACGCGAGAATGGGAGAAACGCGAAAATGGGAGAAACGACAATATGGGAAAATGGGAGAAACGCAAATATGGGAGAAACGCAAACATGAGAAAAACGCATATATGGAAAAAATGCATCTATGAGAAAAACGCAAATGTGGGAAAAACGCAAGTATGGGAAAATCCCAAAAATATGGGAAAAACGCAAATACGGGAAAAACGCAAATATGGGAAAAACGCAAGTATGGGAAAAACGCAAGTATGGGAAAAAGGAAAGTATTGGGAAAAACACATGTATGGGAAAAATACATGTATGGGAAAAACACAAGTATGGGAAAAACGCAAGTAGGGGAAAACGCAAGTATGGGAAAAAGGTAAGTATGGGAAAAACGCAAGTATGTGAAAACCCGAGTATGGGAAAATCCCAAAAAATGGGAAAAACGCAAGTATGGGAAAAACGCAAGTACGGGAAAAACGCAAGTACGGGAAAAACGCAAGTATGGGAAAAACGCAAGTAAGGGAAAAACGCAAATATGGGGAAAACGCAAAGATGGTAAAGGCTCAAATATGGTAAAGGCTCAAATATGGTAAGGGCTCAAATATGGTAAGGGCTCAAATATGGTAAAAGCGCAAATATGGGAAAATAGCAAGTATGGGACAAACACAAATATGTGAAAAACGCAAATATGGGGAAAACGAAAATATGGGATACACACAAACATGGGAAAACGCAAATATGGGGAAAACGCAAATATGGGAAAAGCACAAATTTTGGAAAACCGTAAAAATCGGAAAATCGCAAAAATCGGAAAATCGCAGATATGACAGATGCGAATTTTGTGGCACGACTAGAAGGAGGGATCGGTTGGTAGGATGGGTTCATGAGTAATGCGAAAAATGCTAATATGGGAAAGACGCAAATATGCGGAAAACGCAAATATGGGAAAATGCATATATGGGAAAAATGCATATATGGGAAAATCGCAAATATGGGAAAGTCACAATTATGGGAAAATCGCAACTCTGGGAAAAACGCAAATATCGGAAAAATCCAAATATGGGAAAAACGCAAATATGTGGAAATCGCAAATAAGGGGAACATCGCAATTACAGGAAATTCGCAATTATGGGATAAACGCAAATATGGGAAAAATGCAAATATGGGAAAAACGCAAACATGGGGAAAACGCAAATATTTGGAAATCACAAATGTGCAAAAAATGCAGATATAGGAAAATCGCAAATAGTGGAATAACGCCAATATGAGAAAAACGCAAATATGGAAAAAACGCAAATATGGGAAAAAAGCAGATATGGGGAAAACGCAAATATGGGAAAATCACACATATAATGGAAACGCAAACATGGGAAAAATGGAAATATGGGAAAAACGCAAACTTGGGAAAAACGCAAATATGAGAGAAAAGAAAAAATCGGAGAAACACAAAAATGGAAGAAACGCAAATATGGGAGAAACGCAAATATGGGAAAAATGCATATATGGGAAAAACGCAAATATGGGAAAACGCAAATATGGGAAAAATGCATATATGGGAAAAACGCAAATATGGGGAAACGCAAATATGGGAAAATCTCACATATAAGGCTATCGCAAATATGGGAAAAATGCAAATATGGAATAAACGCAAATATGGGAAAAACGCAAATATGGAAAAAACGCAAATCTGGGAAAAAAGCAGATATTGGAAAAACCCAAATATGGGAAAATCACACATATACGGGAAACGCAAATATGGGAAAAACGGAAATATAGGAAAAACGCAAATTTGGGAAAAACACAATTTTGGGAAAAACACAAATATGCGAAAAACGCATATATGGGATATTCTCAAATATGGGAAAATGCAAATATGGGAAAAACGCATAAATGCCAAAAACCAAATATGGGAAAATCGCAAATATGGGAAAATCGCAACTATGGGAAAATCGTAATTATGGCAAAAACGCAAATATGGGAAAAACGCAAATATGGGAGAAACGCAAAAATGGGAGAAACGCAAATATGGGAAAAAGGCAGAAACGTATATATGGGAAAAATGCATATATGGGAAAAATGCATATATGGGAAAAATGCATATATGGGAAAAATGCATATATGGGAAAAATGCATATATGGGAAAAATGCATATATGGGAAAAACGCAAATTTGGGGTAAACGCAAATATGGGGAAAACGAAAATATGGGATATAAACAAACATGGAAAAAGCGCAAATATGGGGAAAACGCAAATATGGGAAAAGCGCAAATATTGGAAACCATAAAAATCGGAAAATCGCAAAAATCGGAAAATCGCAGATATGGCAGAAGCGAATTTTGTGGCTCGATTAGAAGAAGGAATCCGTTGGTAGAATGGGTTCATGAGTAATGCGAAAACGCAAATACGGGAAAAGCTCAAATATGGGAGAAACGCCAATATGTGGCAAACGCAAATATGGGAGAAACGCAAATATGGGAAAACCGCAAATATGAAAAAACCGCAAAAATGGGAAAAACCGCAAAAATCGGAATGTTGCAAATACCGGAAATCAAAAATATGGCAGAAGCGAATTTTGTGGCACAACTTGACCAGAAGAAGGAATCAGTTGGTAAGATGGGTCCATGAGTAATGCAAAAAACGCAAATATGAAGAAAACGCAAATATGGGGAAAACGCAAATATGGGGAAAACGCTAATACGGGGAAAACGCTAATAAGGGAAAAACGCAAATATGGGGAAAACGCTATAATGGGGAAAATGCCAATATTCTGAAAACGCAAGTATGGGAAAAACGAAAATATAGGAAAACGCAAATATAGGAAAATCGCAAAGATGGGAAAAACGCAAATATGGGAAGAACGCAAGAATGGGAAAATCACAAATATGGGAATAACATAAATATGGGAAAAACTCTTATACAGGAACAGCGCAAATATGGCAAAAACGCAAATATGGCAAAAACGCAAATATGTGTAAAACGCAAATATGTGTAAAACGCAAATATGTGTAAAACGCAAATATGGGAAAAACGCAAATATGGGAAACACGCAAATATGGGAAAATATCATGATTTGGAAAATCGCAAATATGATAAAAGCGCAAATATGGGGAAAATGCAAATAGGGGACAAACGCAAAAATTGGAAAACCACAAAAATGGGAAAACCGCAAAAATCCAAAAATCGCAAAAATCGGAAATCAAAAATATGGCGGAAGAGAATTTTGTGGCACAACTTGACTAGAAGAAGGCATCGGTTGGTAGGATGGGTTCATGAGTAATGCGAAAAACGCAAATATGGGAAAAACGCAAATATGAGAAAAACGCAAATGGGAGAAAATTCCGAATTTTGGAAATAGGCTAATGTGGGAAAAGCGCAAATATGCGAAAATCGAAAATATGAGAAAAACACAAATATGGGAAAAACTCAAATATGGAAAAACCCAAATATGGGAAATTTACACGTACAAGGGACCGCTAATATGGGAAACATGCAAATAAGGGGAAAATCGCAAATATGGGAAAATCACAATTATGGGAAAATCGCAATTGCAGGAAAAACGCAAATATGGGAAATTCGCAAATAAGGGGAAATCGCAATTATGGGAAAATCGCAATTCTGGGATAAACGCATTTATGGGAAAAACGGAAATATGGGAAAAATGCAAATATGGAAAAAACGCAAATATGGGAAAAAAGCAGATATGGGAAAACGCAAATATGGGAAAATCACACATATAATGGAAACGCAAATATGGGAAAAATGGAAATATTGGGAAAACGCAAATTTGGGAGAAACGCAAATATGAGAGAAACGCAAGAATGGGAGAAACACAAAAATGGTAGGAACGCAAATAAGGGAAAAAGGGAGAAAAGCAAATATGGGAGAAACGCAAATATGGGAAAAATGCATACATGTGAAAAACGAAAATACGGGAAAAACGAAAATATGGGGAAAAACAAATATGGGAAAAAGCACATATGGGAAAAACGCAAATATGGGAAAATCACACATATAACAGAAACGCATATATGGGAAAAATGCAAGTATGGGAAAAACGCAAATTTGGGAGAAATGCAAGTTTGAGAGAAATGCAAAAATGGGAGAAACACAAAAATGGGAGAAACGCAAATATGGGAAAAATGAAGAAACGCAAATATGGGAGAATCGCAAATATGGGAAAAACGAAAATATGGGAAAAACGAAAATATGGGAAAAACGAAAATATGGGAAAAACGCAAATATGGGAAAACGCAATTATGGGGAAAATGCAAATATGGGAAAATCGCAAATATGGGAAAGTCACAATTATGGGAAAATCGCAAATGTGGGAAAAACGCAAATATCGGAAAAATCCAAATATGGGAAAAACGCAAATATGTGGAAATCGCAAATAAGGGGAACATTGCAATTATGGGATAAACTCAAATATGGGAAAAACGCAAATATGGGGAAAATGGAAATATTTGAAAATCGCAAATGTGCAAAAAATGCAAATATAGGAAAATCGCAAATAGTGGAAAAACGCAAATATGGGAAAAACGCAAATATGGGAAAAACGCAAATATGGAAAAAACGCAAATATGGGAAAAAAGCAGATATGGGAAAAACGCAAATATGGGAGAATCACACATATAATGGAAACGCAAACATGGGAAAAATGGAAATATGGGAAAAACGCAAACTTGGGAAAAACGCAAATATGAGAGAAATGAAAAAATGGGAGAAACACAAAAATGGGAGAAACGCAAATATGGGAAAAAGGGAGAAACGCAAACATGGGAGTAACGCAAATATGGGAAAAATGCATATATGGGAAAATCGAAAATATGGGAAAAACGAAAGTACGGGAAAAACGAAAATATGGGAAAAAAGCAGATATGGGAAAACGTAAATATGGGAAAATCACACATATAATGGAAACGCAAATATGGGAAAAATGGAAATATTGGAAAAACGCAAATTTGGGAGAAACGCAAATATGAGAGAAACGCAAGAATGGGAGAAACACAAAAATGGTAGGAACGCAAATATGGGAAAAAGGGAGAAAAGCAAATATGGGAGAAACGCAAATATGGGAAAAATGCATACATGTGAAAAACGAAAATACGGGAAAAACGAAAATATGGGGAAAAACAAATATGGGAAAAAGCACATATGGGAAAAACGCAAATATGGGAAAATCACACGTATAACGGAAACGCATATATGGGAAAAATGCAAGTATGGGAAAAACGCAAATTTGAGAGAAATGCAAGTTTGAGGGAAATGCAAAAATGGGAGAAACACAAAAATGGGAGAAACGCAAATATGGGAAAAATGAAGAAACGCAAATATGGGAGAATCGCAAATATGGGAAAAACGAAAATATGGGAAAAACGAAAATATGGGAAAAACGCAAATATGGGAAAACGCAATTATGGGGAAAATGCATATATGGGAAAATCGCAAATATGGGAAAGTCACAATTATGGGAAAATCGCAAATGTGGGAAAAACGCAAATATCGGAAAATCCAAATATGGGGAAAAACGCAAATACGTGGAAATCGCAAATAAGGGGAACATCGCGATTATGGGATAAACGCAAATATGGGAAAAATACAAATATGGGAAAAACGCAAACATGGGGAAAACGCAAATATTTGAAAATCGCAAATTTGCAAAAAATGCAAATATAGGAAAATCGCAAATAGTGGAAAAACGCAAATATGGGAAAAACGCAACTATGGGAAAAACGCAAATATGGAAAAAACGCAAATATGGGAAAAAAGCAGATATGGGAAAAACGCAAATATGGGAGAATCACACATATAATGGAAACGCAAACATGGGAAAAATGGAAATATGGGAAAAACGCAAACTTGGGAAAAACGCAAATATGAGAGAAATGAAAAAATCGGAGAAACACAAAAATGGGAGAAACGCAAATATGGGAAAAAGGGAGAAACGTAAACATGGGAGTAACGCAAATATGGGAAAAATGCATATATGGGAAAATCGAAAATATGGGAAAAACGAAAGTACGGGAAAAACGAAAATATGGGAAAAAAGCAGATATTGGAAAAACCCAAATATGGGAAAATCACACATATACGGGAAACGCAAATATGGGAAAAACGGAAATATGGGAAAAACGCAAATTTGGGAAAAACGCAAATTTGGGAAAAACACAAATATACGAAAAACACATATATGGGATAATCGCAAATACGGGAAAATGCAAATATGGGAAAAACGCATAAATGCCAAAAACCAAATATGGAAAAATCGCAAATATGGGAAAATCGGAAGTAAGGGAAAATCGCAATTATGGGAAAATCGTAATTATGGCAAAAACACAAAAATGGGAGAAACGCAAAAATGGGAGAAACGCAAAAATGGGAGAAACGCAAAAATGGGGGAAATGCATATATGGGAAAAAGGCAGAAATGCAACTATGGGAGAAACGCAGATATGGGAAAAATGCATATATGGGAAAAATGCATATATGGGAAAACGCAAATATAGGAAAATCGCAAATATGGGAAAAATGCAAATATGGGAAAAACGCAAGAATGGGAAAATCACAAATATGGGAATAACGTAAATATGGGAAAAACTCTTATACAGGAACAGCGCAAATAGGGGAAAAACGCAAATATGTGTAAAACGCAAATATGTGTAAAACGCAAATATGGGAAAAACGAAAATATGGGAAAAACGGAATTATGGGAAACACGCAAATATGGGAAAATCCCAAGTATGGGAAAATCGCAAATATGATAAAAGCGCAAATATGGGGAAAACGCAAATAGGGGACAAACGCAAAAATTGGAAAACCGCGAAAGTGGGAAAACCGCAAAAGTGGGAAAACCGCAAAAGTGGGAAAACCGCAAAAATGGGAAAACCGCAAAAATCGGAAAATCGCAAAAATCGGAAATCAAAAATGTGGCGGAAGAGAATTTTGTGGCACAACTTGACTAGAAGAAGGAATCGGTTCGTAGGATGGGTTCATGAGTAATGCGAAAAACGCAAATACGGGAAAAACGCAAATATGAGAAAAACGCAAATGGGAGAAAATTCCAAATATTGGAGATAGGCTCATGTGGGAAAAGTGCAAATTTGCGAAAATCGAAAATATGGGAAAAACACAAATATGGGAAAAACTCAAATATGGAAAAACCCAAATATGGGAAATTCGCACATACAAGGGAAACGCTAATATGGGAAACATGCAAATAAGTGGAAAATCGCAAATATGGGAAAATCACAATCATGGAAAAATCGCAATTGCAGGAAAAACGCAAATATGGGAAATTCGCAAATAAGGGGAAAATCGCAATTATGGGAAAATCGCAATTCTGGGATAAACGCATTTATGGGAAAAACGGAAATATGGGAAAAACGCAAATATGGAAAATACGCAAATATGGAAAAACACAAATATGGGAAAAAAGCAGATATGGGAAAAACGCAAATATGGGAAAATCACACATATAATGGAAACGCAAATATGGGAAAAATGGAAATATGGGAAAAACGCAAATTTGTGAGAAATGCAAATATGAGGGAAATGCAAAAATGGGAGAAACGCAAATATGGGAAAAATGAAGAATCGCAAATATGGGAGAATCGGAAATATGGGAAAAACGAAAATATGGGAAAAACGAAAATATGGGAAAAACGAAAATATGGGAAAAACGAAAATATGGGAAAAACGAAAATATGGGAAAAACGAAAATATGGGAAAAACCAAAATATGGGAAAAACGAAAATATGGGAAAAAAACAAATACGGGAACAACGCAAATTTGGGGAAAACGAAAATATGGGAAAAAGGGAAATATGGTAAAAACGCAAATATGGGAAAAAAGCAGATATTGGAAAAACGCAAATATGGGAAAATCACACATATACGGGTAATGCAAATATGGGGAAAACGGAAATATGGGAAAAACGCAATTATGGGAAAAACACAAATATGCGAAAAACGCATATATGGGAAAATCGCAAATATGGGAAAATGCAAATATGGGAAAAACGCATAAATGCCAGAAACCAAATATGGGAAAATCGCAAATATGGGAAAATAACAACTACAGGAAAATCGCAATTATGGGCAAATCGTAATTATTACAAAAACGCAAATATGGGAAAATCGTAAATATGGGAGAAACGCAAATATGAGAGACAGGCTAAATTACGAGAAACGCAGAAATGGGAGAAACGCAAATATGGCAAAAAGTGAGAAACGCAAATATGGGAGAAACGCAAATATGGGGAAAATGCATATTTGGGAAAAATGCATATATGGGAAAAACGCAAATTTGGGGAAACCGCAAATATGGGGAAAACGAAAATATGGGAAAAAGGGAAATATGGTAAAAACGCAAATATGGGAAAAAAGCAGATATTGGAAAAACGCAAATATGGGAAAATCACACATATACGGGTAATGCAAATATGGGGAAAACGGAAATATGGGAAAAACGCAATTATGGGAAAAACACAAATATGCGAAAAACGCATATATGGGAAAATCGCAAATATGGGAAAATGCAAATATGGGAAAAACGCATAAATGCCAGAAACCAAATATGGGAAAATCGCAAATATGGGAAAATAACAACTACAGGAAAATCGCAATTATGGGCAAATCGTAATTATTACAAAAACGCAAATATGGGAAAATCGTAAATATGGGAGAAACGCAAATATGAGAGACAGGCTAAATTACGAGAAACGCAGAAATGGGAGAAACGCAAATATGGCAAAAAGTGAGAAACGCAAATATGGGAGAAACGCAAATATGGGGAAAATGCATATTTGGGAAAAATGCATATATGGGAAAAACGCAAATTTGGGGAAACCGCAAATATGGGGAAAACGAAAATATGGGAAATACGCAAATATGGGAAAAGCGCAATTATGGGGAAATCGCAAATATGGGAAAAGCGCAAATATTGGAAAACCGTAAAAATCGGAAAATCGCATATATGGCAGAAGCGAATTTTGTGGCACGACTAGAAGAAGGAATCGGTTGGTAGGATGGGTTCATGAGTAATGGGAAAAAAGCAAATACGGGAAAAGCACAAATATGGGAAAAGGGCAAATATGGGAAAGCGCAAATATGGGAATAACGCAAATATGGGAAAAACGCTAATTTGGGACAAACAAAAGTATGTAAAAAATATGGGAAAATCGCATATATAGGGGAAATAAAATTATGGGAAAAACTCAAATAATGGAAAATCGCAAAAATGAGAACGCAAATATGGGAAAAAGCAAATATGGGGAAAATGCAAATATGGGCAAATCGCGAATATGGGAAATACGCAAATATGGGGAATACGCAAATTTGGGGTAAACACAAATATGGGAAAAGCGCAAATATGGAGAAAGCACAAATATGATTAAAAGTGCAAATAGGAGACAAACGCAAAAATGGAAAACCGCAAAAATGGGAAAACTGCAAAAATGGGATAACCGCAAAAACCGGAAAATCGCAAAGATCGGAAATCAAAAATATGGCAGATGAGAATTTTGTGGCACAACTTGACCAGAAGAAGGAATCGGTTGGTAGGATGGGTCCATGAGTAATGCGAAAAACGCAAATATGGGGCAAACGCAAATATGGGGCAAACGCAAATATGGGGGAAACGCTAATATGGGGGAACCGCTAATATGGGGAAAACGCTAATCAGGGAAAACCGCAAATAAGGGAAAACGCAATTATGGAAAATCGCAAATATGGGAAAACGCAATTATGGAAAAACACAAATATGGGAAAATCGCAAATATGGGAGAGTCGCAAATATGGGATAATCACAAATATTTGAAAGTCGCAAATATGGTTAAATTGCAAATTTGGGAAAATCGCAAATATGGGAAAATCGCAAATATGGGAAAATCGCAAATATGGGAAAATCGCAAATATGGGAAAATCGCAAATATGGGAAAAAGACAAATATGTTAAACCCGCAAATTTGGGAAAACGCAAGTATGGGAAAAACGGAAATATGGGAAAAACGCCAATATGGGAAAATCGCAATTTGGGAAAATCGCAAATATGGTAAAATCGCAAATATGGGAATATCTCAAATATGGGAATCGCAAATAAGGGATGAACGCAAATATGGGAAAAGTGCAAATATGGGAAAAACGCAAATATGGGAAAAGTGCAAATATGGGAAAAACACAAATATGGGAAAAGTGCAAATATGGGAAAAACACAAATATCGGAAAAGTGCAAATATGGGAAAAACACAAATATGGGAAAAGTGCAAATATGGGAAAAACACAAATATGGGAAAAGTGCAAATATGGGAAAAACACAAATATGGGAAAAGTGCAAATATGGGAAAAACCAAATATGGGAAAAGTGCAAATATGGGAAAAACACAAAAATGGGAAAAGTGCAAATATGGGAAAAACACAAATATGGGAAAAGTGCAAATATGGGAAAAACACAAATATGGGAAAAACACAAATATGGGAAAAAGGCTAATATGGGACAAACGTAAAAATGGGAAAAAACCAAAAGTGAGAAAACTGCAAAAATGGGAAAGCAGCAAAAAACAGATAATTGAAAAAATCGGAAAATCGCAAATATGGCATAAGAGAATTTTGAGGCACAACTTGACTTGAAGAAGAAATTGGTTGGTAGGATGGCTTCTTGAGTTTTGCGATAAACGCAAATATGGGAAAAACACAAATATCTCTAATATAGGGAAAACGCTAATATGGGGAAAACGCTAATATGGGGAAAATTCCAATATTGGGAAAACGCAAGTATGGGATAAAAGCAAATACGTGAAAAACGCAAATATGGGAAAAACGCAAATATAGGAAAACGCAAATATGGGAAAAACGAGAGTATGGGAAAAACGCAACTTAGGGAAAAACAAAAATATGTAAAAAATATGGGAAAATCGCATATATAGGGGAAATAAAATTATGGGAAAAACTCAAATAATGGAAAATCGCAAAAATGAGAAGAACGCAATTATGGGAAAAAACAAATATGGGAAAAAGCAAATATGGGGAAAAGCAAATATGGGAATATCGCGAATATGGGAATATCGCGAATATGGGAAATACGCAAATATGCGAAAAACGCAAATTTGGGGTAAACACAAATATGGGAAAAGCGCAAATATGTAGCAAGCACAAATATGATTAAAAGCGCAAATAGGAGACAAACGCAAAAATGGAAAACCGCAAAAATGGGAAATCCACTAAAATGGGATAACCGCAATAATCGGAAAATCGCAAAGATCGGAAATCAAAAATATGGCAGATGAGAATTTTGTGGCACAACTTGACCAGAAGAAGGAATCGGTTGGTAGGATGGATCCATGAGTAATGCGAAAAACGCAAATATGGGGCAAACGCAAATATGGGGGAAACGCTAATATGGGGGAACCGCTAATATGGGGAAAACGCTAATATGGGGAAAACGCTAATATGGGGAAAACGCTAATAAAGGAAAACCGCAAATAAGGGAAAACGCAAAAATGGGAAAATCGCAAACATGGTTAAATCGCAAAATATGGGAAAATCGCAAAATATGGGAAAATCGCAAATATGGGAAAATCGCAAATATGAGAAAATCGCAAATACGGGAAAATCCCAAATATTGGAAAAACACAAATATGTTAAACCCGCAAATATAAGAAAACGCAAATATGGGAAAAACGGAAATATGGGAAAAACGGAAATATGGGAAAAACGGAAATATGGGAAAAACGGAAATATGGGAAAATCGCAAATAAGGGATAACGCAATTATGGGAAAAACGCAAATATGGGAAAACCCAATTATGGAAAACCGCAGATATGGTAAAATCGTAATTATGGGACTATCTCATATATGGGAAACGCGAATAAGGGACGAACGCAAATATGGGAAAAGTGCAAATATGGGAAAAACGCAAATATGGGGAAAATGCAAATATGGAGAAAACGCTAATATGGGGAAAACGCTAATATGGGGGAAACGCTAATATCGGGAATACGCTACAATGGGGAAAATGCCAATAGTGAGAAAACGCAAGTATTGGAAAAACGCAAGTATGGGAAAATCGCAAGTATGGGAAAATCGCAAGTATGGCAAAATCGCAAGTATGGCAAAATCGCAAGTATGGCAAAATCGCAAGTATGGGAAAAACGCAAGTAGGGGAGAATCGCAAGTATGGCAAAATCGCGAGTGTGGCAAAATCGCGAGTGTGGCAAAATCGCGAGTGTGGCAAAATCGCGAGTGTGGCAAAATCGCGAGTGTGGCAAAATCGCGAGTGTGGCAAAATCGCGAGTGTGGCAAAATCGCGAGTGTGGCAAAATCGCGAGTGTGGCAAAATCGCGAGTGTGGCAAAATCGCGAGTGTGGCAAAATCGCGAGTGTGGGAAAATCGCGAGTGTGGGAAAATCGCGAGTGTGGGAAAATCGCGAGTGTGGGAAAATCGCGAGTGTGGGAAAATCGCGAGTGTGGGAAAATCGCGAGTGTGGGAAAATCGCGAGTGTGGGAAAATCGCGAGTGTGGGAAAATCGCGAGTGTGGGAAAATCGCGAGTGTGGGAAAATCGCGAGTGTGGGAAAATCGCGAGTGTGGGAAAATCGCGAGTGTGGGAAAATCGCGAGTGTGGGAAAATCGCGAGTGTGGGAAAATCGCGAGTGTGGGAAAATCGCGAGTGTGGGAAAATCGCGAGTGTGGGAAAATCGCGAGTGTGGGAAAATCGCGAGTGTGGGAAAATCGCGAGTGTGGGAAAATCGCGAGTGTGGGAAAATCGCGAGTGTGGGAAAATCGCGAGTGTGGGAAAATCGCGAGTGTGGGAAAATCGCGAGTGTGGGAAAATCGCGAGTGTGGGAAAATCGCGAGTGTGGGAAAATCGCGAGTGTGGGAAAATCGCGAGTGTGGGAAAATCGCGAGTGTGGGAAAATCGCGAGTGTGGGAAAATCGCGAGTGTGGGAAAATCGCGAGTGTGGGAAAATCGCGAGTGTGGGAAAATCGCGAGTGTGGGAAAATCGCGAGTGTGGGAAAATCGCGAGTGTGGGAAAATCGCGAGTGTGGGAAAATCGCGAGTGTGGGAAAATCGCGAGTGTGGGAAAATCGCGAGTGTGGGAAAATCGCGAGTGTGGGAAAATCGCGAGTGTGGGAAAATCGCGAGTGTGGGAAAATCGCGAGTGTGGGAAAATCGCGAGTGTGGGAAAATCGCGAGTGTGGGAAAATCGCGAGTGTGGGAAAATCGCGAGTGTGGGAAAATCGCGAGTGTGGGAAAATCGCGAGTGTGGGAAAATCGCGAGTGTGGGAAAATCGCGAGTGTGGGAAAATCGCGAGTGTGGGAAAATCGCGAGTGTGGGAAAATCGCGAGTGTGGGAAAATCGCGAGTGTGGGAAAATCGCGAGTGTGGGAAAATCGCGAGTGTGGGAAAATCGCGAGTGTGGGAAAATCGCGAGTGTGGGAAAATCGCGAGTGTGGGAAAATCGCGAGTGTGGGAAAATCGCGAGTGTGGGAAAATCGCGAGTGTGGGAAAATCGCGAGTGTGGGAAAATCGCGAGTGTGGGAAAATCGCGAGTGTGGGAAAATCGCGAGTGTGGGAAAATCGCGAGTGTGGGAAAATCGCGAGTGTGGGAAAATCGCGAGTGTGGGAAAATCGCGAGTGTGGGAAAATCGCGAGTGTGGGAAAATCGCGAGTGTGGGAAAATCGCGAGTGTGGGAAAATCGCGAGTGTGGGAAAATCGCGAGTGTGGGAAAATCGCGAGTGTGGGAAAATCGCGAGTGTGGGAAAATCGCGAGTGTGGGAAAATCGCGAGTGTGGGAAAATCGCGAGTGTGGGAAAATCGCGAGTGTGGGAAAATCGCGAGTGTGGGAAAATCGCGAGTGTGGGAAAATCGCGAGTGTGGGAAAATCGCGAGTGTGGGAAAATCGCGAGTGTGGGAAAATCGCGAGTGTGGGAAAATCGCGAGTGTGGGAAAATCGCGAGTGTGGGAAAATCGCGAGTGTGGGAAAATCGCGAGTGTGGGAAAATCGCGAGTGTGGGAAAATCGCGAGTGTGGGAAAATCGCGAGTGTGGGAAAATCGCGAGTGTGGGAAAATCGCGAGTGTGGGAAAATCGCGAGTGTGGGAAAATCGCGAGTGTGGGAAAATCGCGAGTGTGGGAAAATCGCGAGTGTGGGAAAATCGCGAGTGTGGGAAAATCGCGAGTGTGGGAAAATCGCGAGTGTGGGAAAATCGCGAGTGTGGGAAAATCGCGAGTGTGGGAAAATCGCGAGTGTGGGAAAATCGCGAGTGTGGGAAAATCGCGAGTGTGGGAAAATCGCGAGTGTGGGAAAATCGCGAGTGTGGGAAAATCGCGAGTGTGGGAAAATCGCGAGTGTGGGAAAATCGCGAGTGTGGGAAAATCGCGAGTGTGGGAAAATCGCGAGTGTGGGAAAATCGCGAGTGTGGGAAAATCGCGAGTGTGGGAAAATCGCGAGTGTGGGAAAATCGCGAGTGTGGGAAAATCGCGAGTGTGGGAAAATCGCGAGTGTGGGAAAATCGCGAGTGTGGGAAAATCGCGAGTGTGGGAAAATCGCGAGTGTGGGAAAATCGCGAGTGTGGGAAAATCGCGAGTGTGGGAAAATCGCGAGTGTGGGAAAATCGCGAGTGTGGGAAAATCGCGAGTGTGGGAAAATCGCGAGTGTGGGAAAATCGCGAGTGTGGGAAAATCGCGAGTGTGGGAAAATCGCGAGTGTGGGAAAATCGCGAGTGTGGGAAAATCGCGAGTGTGGGAAAATCGCGAGTGTGGGAAAATCGCGAGTGTGGGAAAATCGCGAGTGTGGGAAAATCGCGAGTGTGGGAAAATCGCGAGTGTGGGAAAATCGCGAGTGTGGGAAAATCGCGAGTGTGGGAAAATCGCGAGTGTGGGAAAATCGCGAGTGTGGGAAAATCGCGAGTGTGGGAAAATCGCGAGTGTGGGAAAATCGCGAGTGTGGGAAAATCGCGAGTGTGGGAAAATCGCGAGTGTGGGAAAATCGCGAGTGTGGGAAAATCGCGAGTGTGGGAAAATCGCGAGTGTGGGAAAATCGCGAGTGTGGGAAAATCGCGAGTGTGGGAAAATCGCGAGTGTGGGAAAATCGCGAGTGTGGGAAAATCGCGAGTGTGGGAAAATCGCGAGTGTGGGAAAATCGCGAGTGTGGGAAAATCGCGAGTGTGGGAAAATCGCGAGTGTGGGAAAATCGCGAGTGTGGGAAAATCGCGAGTGTGGGAAAATCGCGAGTGTGGGAAAATCGCGAGTGTGGGAAAATCGCGAGTGTGGGAAAATCGCGAGTGTGGGAAAATCGCGAGTGTGGGAAAATCGCGAGTGTGGGAAAATCGCGAGTGTGGGAAAATCGCGAGTGTGGGAAAATCGCGAGTGTGGGAAAATCGCGAGTGTGGGAAAATCGCGAGTGTGGGAAAATCGCGAGTGTGGGAAAATCGCGAGTGTGGGAAAATCGCGAGTGTGGGAAAATCGCGAGTGTGGGAAAATCGCGAGTGTGGGAAAATCGCGAGTGTGGGAAAATCGCGAGTGTGGGAAAATCGCGAGTGTGGGAAAATCGCGAGTGTGGGAAAATCGCGAGTGTGGGAAAATCGCGAGTGTGGGAAAATCGCGAGTGTGGGAAAATCGCGAGTGTGGGAAAATCGCGAGTGTGGGAAAATCGCGAGTGTGGGAAAATCGCGAGTGTGGGAAAATCGCGAGTGTGGGAAAATCGCGAGTGTGGGAAAATCGCGAGTGTGGGAAAATCGCGAGTGTGGGAAAATCGCGAGTGTGGGAAAATCGCGAGTGTGGGAAAATCGCGAGTGTGGGAAAATCGCGAGTGTGGGAAAATCGCGAGTGTGGGAAAATCGCGAGTGTGGGAAAATCGCGAGTGTGGGAAAATCGCGAGTGTGGGAAAATCGCGAGTGTGGGAAAATCGCGAGTGTGGGAAAATCGCGAGTGTGGGAAAATCGCGAGTGTGGGAAAATCGCGAGTGTGGGAAAATCGCGAGTGTGGGAAAATCGCGAGTGTGGGAAAATCGCGAGTGTGGGAAAATCGCGAGTGTGGGAAAATCGCGAGTGTGGGAAAATCGCGAGTGTGGGAAAATCGCGAGTGTGGGAAAATCGCGAGTGTGGGAAAATCGCGAGTGTGGGAAAATCGCGAGTGTGGGAAAATCGCGAGTGTGGGAAAATCGCGAGTGTGGGAAAATCGCGAGTGTGGGAAAATCGCGAGTGTGGGAAAATCGCGAGTGTGGGAAAATCGCGAGTGTGGGAAAATCGCGAGTGTGGGAAAATCGCGAGTGTGGGAAAATCGCGAGTGTGGGAAAATCGCGAGTGTGGGAAAATGGCGAGTGTGGGAAAATGGCGAGTGTGGGAAAATGGCGAGTGTGGGAAAATGGCGAGTGTGGGAAAATGGCGAGTGTGGGAAAATGGCGAGTGTGGGAAAATGGCGAGTGTGGGAAAATGGCGAGTGTGGGAAAATGGCGAGTGTGGGAAAATGGCGAGTGTGGGAAAATGGCGAGTGTGGGAAAATGGCGAGTGTGGGAAAATGGCGAGTGTGGGAAAATGGCGAGTGTGGGAAAATGGCGAGTGTGGGAAAATGGCGAGTGTGGGAAAATGGCGAGTGTGGGAAAATGGCGAGTGTGGGAAAATGGCGAGTGTGGGAAAATGGCGAGTGTGGGAAAATGGCGAGTGTGGGAAAATGGCGAGTGTGGGAAAATGGCGAGTGTGGGAAAATGGCGAGTGTGGGAAAATGGCGAGTGTGGGAAAATGGCGAGTGTGGGAAAATGGCGAGTGTGGGAAAATGGCGAGTGTGGGAAAATGGCGAGTGTGGGAAAATGGCGAGTGTGGGAAAATGGCGAGTGTGGGAAAATGGCGAGTGTGGGAAAATGGCGAGTGTGGGAAAATGGCGAGTGTGGGAAAATGGCGAGTGTGGGAAAATGGCGAGTGTGGGAAAATGGCGAGTGTGGGAAAATCGCGAGTGTGGGAAAATCGCGAGTGTGGGAAAATCGCGAGTGTGGGAAAATCGCGAGTGTGGGAAAATCGCGAGTGTGGGAAAATCGCGAGTGTGGGAAAATCGCGAGTGTGGGAAAATCGCGAATGTGGGAAAATCGCGAATGTGAGAAAATCGCAAATGTGAGAAAATCGCAAATGTGAGAAAAACGCAAATGTGAGAAAAACGCAAATGTGAGAAAAACGCAAATGTGAGAAAAACGCAAATGTGAGAAAAACGCAAATGTGAGAAAAACGCAAATGTGAGAAAAACGCAAATGTGAGAAAAACGCAAATGTGAGAAAAACGCAAATGTGAGAAAAACGCAAATGTGAGAAAAACGCAAATATGGGATAAGCGCAAATATGGGAAAATCACAAATATGGGAATATCATAAATATGGGATAAACTGTTATACAGGAACAGCGCAAATATGGGAAAAACGCAAATATGGCAAAATCGCAAATATGGGAAAAACCCAAATATGTGTAAAACGTAAATATTGGAAAATCGCAAGTATGGGGAAAATCGCAAGTATGGGGAAAATCGCAAGTATGGGGAAAATCGCAAGTATGGGGAAAATCGCAAGTATGGGGATAATCGCAAGTATGGGGATAATCGCAAGTATGGGGATAATCGCAAGTATGGGGAAAATCGCAAATATGGGGAAAGTCGTAAATCTGGGAAATACGCAAATATGTCAAAAGTGCAAATGTGGGGAAAACACAAATATGGGACAACCGAAAAAATGGGAAAACCACAAAAACGGGAAAACCGCAAAAATCGGAAAATCGCAAAAATCGGAAATCAAAAATATGGCGGAAGAGAATTTTGTGGCACAACTTGACTAGAAGAAGGAATCGGTTGGTAGGATGGGTTCATGAGTAATGCGAAAAACGCAAATATGGGGAAACACAAATATGGGAAAAACGCAAAAATGAGAAAAACGCAAGTGGGGGAAAGTTGCAAATATTGGAAATATGTAAATAAGGGGAAAATCGCAAATATGGGAAAATCACAATCATGGGAAAATCGCAATTGTAGGAAAAACGCAAATATGGGAAAAACGCAAATATGGGAAATTTGCAAATAAGGGGAAAATCGCAATTATGGGAAAATCGCAACTATGGAATAAACGCATATATGGGAAAAACGGAAATATGGGAAAATCGCAAATAAGGGAAAAATCGCAATTAAGGGACAATTGCAATTATGGGAAAAACGCAAATATGGGAAAGACGCAAATATGGGAACAACACAAATATGAGAAAAACGCAAATAAGGGGACAACGCAAATATGGGGACAACGCAAATATGGGGACAACGCAAATATGGGGAAAACGCAAATATGGGAAAATCGCAAATATGGAAAATTCGCAAATATCGAAAAATCGCAAATAGCGGAAAAACGCAAGTATGGGAAAAACGCAACTATGGGACAAATGCAAATATGGGAAAAACGCAAATATGGAAAAACCGCGAATATGGGAAAACGCAAATATGGGAAAATGTCAGATATAAGGCTAACGCAAATATGGAAAAAACGCTAATATGGGAAGAACGGAAATATGGAAAAACCGCAAATATGGGGAAAAAAGCAGATATTGGAAAATCGCAAATATGGGAAATCACACATATACGAGAAATGCAAATATGGGAAAAACGGAAATATGGGAAAAACGGAAATTTGGGAAAAACGCAATTATGGGAAAAAACACAAATACGCGAAAATCGCATATATGGAAAAATCGCAAATATGGGAAAATGCAAATATGGAAAAAACGCATAAATGCCAAAAACCAAATATGGGAAAATTGCAAATATGGGAAAATCGCAACTATGGGAAAATCGCAATTATGGGAAAATGCTTATTATGGCAAAAACGCAAATATGGGAAAATCGCAAATATGGGAGAAACGCAACTATGAGAGAAACACTAAACCGGGAGAAACGCAGAAATGGGAGAAACGCAAATATGGGAGAAACGCAAATATGGGAAAAATACATATATGGGAAAAATGCATATATGGGAAAAACGCAAATCTGGGGAGAACGCAAATATGGGGAAAACGAAAATATGGGAAATATGCAAATATGGGAAAAGCGCAAATATTGGCAAACCGCAAAAATCGAAAAATCCCCAAAATCGGAAAATCGCAGATATGGCAGAAGCGAATTTTGTGGCACGACTAGAAGAAGGAATCGGTTGGTAGGATGGGTTCATGAGTAATGCGATAAACGCAAATACGGGAAAAGCACATATATGGGAGAAACGCCAATATGAGGCAAACGCAAATATGGGAGGAACGCAAATATGGGAGAACCGCAAATATGGGACAAACGCAAAATTAAAAATTCCGGAAAATTGGAAAACCGCAAAAATCGGTAAATTACAAAAACTGGAAATCAAAAATATGGCAGAAGCAAATTATGTACCACAACTTGACTAGAAGAAGGAATCGGTTGGTAAGATGGGTCCATGAGTAATGCAAAAAACGCAAATATGGGAAAAACGCAAATATGAGGAAAAAGCAAATATGGGTAATCGCTAATACGGGGAAAATGCTAATAAGGGTAAAACGCAAATAAGGGAAAAACGCAAATATGGGAAAAACGCAAATATGGGGAAAATGCAAATATGGGAGAATCGCAAATATGGGATAATTACAAATACTGGAAAATGGCAAATATGGTTTAATTGCAAATATGTTAAAATCGCAAATATGGGAAGAACGCAAATATGGGAAGAATGCAAATATGGGAAAAAAGAAAATATGTGAAAAACGCAAATATGGGAAAATCGAAAATATGGGAAAATCGAAAATATGAGAAAATCGCAAATGTGGTAAAAGGGCAAATATGGTAAAAGCGTAAATATGGTAAAAGCGCAAATATGGGAAAAGGGCAAATATGGGAAAAGCGCAAATATGGGACAAACGCTAATATGCGACAAACGCTAATATGGGGCAAACGCTAATATGGGGCAAACGCAAATATGGGGAAAACGCAAATATGGGGAAAACACAAATAAGGGAAAATTTATATATGGGAAATACGCAAATATTAGAAAAGTCCAAATGGGGGAAAATTGCAAATATTGGAAAAACGCAAATGTGGAAAAAACGCAAATATGGGAAAAAAGCAGATATGGAAGAAACGCAATTATGGGAAAATCGCAAATGGGGGAATAACTAAAATATGGGAAAAACTTTTATACAGGAAAAGCGCAAATATGGAAAAAACGCAAATATGGGAAAAACGCAAGTAAAGGAAAATCACAAATATGGGAATAACGCAAATATGGGTAAGACTCTTATAGATGACAAGCGCAAATATGGGAAAAGCGAAAATATGGGAAAGAGGCAAGTATGGGAAAAACGCAAATATGGGGAAAACGCAAATATGGGAAAAGTGAAAATATGGGGAAAACGCAAAAATGGCAAAAACGCAAGTATGGGAAAAACGCAAGTATAGGAAAATCGCAAATACGGGAATAAAGCAAATATGGGAAAACGCAAATATGGGAAAAGAGCAAATTTGGGGAAAACACAAATATGGGAAAAGAGCAAATTTGGGGAAAACACAAATATGGGAAAATCGCAAATATAGAGAAAGCGCAAATATGATAAAAGCGCAAATAGGAGACAAATGCAAAAATGGAAAACCGCTAAAATGCGAAAACCGCAAAAATGGGATAACCGCAAAAATCGGAAAATCGCAGAGATCGGAAATCGAAAATATGGCAGATGAGAATTTTGTGGCACAACTTGACCAGAAGAAGGAATCGGTTGGTAGGATGGGTCCATGAGAAATGCGAAAAACGCAAATATGGGGCAAACGCAAATATGGGGCAAACGCAAATATGGAGCAAACGCAAATATGGGGGAAACGCTAATATGGGGAAAACGATAATAAGGGAAAACCGCAAATAAGGGAAAACGCAAATATGGGAATACCGCAAATATGGGAAAACGCAATTATGGAAAAAATGCGAGTATGGGAAAATCGTAAATATGGGAAAATCGTAAATATGGGAAAATCGTAAATATGGGAAAATCGTAAATATGGGAAAATCGCAAATATGGGAAAATCGCAAATATGGGAAAATCGCAAATTTGGGAGAATCGCAAATATGGTTAAATTGCAAATATGTGAAAATCGCAAATATGTTAAAATCGCAAATATGAGAAAAACGCAAATATGGGGCAACACAAAAATTGGATAACCGCAAAAATGGGAAAACCGTAAAAATCGTAAATCAAAAATATGGCAGAAGAGAATTTTGTGGCACAACTTGACTAGAAGAGGTATCTGTTGGTAGGATGGGTTCATGAGTAATGCGAAAAACGCAAATATGGGAAAAACGCAAATATGGAAAAAACGCAAATACGGGAAAAGAGCAAATATGGGAAAATCGCACATATAAGGGAAACGCAAATATGGGAAAAACACTAATATGGGAAAAACGCATATATGGGAAAATCGCAAATATCGGAAAATGCAAATATGGGAAAAACGCAAGTATGGCAAAGACTAAATTTGGGAAAATCTCAAATATGGGAAAATCGCAAATATGGGAAAATCGCAACTAAGGGAAAATCGCAATTATGGTAAAAACGTAATTATGGGAAATACGCAAGTATGGGAGAAACGCAAATATGAGAGAAAAGCAAAAATGTGAGAAACGCAATAATGGGAGAAACGCAAATATGGGGCAAATGCAAATATGGGAGAAACGCAAATATGTGAACAACACAAGTATGGGAAAAACGCAAGTATGGGAAAAACGCAAGTATGGGAAAATGCAAGTATGGGAAAATGCAAGTATGGGAAAATGCAAGTATGGGAAAATGCAAGTATGGGAAAATGCAAGTATGGGAAAATGCAAGTATGGGAAAATGCAAGTATGGGAAACTGCAAGTATGGGAAAATGCAAGTATGGGAAAATGCAAGTATGGGAAAATGCAAGTATGGGAAAATGCAAGTATGGGAAAACGCAAGTATGGGAAAAACGCAAGTATGGGAAAAACGCAAGTATGGGAAAAACGCAAGTATGGGAAAAACGCAAGTATGGGAAAAACGCAAATATGGGAAAAACGCAAATATGGGAAAAACGCAAATATGGGAAAAACGCAAATTTGGGAAAAACACAAATATGTAAAAAATATGGGAAAATCGCACATATAAGGGGAATGCAAATATGCGAAAAACGCAAATATGCAGAAATCGCAAATATGGGAAAATCGCAAAAATGGGAAAATCGCAAAAATGGGAAAATCGCAAAAATGGGAAAATCGCAAAAATGGGAAAATCGCAAAAATGGGAAAATCGCAAATATGGGAAAAGCGCAAATATGGGAAAAGCGCAAATATGGGAAAAGCGCAAATATGGGAAAAACGCAAGTATGGTAAAATCGCAAATACGGGATATACGGAATTATGGGAAAAGCGCAAATATGGGGAAAACGCAAATACGGGCAAATCGAAAATATGGGAAAAACACAAATATGACAAAAACGCAAATATGGGAATATGCAAATATGATGAAATCGCAGATATAAGGGATACGCAAATATGGGAAATACACAAGTAAGTAGAAAATCGCAAATATGTGAAAATCACAATTATGGGAAAATCGCAATTGTGGGAAAATCTCAAATATGGGGAAAATGCAAATATGGGAAAATCGCAAATAAGGGGAAAATCGCAATTATTGGAAAATCGCAATTATGGGATAAACACAAAAATGGGAAAAATGCAAATATCGGAAAATCGCAAATATGTGAAAATCGCAAATATAGGAAAAACGGAAATATGGAAAAAACGCAAATATTGGATAATCGCAAATATGGAAAATCGCAAATAGGGGAAAAACGCAAATATGGGAAAATCTCACATATAAGGGAAACGCAAATATGGGAAAATCGCAAATACGGGAAAAACGCAAATATGTGAAAATCGCACATATAAGGGAAACGCAAATATGGGAAAAACACAAATATGGGAAAAACGCATATATGGGAAAATCGCAAATACGGGAAAATGCAAATATGGGAAAAACGCAAATATGGCAAAGACCAAATATGGGAAAATCGCAAATATGGGAAAAACGCAAATATGGGAAAAACGCAAGTATGGGAAAACGCAAGTATGGGAAAAACGCAAGTATGGGAAAAACGCAAGTATGGGAAAAACGCAAGTATGGGAAAAACGCAAGTATGGGAAAAACGCAAGTATGGGAAAAACGCAAGTATGGGAAAAACGCAAGTATGGGAAAAACGCAAGTATGGGAAAAACGCAAGTATGGGAAAAACGCAAGTATGGGAAAAACGCAAGTATGGGAAAAACGCAAGTATGGGGAAAAGCGCAAGTATGGGGAAAAGCGCAAGTATGGGGAAAAGCGCAAGTATGGGGAAAAGCGCAAGTATGGGGAAAAGCGCAAGTATGGGGAAAAGCGCAAGTATGGGGAAAAGCGCAAGTATGGGGAAAAGCGCAAGTATGGGGAAAAGCGCAAGTATGGGGAAAAGCGCAAGTATGGGGAAAAGCGCAAGTATGGGGAAAAGCGCAAGTATGGGGAAAAGCGCAAGTATGGGGAAAAGCGCAAGTATGGGGAAAAGCGCAAGTATGGGGAAAAGCGCAAGTATGGGGAAAAGCGCAAGTATGGGGAAAAGCGCAAGTATGGGGAAAAGCGCAAGTATCGGGAAAAGCGCAAGTATCGGGAAAAGCGCAAGTATCGGGAAAAGCGCAAGTATCGGGAAAAGCGCAAGTACGGGAAAAGCGCAAGTACGGGAAAAGCGCAAGTACGGGAAAAGCGCAAGTACGGGAAAAGCGCAAGTACGGGAAAAGCGCAAGTACGGGAAAAACGCAAGTACGGGAAAAACGCAAGTACGGGAAAAGCCCAAAATTATGGGAAAAGCCCAAAATTATGGGAAAAGCCCAAAATTGTGGAAATCGCAAATATGGGAAAAGCGCAAATATGGGAAAAGCGCAAATATGGGGCAACGTAAAAATTGGAAAACCGCAAAAATAGGAAAACTGTAAAATCGTAAATCAAAAATTTGGCAGAAGAGAATTTTGTGGCACAACTTGACTAGAAGAAGGAATCGGTTGGTAGGATGATTTCATGAGTAATGCAAAAAACGCAAATATGGGGAAAACGGAAATATGGGGAAAACGCAAATATGGGGAAAACGCAAATATGGGGAAAACGCAAATATGGGAAAAACGCATTTATGGGAAATCTCAATAAGGGAAAAACGCAAATATGGGAAAAAGGCAAATAAGAGAAAAACGCAAATATGGGCAAGGCGCAAAAATGGGAAAAACTAAAATATGGGAAAAACGCAATTATCGGAAAAACGCAAATATGGGATGCACGCTGTTAAGGGAGTAACGCAAATATGGGGTAAACAAATTTATCGAAAAAACGCAATTACGAGACAAACGCAAATGTGGGACAAACGCAAAAATAGGAAAACCGCAAATATGGGACAAACGCAAAAATGGGAAAACCGCAGAAATAAGAAAACTGGGAAATCGGAAAATCACAAAAATCGGTAATCGCAAATATGGCAGAAGAGAATTTTGTGGCACAACTTGACTAGAAGAGGTATCTGTTGGTAGGATGGGTTCATGAGTAATGCGAAAAACGCAAATATGGGAAAAACGAAAATAGGGGAAAACTGCAAATGTGGGAAAATTGCAAATATGGGAAAACGCAAATATGGGAAAATCAAAATTATGGGAAAAACACAAATATGGGAAAAACGCAAATAAGGGAAAAATGCAAATATGGGAAAAACGCATTTATGGGAAATCTCAATAAGGGAAAAACGCAAATATGGGAAAAAGGCAAATAAGAGAAAAACCCAAATATGGGAAAGGCGCAAAAATGGGAAAAACTAAAATATGGGAAAAACGCAATTATCGGAAAAACGCAAATATGGGATGCACGCTGTTAAGGGAGTAACGCAAATATGGGATAAACAAATTTATCGAAAAAACGCAATTATGAGACAAACGCAAATGTGGGACAAACGCAAAAATAGGAAAACCGCAAATATGGGACAAACGCAAAAATGGGAAAACCGCAGAAATAAGAAAACTGGGAAATCGGAAAATCACAAAAATCGGAAATCGCAAATATGGCAGAAGAGAATTTTGTGGCACAACTTGACTAGAAGAGGTATCTGTTGGTAGGATGGGTTCATGAGTAATGCGAAAAACGCAAATATGGGAAAAACGAAAATAGGGGAAAACTGCAAATGTGGGAAAATTGCAAATATGGGGAAACGCAAATATGGGAAAATCAAAATTATGGGAAAAACACAAATATGGGAAAAACGGAAATAAGGGAAAAATGCAAATATGGGAAAAACGCATATATGGGAAGATCGCACATATAAGGGATACGCAAATATGGGAAAAATGTAAATAAGGGGAAAATCGCAAATGCGTGAAAATCACAATTATGGGAAAATCGCAGTTGTGGGAAAAACGCAAAAATGGGAAAAACGCAAAAACGGGAAAAGCGCAAAAATGGGAAAAGCGCAAAAATGGGAAAAACGCAAAATGGGAAAAACGCAAATATGGGAAAATCGCAATTATGGAAAATCGCAATTATGGGATAAATGCAAATATGGGAATAATGCAAATATGGGAAAGACGCACATATGGAAAAAACGCAAATATGGAAAATCGCAAATAGGGGAAAAACGCAAATATGGGAAAATCTCACTTATTAGGGTGTAAGTAGGCTGTTTATGTTTTCTCTATGTAAGTAGGCTGTTTATGTTTTCTTGTTGGCAACGTTACGTAGCGCTCAATATGAAAATCACTGGCTGTGCTGTGTGCAGTCTGTGGCTGCTTTACATTGTTGTAATACTCGCCATTGTAGTGTTAGGCAGCTGGCTGTGAACAGCGCGTAGCGTTGCGAAGTTGGAGGTGAGCCGCCAGCAGGGGTGGATGTGGGGAGAGAGATGGCGGAGATTTGTAATTTGTCATGAACTGCTATATTTATATATGATGATATCAAGGTAAATACATTGTCTGTTCTCTACTAATAGCTTTCATTTGCTAACTATCCCTATCAGTAGTTAGTGCCTTCCATAGTCTGAATCTTTTATTTAGCTGGCAGTAGTGGCGCTCGCTGTATTGCAGTAGCTTGAGTAGCGAAGATTTTTGTGAGGTAAGTGATTTGTGAAAGGTATAGTTTAATGTTAGTCAGGGCCATTCTTTAGTAGGGAATTTTGAAAGTCAGATTGCGTTGCGCTAAAATCATTGTGTGTCAGTATAAGCACAGTCTTGTATAAATTGTTCAAAGGGGACGTTTCATATGTCGACCCTTAGCCTAGGATACCTCACTGGAATCTTCTAATTTTTTCTTGTAGTTTGTGTAATTAGTGTAGCTATTGTTTATTGCTAGCGCGTAATTGTAGAGAAAATCTCCTTTGTAGTTGCAGTCTTTCATTGTTGTACAGTAAAACAGTTGTGGCATGCATGTAGATTTGCACCAAGTATTTCGCAGCTGCAATTAACTAGATATTATTTTCAGTGCTATGTTAATGTGTTCTCTTATTTTTGATCTTCAAATTGTGTTTTTCTGTGTTGTCGTGTGAAATACTGTGACAATAATGGCGTGTGAAAAACGTAATACTAGGCTCCAAAGTAAACTGAGAAATGACAGTGAAAATGAAAGCAGTGTGTTAGCGCCACCGAGTAATGAATTAACTAATGGTCAAAGTAGTAATTTGGTAATTGCGCATAGGGAAATGGAGCGGGCGGCAAACAATGGTGTAGACAGTGAAACAGGTAGTGAACAGGGAAGCGTTATCGATCGATTGGTCGGCAACAGCTCGCCTCAGGAATCAGGAATGACAGAACACAATATTGCAAATACTGCAGACTCAGGTTTTGGGTTCCCACCGTTTTCTCAAATGAGTCAAGACACATTTTCCACTTGTCAAAATGTGAATGTTGCCGGTGCAACTTCACTGCCGAAAAGCACTGAGGAACATGTTTCAGACACCAGTGCATTGTTATTACAATTAATGCAACAAATGGGACAAAAGCTTGAAAAGTTAGACACAATGGAACAACATCAGAGACAAACACAGCAACAGTTAGACACAATGGAACAAAATCAGAGACAAACACAGCAAAAGCTTCAAAAGTTAGACACAATGGAACAAAATCAGAGACAAACACAGCAAAAGCTTCAAAAGTTAGACACAATGGAACAAAATCAGAGACAAACACAGCAAAAGCTTCAAAAGTTAGACACAGTGGAACAAAATCTTAAAAAGTTAGACTCATTGGAACAAACACTTGAACAAACACGTGAAGATTTAACTACTGAGTTACATAACATTGAATCGAAATGTCAAAAAGTCTGTAATGACGTAAAAACACAAATTTGTGAGCATTTTCAACCTATTTTTTCGCGGCATGAAAATGCATTACAGAATCACGAAGCAGCCATAAAAGAACTGCAAATTATTGTTCATGAAAATCATGAGACCTTGCAAGCTAAATTTGACTCAGTTGCATCTACCGATTCGGTTACGCAACTTGCAAAAACTCAGGAAAACTTTAAGGACACGGTAGATACTCTGAAACTTGGTTCAGAAAAACACACTGAAGAAATAAGGACACTATCGGAGAAAGTAGCCGAACTTTCGGATCATTTCACTAACTTATCTACGAAGGTAGATGATAATCTGAACAACACAAAACCGGTAGTCTTTAATGACACAGAAGAGTGCGAACAAATTAGGAAATTCGAACAAAATCAGAATCAAAGTAATACGCAACACCAAAGAGAAATCCGGGAAGTACAAGATCAGCTGACTCAGGTAATACAAGAATTACGTATTCCAGAGGCCACTCGCGCTCCAATACGGGAAGAGGGACATAGAAACATGGAACAGCCACAAAATAATAACACAGGGCATTTCGGAAGTTATGAAAGAAATTGGCAATGTGCACCGAATTTTGAGATGGAACGGCCGAAACGACGTAACAATGACCGATATGCGACTCGCCGACATGATGATTTTGACTATAAGCTGTTCATTACTACACGTAAATTCAAAACATTTAAGAATTCTGGCAACGACATTCATCCACAAGCATGGCTCCATCAATTCTCTCATTGTTTTCCTCCCAACTGGTCGTTGGAACACAGATTAGAATTTATGTGTGGCTACTTAGAGAATGAACCAGCTGTAAGAATGTGGTCGGTCATTCACGATTGCCACAGTGAAGGAGAGTTTTACCATGCCTTCCTCTCAGCATATTGGTCTCAAGCCACACAAGACCGAGTAAAACATGGTATCATAATGATGAAACATTTCGAACAATCTGAATTCTCCAGTCTTGTGAAATATTTTGAAGACATGTTGCACAAGAATCAGTACCTGTCAAACCCATACAGCCCCTCAGAACTCATCCGCATTTGCTTAATCAAATTACCTGAACATTTACGGCATATTATTTTAGCAGGACGTTGCAAAGACGACATTGAAGCTTTTCAGGAACTGTTACAAGAACTAGAAATTGACACTGATAATCGCGGAACGCGAAAACAAGGACACAGCAATTACAGGTCACATCCGTCACAATTCTGTGACGACAGAAACAATAACCGGACATGACTGGTCTATTCTTACAACGCAAATCGTGACCAAAATAGACACCACCCGTACGACAACCGTTGGCAGAGTAGTAATAATTACAGGGAAAGATCACCTCTCCGCGGTAGTGACTATCACAGAGACAATCAGAGAAACAGACAATATGGGAACCAAAATAATTATTATCAAGGGAGACAGAATAACTTCAGACGCAACAGTTCAGCGCGCAGTTACGATTCAGGGAGAACTTCTCCACCTCTTAACCGACAAGAAAGAAACTACAGGAACTACCGACATGACGACAGACGATGTGATCGTAACAACAGACCTGAATTGCATCAGAACTGGCGGGATTCAAACAGAGCAGGTCCCTCTCGAGGAGGTGAATTTGTAGAAGTTAGGTCTCCAAACCCCAATAACGACGCGCGCCAACAAAGAGACAATAGGCAATGACTCACACCGCTGGCAGCCACAAAACATACTTATGAAACTGACGACGCAGCTGCCGTAGCTAGTAATTACGTAAAAATGGAAGACATTAGGGACATCTTACTCCAGGAACACGACATAAAACATAACAACATTGCATATCCTGTGATTCACATTACAGTAAATGATGTAAAATTTACGGCAGTACTTGACTCTGGCAGTCCCATTTCAGTAATTAGTGAAACAGCCGTTAGCAAATGCAACAAATCGAACGATTGTCCCACACTTCCGTTACGTAAGATTAAATTACAAGGTGCAATCTTTGGAAAAAGTGTAGATGTACGCCAACAAACCAATTTAGAATTCTTTTGTCAAAGCCACAGCTTCTCTATGAACTTTCTCATTGTTCCATTATTGTCGACGGAAATTATATTGGGAGTAGACTTTTTGAATGAATACAAAGCAATCTTAAACTTTCACGATGCTGAAATAAGTTTAGAGAAAGAAGGTAAGTCAATAGCTTTGAAATTTGAAGATTGGCTCTCAAACCATGACGAGGAAATTAATCGGCTTTACCTTCTGTTAGACAACAGTTCGGACTTTTCTACGGAACTAGACACTAACAATCACTCTGCAAGTACTGACAGGGATGATATCGACGGCGCATTTGACACTAATAAGTTAATTCAGAATAAAATTCAAACAATTGAGAATTGTAATGACACTGATAGGCAGGACCTTTTTGAGATTTTACAAGCACATTCCACAGTTTTTACTCATAAAACAGGAACAATCAAGGGATTTCAATACCAATTTCGTGTTCGTGAGCATACTAAATTTTGTGTTAGACCATACGTAATTCCGGCGCATTATAGGGACCGTGTTAGAACAGAAATACAATCTATGCTTAATGAGGGCATTATTGAGCCTGCAGTAAGCTCATACAACAATCCATTACATGTTGTTGAGAAGAAAAATGGATCGATCAGGCTTGTCTTAGATTCGAGACAAATCAATACGATCATTATTCCTGAAACAGACAGGCCGCAAACGTTAGAGGAACTTCTTCAAAATTTTAATGGTGTAAAAGTGTTGTCTTCCATTGATCTCAGATCCAGCTTTTATCAGATCGAACTTCATCCAGAATGTAAAAAATACACAGCTTTCCTTTGTTTCGGCGTTTGTTATCAGTTTCGGAAACTTCCTTTTGGTTTGAACATTTCTTCAGCAGCATTCATTCGTGGGTTAAATTCCATATTACCTGAGTTCTTAAAACGTCACATCACCTTATATGTGGACGATATTCTGATAGCAGAAGCTTCATGGGAACAACATAATCGCATCCTCAACAGTTTGTTACGTATTTTTGCAGAATCTGGAATTACAGTTAACTTGGAAAAGTCTGAATTCGGTAGGACAAAGGTGAAGTTTTTGGGACATATTATTTCTTCTGAAGGAATTCAGCCGGATCCTGAAAAGTTAGAAGCAATCAGAGCCATTCCAGTGCCATCCACAAAAAGACAAGTCCGCAGTTTTCTAGGTCTCGTAAATTTTTACCGCCGTTTTCTGAATATGCAAATTCTTGTTACACCAAAACTGTTCTCTCACTGGAAAAAATAGTATTTGGAACTGGGACGAACAAGCACAGTTGGAATTCAATTCTTTGAAAGAAGCGTTACTTCACGCGCCAATCTTAGCTCATCCCGATCTATCACAAGATTTCTGCCTTAGCACGGATTCTTCTAAAGTCGGTCTTGGTGCCCATTTATTTCAAGAAGCCATAGAAAATGGCACTACCATTCAGAAAACCATTGCTTTTGCTAGCCGAGTGCTAACAAAATCTGAAAAAAATTATTCCGTTACTGAATTAGAAGCTTTAGCTATCGTTTGGGCATTTAACAAATTCCGTTTCTTTCTTTCTGGTAAGCACGTAAAAGTATACAGTGATCATCGTGCATTACAATTTCTTATGTCTTCAAAATTAAATCATGACAGATTAAAACGTTGAGCATTGTTTCTGCAAGAATTCCGCTTCACAATAGTCTACATTCCTGGCAAGGAGAACATTGTTGCGGACACACTGTCACGCGCACCGGCTGGGCTTGAGAAAAGTACCACAGAAAGCAACCTCGAGAAAAATTTCAGTATTCTTTACATTCAGAAAGTCGCCTTTGAAAACTTCATCACCACATCTTTAAAGGACATTGCTCATGAACAAGATAAAGATCCGATTTGGAAAGACATCAAGAGCAAATGACATGAAAAGACACACACACAGATTCGGCATTATTATCTGGTTAGAAACAACATACTGTTCAAACGCTGCACTGTTGATGACAAGCTATGGGTACTTTGCATTCCTGACGATTTTGTTAATAAGCTCATTTGGTACATTCATTTCAGCTACGCACATTTTGGTCCACGAAAATGTTATCATATTCTTCGAACGACTTGTTATTTTAACAATATGGAAAAGAGAATTCGAAGAGTCTTGTCTATTTGTAAACTTTGTCAAAAGGCGAAACCATCTACTGTCTCACATCGTGCTCCGTTGTTTCCTATCATTCCTTCTAAATTAAAAGAATTTGCTGCTGTTGATCTCTTGGGACCGCTTGTCAGAACATCTAATGGATTTTCGTACGTTCTAGTCGCTGTTGAACTTACTTCAAAATTTGTTTCTTTCACACCGTTACGTAAAGCCACTAGACGGTCTGTATCCAACGCCTTTGTAAAAAATTTCTTACGTGAAGTTGGCCACGTTGCTAAAGTCATTTCAGATAACGGACCGCAATTTAGATCTGCTGTTTGGTCACGCATGCTTCGCAACCATAAAATCAAACCTGTTTTTATTTCATTGTACTCACCACATTGTAACCCCTCCGAACGGATTATGAAAGAAATCAATAAGCTTTGCAGGCTTTATTGTCACAGAAAGCATCAGCATTGGGACAGATATTTACACTTATTTCAAAACGTGCTGAATGAAATGCCTCATGATTCCACTGCTTTACCACCTACTCTTGTACTGAAGAATGAAGAACCACCGAACAGAATCAGAGAGCTTGTACCTTTCCCGAATACACGTAAACTTCGACACAAAGACATAATTGATTTGGCTCTTAAAAATATAAAATCTGCAGCAGACAAAAGGAGAAAACTACACGGTAAAGCAAATGCAAAGAAATTGTATATTGGTCAGAAAGTTCTCATTAAAGCTCATTCAATGTCACATAAGAAGAAACACTTGAGTCACAAATTCTTTCTAGTTTACAATGGACCATACAGAATCCGACGTATACCACATGATAATTGCGTTGAAGTTGAAACTCTGCGTACTAGGAAGAGTAAAGGTTTACACCACATTTTACATGTAAAACCATTTATTGAAAGATAATCTGCTTTTTAACTTTGTCTTTGCCATAAAACTTTTCACTTCACATTTCTAGTATGCTTTGTCAGACTTAAGAAACTGTTAACATGCAACAATGTTTGAAGTTAAATATCCAGTCTAGAACCTAGGGAACATTTTTAAACAGAAATTACGAATGCATTGTTATAGTGAACAGACGACACAGTGTTGTATTTGTACATTCTTGCTTGTTAGTTGCACGATTACGTAACGACTATCAGGCTTACATACTTAGGACACATACTGGTACTGCTAATGAGATTTTAATGCAACATTTTGGTTTACTTGAAAATGCATTCTGGGTTTAATGTACTTTCTGTGAGATACCAGACGACACAGTGGTTAGTTTAAGTGACAACTACACGGTTTTATCACGACGCTCCTAATGAGTGACAATTTACAATGTTGCTTTTGTAGTGTTTCTGTTTTATTTCTGCACAGTTTTTCTGTTTTATTCTGCAAAGTAAAACATGTTTTAGTAGTAACTTTTGTGGTATAGCTACAATGAGATTGCCTTTTCCGTAGCACAACAATACGTTACAGCACAGTACTTTCTTCATCATGGCAATAAGCGTAATAACTAAGATATCTATACATAAAGCATTTCACTTTTGTTTATCATGAGGTAAGTACATTGACTTCTGCAGAACTTAGCTTTCGGAGGACGATAAGTACGACACTTCCACAGAATTATCTTACAGCAAGACGCACATTTAGCGCTACAGGACACGCATTTGAGTGATTAATTTTGTACTTAAAACATTTATTTTTAAAGATATTTGAAGTACAATGATACAAAGGTTTTCAGTGATACATTTCATTTCATTGCTGTAATCTGTAACACCTGAGGGTATAATTACATTAATCCTCAGGGGGATATACGCCTACTTTGTGTACCATGTGTGTGGCAACCACAAGGAACCCTAGCTAATATGGTATTTGCTTATACAACTTTACACATCGGTACCATATTTCTCTAACACAGAATTACACAGCTATCTGATCATTTAACTGAGAGATAAACATTTTTTTATTACATCAGTGACAGATGTTTACGCAATTACACAGTTGGATAACTTCACACTTATGAAATTGTATTTTGTCTGTAGTGTGTGAACTGTTCATATTTTTTCGGACCCATTGTGATACTATGAGAGCTTTGAATGATGTATTTGGTATGGGGTCATGATTTTTAAAGTACGTTTGAGGCAGATGACACTTTTGACATGAGCAGAGAATTTTTTTAGGTTTTGACATTATTGCAGAAAGCTACGACGTTTTTGAGATTTGACTGAGGTGTTATGATGTTATTTTTTTTACGACGACGATGTGTATTATGCTGCTGAGGTATGTTTATGATTAATAAGCTGGTGCTATATGAGGAATTTGGTTATGCTATGTATTTATTATAATGAAATATTGAAGTGTCGTCGCAAGATTGACGTGTCGACGAATATATATATGTGTAATAAGGTAAGGAGTAATGAATAGTGATTAGGGACTCTGACTTATGGAAAAGGATGTTGGAAACCAAGAATCATACTTTAGAATTATGAAATGTGTGTACATGTGTGAATCATGTGTGAATGTATCACAATGCTGGCGAAAATTTTTTGGACACTGTTATATCAATAGCATTTTGTTTCTACACATTTGTAACGCAAATTCTTGACCTGTGAAACATTTTATATGAGACTGTCACTGTAGCGGAAACTGCTGTCGTAAATATTTCCGTAAGAAAGTTAAATGACCACCTGCACGTAATGCGTCGCGGGCACCCACCTGGGCGACAGCCGCCCGAAAAAAAAAAAAAAAAAAAAAAAAAAAGGCCATTAGCCTTTCAGCGGCACAGGTAAAAAAAAAAGGGGAGGCCATTGTCCGTGCTACTCACATTTCCTTGTTGAAAGCATACTGTGGAGCTCGTAATTTATGATAATTACTGAAATGCCTAATAAAATGACAAGAAATATTTTTACATCCGCATACCTGATTATGACAAGCGTCTTTCTATGAGAGTTGAGAGAATTTCTACTAACTTATGAAATGTCACATGACTACTGAATGATATTTTTATGCTTTGCTTTTCATAGTTGCTTATTTCATTTGATATCTGGTTTCCAGCTGTGTTGCAGCATTGCTTTTATAAAATGAAATGCATTTGCTAATGTGAACACTTTCTGTCAACAGATCTATTAAATAATAATTTTGTGATCCACATTCTTCAAAAAAAGGTGCACTTGGAAAGGAAAGAACAATAAGAAGGGACTAGTAACAGTAACTGCATACATAATATTCTTTTCAAGTACATGGTAATATTTCTTTTACAATAAGTTGTTGTGGTGCACCACTTTAATTACTTAGACATTAAGATGTGATTATACATTTCCCTTATCTGCATTGTTATCTTTACTGTAATATTTTTTCTGCTTGAGCTATGTCATGTTTAGATATAAGCTGCTGTTTGCCAGGCATAGTGCTACTGAACTTTGTGTTACTCTGCTAAGCCAGATTTATTTTTTTGTTTGCTGCGCATTGCCTCATATTAGTTGTAATGTTGAATTGCTTGGTAATTTAGATTTACTGTAGCTTGCTTTGCGATTTTCCATTTTTTTCATTGCTGTTTATATTGTTTTATGTGCTGCTGCATTGCCTCGTCCCTTAGTTTAGCATCTGAGCTCAGTAGATTTAAGTTAGCTTAAGAGGGGTAGACTATATAAGAAACTGACTATGGAGAGTAGGTAAAGAATGCGTTGCGAAGTTATATGAAACAGACTTGGGCCAAAATGAGTATTGTGCACTGAGAAATAATTATATTGAAAAAAATATGAATAGAATACAGAAAGCAGGTATAGATAGGACTTTTTGGGAACAATGTTGAATGAAGGGAGATCTCCAAGAAGTAAAGAAAGTTTTGTTTGCAAAATACTGCAGTACAACAAACCCTGTCCTTTCCTTTTGTATTATCCCACTATATGTTTGTGTACCCTTGTGTATTTGTTTTCTTCCTGTCTCTGTGTAGTTTCATAGAATTTTTTCTTCTTTTAATATTAAGCTACATTCACTATGGTGAGGAATACTGTTATCCTCGAATATAATTGGCATTAATAATATGTTATTTACCTTATAAATATGCTTACACATTATTTATTCTGTTTTGTTTTAATGCTCATGTGTGAAGTTGATGTTTCGAAAGTGATTCTGATCTTTTATTTTTGTACTCATGTCATAATTCCTGTAACACTGATGTATATGTTCATTTCTATTCTTTTGTAAAGCCTGTACAACAAATGTTATCTGTATTATTATGTTCTTTAATGATGTATTTTGTACCTTTGTTATTGTATTTTTATGTTACCAAATTGTAATTGTTACCAGTTCTTCAAATTAAGTAACATTTCACTGCACACGTTTCTGTTGGTCATAGTACATGGACAATATGTGAGAAGTAGGGACTGATAGTGTTTGCACGTGTGTTGATGATTCAGCAAGGGACTGGATAACAGCATTGCTGGATCTAAGGACAATTCCAGAAACTTTGTGAGTGCACAAGTGGTGGTTTATGGACTTGCTATATTGTCCGCAAGACTCTTCGATGGTGATTGTGCACCTGCACATTTGCAACAGATGGCTGCTGGCTGTCTCTACCAGGACTACAGTGGGTCAGCATCCTTGATGGCCCACCAATTGCTACAAGGACTGCAGTGGGTCTGCACCTCTGGTGGCCCACCAGTACCGTAATTTCTACCAGGACTACAGTGGGTCTGCTCTGTGATGACCTAACTACCAATATTCTTCAAAACGTCGACTGACTCTGCTGTGGGTTTACTCTGTTGTGGCCCATTACCTGTCTGCATGTCGAGTCAGCACTGTCTTTCCGTTGGAAGGACAACTCTACTTCTTCAAGACTGCATGGAAATCCACTACTTCTGTGTGCATTTTCTTTTACTGCTCAGACTTTGAGAAAAACTCTGCATTTTTACTGTGATGAACAATCTGGACTGTCTTTATGGACTGTGAGAAATTTTTAGCTTTTGACCAACATTGTATCAATAAGTGTGTGCATTTGATATCTTTGTTATTGCAATTATGAAAAATTTTTTCAAATCTGTATTGGCCACTGCCCAACCCAATTTGTAAAATTTTTTGTGGGGAGCATGGGGGCTATGTAAGTAGGCTGTTTATGTTTTCTCTATGTAAGTAGGCTGTTTATGTTTTCTTATTGGCAACGTTACATAGCGCTCAATATGAAAATCACTGGCTGTGCTGTGTGCAGTCTGTGGCTGCTTTGCATTGTTGTAATACTCGCCATTGTAGTGTTAGGCAGCTGGCTGTGAACAGTGCGTAGCGTTGCGCAGTTGGAGGTGAGCCGCCAGCAGGGGTGGATGTGGGGAGAGACATGACGGAGATTTGTAATTTGTCATGAACTGCTATATTTATACATGATGATATCAAGGTAAATACATTGTTTGTTCTCTACTAATATCTTTCATTTGCTAACTATCCCTATCAGCAGTTAGTGCCTTCCATAGTCTGAATCTTTTATTTAGCTGGCAGTAGTGGCGCTCGCTGTATTGCAGTAGCTTGAGCAGCGAAGATTTTTGTGAGGTAAGTGATTTGTGAAAGGTATAGTTTAATGTTAGTCAGGGCCATTCTTTAGTAGGGAATTTTGAAAGTCAGATTGCGTTGCGCTAAAAACATTGTGTGTCAGTATAAGCACAGTCTTGTATAAATTGTTCAAAGGAGACGTTTCAAGGGAAACGCAAATATGGGAAAAACGCAAATATGGGAAAAACGCAAATATGGGAAAAACGAAATTATGGGAAAAACACAAATATGGGGAAAAACGCAAATATGAGACAAAGGCAAATATGGGAAAAACGCAAATATTGGAAACAAGCAATAATCGGAAAACCGCAAAAATCGGATAATCGCAAAAATCGGAAAACCGCAGATATGGCAGAAGAGAGATTTGTGGCACGACTAGAAGAAGGAACCGGTTTTTAGGATGGGTTCATGAGTAATGCGAAAAATGCAAATATGGGAAGAACACAATTATGGGAAAAACGCAATTAAGGGAAATACGCAAATATGGGAAAATCGCAAATATGGGAAAATCGCAAATATGAGAAAATCGAAAATATGGGAAAAATAGAAATATGGGAAAAACGCAAATATGGGAAAAACACTAATATCGGAAAAGCGCAAATAAGGGAAAAACACAAATATGGGAAAAACGCAAATAAGGGGTAAATCGCAATTATGGGAAAATCGCAATTTTGGGATAATAGCAAATATGGGAAAAATGCAAATATGGGAAAAACGCAAATATGGCAAAGACCAAATATGGGAAAATCGCAAATATGGGAAAATCGCAACTAAGGGAAAATCGCAATTATGGGAAAAACGCAAGTATGGGAGAAACGCAAATATGGAAAAACGCAAATATGAGAGAAACGCAAATATGAGAGAAAAGCAAAAATGGGAGAAACGCAAAAATGGGAAAAACGCAAATATGGGGCAAACGCAAATATGGGAGAAACGCAAATATGTGAACAACACAAGTATGGGAAAAACACAAGTATGGGAAAAACACAAGTATGGGAAAAACGCAAGTATGGGAAAAACGCAAGTATGGGAAAAACGCAAGTATGGGAAAAACGCAAGTATGGGAAAAACGCAAGTATGGGAAAAACGCAAGTATGGAGAAACGCTAATACAGGAAAAGCGCAAATATGGGAAAAACGCATGTCTGGGAAATACGCAAGTATGGAAAATACGCAAGTATGGGAAAAACGAAGTATGGGAAAAACGCAAGTATGTTAAAAACACAAGTATGGGAAAACGCAAGTATGGGAAAAACGCAAGTATGGGAAAAACGCAAGTATGGGAAAAACGCAAGTATGGGAAAAACGCAAGTATGGGAAAAACGCAAGTATGGGAAAAACGCAAGTATGGGAAAAACGCAAGTATGGGAAAAACGCAAGTATGGGAAAAACGCAAGTATGGGAAAATCGCAAATTTGGGAAAAACACAAATACGTAAAAAATATGGGAAAATCGCACATATAGGGGAAATGCAAATATGGGAAAAATGCAAATATGCAAAAATCGCAAATATGGGAAAAACGCAAAAATGGGAAAAAAGCAAATATGGAAGAAACGCAAATATGGGCAAATCACAAATATGGGAAATACGCAATTATGGGAAAAGCGCAAATATGGGGAAAACGCAAATCAGGAAAAGCGCAAATATGGGAAAAGCGCAAATATGGTAAAAGCGCAAATATGGGACAAACGCAAAAATGGGAAAACCGCAAAAATGGGAAAACCGGTAAATCGGAAAATCATAAAAATCGGAAATCGCAAATATGGCAGAAGAGAATTTTGTGGCACAACTTGACTTGAAGAAGGGATCTGTTGGAAGGATGGGTACATGAGTAATGCAAAAAACGCAAATATGGGAAAAACGCAAATATGGGAAAAACGCAAATATGGGAAAAACGCAAATGTGGGAAAGTTGCAGATATGGGAAAAACGCAAATATGGGAAAAACGCAAACATGGGAAAATCGAAAATATGGGAAAAACACAAATATGGGAAAAACGCAAATATAGGAAAATGCAAATATGGGAAAATCGCATATATAAGGGAAACGTAAATATGGGAAATACGCAAATAAGTAGAAAATCGCAAATATGGGAAAATCACAATTATTGGAAAATCGCAATTGTGGGAAAATCGCAAATATGGGAAAAACGCAAATATGGGAAAATCGCAAATAAGGGGAAAATCGCAACTAATGGAAAATGGCAATTGTGGGATAAACGCAAATATGGGAAAAATGCAAATATGGGAAACACACAAATATGGGAAAATCGCAAATATGGGAAAAACGCAATTATGGAAAAAACGCAAATATTGGATAATCGCAAATATGGGAAATCGTAAATAGGGGAAAAACGCAAATATGGGAAAATCTCACATAGAAGGGAAACGCAAATATGGGAAAAACGCAAATATAGGAAAATCGCACATATAAGGGAAACGCAAATATGGGAAAAACGCAAATATGGGAAAATCGCAAATATGGGAAAAACCCAATATGGCTAAAACCAAATGTGGGAAAATCGCAAATATGGGAAAATCGCAACTAACGGAAAATCGCAACTACGAGAAAAATCGCAATTATGGGAAAATCGTAATTGTGGGAAAAACGCAAATATGGGAGAAACGCAAATGGGAGAAAAGCAAAAAAGGGAAGAACGCAAATATGGGAAAATGGGAGAAACGCAAATATGGGTAAAATGCGTATATGGGAAAAACGAAAATTTGGGAAAACGAAAATATGGGAAAAACAGAAATATGGGAAAAACACAAATATGGGGAAAGACGCAAATATGGGAAAAAGGCAAATATGGGAAAAAAGGCAAATATGGGAAAAACGCAAATATTGGAAAAAAGCAAAAATCGGAAAACCGCAAAAATCCGAAACTCGCAAAAATCGGAAAAACGCAGATATGGCAGAAGAGAATTTTGTGGCGCGACTAGAAGAAGGAATCGGTTGGTAGGATGGGTTCATGAGTAATGCGAAAAACGCAAATATGGGAAAAGCGCAAATATGGGAGAAACGCCAATATGGGAGAAACGTAAATATGGGGGAAACGCAAATATGGGAGAAACGCAAATATGGGGAAAACGCAAATATGGGAAAAACGCTAATATTGGAAAAACGCAAATTTGGAAAAACGCAAATATGGGAAAAATGCAAAAATCAGAAAACCGCAAAAATCGAAAAATCACAAAAATCTGAAAATCGCAAATATGGCAGAAGAGAATTTTGTGGCACAACTTGACTAGAAGAAGGAATCGGTTGGTAGGATGGGTTCATGAGTAATGCGAAAAACGCAAATATGGGAAGAACGCAAATGTGGGAAGAACGCCAATATGGAAGAAACGCAAATATGGGAAAATCGCAAATATGGGAAAATCGCAAGTATGGGAAAATCGCAAATATGGGAAAATCGCAAATATGAGAAAATCGCAAATATGGGAAAAACGCATATATGTGAAAAACGCAAATGTGGGAAAAAGGCAAATATGGGAAAAACGCAAATATGGGAATATCGCAAATATGGGAAAAACGCAAGGCACAGGACCCGACTCGACCCGACCCGACCCGACTCGACCCAACCCGACCCGACCCGACCCGACCACGGTTCGCCGGCTGTATGTGCAATTTCTTCTTCGTGTTGGATCGCGGTTGTTTGGTGGAAGGAGACCAGACTGCGAGGTCATTGGCCTAATCAGATGAAGGAAGGACGGGGAGGAAAGTCGGCTGTGCTCTTTCAAAGGAACGATCTCGGCATTTGCCTGAAATCAGGATGGCTGGACGCGGGATTGAACTTTTGTCCTCCCAAATGAGTCCAGTGTCTAACCGCTGTGCCACCTTGCTCGGTCCTTCCTGTTGGGGTTTGGTTATATGCATACAACCGCGTCCAACCGTATCCACTCGTCCTGGCCAATTTTATTTGCCTCTTAATGTATATTGTTTACTTTGACTGGGAAATCTTATGGATGTTGAGCACAAAATCATAGACTTTAATCTATAAACTGCAAGAAAAGGTGTGCCAAGATCTAGCAGTTTTTTAGTGCGCTAGGGAAGAAGGATTAACTCTTTCAAGAGCGCTAATACGTCAAGATATTTTGGTTTAAATGTTTTTGAAGCTGCCAGATAAGTCGAAAATCTAGTTCCCTTTATTTTCATGCCCGACGCTACTCAGGACATATTCGACTTTCTTTGTGCTATGATAGGAGCATTTTTTATTATAACATATCGTCATGCAGCTAGAGCTATAACAAAATAAGTATCGAACACGGGAAAGTTTCTCCGGTAAGTAAATGTGCTTACGGGTGTCTAGTAGCGCGTCTTAGCCCGAAGGCGTGCGCCTATCCTTTCTTAGAGGATGTCAGCTTTCAGACATTTGCCATATAAGCGATTTCAGAAGAAAGAGCGTTTAAATGTGGTTTTCTGTTTCTTTTTCGCGGTTATTTCAGTTAAAATTTATTGATCTACTGCACTTTTTAGAAAAATAAGTTGTTCCATACTCCCTGTACACTAAAACAATTAACACAGCGACTTATACATTTCGTTATGGATAACACTGCACCGTACTGTATCACATGTCGACTGTCTCTATTGCAGTACAGATTACATGCCCAACAAAGTAATAGAATTACGGTAGTATATTTGATAGCCTAAGCTTTATCTAATAAACATTACAGGACATTTGCGCCTGACACAACCAGCCACGGATACGAAGTTAACTGCTTGTGAATCATTTACACTGACGAAAGAAAAAAAAACGTAACACCAGGAAGGAGTTGTGCAACATAAACGAAAGTTTGCAGGCATATGTCAACATCTGAAAGATCATGTCTATTCAAATGTCGTGTCAGCCGAATAAGAGTAGCGCTAGTAGCGACACTGAGGATGCAAATCATCTTTGTTTTAAATACGCTTTGTAGCGGTCGTCAGGGTTAATTACGTTTGAGATTGGACGTTGAGCTTGTTAGTAAAGAATGCCTTTAAGGCGACAAACTTCCTATTATTAAAACCTCAGCGAGTCTGAACGAGGTCTTGTTACAGGATTACGGGAAGCTGGATCTTACTTCTGGGATATTGCAGAAAGTCTTGGCAGGAATGCAGCCCCTGTACATGATCGCTGGTAGCGGTGGTCACGAGAATGGAAATGGAAATGAGCGATTGGCGTCATTGGCCGGGAGGCCCCTCGCGGGGCAGGTCCGGCCGCCATATCACAGGTCTTATTACAGTCGGCGCCACATTGGGCGACCTGCACGCCGGATGGGGATGAAATGATGATGAACACAACACAACACCCAGTTCCTGAGCGGAGAAAATCTCCGACCCAGCCGGGAATCGAACCCGGGCCCAGAGGACGGCAATCCGTCACGCTGACCACTCAGCTACTGGGGCGGACGTCACGAGAATGTACAGTTGCTAGAAGACCGGGCCCCGGACGGCCAAGTAGCTCTACCGAGAGGGAAGACGATCACGTTCGGAGTATGGCGCGTCATACTGCACCTGCAGCAGCAGTTTGTGCAGCATATAGCTCCAAAGTGACGCAATGAACTGTTAGAAACCCGTTATTTCAAGGGTAGCTCTGACCCGGACGCCCTGTAGCGTGCATTCCACTGACCCCAAACCACCGCCATTTCAGACTTCAATGGTGTCAGGCAAGAGCTCACCCGATGGAAGGGTGGAGATCTCTTGTGATGAAAGCTGGTTCTGCTTCGGTGCCAGTCATGACTGTGTGTTGGTTAAGAGCAGGTCAGTTGAGGACCTGTAACCAACCTGTCTGCGTGATACACACTGGCCTACAACTGGAGTTATGGTGTCATTCATGAACATAATTTCAGGGGGAGTTTTCCAACAGAATAACGCTAGCCCACATACCGCTGTTGTAACCCAACGTGCTATAGAGTGCGAACATGTTGTCTTGGCCTGCACGATCACCAGATCTGTCTCCAGTCGAGAACGAGTGGGACGTCGCCGGGCGACAGCTGCAGCGTCATCCAAAGAGCCAAAACCTTCCCTGTATTGAGCTATAGGACTGGAACTGCATCTCATGAACTGACATCCGGCACCAGTACAACGCAATTCATGCACGTTTGCATGCTTGTTTCAACATTCTGGCTCTTCTGTTTTCAATAGTTTATTTCGTCGGTTCTAGGTGCTACAGTCTGGAACCGCGCGACCACTAAGGTCACAGGTTCGAATCCTGCCTCGGGCATGGATGTGTGTGGTTAGGTTTAAGTAGAGATTCTGAAAAAAGTAGGGGTAAGTTATAGGGAGACACGGGTCATATACAATATGTACAACAACCAAGAGGAAATAAGAGTGGACGATCAAGAACGAAGTGCTCGTATTAAGAAGGGTGTAAGACAAGGCTGTAGCCTTTCGCCCCTACTCTTCAATCTGTACATCGAGGAAGCAATGATGGAAATAAAAGAAAGTTTCAGGAGTGGAATTAAAATACAAGGTGAAAGGATATCAATGATACGATTCGCTGATAACATTCCTATCCTGAGTGAAAGTGAAGAAGAATTAAATGATCTGCTGAACGCAATGAACAGTCTAATGAGTACACAGTATGGTTTGAGAGTAAATCGGAGAAAGACGAAGGTAATGAGAAGTAGTAGAAATGAGAACAGCGAGAAACTTAACATCAGGATTGATGGTCACGAAGTCAATGAAGTTAAGGAATTCTGCTACCTAGGCAGTAAAATAACCAATGACGGACGGAGCAAGGAGGACATCAAAAGTAGACTCGCTATGGCAAAAAAGGCATTTCTGGCCAAGAGAAGTCTACTAATATCAAATACTGGCCTTAATTTGAGGAATAAATTTCTGAGAATGTACGTCTGGAGCACAGCATTGTATGGTAGTGAAACATGGACTGTGGGAAAACCAGAACAGAAGAGAATCGAAGCATTTGAGATGTGGTGTTGTAGACGAATGTTGAAAATTAGGTGGACTGATAAGGTAAGGAATGAGGTTCTACGCAGAATCGGAGAGGAAAGGAATATGTGGAAAACACTGATAAGGAGAAGGGACAGGATGATAAGACATCTCCTAAGACATGAGGGAATGACTTCCATGGTACTAGAGGGCAAAAACTGTAGAGGAAGACAGAGATTGGAATACGTCAAGCAAATAATTGAGGACGTAGGTTGCAAGTGTTACTCTGAGATGAAGAGGTTAGCACAGGAAAGGAATTCGTGGCGGGCCGCATCAAACCAGTCAGTAGACTGATGACCAAAAAAAAAAAAGTTCTTAGTTCTAGGGGACTGATGACCTCAGAAGTCCCATCGTGCTCAGAGCCATTTGAAACATTTTCTTATTTCGTCTTCACATTAACCTGTTAACTTCCATTGTTTACCGCTCAAATATGGTACCTAGACAAATGTATTCCACAAATTTCATTATTCTACATTATTTTTTGGTGTTGCGACTTTTTTCCGTCAGTGTAGTTCGACGAAATCAGTACCCAAAGCCCCCCCCCCCCCAGGGGGTCCACAACTCTTTTGTAGATACGTGCGTGGCGAGCACGGGGCCCCGAGCCATTGCAGCCTTCTTTCTCTCCAGGGCTGCATTTCCTTTCCCTTCCCATCCTTTCCCCTCCTTGCTCCTTTCCCCTCGCCCTCTCCTCTCCCTCTCTTGGTGTCCCTGCTTATGTTGGCCCCGCTATCCTCCTGGTTCTGTTGGTTTTCCAATTCGGCTTTGTTGCATAATCATCTCCTCCTTTTGGCATTCCTTGGTCCTCCTCTGGGGTTTGACCTCCATTACAAAATTTCTCCTCCGTAGTGTGAGCCATTTGGGGAAGAGCACCTTACCTAGTGTCTCCGACGTGCGCCCTCCTAGTACATTCCACCTTTTCTTTCACGTCGTTGTCTGAAACTAGGGTGCATAGCCAGCACGGTAGCCAGCCCGTGTGGTGGGGTCGCTATGTACCCTTTTGGTTGAGCCCCCTGAACACACAGGGATCACACTTCTGATACCTGAGCTGTGACCTCCTCATGTATGCCTTGGAGTGGTTGCTCGTCATCCTGGAGCATCGGAACTCCCGGCAATGGCCGCCGTGCCAGACGGCCCTTGCTGTGGCTGGGTGGCGCCCATGAGGAGAGCCCCTGATCGGAGTGGGTGGTATCAGGGCGGACGCTATGCAAATGAAACGCATATGGGTCTAGAACTCTGGCCGTTCTTCTGCGGCCAAGTGCTGCTTCTCTTACCCCTTCAGCCTTCCCTTCCATGGCTACCCCCTGGGAAGAGGGTCAGGCCCGTCGTCTAGGGGACAAACCTTTCCCCCGTTATCTAGTTTGCACCAGGACTGATGGAGATACTTTCACCAGTGTCAAACCTTTATTCTTTGTGGAACACATTGAAGACAAGTTTGGCGAAGTGGACTCCCTGAGCAAGATGCGGTCGGGTTCGTTGCTGATACAAACTACTTCAGCTGCCCAATCTGCGGCCCTTCGTGCCTGTACCCATCTTGGCACAATTCCTGTGTCCATTACCCCCAACCAGTCTCTAAATATGGTACAAGGTGTGATTTTTCACAGGGACCTCATCCTTCAAACTGATGAGGAACTTCGGGACAATCTCGGATGGCGGGGTGTTCACTTTGTTCAGCGTGTTCAGAAGGGTCCTAAAGACAATCGTATTGATACTGGTGCCTTTATCCTGGCCTTTGAAGGGGATACCCTCCCTGAGAAAGTTAAGATTATGGTCTATCGCTGTGATGTGAAGCCGTACATCCCACCTTCTATGAGGTGTTTTAAGTGCTTGCGTTTTGGCCACATGTCTTCCCGCTGTTCCCAGGCCCCTCTCTGTGGTGACTGTGGACGTCCACTCCATGAGGGGAGTCCCTGTGTTCCCCCTCCTGTATGTGTATATTGTCATGGTAGCCATTCTCCACGTTCACCAGATTGCCCAGTATATAAGAAGGAAAAAAAGATACAGGAGTATAAGTCCCTCGATTGTTTAACCTACACAGAGGCCCGTAAGAAATATGCACGACTTCACCCTGTGTCCATGACATCTAGTTACGCCTTGGTTCCATCTTCACCCCTTCCTCCCCCTTCCTTACCCGCATCCCAGACCCCTCTCGTCCCCCCCCCTCCCCTGCGGCTCCCACACCTTCACCGGAGGTCCCTCCCCCGACTTCACAACCGGATTCTGAACTGTCGTTCATGGATGTCGCCTCCTCCTTGTGGGTGACGGGTGGGGACCCGGCGGTATGACTGGATTTAGCGTGTTCAGCCCCCATTTAAACCATCGTTCTCTGGCTCTCCAATGGAATTGTAATGGATACTATCGTCACCTTCCGGAATTGCAATCCCTTCTTTCGTCCTACTCTGCAGCTTGTGTGGTTTTCCAGGAATCTCATTTTACTGATGCTCACTCACCGACCCTCCGTGGGTTCCGTGTTTTCTGTCGAAATCGGGTCGGACCCCTTCGGGCTTCTGGTGGCGTTCGTACGTTGGTCCGTACAGACATTGCTAGCACGTGGATTCCTCTTCAAACTACACTGGAAGCGGTTGCTGTTAGGGTCCACTTAGACTCTGCAGTCACAGTTTGCAATCTTTATCTCCCTCCTGACAGGACTCTTACACCTACTGCCTTAACCGCCCTTCTTCAGCAACTTCCTCCTCCCTTCCTCCTCCTTGGGGATTTTAATGTTCATCATCCTTTGTGGGGCAGTGCCTTTCCATCTAGACGAGGACTTCTTATAGACCAATTTATTGCAGACCACGACCTGTGCCTTCTTAATGATGGCTCCCCTACTCATTTCAGTCATGGTACCTTTTCTGCCATTGATCTTTCTCTTTCTTCTCCCTCTCTCCTCCCTTCATTACACTGGTCGCCACACGACGACCTTTGTGATAGTGACCATTTCCCGTTGATTATCACGCTCCCTTCCCGCTCCCCGATGGACAGGTTACCTCCTTGGTCTTTCCAACGCGCCGATGGGCCTCTATACACTGCACAAGTCGTGTTTTCTCCTTCTTTGTCGGGTTGTATTGATGACGTCCTACGTGACGTCTCTGACGCGTTTGTTCGCGCTGCTAGCCTTGCTGTTCCGCGTTCATCTGGACCATTTCGTCGCCGGCAAGTCCCGTGGTGGAGTACGGCCATTGCCATTGCCATCCGTGATCGCGCCTAGCTTTGCAACACTTTAAGAGGCACCCATCCATAGCCCGCCTTACTACCTTTAAACGCCTTCTCACTAAAGCCCGTTATTTAATCAAACAGAGCAAGTGGATACGTTGGGAACGATTCGTTTCTTCCCTTGGTTCTACTGTCCCTCTGTCACGGGTATGGGCTACACTCCGCTCTCTCCAAGGTTGCCATTGGAAGTCCACCCTCCCAGGCCTTCACCTCCCAGATGGCATTTGTACGGACCCATTAGTTCTTCCAGAACATCTTGCGACCCATTTTGCAGTGGCATCAGCGTCAGCCTCCTATCCAGCTGCTTTCCTTCATCAAAAACAGCGGGCTGAAGCTCCCACCTTATGTTTCACCACTTGTGAGTCAGAATCTTACAACGAACCTATTACTGAATGGGAATTCCTTTCTGCTCTATCTTCTTCTCATGATACAGCCCCTGGCCCCGATTCCATTCATAACCAACTGCTTCAACATCTCAGTTCTCCACAACGGCAACATCTTATTCGGGTGTTTAACCGTATCTGGCTCCAGGGTGACTTCCCTTCTCAGTGGAGGGATAGCATTATGGTTCCTCTCCTTAAGCCTGGTAAGAATCCCCTATCTGTTGACAGCTATCGGCCGATTAGTTTGACCAATGTTGTTTGTAAGTTACTCGAACGGATGGTAGCCCGCCGGCTCAATTGGGTCCTCGAATCTCGGGATCTATTGTCCCCTTAATAGTGTGGCTTTCGAGAGGGACGGTCTCCAATCGATCATTTACTTCGCTTGGAATCTGCAGTTCAGCAGGCTTTTTCCCAGCGCCGCCATTTGGTTGCAGTGTTTTTTGACCTTTGCACTGCCTATGACACGGCCTGGCGCCATCACACTTACCCTTCATCAGTGGGGTCTTCGGGGCCCACTCCCGATTTTTATCCGCCAGTTCCTGATCCATCGGTCATTCAGAGTTCGAATTGGTACTGCGTTCAGTTCTATACGGACCCAGGAGACGGGCATCCCACAGGGTTCTGTCTTGAGTGTCCTTCTTTTCCTCATTGCTATCGATGGACTTGTGGCCTCTGTCGGTCCCTCGGTCGCCCCTGCCCTGTATGTGGATGATTTCTGCATTTGGGTTAGTTCCTCCTCGATGGCATCTGCAGAACGGCAGCTCCAGGTGGCTATACGGCGTGCCTCTGCATGGCCCCTCTCACATGGGTTTCAATTCTCTCCTTTAAAATCGAGAGTGGTCCACTTCTGTCGCCGTACTACGATCCACCCTGATCCAGAGCTCTATCTCGCTGCACAACGATTGCCTGTGATCCCACAGTTTCGTTGCCTGGGTCTTCTTTTCGACAACAAGCTTACTTGGCTGCCCCATATCAGACTCCTGAAGGTAGGATGTTTCCGTAAACTCAATGTCCTTCGCTTCCTTGCCCACTCCTCTTGGGGTGCGGACCGTTCCCTCCTCCTCCGTCTTTATCGTGCTCTAGTTCTGTCTCGCTTTGACTATGGTTGTCAAGTTTATGGTTCAGCTGCTCCTTCCACACTGCACGTGCTGGATCCAGTCCACCATCGTGGTATCCGTTTGGCCACTGGTGCCTTCCCTACTAGCCCTGTTGATAGTCTCCTGGTTGGAGCTGGGATCCCCCCCCCCCCCTATCTGTTCGGCGGTCCCAGCTTCTGGTGTCTTATGCACTCACTATCCGTTCCTCTCCCACCCATCCTTCCTATTCTATCCTGTTCCCAGACCATGGACGTCGCCCACCCGACTCCCGCCCTCTGGCGGTTTTACCGGTTGGGCTGCGCCTTGCGTCTCTTTGCCGTGATTTTCAGCTTCCTTCTTTGTCCTGTCTTCCTCGCTCCCTCCCCTCCACCCCTCCTTGGTTAGTTCCTCGGCCTCGAATTCGGATGGATCTCCGCCAAGGTCCGAAAGATTCCATCCTCCCGGTGGTGTTCCGTTCCTTTTTCCGCCAAATTTTATGGGAGTTTCGGGATGCTGTTGTTTTTTACACTGATGGCTCTAAATCTGCTGATCATGTTGGGTATGCCTTCACGTCCTCTGTTGGAACGGAAAGTCATCTGCTGCCACCTACATGTGGGGTGTTTACTGCGGAATTGATGGCAATTTCCCAGGCCCTTACCTTTATTAAACAGTCCCAACACAACCGCGCTTTGTTATGTACGGACTCGATGAGTGGCCTTCTTGCTATTGACCGGTGTTTTTCGCGCCATCCCTTGGTCTCTGCCATCCATGACCATCTCGCTGATATTCACCGTGCTGCTTGTTCCATTGACTTCCTTTGGGTCCCTGGCCATGTGGGTATCCCGGGTAATGAGCTCGCTGATCGTTTGGCTGAGGGAGCAGTTACTTACCCCCCGTTTTCTGTAACCCCTCCTGCAGCGGATTTACGGCTTCACATCAAATCCCACTTCGCACAGTCATGGGCCAATTCTTGGGAGGCTACTCCCCTGTCTAATAAACTTCGTGCAATTAAGGTGACACCAGGCCCGTGACGTTCTTCCTTTCGCCTGTCCCGAAAGGACTTGACCACACTGTGTCGTCTCCGCATTGGCCATACCAGGCTGACCCATGGTTTTCTTTTGCGTGATGATCCACCCCCACTATGTGGTTATGGAGCCTTCCAGTCAGTAGCCCACATTTTGGTTGAATGCCCCCTTCTTTTGGCTCTGCGTGCTAAGTACAGACTCCCCCACACTTTACCTTTGATGTTGGCTGACGATTCCCGGATGGTCTCTCTGGTTCTCGGTTTCCTCCGGGAAAGTGGTTTTTATTCTCAGTTTTAAGGTTTTTAATCTCTCTCTGGTGTTGGGGCAGGGCGGTGAGTGTTTGGGTGTCTCCCACTGTAGGCAGCGTTCGGAGATTCTCGATTCACCTCCCTGACCGAAATCCTCTTTTCTTCCCCTTTTACTCTGTTTTTACGCTTTTTTTAAGGCTTGGTTAGTCTTTTTATTCCCATACGTACTTTCTACATTATAGCAGTTGTACCTTTTAAGTCACAGGTGGTCTTGCCTATGCTGCTTCAGCATAGTGTTGGGTTCGTTCTCTTGCCGACTTCCCTCATTTTGTTTTTTTACTAATGACAACGTGACTGCCCTTTTACGTTTTTCTCTTTTTCCGTTTTATTGTTCTGACTTTACTGAGATGTCCCATTAGCGGAGCCGGCCGCGGTGGTCTCGCGGTTCTAGGCGCGCAGTCCGGAACCGTGCGATTGCTACGGCCGCAGGTTCGAATCCTGCCTCGGGCATGGATGTGTGTGATGTCCTTACGTTAGTTAGGTTTAAGTAGTTCTAAGTTCTAGGGGACTGATGACCACAGATGTTAAGTCCCATAGTGCTCAGAGCCATTTGAACAAACCCATTAGCGGAATGGAGCATATTTGAAACAAGGGACTGATGACCTTGCTGTTTGGACCCTTAAACCTCAAATAACCAACCAACCAACCAGTACCCAAAGCGATTGGAGACATGTGCAAAATACGCTAGCGTGATGCGCGAGACAGTCGCAACACAAGCAGACATGCGAATAACTATTATGCTGCTCTCATACAAGTCAACATTAATTTAATTCTTGTTCCTTACACATATATGCAGTTGATGGTTGCAGACACAACTTCGTGTTGTAGCTGTCCAACATGTGTGTCTAGTTTTGACAGCTTATGCATACTTGGTTGTGGGCGGCTATGCCTCTTACGTTTTGGCTTTGGAGTTCCTTGTGTACTGGTTGGGTTTCTTACTTGTCAAGTCTTGCACTGTTTGGGCCTTCACTCATTTAAAACATTTTTTAGATAAAGCTTTGGGCCGTCTGCCTTTTGAAAATTTATTGTAGTTGTTTTTCAATCATGGGCTTTCAGCCGTCTTAAAATTTAAATTCCTTACCTGTTAAATCTTACATTCCAGAATGAGATTTTCACTCTGCAGCAGTGTGCGCAGATGTGAAACTTCCTGGCAGATAAAAACTGTGTCCCGGACCGAGACTCGAACTTGGGACCTGCGCCTTTCGCGGGCAAGTGCTCTACCAACTGAGCTACCCAAGCACGACTCAGGCGCCCTCCTCACAGCTGTAGTTCTGCCAGTATCTCGTCTCCTACCTTCCAAACTTTACAGAAGCTCAGTTGGTAGAGCACTTGCACGCGAAAGGCAAAGGTCCCGAGTTCGAGTCTCGGGCTGGCACACAGTTTTTATCTGCCAGGAAGTTTAATATCAGCGCACACTCCGCTGCAAAGTGATAATCTCCTTCTGGAAACATCTCCCAGGCTGTGGCTAAGCCATGTCTGTGCAGTATCCTTTCTTTCAGGAGTGCTAGTTCTGCAGATTCGCAGGAGAGCTTCTGTAAAGACTGGAAGGTAGGAGACGAGATAATGGCAGAAGTAAAACTGTGAGGAAGGGCTGTCAGTCGTGCTTGGTTAGCTCAGTTGGTAGAGCACTTACCCACGAAAAGCAAAGGACACGAGTTCAAGTCTCGGGCTGGCACACCGTTTTAATCTGACAGGAAGTTTCAAATCTTACATTGTTTCGGCCTTGAGCCTCATTTAAAAGAAATTATTTAAGGATAAATCCTTGGGCTTTCTGCCTTGTACAAATTTATTGTAGTTGCATTTTAAATCAAGGGTCTTCAGCCGGTTTAAAACTTACAGGTTGTGCCCTTAAGCCATACGATTGTGTGACATATTCGGTCGATTTTTAAGCTCGGAAATTTGCGCTGTAATGTTTTGCAACTAAATAAAGTTATGTGTTAGAGTGTAACTGCCAGCCGCTCATATTTGGCCCCTTTCCACAATTCCAACTACCTGTTCTGTCCTGCGGATTTAACCAGGCGTTTCACTGTTGTTTAAGTTTTGGAAACAGGTGGAAACCAGATTGGGTCAAGTCGGGACTGGATGATCGATGGCAGTAAACCCAAGGATCCGATTGTTGCAGAAGTATCAGTACTTGTGAGTGATTTGCCATTGTCGTGCTGAACGAGGGGTGCTTCAAATGCGAACGAACTCTTCGAATACGAAATTCTATTGCAGCACGCTGTTTCTCAAGCACCAGTAGAGTGCCGTCATGTTACACACCTACAATTCGAAGCCCTCGAGCATGACAGATCTGCAAATATGTAGACAGGAAGAATATAGATGTAGACTCTTAATAACGTTTGTTTTACTTCAAGAGCCTTAAGAGTTTTCATACAAAAAATTCGGTGGTCCTCATAGTATGAAATTGGGAATAATTGGGATTTTTATTCTTATTGTTAGACTATGGTGTAAAAACTTCTGTCTTTACTATTTCGTTACTAAAGAACAAAAAATATGCTGTTAAGTAGGGAACATTCACCGTAATGTGTGTGCACTGCTAGTCATTACAATAGCAATGTCAAGAAGGCATGCAACGGACAACAAATGTCATGAAGTATACTACATGCTTGAAAATTCAAATGATTATCATTCCACATTACGGAGAGGGTTTCTCATTCAAAAACTGCATTGAATGTTGTTTGTTTGTGAGAAGATCTTATTACGTCCCGTGTAAGGGAAGAAATACGACTTGTAGCATGTGTCGAATGCGGCAGGATCATGCTCTGTCTAGATTGCTGTTTGTCGTTGTAGGATATTGCTGCTTGTGTTGGTTGGGAACTCGCAACTGTCATTCGAATAAGGAATCAATGAGTTCAGAAGGGCCATACCCAACGCCATGCAGGAGCTGAGCGGCCACCACGAGCAAGCGCTCGAGAGGACAGTTGTATTGTTCGGTCGCCAGAATGGGCCACGCCATACACGTTGGGCTCGTTTGCAGTAACACAAATATCCGTATGAAGCACCACGAACTGCCAGCAGGGCGATGTTCGTTGCAGCATCTCTCGCCCGGCCCAACAGAGGTTCGCGCCGACAGTGTTTCGCCCAGCGACGAGCTCCATCACAGGACACGGCAGTGACACCGCGTAGCCCTTGCAAATGGACTCCGGAACTTCGTATAGTGTGAAGATGGACGTTTCTGTGTATAAGTTCCCAGGAGAGCAATACATTCTGTATTGCATTAGTTATCACCACAAGTGCCCACCACCTGGCGTCACGGTATGTCGTGTTATTGGATACACAACAGGGTCACGTCTGATTCGCATGGCCGGTAATTTCTGACATTGCATTCATTTGCAGTGTGTCCAGATCACGAATTAAAAAAAATTTCGGCTTCGAAAAAAAGCGTTTGCTGCCTACGAGGGAATTTTCGCAGAACTCCTGCGCAATGACAATACGTTTGACATTCCAACATACTGATTGAAGATAGGAAAAGCAACATGATGTGGGGCGGCGGGTGGAATTAATTGTTTATATAAAAATGTGTAGAATGTAATGTAGAAAAGATGCATTTCCCGGCCGATGCAACATATGTGGGACGGCGGGTGGAATAATTGTTATTATAAATGTTCCTGTTATTTATTTAATGCTGTTGTTTGCCGTTCTCAACACTGGCTCTCTAACTACAATATTGGCAACCAGAAAGTGATTAGCAAAACGTGAAGCCTGTAATTAGAATTCCTAGTGCCCACTTCATCTGAGAAATACTTATAGCTACAGCTCATAGCTCTGAGGAATTAGGAGATTGTCTGGGATTCATAATCAAAAACGATTCTGTCTAAAATGTTCACTATATTCTGAAAGTCACAGACCAAAAAAAGAATCCACACAATCCAACTACCGGAGCAGTTCAGAGTCTAATGCGCTGATGCAACTATAACTGTTCAAATTAAATGTTGTAAGTGAATGCTCTCCATAATTTGAAGTTAATGTTCATCAAACGCCACGCTAAATAATGATAGAATGTCTGTCCCGCGACGGCACGTGAAAATACGACATACGCAAACTGAAGATAGATCATTAAAGTCATCCCAGAATCAACACTTCACTCGAAAACGATTTCATGGTTACGCGTATCCCGAGTAACTTATTACGGCATCCGAGGCTGTTTATAGCAATGATACCGATGCGACGCGACTCCCGGCACAGATGGTGCGCCAATCAGCATCTGGAGAGAACTGGGGCCTTCTTGTCTCGCGCAGCGTTCTTATATATAAAGCTGCGGTGCGGGTGGCTAAGGGAACGCCTGATCAATTCCGCTCTCCCGACTAGCCGCTGGGCTAGTAATGCACCACTTTAAGTTATTGAATAAATCATTGCTTCCTTTGCTGATGGCCGATGCTCTCAATTTAAATGTGCATTCAGCACACAGGTAAGTAATCATAATAAAAGTCTGACGTGGCTAAATCAAATATTTTGGGCGAGAGAATTAATTTAATTACACTACACGCAGTAGACGAGCTCTGAACTTGCCCTTTGGAGATACGCTATAGCTATAGTTTTATAGTTGTTCTGTAGAAACTTCTCACATCTTTGATTATAGCGGATCTCCCTTCTACTTATATTTAAACATCCTAGCCTTATTTATTCGCCTACTTAATCTATCTTGCTTCCTTAATCTTTAAGAAAAAAACCAGAAAATAATGAATTTCAACTAAAATCTTAATTTGAGAAATCCAGAATACTGTTTCTACTAAATTATTAGGTAAAAGGAATCTAAATATAAATTTTTAAGTTTCTAGCTCTTTTCTGTTGCGCCAATGATTTTTACAAAAAAACATCCAAATTTCGAAATGGTTAGTTATTGAAATGATATTCAACACGTTGATTTAGTATTACTCCTGACGTGCTAGAAACGTTTCAGGTTATTTACTTGATCTGTAAAGTATTGCGCAATATTTGACGTCAGAGCTAGTTACAGCGAACTAGGCTGGCACACAATGGAAAGACTGATATGAATTTTATACGGCGTGAGTAGGCTGCTTCCCTACAATGAGTTATTAAAATCTTTATTTTTCTTCAGTACCATTTTATAACCATTATCTACAAAATATTTTATGTTAACAAAGGTAAATTGCAATGTACCTTTATGTTCCCACAAAATAAGCTGAATGTTACATAAAGCATCAGAAACTCTTCATCTGTGTATCAGATGTTTTTACATACCTTAGACATAAGTGTAATTATACAGTTCAAAGCAAAGTACATGCGAGTAACCATATATGCATCATTCATCACTTTAATTTCAACTTATTACGTCGATCAGAACTGACAGGTATATTGTTTTATGTCCGCAGTTTATGTGCCGCTGCTTTAGTTTTATTACAACGCAGCTATTCATGAAATATCTAGAGGCATTATTGAGCTACCTGTCAGACAAAAAGAAGCAGTTAGTGGTTTGTGGTGATTTTAATGTAGATTTCTAAAAAGATACGAATAAGAAAAATGAGCTAGAATCTTTGTTTAGTTGTTTCAATCTAGTATCTGTTGTAATTTTTCCGGCAGAATAGGTCACTTAACATTTTCATAGTGCTCAGGCAGAAACAATGTGTACCCAGTTGTTAATGGGCTATCTGATCATCATACACAATTAATGGAAATAACACATACAGCACCTTACAGGCTTGAGGCAGGTTCATACAAGGCAGGGAGGCGTAGTGATGTGAACAGGATACAGAGTTTTAAGAGTAGCCTAGAAGAGGTAGAAAGGAATGAAGCATACACAGAAAATGATTCTGATGCCAAGTTCAATTTATTCCATACATTTCTCAATATTTGAGAGTTGCTTTCCTGAAACGTTACTCAAAAAAGCCATTACTAAGTCAAGTAAGCCATGGATTACTAAGGTAATTAAGAAATCGTGTAAGAGGAAGAGGGAAATATATAGACAGGCCAGAATAAGTCAGGATCTGACGTTACTTGCTTACTGCGAAAGATACTGTAATATTTTAAGGAAAGACATTAAGAAGTCGAGAAGGTTGTGTGTTCTGACAGAAATTAATGATGCGGATGATAAGATTAAAACTATATGGAATATTGGCAAACGGGAGATAGGGCAGCCTGACAGTGCACAGCATACCACAGCAATAAAGCGAAATTATGATGTTGTGAGTGATAATTCACCAAGTTCCAAGTATTTTTAAGACACTTTCTGAATGAAGCAGCAAAAATAGAATTAAAGGGTTCAGTTGAAGCAAAAATATGTTAAAAATGTCATTCCCCAGGACTTTAGGCCTTTAGAAATAGCACCAACATGCCCCAGTTTAATTGGGGGAATTATCAATATACTGAAAAACAAGAGCTCATGTGGTGTTGGAGTCTCTAACAGAATTCTGAAGCGTTGTTCTAGTTGAATAAGTGTAGTCCTTAGTGATATACGAGGCATGTTTTTTAAGTAAGGTCCGTTTGAACATAAGTAAATTTATTTTCAGAAAGTATATACGCCAATCAAACATGTTCAAACATGTATCAATCATATCTCTCAATTTTAAAATACCCTCTTCATAAAAACTTGCCGCCTGCCCCGCTAACAAAGAGTTCACTGCCATTTTCACGTCGTCGCCATCACTGTAACAGTTGCCACTGAGGTGTTGTTTGAGGTGGAGGAACAAAAGGTAATCACTCGGTGCAAGAGCAGGACTGTAAGGTGGGTGGTCTAAAACATCCAAGCCAAAACTGTCCAATAAATCGCGGGTCTGACCTGCATTGTGAGGTCTTGCATTGTCATGGAGAAGGGCAATTCCCTTTGTCAGCATGCCGCATCTTTTGTTTTGAATCGCTTTGTGTAGCTTTCCCAGGGTTTGGCAGTATGATTCTGCACTGATAGTGATTCCTCGTTGCATGAAGTCGACCAAAAAAAAATACCATGCTTATCCCAAAACATTGACGCCATGATCTTGCGCTGGGACAGTCTGTTTGGCCTTCACCCTTACAGACGAATGTCTGTCTCTCCATTCCATGCTCCGTTGCTTCGATTCGGGCGCGATATGCGAAACCCATGTTTCGCCTCCAGTTACGATCTGACTCAAGAAGCCGTCACCTACTTCGTGATAACGAGTCAAGAACTTCATCGCACACTGAAATCTTTGGTTTTGTTGTCCTCTGTTAGGAGTTTCAGGACCCAATGGGAGCAGTTCCGTAATCTTTAAGTGTTCAGAAACAATGTTGTAAAGCGCTGATCTCGACACGTGAGGAGAGACCTGTTGTTGTGAAGCGCCTGTTCTCACGAATCCTCGCTTCAACCGAAGCCACCAAATCGTCTGTAATCAAAGAAGGGCCTCATCATGGAAGTTGTCACGGCCATCTTTGAATTCTCGTATACACTGACGCACTTTGCTTTCTCTCAAAACAGTATCATTGTACACTTTGCAAATCTGTCAATGAATTTCTGCAGCAGAGAAGTTCCTTGGTGACAAGAACCGTATCGCTGAGCGTACTTCACCTGCGGCGGATGAGTTGATAGTCTTACACATTTTGAAAGCACAGAACAGAACTGTACAGGTTAGCTACAGAGCTGAAACTGAACACAGTTGTTCCCGAGGCATGCCGGTACACGACGCACGCGAACTACTAGTGTCTACAACAAAACGGACCTTACTTTAAAAAAAAACACGCCTCGTATGTAATGCTTCGCTGGCACAGGGAATTTTTCCAGACAGATTGAATACACAATTGTCAAACTTCTTCATAAGAAAGGGACAAGAGTGACTTAAATAATTAGAGACCAATCTCATTGCTGACCTCATTTTTTGAGATATTCGAAAAAGTTATGTATTCAAGAGTAGTCTCACATTTAAGAGAAAATAATTTACTCAGCATGTCACAGTTCGGATTCTGGAAGGGTTACTCGACTGAGAATGCTATCTATACATTTACCCATCAAGCCCTAAATAACAGATTGTCGCCAGTTGGTATTTTTTTTTTTTTGTGATCTTTCCAAGGCGTTTAACTGTGTGGATCATGTTACACTCTTAGAAAAACTCAGGTTTTATGGAACTGAAGGCTACACACAGATGGCTTCAATCATACTTAACGAACAGAAAGCAAAACGTTGTGCTGAATAACTCAAATAACGTTGGGAGGGTGGTAAATTACAGTGAATGGGGAGTTATCACAAAGGGAGTCCACAGGGTTCAATTTTGGGTCCTCCGCTGTTCCTTATTCATGCGAATAACCTCTCACGTAATGTTCAGCAAACAGAACTAGTACTTTTTGCAGATAACATGAGTGTTATAATAAATCCCATACCAGAAAAAGCAGCTGAAGGTGTTGTTAAGGATGTCTCAGAAAATGGACTCTCCCTTAAGTTTGAAAAAACTTATTATATCAAGTTCTGTACACCGAATAGTCATACCGACAATTGATGTAGCGTATGAAAAGAGCTCAGTGAACAGGGTAGATTTCTCCAAGTTTTTGGGTGTTCACATTGATAACTTCGACTGGAAGAAGCATATTACTGAGCTTCTCGAACAATTAAGTTCAGCTTGTTTGGTACTTTGCGTATTTCTACTCAGTAACGTCTTATGGAATGGTTTTCATGGATAACTCACCACTTATGCATAAAGTACTGATTGCACGAAAGAGAACAGTGAGAATAATTAGTGGTGTTCACCCAAGGTTGTCATATAGCCACCAATTCAAAGAGTTACGTATTTTAACTACACCATCAGAGTACATATTCTCGCTAGTGAAATTCGTTATAAATAATCCATTTCAATTTGCAAAGAACAGTGATGTTCATACGTACTACACTAGAGGGAAAAGTGACCTATACTATCCGTTACTGAAGCTGTCAGTTGCTCAAAAAGGAGTCCATTATTCAGCAACAAAAATCTTTGATCATTTGCCCAACAACGTAGTGTCTGGGAGGCAGCAGATCAAGTTTTAAATCTACCTTAAAATCATTTCTTTTGGACAACTCCTCCTATTCCATGTACGAGTTTCTGTTTCAAAACTGGTAAAATGGTGTGTTGTGTTGTATTGTTGTTTTGTTGTTTTGTGGTTTCGTGGTTTTGTGGTTTTGTTGTTGTTGTTTTGTGGTTTTGTGGTTTTGTTGTGTGGTGTTTGTTGTGTGTGTGTGTGTGTGTGTGTGTGTGTGTGTGTGTGTGTGTGTGTGTGTGTGTGTGTGTCTCTGTGTGTGGTGTTTGGACCTTGTAATCTGACTTGTTCCACGTCATATCGATAGCGCAGTGGTCCAGTTTGATGCGTTCAGTTGGAAAGAATTCACAATATATGCTCATACGAAACTTATCATTTTTGTATCTATGTAATGGTCAACGATGAGGAATAGCGCGTACTTTGTTGCTCACATGTACTTTCGTGGGAACTGTATCATTACACTTATGGCTAGCGTATGTGAAAAAAAAAAGATAAAATAATGTATTGCACAGACGAATAATTTCTAATGCTTTGTATAATGTTCAACTTGTATGTATCTGCGGTCATAGAGGTACATTGTATTTATCCTCTGTTAACATCATTGAATCTTTTGTAGGTCATGGTTTCAAAAGGGACGTGATCGTCCGACACCAGTCACCATAAGAAATGTCTATTATCGCATCTGTGACAGATACTGACGGATATAAGTCAACACGTGGTGGAACACTCCCATTCTCAGATGCAGGCTTGATCCATTGTGGCATACCCGTTGATGAGATAATCAGAGCAGCCCTGGTGCAAATTGTTCCACTATTCAATTCTATGTAAGATGCCCAGAGAACATGGTCACTGTCGACCCCGTAAAACAGCTTGTTTCAATCGATCCCACAAATGTTTGACTGGATTCGTGTCCGGGAAACGAACAGGCCACTTCATTCTGACGATCGTAGCAAGCTGGAGAAACGTGTACACAACAGCACTATGAGCAAGCTACTTATCACTCTTCAATATGAAATTATCACCAAAACGTTGAAGATTTGGTCCCACTGTTGATTGCAGAATCTCTTCCCTGTATCGCAGAGCAATGACATTGCCCTCGACAATCACGGGAGACATATGGTGGCCCCATGAAATGCCACTCCACATCAGTCCACAACCATTTGTCACACATGTGGTACACAGTGTTGGAAGTTTTTCAGGGTCTATCCAAACACGATGTCTGCTGTTGTAAGGGTATAAACACATCCCAGTTTCGTCCATAAGTAACGTACTGCTTCAATCCTGGGGTAGTCCATTCTGCATAAGTACTTGACCATTTGTAACGGCGTTCTAGGTGTTGTGGTGTACGACGTGGTGTTCGCCTAGGTCGTTGGGAATGGAGATTCGCATCATGTAATCGTCACCACGTGAGACGTGAGGCCTCTTTGTACACCAAAACCAATTCTGCAGCACTCAGCCCACGAACCATTTCACTCAAGTCGTAAATATCGATCTTCTTGTGCACTTGTCGACTGTGGACGACCTGTAAGTCCTTATCATTATCATTCAATTGGAATCAGTGCCTTTTCCACACCGCATATCTTAGACTCTGCTGCACACGTGTAGCAACTCATCTAGCTAAGGAGCCTTCTGTAATATGATTATGTGGATCTGATCATTGGTTGTGACTGTCCGTGGTGTGATGGATGACGCTCTGTTGTTCCGAAGATGTCTCTAATACGTCCTTTCTGGTGCGTCACTTTCAACTGTAGTCCATTCGAGTGAGGCCATCTGCCCGTATGGAGCGCTCATGGTAACAGTGCATATGTTTGCAAACAATGTCAGGAATGACCGTTCCATCGGTACAGGATCAGTCACAATAGCATAACACTTATGTGTTTATTTACTATGTTACATCTTTCATCAGGATAATGCAAGTCTCCATATTTCTTCTGTACTGACGTACCTTGATGCAGAGGGAATTCGGCTGTTGCCCTGGCCAGCACATTCTCGAGATCCCTCATCCACTAAAGACATCTGGGCGTAAGTTGCCAAGTAAATGCCATGCCACTACTCGTACAGCCACTAGAATGATGAACCCTAATCTAGAATTGATCCACCATGTCTCCCAAAAGCCACTGTTGCTTCCAGAGGTGGCATCTCTATGTACGCAATTTTCTCATGTTTTATGCCCTCAAACCGCCTACACATTTAATA